>NW_026125537.1:3322500-3922500 GCF_943737965.1 Phodopus roborovskii
CTCTAGTAACGAAAGGAAGAGATTCACATGTTGATGCTGTAGTCTCCGTGTCTGTGACTTGATTAGTTTACTATGCATCTATGCAGTGCAGCCTACTCTGCTTCAGTTTGGCTATAGCTGACCCGACAGATCACTGACAGCATGCCTTTTCCTCAGACTCCCAGTCATTGTCATTGACTGAAATTCACAGACCGAGACCTACAATGCTTTGGAGTGGTATTTGATGACATCTTAGTTTTCTACAATGTTACCAGCACTAAAGTAACACATATTGTTGTCTTACTGTAAGGGAGTTATTTAACCCATGAAAAGAGAACTTATTTCTAAGTATTTACATAATTTTTACATAGTACAGTGAATTTGAAAAGATAATGATAATTTAAATGTTTTATGCCTAACCTGCAGATGCTACAGTGTTTGTTATATTTGGATCTCTAGTTTGACTTGAATTTAGGGTTGGGGTGGTATTTTTTTTTCAGTAATCTGTAATTTTTGCTGATAGTTCCATTAAAACCTCAAATACCAACCTCGAGTACTCATCAGCTTAGAAAGAAATGAGTTCTACATGAAATAGTTGAAAGCACAGGGCAACGGTATATGAATGTAAACACATCAATGTAAACACATCTTTAACTCAAGGAAAAATAAGGACTCTAAAAGTCTAAAGGAGTTGCCTTCAACACCTTTTAAATGAAAAGATTTGTGACTTATGAATGAAATAGATTTACTAAATGGAAACTGAAAATATAATTACTTTGTATCATAAATACATCATGGATTTTCCCAGTGGTATTTTACTCAAGATTTTAGATGGCCCAGGTAGTTTTGCTATAAATTGACAGTGTTTAATTAAGTAGAAATTTTGTCAGCCCCTGACAATAGAGTCCACATTGAGATTTAACTTACCCTATTAATAACGCATGCCTGGAGCAAGCTGTTTTCTTTTACACAAAAATTTGTGAAGTTTGCATACATAGTCATTTTAATACTTTTTTATTAGTTATGATTCCTTCAAATACTTTAGGATAAAAATGCTTCTATACAGAGAAGGGATTCTGTGAATTCTATTTCAAACTCTTAGAAATGACAAAATGTTCATGTGTGAGGAAATCCTACTGATTTTAGTGAGTTCATTAAACAATGCTAACCAGGTAAGGCATAATTACTAGTTGTAAGTGTGCACAATGATTAAGTCTATCCACCAATGTTAGTATCTAGGTATGGAGAAGAACCTGATTATTAATTTATGGATTGCATTGTCTATTGAATGATGGTTTTTTTGAGGTTCAAGCTGTAGAGCTTAATTGACCTGTATCTTGAGGAATTTGCTGAGAAGACACAGAATCCAAAGTGTCATGACTTCTACTCCTGTCTGTTTTCTGATCAGCGTCATGGTTCAGGAGACTTTTCCTAAAAAGCATGTTAAAATCATGTTGCTCTCCTCAAGTCTAAGAAACAGAAATCCTGTCTCTAAAGAAGTTTCCCATCCCAATACCAAACAATAGTTACTGTAGTATTTCTCTCAACCCAACACCAAACAATAGTTGCTGTAGTATTTCTCTCAACCCAATACCAAACAGTAGTTACTATAGTATTTCACCTTCTCGACCTCAGTCTTGTATAGGTATTTAATAAATATAACCTGTGAACAGGTTGCAGGAGCACATTATAGACTCTAAAGCACTTGGGACATAATAGGCAACCCTGTTTTGTGGGTCCTTTTACTTTTTCTCTAGATTTGAATTTTCCTCTTCCCATTTAAATCACTCAGCTTACTGATATGTCCCTACTGTTAGCTTCCTAACCTCTATTTAAGTTAGACACCAAATAGAAAGTTTAGGCCCATGGTAATACTGAAGAATAGCTATAAATTTAATGATAAGATTTAATTAATCTTTCATTATTATCATCTTTGAAGTTCAGGTAATAAATTGTGGGCTTGGCCCAAAGTACTTCTTCTGATTCATTGCTGGAGGCCATCACTTCATGTATCATCCAAAATGGACAGTTTTCTTTATTTCATGGGCATTTAACTCGAGAAAGGGAAAGGAACACAAACCTTAAATTTCTTATTCCAGCTATTCTTTCTAGGAGCCAAAGTCAACACTTGTATTTCCCCAGAGCCTTTCACTTTCACTGTGGAATGTTTAGAAACTGAAATCTCTTCTCTTTGAAGAGCAGCTCTTATGTGCCAGCTCTGGGTTTGCTGAGCTAATGCTGTTTTTCTGGGTCTCTCCTTCTTTCCCTGTCTGTGCTGCAATGCCTCCCCACCTTTGCAATGTAGCAAGCTGAGCAGTTGTTCAATCAGATGTACAACCCAGTAAGTCGACTCTGAAAGTTCCCGCTGTAACATATCAAAGCATGAGGATCCACTAAGCCCATGTGACAGTGTGCCACACTGGGAATGTTTCCAAAATGCTAATCAGTCTCTTCCCACTTTCACTCTGGCAAGAGAAATGATCTGCACAGAGCCAATGCCATTTCTTTCAAAATTTAAAAATTGAGAGGCCAAGGAAATATGGTTATCTCTGATATTACCTTCTTCCTAACTTCAGCTCCAAAACAAAACAAAACAAAACAGCTGAGGATGTACGCTTATAGAATTGATGGTGAGTTCCTCAAAATGCAGGCATCCCTGGCCTACAAGGATAGCATTTGCAGAATAGGCAGCAGCTCATATGTATGCTGTATCTATGAACTCCACGTTAAACTGGCTTTTGCTTTAAAATGTGGCCTGTGCTCTTGAGGATTGGTAAATGCCTAACGATAATGTAGGGTTTGTAAAAGTTCAAAACGTGTCATCGGTCTTAGAACAGATCATAACATAATCTATTAGTAACAGATCATAGATAGCATTTCTGACTTTAGGTTAATGAAGTCTGTAAAGCAGGTATCTAGTTCAAAATTAATAAAGTAGCTCAGATGTCACCACTAGCTTTTTGTCCTAATGACATGTACATGCATAGGAAATATTTTTGTTTCTTTAGTTTATTTAAAAAGAAAGGAAGACAGACAGACAGACTTTTCTGTTTTGTCAGCAGATTGGCTTACTAGGAGATATATTAAATGACTGTAACTAGAATGCTTCACTTGACAAGTGTGATCAACAATGCACTCTAATTATCTTCTATTTGTAAATCCCCATCACAGAAAAAAGAAATGCCATGTATAAAGGAAGTGATTCAGTTGACACAGTTTTATTTGTTAAACCAAGCTCCACTAGCTTACATGGTGATATGCAAGATGTCTGGATGTATGTAATAGCTTCTGCCTGGACCCTTTATTTTACTCAACAAATACATTTGCAAACACAATCCCTAATACCCTGCTAGAGCATCCCCCAGATAAATTTTAGCAAAAGTAGTGATAGGTAGGTTCAAGATAGTAGAGAGGTGAGGAAAGGTACCCCAAAATCAGAATATCTGGAAGATTGAGTATTCATCCTCGTAAAAATGCATGTTTTCTTATGAATGTTTCTAGAACAAGATCATAAAACATTTTATTTCATAGTTACAAGTTAGGGAAAAGAGGAGAGCCTAAATTTGTAGTGCTTTGTGTATATGGAACACAGAGGGGCTGCTGTGTTCCATGGCTGGAGAAAATGATCAGGACAGTAGTTGGAGTTCACTAGTCCCTATCAGAGTAGGTAGGCTCAAAGAAGAAATGACTTAATGTCATTCCAAAATTGACCATCCTCAACTTTCCCTTTTCCTTCCACCCAGGGCTAGGCCTCCGCTATTCCAAAGAAACTTTGCAGTCTTTTCAGTGACTAATTCAAAGCCTTAGACTGATATTCTTCCCCATGTTAATTAAACTAACCAATGGTTTGACATTCTGGGAATAAAGTCAGCTCTCCTTATTTAACTCCCCTGTCTGCAGATATTCTCAGGATCTCCATTTTTTTTTTTTTTTTTTTTTTTTTTTTTTTTTGATATTGATGCAGCTTGATGGGTTTTTGACTGTTAATAGTCATTTTAAAAATGCCTGAGTTTCTCCTAGTTATAAAAGTAATATACAGCCATGGTATTGAAACAGTAAAGAAGGATGTAGAAAAAGATAAAGATCAAGAGGACAGCTCACTGTAGGTGTAGCCAGGAGGAATGTGCATTTGTGTGCAGGATGTTGCTCTTCTTTCTCTCTTCTTTTTCTTCTTCTGTCCTCCCTCTCTCCCTCCCTCCTCTTCTCCCTTCTTCCTTCCTTCTTCCTTCCTTTTCCCTAAGTTATTTTTTTCTTATATTATACTTTCTTTACACCAAATTGTACCAAAATGTTTGTTCAGTTTTTATATCTTATTTTCTTACAATAAACATTAGAATTTCCTCATGGTTACATACTCTTTAGTCTATTTGTTATACTCATT
This sequence comes from Phodopus roborovskii, assembly GCF_943737965.1. Classification (NCBI taxonomy): domain Eukaryota; kingdom Metazoa; phylum Chordata; class Mammalia; order Rodentia; family Cricetidae; genus Phodopus; species Phodopus roborovskii. The sequence goes on from NW_026125537.1 coordinate 3,326,861, forward strand.
TTGATTACACATATCCCTGTTTTCATCAGTTCTACAAATAAAGATGTGAAAAATACCCCACCACCCACCTAGCCCTTCCCCTTCCCTCCTCCTGCACATCTACCCTTCTCTCCTATTCCTTCTCCCTCTCTTTTTTCTCTTCCATTCTGGAATACTAATCTTGGTTTTTAAGGATATCTCAGTAGTTCTTACTCTGTTGTACTTCTCCCAGAACTGATTAAATGTGACCTTGTGACTTTTTTTTTAACCACATTGTGGCCCATATCACTGTCATTTTACATAACTTAAAAAAATCTTTAGATCATTTTTTCTCCTTTTTAATTAATTACTAATGTGTTTTGGGTTTAAAAATGTATTATTAGCTCAATGCTTTTTCTTTTGGAAATTAGTTCCTTTGGACATTTAAGCTCTTGTCTTTGATTTACTGGTTTGTTCATTGATCCATATGAGTTGTTTACTATTCTAAAAGCAACTTTTTCTCATATTGTTGGCAATTTTATTTAATTTTTAATAAAGAGCTAATTGTTTTGGAGCTTTCATCCAAAAAAGGATTATTTTCTTTTTTCTTTCTTTTTAGAATTTCTTCTTTAGTCTTTGAAGTCATTCTCTGATTTCACACACATGCATTAAACTTTTTCAATGCTATTTTTATATCAAACAACTCTTATCATCTGTGTTTTGATTAGTATTGAGAGGTACGGTATATTTTTTAAATTATCACTAATTTTCATTGCTCTTCAAGTGTTCTCTGGCCTTGATAGCACTGTTTTGTAGGGATGAAGGGCTCAGTTCTTGAGTGACAATTTAGTTTCAGCTGTGTCTCTTGCTCTTGGGTCATAATCTTAGCTCTTGTGACTTTGTGACATTTAAACCCCTAATGGAACACCTTCCAGATTGATTCTCCCTGTTTTCCTTCTGTCTTTTTTTGGGAGTTCCTGGCTTTTTACTTTTAACTTCCAGGTGAATTTGAGGGTCACTTTTGTCAATAAAAAGTCACAATTGCTGGTGATTTTGAGTTATATTCTTCCTGTATGGTAATTTTAAGAGTCAATAATACATTTCTAATACCATTCCTTACCATTCATAAACATGATCCAAGATTTATTTTTTTATAGCAGTTTTCTACAGTAAAGTTTTGACATGTTTCTATGACAGGCCTGGGGTATTTACTTTTAAAGTTATTGTGAAACATATGCACATACATACTTTTAAAGCTGTTATAGCAACCTATACATTTCTCTTTTTATTTCCTAACCAGTTTTTGATACTCAGGAAATTTTTGCTCTTTTGTGTTATTTTGAATATGACCACCTTCACAATTCTGGTGTATTTACTACAGTCATTTTGAATGCACAAAAATGTTCTATATAAGCCAGGTTTAGTGTAGCATGCCTTTAATCCTAGTACTTGAGAGGCAGAGGCAGAAGAATATATATGTGAGTTCGAGGCCAGCCTGCTCTATAAAGCAAATTCCAGGATTGCCAGAGATATGCAGAGAAACCCTATCTTGAAAACCAGGAAAACAAAACAAAACAAAACAAACAAACAAACAAAAACACATGCTACAGTGAGTACAATGTACATGTGTCTGTACTCAGGGTGAATAAGGATTGGGCTTTGAAGTCTTTCTGCAAATACATTCTGGAATACAAATAAAACATTTGCTTTCTTTTTCGTAGCTACTCCATCCTAATAATGATGTGCTAATGTCACTTCATAGGAATCAAACTTTTCACTTTCAGTCGTTACTGCTTCTCCTAATAAGAACCTTCCTTCACTTAGCTGCCAGCCTCCAATCTTGGAGGAATTTTGTCCTGTCATGATAATATATGCAAGTTAACTTCAGTTGAATTCTTCTCTTCCTTTGGTTTTCAATTCTAGACAACAAATAACATTTCTCATTGGTTTCAAGTGCTGTCTTGGTTATAGCCCTAGTGCTGTTAGAGATGGTGTCCAGAAGTCTTTCATATATTTTAAAAGAATCTTTAGGCTTTCTGGGCACATTGAGTGCTTTGATCAATACCATGTTGCTATAGGTCACTGAGGCCACCTTGCCACTGGCAGGAGTGTATTTGAAACCCCTCTGATTTGCTCCCATGAGATACCCCTAGACAGTCACTAACCATTTGATATCCTCTCTGGTAAAAACACTTTGTGCCGGACTCACAATTTTATTTAAAGACTTACAAAACAAAGAAATAAACATCCAAAACAATAGCAAAAACTCATCATACACAGAGAAAAACACCTCCTAAATATTTGTTCAGCCAGACTCTCCTGTTTAGTATGGTCTTTCAGAACTATGCATTCCTAGGGACAGGGTGTGCTGAGTGTAAATGTCTCCATGGCCATTGTTTAGCCTTTGCAATTTCCCTTTTTAAAGTCTATTTCTGAAAACTATTTGATTTACTCTTAAACCAATATTTTATGCCATGGTAGAAAACTACAATACAGGAAATATGGATGGTACATGTGAATACATGCATGTACACAAACACACATTCAACAAATGATAGTCTTTCAAATAATATTCCAAATGACATGATTTAAAGTTACATGTTTTATTTCAGAATTTCTAGATAACACCTTTAGTTATCAATTACATTTTTATTTGATAGATCTTAAAATGTGTTAAGAATATAGTTTTTTTTTATTTTTGTGTGCATTTGGAGTATTTGTTTTTATTTATATGTATCATTTTTATTTCACCTATGAAAAGAAATTTTTAGCATAGTTCTAGTATGATTAAAAGTGTTCTGAATTTAGTTAGATTGAATTCCAAAAGGGACAATTTCCTTTAGAATGACAAAACACAAGATTCTAAGATATATCATTATTGCTTTCAAAATATGTTACTGAGGGTCAATAATTATGTCTAGTATTTATTCATTTTTATTAAAAATATATAAGTTTTATATATCATAGTTCCATAAAACTTAATGAGTCTATTTTGCTCATAGTCTAGAATTATGTCAATGTCTAAAATAATTTATACCTCATCTTGTTATTAAGATATGCAAGGAAAGTTTAAAATACTGAGACAACAGAGTGCTGTAACTGAGAATCATATTTTCACAGTGCATAAATTTAGCAAATTACTGCTGAAGTCTAGAAGCAGCAGGGAAGAAAAATCAACAGCTTCATGACCTAATAGTTCACTTCTACTTTTTGGTTACAACTAATCATTGTTTTTGAGGGAAATAGTTTTTATTAAAAATTGGTAGGGCCCATTTTAAAGGAAGAGTTATATAATATTATAAGTGAAAGTCCCGTGCCTTGTGTCACAGCAGGGTTCTGGACTGAAGTTAATGCTTTCCTTTTTAGACATCTGGAATTATGGACTAGTACCTTACTGAAAATAATCAGTGTTCAATTATAAGATTAAGTGCAAGTAAGCTTGAGGTGTGACACTTGACAGCTCCTGACTTTGGGGATAAACACACTTTGCTTTCATTGAGACACATCAATCAGCTGAAATCCTGCTTTGTTCCCGATACAGTTCTGGCAACTTCTATTATGATATCTGCTGGTATCATGCTATATAGCTCATCCCCAGATATGACAAGCTGCCCTTTGTGCTTTATCCTGGCTTTCAAAGTCAGTTTTCCTCATAATGCTGTGGGAGGCCCACACCATAGAGATTTCCACCTTCGTTATTACCATTTGTGGGGGAGTTTCTATATGTTTGGAAGTACAAAAGAAACAGTATAGAGATCCCCAAACTTACAGGACTTGCATGTAAGACTGATATTTCTGTCATGTTCTTTACCAATTTTCTGTTTTTCTACAGTACACTTAAGAGTTGTCCTAAGGATTCAAGAAACATTTTTAGACAGAACTTGATACCCAGATTTGCCTTTAATGACCTCAAAAATTAATATCTATTTTAACAAATGAATGAATATTTAGTAACTGGAGGAATGTTCTTGTGACAGTAATCTTGGCCATATTCATGATAAACAAACTCTGGAAAATATAACACCGTCTGTATTTTCAAGAATTAGATTTCCAATTACTTAAGGTAGAAAGAAAATAATGTGCCTTAAAGGAGGGAACAGGCTGGACAAGCTCTGGCTGAACCATCAGGTCCTTAAGAGGAAATGATTGCTGTCCATTTTCACTTATGTCTTCAATACAGAAGAATGATGCCACAGCAGTAGTGTGTTACAATGGTGCTTTATTGAAATATACATTCACTTGTGTTCTGCCTACAATATCTAAACTGTCTTAGGCTACATCTGTTATCCACTTTGAACCAGGTCAGAAGCTGCTAGTGTAGATGCAGCAATTTTTGTTACAATTTGAAAAAGCAACAATCTACCCATCTCTCCATCTTTAGAGGTGGTCCTTGCTTTAGAACTTTGAAGGAAGCATTAGTTTTATTATTCAGTTTTGTTTCATAGCTTTTGATGTGTAGCTTTGGCCCCATGGCTGTGGGTCAGTACAGCACATTCATTTTCTACTGACTAAAAAGTGAAGCATGTTCTTTAAACTGTTGCAATTCATGTTGAATAGAAATTCTTAACTCTACTAACTGCTAGGAATTTTATGCAGACTTTTGCCTTTTGTACTTAGACTGCCCTTGGGACTTCCTAGTTGTTAGAAACTGTCATTGTTATTACATGAACCCTAAGAAATGATCCAAGAGTTTCCTCATGTCCTTATATTAGTTTTTCTTAAATCTTTCTATTTATGTGAGCATAATGCTATTTCCATATCTATCAAAAAGCCTCTCCCAGAATTGTTCTTTAGGATCAAAGGTAGTCTGGCATAAATTCTTTTTCCTGAAATCAGTAGTCCTGTGTTAGAGAGAAATGGATTTAAATATTGGTAATAATGAAACTGTATATCCACTTAAAAAGGAAAGATAATTAGCATTTTCAAGTTTTATCTAATAGACTTAAGCCATCTATGAACTTGCCAATTGGTTTTAAGAACATGAACTACCTTCAGCATTAAATGAAGATATCAGTGGTACCTTCAAGATTCAGGGTTGTTGTTTTTTTTTTTTCCTAGATATCTGTTTGTCTACACATCCCATGAGTCCTTTATCATACTCACTTATTTGGCTGAAAAGAGTATAAACTTACATGGTTTCACCCATTGTTAAAGACTAGTCTTGAATTATCATCCTCAGGATCAAACAAAGGACATGGAAACCTACCAGGAACAGACTGCATATTCCTCCTAAACCTACCAGAGAGGCTTCTCTAATGAGTGTGTTGATGAAAATTGAACAAACCTATTATACTAGTTTACAACAAGTCTTATAAATGGGATTATTACAAATAATAATCATAATAGAACATGAATATTATCTTCTAGATGTTTGTCATTTTGTAGTTTTTCTCTGTCCTTAGAAATTATGTTTGATTTGCCTCCTGACATAGGACATAGGGCAAATGAAATTTAGAACTAATGTCTCATGGCCACTAGTCATTTATTTGCTTATTAATATAATAATAATAATCCCAATAACTTTAAATAAAACAATATGGACTATTATAAATAACTTCTAACCTTTTGTCAATCTTAAACATCAGAGATAGGAAAGGAATTTTAATCTGAAATATGTTATTCATGTTTCTAATTACTCATTGCTTAGTTCATCAATTGTTGTTTAGTATTTTAATGACATTTATTGGAGAATTTGAGAATGATACAAAAAGAATTTTAGTTGTCATAGGATACTGGTAAGTCAGTCTAACAATGGAAAGGGATTAATAAAATATATTTTAGCTATTTAAAAATGATGTTTTTCTGCCACAAAAGTATTGGAATTCATTTTTATCACGGTTAGAAGTACATATATAGTTAGTAGATTTCAAACTGAAATTATCTAAATTATTAGAGTAGATGTAAAGCTATTTAAATATTAATTACCTTGTATGAAAATATAATTATTACAGGAACAAACACCTAAAACTCATTAGTTCATGTTTCTTTTTTACTAGTATTTAAAAAGTACAATAATCTGTTACAAAGAGGCCCAGAGTGCACACTAAATAAGAATAAAATGCTTTTGAGGTGTATTGGTGAAAGGGGGACTACCAGTTTTTAATAGTATGTTGGATTGATAGATTTTTACAAGTTCTTTCTCATAATTGAGTTTATTTCTTAAGGAAATCTTTAAAAATATGAAAAATTATTTCCCTTTTATCCTCATGCTTAAATAATATGTTACATGCAAAACTATTATTTAAAATGATTTTTGTCATGAGTAAGAAATATATTTTATTTATACTAATTTTTGATTTTATTTTACTAAATCATTGCAAAGACTGTCAACCTTCTAACAGTAGTATTAATATTAATTTTTCTAACCATGCATGATCCATTTAACTCCACAGTAGCTGTAGCTTGCTTGCCTCGTTTTTTCCCTGAAATAAAAAAAAAAAAAAAAAAGACGTGCATGAAAGCACAGTGGAGAGGTGCTCCACTTAGCTACAAAGCAGAACAAATTAAGTTTAATCAGTTGTTGGTGTTTGATGACTCTACACACGGATTTTTTGGAGAACCATATGTGTATGACTTCTCTGAACTTTCTATGTTGAACGTGCACCATTGTTAAACTACTTGTTTTCTCCCTGCCTGCTCTTTGATGAAGCCAATTAGGAACAAAGGGAAACAAGGGGTAGGCAAAACATTGCAGTGCAGTGTTCCTTCATCTGTCTGGGAATATTTCAGCCAAAAGTTTACTTTGGGAAAAAAAATAAACTATAATGCATCCACATACACACATGCACCCAAAACTGTAAATACTTTGGCTGCAAATTATTCTACAGTGATGTTGCTTGTTCTTGACTGTGTCTGTTCTGGTCTATACAGCTGCTATCTACTCATGCATGTGTTTGCAGAGTCTTGTCTGTGTGCTTGTTCATGATCTAGCTCATCTTCTCATGGTTTAGGTTAAACCTATTCAAGTAAATAAGAATTTATGGGTATGACTGTTAGCTAGAAAGCCCTTCCTTACTTCAAGGAGTCTATTCCAAATTACTTCTGTTAGGATTTCTCATTAGGTTGGTATGCTCAGTGCTCAGTCAACCGGTTTCCTAAATGCTACTTGGTTCTACATATGCCTACCACTCTGCCTTTCAATTCTCTTCTTGAGTTGGAAATGGAAGCATTTGATGTAAATTGCCTTGTAAGGAATAAGAACAAAGACACCAGTCTCTTCCTTCACCTGTTAACCACATTTTTGTGGAAAGGAAAAGTCAAGTGTAACAAAATTGAACATAATAAAAAATCAGTAGTAGAAGAACCTCCTCATGGAAAACTATCATATAAAGTCAATATTATCTAAGGTAGTTGAAATACATGATTTTCCCCCTTCCAGTTTGCCTTCTCACTGACAGAATACCCATAATTCTTGTTGGTTATTTTCTCTCCAAAGTTACTTTCTGGGCCATTGGTGACTGTCTGTTGTTCTCAATCATCATCTTAACTGAATTCTTTAAAAATGTAATGTTGAAGGCGCATACTATTGAAGATGACTCCAGGATGAACCCTGAGTTTGCAGACCGACTAAAACAGCTTGACAAGGAAGCATCTTACTATCGTGATGAGTGTGGCAAGGCTCAAGCAGAAGTGGACAGGTTGCTGGAGATCCTCAAGGAGGTGGAGAACGAAAAAAATGACAAAGACAAGAAGATCGCGGAACTTGAGAGGTATGCTCTGCATCTTGAGATTTGCCAAAGGAGTGCAAATTCTGATGACTTGGTGTACATTCTGAATTGTACAGTTGAAATGCACACTTTTATACTCATATCACAAATTGGAAATAAGCTGGATGTGAGGAATATAGCCTGACAGGCAAGGGATGATGTTTATTTTCTGAGGGTCTAAGGACCTCTTCAGTGTCTAGGAAAACAGTGCCTGGCTTTCTTGAGGGTCATCTATTATCCAGTACGCATGCCAACAAAATTTGCAAAAATTTGGGCTTTGACTATCTGAAACCTTAGTTCTTTCCCACTAAAGATGAACATTTGTGGTTTTGGATTGTCACAAGCATAAGAGAGTATGGAGAAATATAGCTGAAATTTCTTCATTCAAGGTAAGAGGAAGGGGGCCTCATGTCTTTTTAGATGTCTTTTGGCACACCACAACAAATTCTTCCTTGAACTTTATCTTTTAAGAGGATCTTAGACTATTTGGAAAGATACATGGAATTAAATATGCTTGAATAGGGTCTACATGATCAAAAATTCAGTGTAAAACAATGAGTTTAAAACAGGCTTCTAGTATCTTTAGATTCTGAGATAAACCATATCTGTATAGTAATGCATAGCCTGGTCACTAAAGATAAGCTTATTGCTAACTGCTTTTGTCTATACTTCTGTAAGAAAGGACTTTCTGAATACTCTGGCATAGCTCTTTATAACTGCTGAGGCCTTCTCATTGGTTCTGCAATAAGGTGGAATTTGTTTTCCAAGATTCATTCCATATGGAAGAAATCAGCCAATTTTGAATAAATCAGTGAATGTTTGCTAGCTTGGATGGAGAAACTTGTGAGGCACTAAAGGACTTCAAGACTTGCATAGTAGTCTCTCTGGCCTTACAAGAATGATCATATAATCATGGGCCTTTGCTAAAGAAAGACCTGGGTTCAGATTTTGCATCTGCTATGTGCTAGCACTGTGGCCATGAATCCTGTGAAAGCTGAATCATTACAACCTATAAAACGTATTCTGTTTTGTTTCCATCGGTTTTCATATAAGGTGGACATTAACCTCATTATAAAGAACAGAATGCCAAAACAATTGAGTCCTCAGTATTCACCAATGGCATTGAATGGGCAGATTATCCACAACACAATTTCAGCAATGTTTTCAATATTCTATTTAATTATCCAAACACCAAATTTATGAATTGTTCTTTTAATAATCTTAGCCTTTTCATTGACACTGTAATTGATTCAGTGTGACTAATCTTAGCACTTAAGGCATAGTTCTTTTTATAATGAGGTAACTGTGTAAATTATAATCTTCAAGGGAAGGGCTGGCAAGATGGCTTAGTAGATAAAACTGTCTGCCACTATGCCCAAGTTGGATTCCTGGGACCCACTTAAGGAAAAGAGGGAGCCTTGTCCTCTGATCTTCAAACACATTATGGCACATACATGTCTCTTCCCCTATACATATGAACACATGCATTCAAGAGAAAATTTTAAAGCATAATAAAAATTAAAAAAATTCTCCAAGGGCTTCATTTTAATCTTAAAGTGTGGGCATGTTTTGCCAGTCTGCTCTTTCTTAAAGATCTTGGACCACAGTTAATCTTAGATATATCTATCTACATGGCTAGTTTGGATTACATTTCAGGGTCAATTTTCCTGAAGAAAAAAAAAAAGTTATTAAGGGATCACAAAGACCTTATGACCATGTCTTCTTGTCACAAAACTAGACATTGAAGGGTTGAATGACCTTCTGGTCACTAATCCTGTGGTCAGAGATGAGCAGCTATCGTGTCAGTTTGCAAACTGCTAGTCTACTTCTCTGAGAAGCAGTGATCTCAATGGATGATGTCCTAGACAACAACACCAACATTACAGTAATAGCAATTATAATCATAGTAATAAACTCTATATATTTCATGATTACTGCATGCTGGACACTCTGCTGAGCATTTAACCTGGAGTATCACATTTGACTTAATCTTACCCACAGACACTATCATGGTCCACGTTTTATACACTAGGAAGCATGAATTATACAAGTTCAGTAACTTCTCAAAGGTTATAGAATTCAGAAGAATCACGATTGGAATTGAAGACTAGGATTAACCAATGAGCCTCTGAGAGCAATGCCTTCCACCAATGTACAACATAGACAAACTGGTCCAGTAGCACTGAAGTCCTCCCTGAGTGGGCCTTGCCGCCACCAGAGCCCCACCTTTTCATTATTGGTTTCCATGAGAGGAAAAGTGATGCACTACTTGTTTAGAAGCCATTTTTTTTTCTGCACTAAAGCAATCCCTGAGAACTGTAATCAGGATCAGCTACTATAAGCATTTACGCATAAATGGCTTAATTATCTAGTTGGACAAACAGGTCTTAGTTGGGCTGTGTAGCCATTAAATCATCAAGAATATTCACAGTTTTATTTCTTCAATATGGAAAGCATTAGAGCTGCAGTGATTTTACAGGCATTTATCTTTATGTACTTTCTGCACATTTTCTTTATCTCTGTGTTTGCCTCTCCTTAAAGCTGATGCCTCCCAGGCACTGTAATTCATAAAACATGTGCTAGGGCTTGACTCTGTCCCAGGTCTCTGCCTGCCTGCATCTTGGGTCCAGCAGCAGAACACAGTCTGGGAAATGTCTGAGCCCCAGCCCAGCCTGGTCCCCTAAGGAGATGGGGGTGGAGGGAACTATCCTGGGAAAAAGTGGGCTCAGCCTTGGCCTCTCTTTCTGAAGCATTATCTGCTGGGTTGCATGTGTATTCATCCCACCAGAGCATCTTCCTCAAACACTGTCAGACAGTCCTCCTCACATCAGCTAGTATCTCTGTTTGCTGGCTGAAACTGCAAAATTCATACCTCATAATGCTGAGAGCTAAAGATTTTTAGCACTATGACATACATCTCCATTTTGGAGTCATGGAGAGTGCTTGCAATTAAGTTTGTGATTTTGAAAACCAAAATATTGAACTTGAAATGAATTTGTGGTCTCTGGCTTGTAATGTGACCTACCAGAGTGAAGAGCCCTCTTTTTGAGGCAGCTCATGTTCTAAAATGTTCCAGAACTTCTGTCACATGCAGCAAAACAGTTGGAGTTAAGAATGACTCTGATGCCCTGACACATGGCAACTTCTCTCCCAGAGGGTAGGTTTTATTTGTTTTCTGTTTTTTGGGGGTTTTGTTTTTGTTTTTTTCTTGTTCCATTCATCTTCTCATTTTGAAAAGTTTCTCCACCGATGGATATATTCTACACAGGATACAGCTGGCATTCTCAGTGACTTTATCCCTTCAGTTCTACAAGAGTGCTGTTTCTCATCAGCCATTACAGATTCGACATTTTAAGCTACATGGTGTGGTACATTGGTGTGCATTTCCCATGATGAGCTCTTGTACTTGACGCTGATGTTCCCACTGGAAGCTTCTGCCTCAGTTGTTGGCTGCTCTGGAGGTGTTTGCCAAATGAACAATGGCCTGGAGCAAACCTGAGAGCTGGTCAAAATCAGGCTGATATCTTTGTCCTATTGTGATTGATGTCAGCTGTCATGTAGTACACACAATTGAGCAGCTGACTGAACCTTGGAGGTGGCAAAACATATTGATCTTCTGTGTTAATGCTCATCATAGTCTCCAGACTTTATTTAAAGTCATAGTTAATCCTTGGTGCCTCCTGAAGGAGAGAGGTTATTTGAGTCTGTCAAGCAAGGCCTTCTGCAACTGGCCTTCTTGTATCCCACCCATGGGAAGGAATCAGTTGGGTGACCTTTAGCATAATTATTTTAAATCTGTTAGGGCTTTTCCTGGTGTTTGTTCAGAGCTCAAATTGAGTGCTCAGCCACAACCCTCTAGACAATGAAGGGGGATGGGGGTCCTTGGAGGCCCCACGCATAAGACATAACATCAGAACAGAAGACAAGGTACCTCTTAATTATCTGGACCGAGGGCTAATGCCATCAGGCATTTGGACATTGAGAAATGATTTTTGGTGCATAACAGAACATTATCTAATGTTCAGAAAGAAGCTATTATTTTCCCTTCTGATTTTCTCAATAATGTGCTGACACACTAGTCCTTGATGCCTTTTAGGGCTCGTTTTGATAGTATATTCTGAACGCTTCACAGTACAGGGGAGAAATCTGGTAGTCCCTCCCTTTTTCTCTCTGAGTAATTTTATTACTACATTTGAAGAGATGTTTTAAAATTATTTGGGGGATTTGCCTGCTTTAATTTTCTGTGTATGGGTGTTTTGCTTGCTTGTATTGTATGTACCACTTGCACACCTGATACATGAGGAGAGCAGAGGAGGGCATCAGATCTCCTGGAATTGCAGTAACCAATGGTTGTGGGCCTCCATGTAGTTGCTCTGAACTGAACCCAGAGGGGAGCAGCCAATGCTCTTAACCACAGAGCTATCTTTCCAGCTCAAGGAATTTCTTTAAAACAAGTAGCAAGTGGCTAAACACCACATACTGACTCTGAAAGGGTTTCCAAACTAGGGTACCTCTATCTTAAATATGTGTTATCTTAAATGTGTGCTATCTGTTCCGGCTAAGGATTTTCTATTGTTTGGCCAAGGTCCTCAACTTAATTACCAAGGATTCAGAAGGATTAGAAACAGCAGCTGTACTCTGTTGCCATAGTCCCCATAATGCCCATGACCTGACTTGGATACATAGTCCATGTTTGATCCTAAAACTCCCAACCTGAGGATGTAGACTATGGAGCTTATTGAAACAACATTCTCACCATGTATACACTTTAAGATTTTCTCTTTGATTTTTATCATTATAGTCTGTGGCAGGCTTTCTTAGACTGCCAACACCCAAATCGTGACACGGAGACTTATTAATTATGAATGCTTGGCTTTATCCCATGCTCATCCCAATAGCTCTTATAACTTAGTTTAACCTGTTTCTGTTTGTTTATGTTTTGTCTAGGGACTTTTTACCTTTCCTTCATTCTATAAGCCCTATTTCCTCCTCCATGTCTGCTGGATGTCTCCCTCTCTTTCTCCCTCATTCTCTCTTCTGAGCTTAGATCCTTCTCCTACTTATTCTTTCTGTCTGCCAGTCCCACCTATCCTTTTACTGATGAGCTATAGGCCACTTAGATTTTTATTAGACCAATCAGGTGCCTTAGGCAGACAAGATAAAACAAATGCAATACCTCTTTATATAGTTAAACAAACCCAGCATAAATAAACGCAGCACACCTTTACATAGTTAAATATTCTGTGACATAAACAAATGTAACACATTTTTACATAGTTGAAGTAATATTCTTCAACAGTAGTCAACATTATTTTTATTTGAAATGTTCTAGGTTAGAATTTATCATAAGAATTTGTTTTTCCTTCTTATGTGACATCTTTAAAACTACATCACAACTCAAGTGGCAGGAATTCTGGGAGCAGATAGCTTGATGGGTGTGTTGTCTTTGTATATCCACAGTGGTTTCCAAAGGGCATGTTCAAGGTTAACAAAATGAGCATCTACTACATTCTCCCCTCATAGCATGGAGATCATCATAGCTTTCCATGCTCTGCTTTCCTTCCCATTTTGACCTGTTAGAAGGCCACATTAGAAGTCTCATACAAAGAAGTTAACAAACAGCTGGGTATTCTTAGTGGCAAAGTTGGAACCTCCTTTTCTCAATGGGAAGGAATTACTCTCTGCTTTGGAAGTTTTGTTGTCCTTGGGGGGAGGCTGATTGATAGGAGGTACACTGTAACCAATCTTCCCACAGGGCCTTTGCACACTGCTAGATACAGCACCCTGTAAGCATTTTTCTGAGAAGTTTTGAACCAAAATCAAAATTGGTCAGCTCCTTTGGGTTTTAGGAGTGAAGGAAAATGCCTCTTAGGATGTAACCATCCAAGCACACTATTCAGATAAGTTTTTTGTGATGTCACGGTTTTGTTTTTTATCAAATAATGGAAACTTATGGGCGAACAGGTAGGTAGGAACTTTCTCTGTAAATATTTCTTAAAAACAAACAAACAAAAAACATGGCCACTGTACTGAGGCGGGAACAGCCCTCTGGTTTCCATCTGTGCTGATGTGATTGTGTGTATAAGAGCAGATACGGGTTTCTTATGCATGATACACAATAAAACAGATTATGGTGTGAGCCCAGGGCTTTGAGAGGGTGTATCAGATAAAAGTTGCTTTGTTATCCTTCGCTTGGTTATAAGACCTGCTAATGTGCCATCTGTTGGCTGTGTGTTTAAAACTAATGGCTGTCCTTCCTTTTATTCTCTTTTGCTATCCTTTCCTTTCTGCTTGTCTCCAAATCGCTGCCCTCACCCTTGCTCCGGTCAGCTTGACTCTCAGGTCAGTACTTTCAGTTTTCCTCTACCTGCCTCCCTCCTGTGCTCAGCCCACTGCTTGCATTTGTTTAGTGAGGGAGGTCATTGTAATATTTCTCCAGAATAGGCTGCATGATGACGCAATATGGAACTGGCGAAATGAAAGGTGCAAGCTGCTGAGTGCAGCTGGGAGTGATGCCTCCCTTGCAACAGGAGGGATCCTGGCTGAACAGAGCAGCTCAAACCAAACTTTGGACCCTTTGCTTAATAAATCACTGTCTTTTGAAAGACCTATAAGACACTCTTAAAGTCACTTTTGAAGACTCTTGGTGTGTTAGTTACATAGTATAATACATTTTAATTTCTGTCATTGTTTCAGTTTTGGCTTTTTTAGTTTCGTTTTTATTGAGTTGACATTATACTTTAATTACCCAGGGCAAAGGATGTAGAAACAAGTGTAAAACTGGATTCGTTGTTGACTGTGTACCTGAAGATTAATGAGAAAAGTGGACATTATGTTTGAAAACTCTGTCCCAGCTTTGGATTCTACTACTGTTGGGGGGTCCAAGTCACTAATTTTCCCTTTCTCAAGTCAAGGAACAGTTTTTTCTTTTAGTAATACATGGTAATTTAATGACGCTAATAGTGAAATATGTAATGTAGCAGTGATTTCTTTATCATTCAAATAATGATTTTAATAAAGGATACTCATGGTGTGATTTGGGGCTATATAGACTTCAGAAACGAAACAAAAGGGAAAGGCCAACTCTCAGTTTGTAGTTGGTGTAGTTACTCTTTTGAGAGACAGGCTTTATCTACTTTCTCCCCTTATGCAGGCTGCTCATGCTTTCCCTCTTTTGCCCCCTGAGCCTTTACACCAGCAGCAAATAATTTAAACTGAGGCCTGCTGCTCACAAACCTGTTTTGTCTCACCACCAGCTCCCAGCCCTGGTGGCTCACAGGCCATGAATAGTCTCTGTGATTCTCAGGTACCACACTGTGAATGCCACAGAGCTTGCCTGAACTTCACCAAAACCGCATGAACCTCTAGGCTTAAAAGGTTTAATTCAGAGCTCCAGTCAGAGCCCACAGCACAGACACGTGCTCCCCAAAGATCCAATGGCTCCTCTTATACCCTGCAGTAGACCAGATCAGAGTACCTGTTTTGCAGAATTGCCATTGTTACAATGGGAGGTGGGCAGAAGGCTTAGATACTTGTCATGCAAACCCATCCTCCAGGATTTGGATTCACTTACTCAATGAAGCTTTTGGTTTTTCTCCCTGTCTGCCCTTTTCCCCCTTATGTTTTCTTTCTCCCACTTGCTGCCCTCGATCTGCACCTTTCCTCCTTTGCTCTCATGCCTCAGTCCCTTTTCCCGGACCTTCCATTTTTATACTTTCATTTTGTATCAGTAACTGAGATGGCATACTTAGTTTTACTCTTATTCATAATGTATCAGCATGGACTGCTATTTCCATTATGGTACAAGGCTACAATTGACAGGAATTTGGAGTAACTAGTGAGTTTCCCGGTGAAAGGGCAGTGTCTGCTGATTTGCTTGGTAAAGTATACCTGCTAAATATAGTAAACTATATGGTCTAAATCAAGGTTCAAATCATTCCAATATCAATAACCTATTGCTTCAAATGAACCTAAAGGAGAAAATGGGCCATCACTGTGATGTCTTTTTAGTTGTTGTCTTTTTAGTATAGGAAGAATTGGACAGTCCTGAGCTTATGAAAGAATCAAGTCTATAGGGGGTTGGAAGTCTTTATTATGTTATGCTGTGGCATCCCTTCAGAATTAACTATGTTCCTTCTGGTACTACTTCCAGGTTTACCAGTCAAAATAAAACAAAATGTTACAATAGAATTGATTGTAGGGTCTTTGGCCCATATGCTGTCTTTGTATGGCTTACTTCTGAGATATGTATGTGTGCATGCATGCATGCATGAGTATACACACATATGTGGATGTAGATATACAGCATGGATTTTAGACATATGAAGTCTGATCTCTCTGAGCTTAGAGGTTCATGGTCTGCCATCTGTGTTTCCACCTCCTATTCTGAAGTTTGAATGGTTAATAACACTGGGGCTTTGCTGTGTGCTCTGAACTCCATGAGAAATTCTCCTCTGAAAAAGTGTTCACAGATGACCTCATTTCCTTCCTAAACTCCTACACTTAAGCCTGGGTGGACATGTCTGGGTTTGGTGGTGTGCATGTCATGTTCTAACCCTGTTTAGGTCTTCACTTTAGTAGATGCATCTTTACAGAATCCCTTTGCACACAGAGCAGTGGGAACAGGAGAGATTTAGTAGGATCCTCCTATTGTACTCAGGGGCGGGTTTATGTAAGATTTGCTCCTTTCTAACATGTGACTTATGACAGATAAGGTTATTGTGATAAATGCATGCAGGAATTGACTAAAAAAGAAACAATCATGTGGGATGAAGTTCAAACTCCTGCCAAAGTATCAACCAAATAAAGCCAGAAAGTTCTACAGCTTCCAACTTTGTCTGGATCCTTTCTTAACTACTTCCCTGTTTGGGCCTTACTGTCCCATCACAGAGAGGAAGGAGTTGCTTTTGGAAAGAACCGTATCTACTCTGCACGGCATATGTGTATCATGTGTTACGAACATGCCAGGGGTGATGGACATCATGCATATCCTTGTGAACGGCTTGAGATGAATGCTGGTGCCTGGCAGCAGGCATAAGTCATTGTTGCAGTATTGCTTCAAACATTTCTACCAAAATGAATTATTTGTGATGTTTCTCCCAACTGAACACCATGCTCTCTCAAGCCCTTGTTCTCTATCAAAAGATGAAGTCATTCCTCCCAGACCTGAGAAGCCTGATGCTCAAGATATAAAATTAAATCCTTAGCCATTCTTTTACTGTCCCACAATTTGCTGGGGTCAGTTCTTTATTCCATTGCCTGCTTTAAAACATAGTGAGCACCTACTGTGTGCTGAGCTGGGTTGTATGTGCTGATGTTTTAGAGAAGTGGCCTGATATTGAGGAGTGGACTTCTCTTCTTAATGCTCCTGAGGCAAGTAATTAAGTATCATCATAATAACAATAACAGAAATAGAAATGGCAGCTACAGAGACACAGGTAAGGGTCACCACATACCAGTGGGGAAATGATAACATTTGACATGGCCTCTTTTTAGTACCGCTTTTAAGGTAGGGACTGTAATCTCTTCCATGGTAGAAAAGAAGAAACTGGAGTTCATAAAAGTTGAGTATTTGCCTATGTTAACATAGCCATTGAGTAAATGTGCCCATTTTCTTCCCCAGCATCTGTCTGTCTGTCTGTCTGTCTGCCCATCTGTCCATCCGTCCACCTGCCTGCCCACCCGCCTCACTTCCTTTGTTTCGTATTTGTCCCTCCCTCCCTCCCTCCCTCCCTCCCTCCCTCCTTCCCTCCCATGTGCCTTCTGCTCTTCCCTTTTTGCTTCTCCCTGGACTATTCTCGCTAGTCCCTTTTGATGAGAATATGGCAACAAAGCACCCTTGGCCTCTCAGCTCAAGATTCAAGGGCCAGCACTTCCTATAAGGAAGTATTTGGTCCTCAAGTAAAACAACTTATTCCAATGCTAATGACAGGAAAAACTAGGTTTCATGTGTCTATCAGCCCCCTTTCCCGTTGAGGCTAAAGGGGTTATCCACAGGTCAGAAAATAATTTCCCTCTTTAAAGCCACCTTACACTGATGCTGATATCTCTAGTGAAGTGTCAGAAAATTTTATGCCTAAGCAAAGCTGGTAGAAAACCAGACATCCTCTGAGTTTTCCTTGGGTGCACATATTTTACTGGGGATGGAAAAAAGTTGTTTCCCCTGATTTACAGCTTCAGTAGACATAAAGAAGGATCTATATTTAGAAGTGATTTTGAACCTTTGAGATGTAGCCAGGGGTGGGTGCTTGTACTTACTCAACCTGGCTGCAGTGGGACTTGCCATGGCAAATGTTCGCCGAGCCAGTTCTGATTTATGAAACCAAGGCTATATGCTCCACAGTGTTTTCACGGTTTAGCTTTTGCTGGAGCTGCTTTTTCAGCGTTCTTTCTGTACTCTCAAACACAGTGAGGATGGAGGGCTAAGATCTCTTGCTGTTCCTTTGGTTTCTTAGAGTAAATGAAGCCATTTCTTAAGAACAGTAGCGATGGCAAGAGTTCATTCTAGGAAGCCTCCCCAGGTCCAGTCCACAGTAAGAGATACCAAATTAGCAGAGCTCTTGTTAGTTTCTCCCCCAAATCTTTCCCCCATACTCGCTCACCCTCTGAGCATTTGCTTGGTGCTGCCATATGGATGAATATCAGCAAATAGTAAATCTCTCAAGACACGTTAGCCTTTCCTATAAATGCTGAGATGGGGAAGGAATTTTAAAAATTGGTTTCTTAGTATTATTATAAATCACTTTCTAGAAAAAATAATATCATATTTCCTTTATACAGCCTCCCTTATGAAATGTGAATTCTATCACTTCATTCCCCACAATGCTGGCTCAAGTTGTAGGGAAACCTGACGACCTAGTAACTGGATGTTTCTTCCGTATTCAGTGAGGGGCTTGGAATTTCCGTCCCATGTCTATGTGAACCAGGTTAAAAGTGAGAGAATGTTGCAAGCCTGCCTCTGAAGAAAATACTTTGTCCTTTTTACATCTAACAAAGGTTTTGGGAGTTTCCTTTGGGGAAGATTGTGATGGTTTTACTATCTCCTAATATTCCACAGATGAAATGGACTATAATTTAAACTATGTAAACCTGATAGGGAGGACGGGAAACTAGAACCTAGTGGGTTTTTCATGGGGGGCAGCCTTTTTACTGGAGATAGAAAACAACTTTTTTTCTTCTGTACTTCCCAGTCCCTGAAAATGTACTGCAATCTGAAGAATGATTTTCATGGTAAAAATTGAGTTTTAGGAATTATAGAGGTGGTTTGGAAATGGAAGTAAGTTTCCCTTGGAGTCTAAGGCTGCTTTTTTCAGGCAAGAATGACGAGGTAGACCCTGTGCTTTAATGTTAGTTTCCTGGTTGGGGGCTGGCAACATGGTTATCATAAGCATTAGTCCATTTGGCATATAAAGAATTGGGTGTACAGTTGCTTATTCTTTAAGGCAGTTCTTTCCAAGGGAAGAAGGCAAGTGTGATTGCCACAGTGCTTTGAAGTAATGAATTCCTTTGTGTGATGTTCCTGTTTGTAATTGTAAAGACACAATGGCAAATACTTTGATGTGGACTGGGGCAGAATTTCATGTAGAGAACCGCTTTGCAAATCTACATTTCAGGTCTTGGGGAAACCTCATTGGAAGGCGCTGACAAGGCAAGAACCACCTTGCTCAGACCGAGGTGTTCCTAATGGGTGGGCTCTCCTGGCCCTTGGTGATGGTCACTGGGATATTCTTGTGGCTGAAATGGGATGCATGAGTGGAAGTGGAAGAGAGTGGTTTTAAATTTAACTTCAGAGCTCTCTGCTATTTAATCATTTGTCAGCTTGATGGTTCCAAGGACAGCATGTTGCATTGCTCACAGATAATTACGTGGAGAGAATGAGATGGCTGTAGTAATTGCTAGCTGGAGAATCTCCTGATAACCTGCAATGAGTGGGCCTTGGTGAGAAACACTCACTGGGTAATTGGCAGATAGGTACCCTATCACTCTGCTAAGTGTGGGTACTCTTGAACCATCTAAGCATTCTAAGTAGGGACTCTTTAGGGATTCCTGAGCAGATAAAGAATCATAGCACTTGGGTTTCATTTGTTTCTATCCTAACCCAAGCATTATGTTATATTACTACTTCATTTCTAGGTTTTTTTTTCATGTTGCTATCTGTTTTTAGAACAATAAATGTAGGAAAAGAGATAGACCACATTCTAAAAATAGTGTCAGCATTGATTTTATGTATGTGGCAAGGCGTATTTTATCCAAGTATCTTTATGCATAAAATAGAGACATCTATGTTACGGCTCATCCCTCTTAGGCTTGGGGTCATGGTTCTCACCAAACAGGAAGCACAGTCCAGGCTCAGAGAGACATGTAAGTGACAGCAATTTTAGTTGTTATTTTTGGCTATGGTAAAGATTTTCATGCCAAGAGTAACAGGTGAGAGCAGGGAGTTCAAGAGAGAAGAGATGATCTGTCCAGACAGCTGCCATTGTTTCTGTAGTCAGAAAACTTAGTGGCTGTAATAAAGTCTTCAGGCTCCTTGATAGGCACTGAGAGATTGATTCTTAACAGAAATGTTGAAAACATTATCTGGCAAATGCCAGTGAAGACAGGAAATTCATCATATGCTTAGAGAAGCCAATCTTATATGTGTACATGACAGAAGTCATTTAGTATTTGTTTGTCATATATAAGGACACATTTTAATTTTTTCTGGAACAACTGAAACAGGATTATTTATTTATTTATTCATTCATTTATTTATTTATTTATTTATTTATTTATTTATTTATTTAGAGGCTTAATTCCAGATTCAGGGTATTCCTCATCTATGGGTTTCCTGTAATTATATTATAAATGTTTATCAGATAGTAATTGAATTTCAGCTTTGAGGCAGGCACTGTGGTGTAACTAAGATTGCTCATAGAATAAGACACAGAAGCAGAGTGATAGTATTTTATGTAATATATAATTTTAATGATTATATGTGTAACAGATAGTTATTATATATAACGTTTATGAAAATTATAGGAACATTGGCAATTTCCCTTCATAAATATATTTGAAATCTTCCATATTTGAACACAAAATATTTATTGCTTTTTCTTTTGAATACTATTTCATTGTGCCAGATGCCTTCTAAAAGCCTTTTAGGAGTGCCGTGTCCTTTCTTTCCCTACATAGTTATAATTGATAACTATGGAAAGGTATTTACTATGTATATGGATGGATCTGTAGGTTTAAGTTCCTGGATGTGAAGTTTCTGTGACAGTATACTTCAAATCTTGCTGAACTTTACCAGTTGTCCTCTACTGGGACTAAATCCTTGAAGTCCCATTGGTTTTGTCTGTCAAGTGACTGAGAGCATATGTTTCTGACTCTTAGGTGCTGTCACCAGGGCAAGTGAAAATGGCATTTACGTTTAGTGCTGGCTTTTTTTTGGGGGGGGGTTCTAACTATAAGGGCAAATGGACATCCTTGAGTGTGTTAATACTTCCCCCATGGCATTCTGCTGATCATCTTCATATAGATTTATAGGAGGAGTTCTGCATCTTGGGCAAATTCATTCTTGGTCTGAGTTTTACATGTTCATTCCCTTTCATTTGCATATTTACTGTTGGCTTTACTTATTTTGAAGCATTTTAGAAACTGCTCTTATCTTTGTCATATTTCTTACTGATGTTGCTTAACTTTTGTGTCTTTACGATTCTGCTTTATAGTACAAGACCATAAGGACTATTGTCTTGTGGTCTCTTCCAGGTTTTAATATCTTTCTTAGTCTGTTCCAGTTCCTATGACAAAATTTCACCAGCTGATAAGTTTATAAATAACATAAAGTTATTTGCTAATAGCTTGGGAAAGTGGCAAATCCAAGGTCAAGGTGCATCAGAGTTTCTGTGTTTGGAGGGCCTGCTGTTAATTTATACATGGGACCTTCTTACTCTATCCTCACAATATAGTAGGGGCAATCCTGTTTCTTTGGGTCTCTTTTATAAGACCATTAATCCCATTCATCACTTCCAAAAAGCCCCACCTCATAATAATATCACCTTGTGGGTTTGGATTTCAACATATGCATTTTTGAGAGGATACGAACATTCCTTGAGTATTTTTATGGTTTGACTTTCTGAATTTAAGCCTTTGAACCATCTGGAATGTATCTTAGTGCAAGGCTTGAGGTATGGATATAACTTCATTTTTTCCCCTAGGTCAAGTGAAGTTTAAATGTCACTTCCTCTACTGGCTATTTGCTGGAGCTCAGCCTGCCCAGGTTAGGGCATTCTCAAAACTTCCTACTGCAACACAGAACATGCACTTAGCTGCTTGGTTGATGTCTGTTCACTATATCTGGAAAGGCCTCATCTTCTGCAAGCAGTGCCTGCAAGCAGTGGATGCTCCATACATGTTACAGAACTTTAAGCTATGGAAAGGCAGAACTTATGGAAGTGTGCACAGAGTGCAAAGCAAGGCACCCTGGCAGTGCCAGAGCAGGTGGCGTGGAGGGTTCTGTAGCTTTGTACAGAGCAGTGTTGCACCATGTCCACAGGAACCTTGGTTCCTGGATGACTTCCCCATGCTCTTCTCTGAGATGCAGCAAGAAATTCATGTTCTTTTTCTTCTTGAGAATCCTAGTTTTCCTGCTTGCCATAAGCCCTCCCTTCAGACAGTTCCAGCCTAGCTATTGCAGGAGATAGGGACAGGAATAGAAAGCATTGTAGGAAACAACTAAGAATAGAGAAGTCTGTCCAGGCTGCTTGCTAATGCCTTGGAGATGCTAAGCAGCCTCACCTAGTAGGCAGATTAGAAGGACAGACTGAAACTTGGCTTTTTATGTGGCAAATGGTGTCTGGGTCTGTGAGTACTGTGAGCATTCAGAGGAGGGTAGGCTCAGGGAAGTTTCAAAGAATGTGATGGTATTTACACGGGACTAGAAATATGCAAGTGATTTTACCAGATGGGGTAGTGGGTGAGGAGCCTGAGAAAAAGCAAGGAGGTGGGAATATTAAAGGATTGCTCAAAAGAAAGGGTGGGTCTGCCACTGGGACCTTGGAGTAGGTGGGAAATGTTCAAGAAAGATCAGCCAAGACAATGGATGCCTTGCATGCTCAGCGGAGATATTATGGGCTTTTTGAGTGTTGGAAGTGACATTCAGGAGTCTCCCTATGATAGAAGGCAGGGAAAAGAACACAAAAGTAGAAGGAAGATTGATGCCAAAACAGGATATTCTCAGGAGGAAAGGAGCAGGAATCATGTTGATAATGAAGACATGCTTTTACAGAAAGGATTTATGTATTCTTTTATGTGTGTGAGAATTCTTCTTTCATGTATATCTGTGTACCATGTGTATGCCTGGTTTCCATGAAAGCTGGAAGAGGATATCAGATCCTGTGGAATAGGATGTGGGTGCTGGGAACTGAACCCTGGGACCTCTGGAAGAGCAGCCAGTGTTCTCCACTGCCGAGTCGTCTCTTTTCTTAAAAGACAAAAACAAGCAAATCAACTGAATTTTGTATTGTTTCCTATATTTCTGGAGAAATAAATCATTTCTCAATAAGAACTGTGATATAGGAGAAACAAGCATATAACACTATGTATGACGATAAAGAGATGGTAACACTTACACTTCAGCAGCCAGTACTTGTTGTGGTATTGTAGCAACAGTAATTAGGGAAGACTTTGTTGAGTACTTATTTGATACCAGCCACAGTGCTCTGAGTTCTACAAGGCTTCTCTCTTGCTTCCCTCAGAGCAATGGCAAGATGAGAGATGATGTCATCAGTCTTGTTTTTGCATTGAAGAACCCAAGGCTCAGGATAGAAGTAACTGTCGATCTTAACACAGCTACCAACTGTGGGACAGCATTCACATACCTGCCAGCCTGTAACCACTATGTCCTATCCCACAGCAAGACTTTTTGTATTAGTATGAATTGGTTTGGCCTGAGCACCCCTGGAACTATGGGGATTTCTCTAATGTGCTTCTTTGGGGGTGGGAATCTGTTTCTGTAACATAGAGGGTTCTGAGCACCGATGAAAGCGTCTCATAATGGTAGCAGAGAAGTTGTTTGTGTCGGCACTTCAAGCAGTCTTCAAGCTATGAGTCTGGTCCTTACTCTCTTGTGAGCAAGAATGTGGAATTCCTCTTTCTGAAGTGAGTGTGAATGGGCCTGGCAAGTGGCCTCCTTGGAGACAGCATCTTTGTAGATCTGGACCTGCTTCAAGATTCATGAGTGGCTGAGATAGGGAAAGACCTTGGGCCATTCATCCTCCTGCTTGCTTAAGATTTTTCCCGGCGGGGATTCTGGGGAGGCAGCCAAGAGAAAAGATGTATTTCTAGGAGGGGTTTTCGGCTTCTTCCAGGAATCATTTTTGGGACAGCTCTACATGGCCCCACACAGTGTGATCAGAGAATTCCTGTAGCATAAAACACTGAAATGAAATGAAGGCCTCTGGTGTAATATATGATGATTTTCCTTTGGGGAAACAAAACAAAGTAAAAACAAAACAACTTTGGAGGAGAGCTAGCCTTTTTGCAGTGCAGTGTCTGCATTTGCCTTGATCTTGCCTGAGACAAGTGGGAGGGCTGGCGGTGAAGGGCAGTGATCACACTGTGAAATCACTTGGCCTTCATCTTTGCCTTAGGTCAGAGGGTAGGTATCATGCCATCAGAATGTATGCTCTTTTTCCTACAGAGCTTGGGCCTTTTGTTTTGTTTTGTTTTTAAACTTTTAAACTTTAAACTTTGAAGCTTTAATGACTTTGTCTGTTGCCTGATGGAAAGGGTCTGTGCTGGCTTCTCCTATTCGGGCTGCTGGGGAGAGTGGGAGGTCTCTGCTGCCTGTTGTTTGTCAGTCTGCTTGCTTTGCCTTTTCTTCTCCCACAGACATTTACTTTCTTGCAGGCTTTGAAGCTGTTTTGGGCAGAGTGAGCAACTTTGCTTTGCTCAGCATCCTCAATGTTAACTGCTGCGTGTTGGCTGTTTCCAGGAGCCAGTAACGAAGTTTTGTAGTGTTTAAAAGCATGTGCGACTTAGTCCAGACCTTATCTTCAAATATAATTGGACTCTGTTTTCAGATGTAATTTTATGAAAAGATAATTCTAAGTGCCTTTCTTGGAAAATTTTGCCACCATGTATTATATACTTTCCTTGGACTGGGCTCTATGTAAGACTTTTGTTTTTCAGTTTTCTAATCTCCACAACAGAGCCCATAGAAAGCACTAATTTGCATTGAATAAATAAATAAGCTAAGGCTACTGGTAATCTACTCAAGGTCACTCTGAATTTGAACCCAGTCTGTTTAAGTGCAAGAGGCATGAGCATTTAGACATATTAAGTTGCTCTCCATGTACCATCATGGCAGTTTGTCATGAATGTCAGTTAGCTTGGAGTAGAAGGTACTGAAGCATGTTCTGGGTGTGTCTGTGATCATGTTTTCAGAGAAGGAACCATGTCCAAAATGTGAGTGGTGCCATTTCATGGACTGAACAGAGTAAGAATGAGATAATAGAAAGACGCCAACAAAGACATAGTTCTCACTGCTTTCTAGCTGCTGTGCTGTGAACTGCCCTGTCCTACCAAGTCCTGCCTATCCTGATGGACAGGAGCCTCTCAAAAAGTGGTTCTCAATCACAACCCCTTTGGGTGGCAAATAAGACCATTGAAAACCATAGATATTTATATCAGAGTTTATAACAGCAGCAAAATTACAGTTATGAAGTACCAACAAAATAATTGTATGGATGGGAGTCAGCACAACATGAGGAGCTGTATTAAAGGGTCTCAGCATGAGGAAGGGTGAGAATCACTGGTCTAGACTCATAGCCTGTCTCTAATACATATAATGTCAAGGAGAGTTTTCAATGCATAGAAGTTCCTGTGGTCCTCCTCATCCATTGGATAAACATTCACCCCATTTGGCATATAGAGCTTTTCATAGTTCATTCCTACTTTGGTTCTGGGTTGATTTCAAGACTCATCTTAAATTTATTGCAGGCACAAAGCTCTTTCTCATCTTTAGAGTAGTTTAAATTAAAAAGTGTATGTGTTTAAGTATGATCCATGTTTGTGTCCATGAATGGGTGTATGTAAGGAGGTTTTAGGAGACCATTAGGTGCCTTTATCTGTCTTGAAAATATCATCTTTGAAACAGAGTCTCTAACTGAACCTGGAGCTATGCTGGTAGCCAGCAAGCCCTAGTAAATGTTCTGTCTCCATCCTATGTTACCTCTAGCCCACACCCTTTCATGAGGATACTGGGATCTCAAGTCAGGTCATCATATCTATGTAGCAGGACTCTTACTCCTGAAATATTTCTGTAGGCTGTTCCTCTTCTTTTTTAAAGACTGGGTCTCACTATTTTGCCAAGGCTGGTCTAGAACTTACTATATATCTCTAAGTGGTCTCAAACTCTTGACCATTTTGCCTCTGTCTCTTTCTTGGGTGCTGTTATCATAGGCATGGAACATGACATCTTCTTTAGTCCTTTTTTTCCTAAATGGTGTTTGTTCTGAATTTCTTTCCATTTTATGCACTTATTGCCATTTCTTGTCTTTATACATTGAAATGTGCTTTTCCAAATGACATGAGTACTCTTTTCCTTCTCATTGCTGATTCATCATTGAATTCCCACTTTGGCTATTACTTTCTAGTAGATGAGATACAGGAGTTCTTCTTGCATTCTGATGTACTTAATGTTTCTGTAGGAAGCTCCTCATTATATATACTGTCTCCATGCTTCCTTTCATTAAACATTGAATTGTCTAATGATACCATGCCCTCTTTAGCTTTGTATCTTCAGTGTCTAGTCATGGTCAGTGCTTTGTAAATATTTGTTGATAAACATATTGATGGATGAATAGACAGAGGAAGCTAAGCACTTTGACTGGCAACAGGACACCAGATGGGAGGCACTTCAGTGTCATGTCTTGGGTTGCTAGTAAAAAAGGTACAAAGAAAGGAGGTACTTATTTAAGTGACACAGCAGAGAATAGTGGTCTGTTGTGTGTGGCATGCTAGAAATAAGGGGTTTAGTTTTCTTTACTGCTAATCTTGGATGACTGATGGAGATAGTGTGTAGAAGGGGAAGTAATTCTGGCTCTGGAGATGGAGCAGTGGGGATTTAGTTTGGAGTATATTAAGATGTGCATGGGATATCCAGGCAGAGCTGTTCAATAAATGTTTGAAAATTCCAGAAATGTGCAGATCTCCATCTCCAGAGGGTTAGTCTCAGTCTCCTGCCAGCATCTTCACTCCTAATGTTACCATCCCCTGACATCCCTCTTCTCCATGACCCTTAGAAGCATGATACCCAAGGAAGATTGTAAATCATATAGAATTGTGCTCTGTCATTTTCAAGGGGAAGTGTGCTTACGTTTACGCCATGCCTAAAATATTTCTAGAAAGATTAATGAAAACCCCTCCTTAGTGGGAGTGATTCCTGGGGTAGTTTGAGAGGTTATATGGCTTCTGTTTTGAGTAGATGTGAGTTTTAAAAGTTCTAGTGCATATAACTAAAAACAAACCCTTTGGTGTTAGTATATCCACAAGGTTATACAACCATCACTACTACCTAATTATGGAGTTAAAATTTTATCACCAGAAAAGAACCCTACACACGTTTGGCATTCTTCCCCTTACCTGGCTTCCCGAACTCCCACCCAGTCCCCTATTGATTCCTCTTGTTTGCAATCCTCTGCTGACTAATCTGCTGTCTCTCTGGGTGTGTGTATTTGGACATGCCATACACTTACTGAGAAGTACATACATGCAATGCTTCTTGACTAGCTTTTTCTGCATCCATACTTCATTCCTTTTTATTGATGAATAATGTTACATTGTATGAGGCAGCACATTTTTGCACATCTATTCATTTGATCAACTTTTGGCTTGTCTTCTCCTTTTAACTACTATGAAGATAGTAGCTTGGGATCTTTTGCCACTGGAATGGAAGAACAGAGTTCCTGTGCCTATGGTGATTCTTATTAACATTTGAGGAACAGCAAACTATTTTCCAGTGTCTTTTCCATTTAACATCTGTATCAGTAACATATAATTATTATGAATTCACCTCAGTTTCACTTAAACATGTTGTTATCCATCTTTTCTTTTTTTATCATAGCCATCCCAGTGGATATGCAGCAGTTCTGACCTGCTTTCTCTAATGACTAATGATGTAGAATGTACTTATATGGTCTCATTGGCCATTTGTATATCTTCTTTGAAAAAAAGAAAAACTTCAAATCATTTGTTCATGGTTAATTGGATTATTTTTTTTCTTCTTGTTGATCTGTGCTCTTTATTTGTTGTGGATACTAGACCCTTATTTAATGTTTTATTTTTCCTGTGTAGGGGTAATAAATACTTGTCTTTAATTTGTTCTGTTAAAAAAATTATGTCTCATACATAGTAGTTTTTGTTTTGTTTTGGTTTGTGTTTTTCAAGGCAGGGTTTCTCTGTGTAGCTTTGGAGCCTGCCCTGGAACTTGCTTTATAGACCAGGTTGACCTCGAACTCACAGAGATCTGCCTGCCTCTGCTTCCCAATGCTGGGATTAAAGGCATGTACCACCAACATCCGGCTCATAATAGTATTTTTAATAAAGGTAAAAAAGTTTTAAAATCATGTTCTTAGGTATTTTGTAATATTAGCAATAAATATGTTGCTTATAAATAGTCAGTTGAGGGCTGTACATTAGCATTACTTTTTGTGGGTATGGTAAGGTGGTATTATAAGCAGTTTACCAAGTACTAAGCCCCTAAATAATGCACTCGTACATGTAGCCACTCATATGAAGTAAATGCTAACTATTGGTGACATCTTCACTGTCTTTATCATGTACCCTGACCATGAATGTTCCCTCAGTTGTTTTTGTCTACTGACGTCACTAAACTTCAGACTGAACCACTTCCAGTCAGATAATTTGCCCATTTAAATGTGTGGGCTATGGCCTCATTTTATAGTGCTATAAAATGAATTTAAAGAGCCTCTCCAGAGAGCTTTGATTACCATTTTTTCTTTAGTTGTTAGCCAAGCTAATAAATATTTTTAGCAGTCCTGTCATCAGATGTCATATAAAATTAGATCTAATGATCACACCTAAGGGAGGATCCTAAGTACCACAGTCTTCTGTGTGGCCCCTGGGTGAGGGCGATCCACCTGATAATTAGACCTTGGAGTTTTCAGACACAGAGCTAAAGTCCTCTCCCCGAGGAGCAGGTGATGGTACTCTTGGAGAGGTGGCTCACTGCAGGTGAGCTAGCTACTGTAAGGCCTGAGCATAGAGCTTCCAGGCCCAGGAATGATGGCATTGTTCTTAGTTCTGAAGACACTGGCTGTGAGGGACTCATACCAACTTCTCTTTTTATGAGTAAATAGCAGAGAAAAACCTATATGTCTCTTTTTTCCATGCTGGTTTCCCAGTCACCCAGCTTTTCCTACTCTCTAGCATGCTGTCTCGAGTTCTCTGGCACATGATCTTTCTTTTTAAAGGTCTCCATTAAAGCTCAAGACCTTTCTCAAAATTTTGACAGCCAGTAATTCATAAAGGGAAAATGAATTAAGTCTATTTTAGTTTGGTCCTAGGGTGAAGGGGTTGTTTAGAAGTGATAGCTGCAGGCTCTTAGGACAGGACAGCTACTTAGCTTTCAGGACTGGCAAGAGAAGGATGAAAAGTAATGAGCTAACCTGCTAAGAATTTGGACGTTTTAATCATTGGAGTCTGGGTATACTTTGTCTCAATTTATACTGAATGGGGAAATAGTTATCTTGATAAGCATGGGTTTATCTCACCCCACCTCTTAGGGGCTGCCTGGATTCAGAGTAGAATGGACTTCTTTATGAAGCAAGGGCAATGGGCATGCTTTGTATGAGCATGTAAAAGAAAACTTTTTTCAAAGTTCTTATCAGCAAAGAGCATTACCAAGAAATCCAATAGGGTAGTGATGACATTCAATTTTATTTGTACCAGGAATGCACAGATGGCTGGAGTTAGCAGCTATTCATTTTTAGCACATATCTCTCATTATTGTTAGTAGCAATTACACTGACCCATCAAAGGGGGAAACATGGGAGAGTCTGTGGGGTCAAATAAACATGCATTATTCTTGTGCAAAGGTCACGCACTTTGACCGATTGCTTTCTGTGATTATAACTTTCTTTAGTTAATTTGTTCTGTTGCTGAGTTAGTCTGTGTGTTTTTAATGGCCCAAGGAGAAGCATTTCAGTTAATTGTACTGGTCTGAAGCTTATAATTAGTCATTGCTACTTGTGGGTTCACATGTGAAGAGTTCAATCAAGATGTGTTTTCATAGAAAAGTTCCCTTGATTAATTGCCCAGGAAATGCTCCTGGTTCACAGAGATTTGGAATTCTGTATCATAGAATATTCCACTCCCAAGAGTTCAGTTACCCAGATGATGATGATTGTTATTATTGGGCTATCAAAATTTTAGGTGTTGTCAGGGTTTTCCTTTAACCAGTTTTAGCCACACAATCTTAAAGAATGTAGATGCCCAATGGGCAGGGAAGCTATGATCCTTATCATTTCACTTCCATGTTGAGAATGCAAAGGAAAGACAGGGATGAAGGAAGGAAGGAAGAGTAACTATCTTTCTAAAAGATCCATATTTAGATATAATATTTTTAAAAGTAAGCATTCATGGCCAAAGAGCACTAGCTATTCTTTCAGAGGACCCAGGTTCAAGTCCTAATGTTGTTCAAGTCCCAACATCCAAATGGCAACCAGTAACCACCTGTTCCAGAGGATGTGATGGCTTTTTCTGGTCTCCTTGTGCACCAGGCACACGTGGTACCTAGATATACATGCAGCCAAAACATCTATACACATAAAAAGAATAATAAAAAAATAGAATCTCATTTTAAGAAAACAAGGAAAGACTTGAATTCTGAAAGCTTTATGAATGTTGCTCCTTATTTTTCAAGCCATTTAGCATTATTTCTGCTATGATGGACTACCATAAACCATTTTGTAATGTGAAGAAGGAATTTATTTCTCACAGTTGAGAAATCAAGGTGCCGACATCTGTTATAATGAAGGCCATCTTGCTGATTCATCTGATGGCTGAAGGCAGAAGGGCAAGAGATAACAAGAATCCTTTTACAGCAGATCCTCTCCAGAGCTAACAGCACTGATCCCTTCAGAAGGATGGTTCACCTTCTAAGGCTGCCACATTGGAGATAGTGTTAACACATGGACCTTAGGACCATATACAAACCATGGACTGCTGCTTTGCTCATGGACAGGGTCTCAGTTATATTGACTTTTATAGCAGTTTTTCATCGGTCAGTTGAGAAACAGGGAAGTCCTTGCTTTCTGATTTGTTTGGAGCATGCATTTTGATGTTGCAACATGCAAGAAGGAATGGGATTTACATTAGCATATGGAAGTGCAGCAGGACATGTGAGAATGGGATGCTGCGAGCGCAAAGAAATCCTCTTTACTGCTTTTCTTAAATCTTCCTTATTTGTATTCCTTTAATAATTAATGTTGAGAGTGTTTTTACAAGAGTAAAATTGAAGCATGACTTATTGTTACTGGCACAGCAACAGCAGTAAATAGAATCTGATTTCTGGTTTCTCATTTCTGAAGACGCTACAGTTACAGTTAGTAATCACTTTCCTATAGGAACCCTGCACATCTTGAGTCATCTCCAGCTGCTCACTGGATAAGTGGTTTCTTAGATGTTGTATAAGGCCTGTTCTGCTTGCATTCAGAGAGCCTCAGCTGTTTTTTAATACATCTGGACAAATAGAGACTTTGCCTAAAGAGGAGGCCCCTTCACGAACATTGTTTAGGGTTATAAGAGAGAGCCAAACTGGAAAGAGGCTATAAAATCCACACATGTGCCCTGTGTTGTAGGGGATTAGCATGCACTTGCAGCAGGTGCTGGAGGGTGGTAGTAGCAGTTCCAGAAAAACACTTTCACAACTAAACAATGCCTCTCCCCCTTGTCAGTGGAGGCAGTTATCCTGGCTAGCCATGACAGTAAAAGTTAGTGGGTAACATAAAGCCTAGAAGAACAAAGCAGGCAAGGAAAATTACATGAGTTTTGGAGTGTAATAGGTTGACATGGATTCTCCCCAAAAACAACATCTAATTGAGTTGTTGTCTCAGAATCATCATTCTGGTTTGAATAATAATGTAGCACATAATGGAATGTTGACCTATGCTGGACTTCCACCTGATGGTATATACTCTGTAGTTTATGTGCATAACTTCCTATAGGGTATTGTGCGTTTTTAGATATGGTGTCTGCATAATAACAAAACAGCCCAACTATATTGCTCAGGACACTTCTCAATCATTCATCCATGCATAACTGTAATAGCCATGCTATAGGTGGTTATAAGGATCAAACAGGATGTTGTGTATAATATAATCATTGCCTAATCTTAAAACATAAAAGCAAAAAATGCTACATGCCTTCTTATTATCAATGTGAGTAGGGTTTCCTGGTGGCTGCTCTATGGATTTTAGACAGAACCAAATTCTTGTGGATTTAACCACCTTATGCCTATGAGCTCTAGAAATCCTACCATCTGGATAGAAACTGGAAAAAGTGTGGGAAATTATGGAAATTTAATGTGCCTAATAAGAGAGGAGAAAGAGAGAGAGAGAGTAGATACACAGAGAGCAATGGGGGCGGGGGAAGAGCAAGCCTATGATAGCTCTTACATGGAAAATTGTGTGTCTTATGAAATGATGGTTTTATTTAGGAAAGAAAAAGCATGTTAGGATTGATGTCTATGTATACTCACAAGGAGACACAGGTGGGTTCCTAGGAAGGTTGGGAGATCTATGTTCTTTGTTCTTTAGAATCTTCATAAAACCATGGTGGCCTGGGCCAGCCTTTGGAAATTTCTGGTTGTTTTGGTCCAAGTATATCCAGTGATGAAGAAATCATAGAAGCTTCTGGGACAGGAGGAATGCATCAGTTCACATGAGGAGTAGGTGTGAGAGCTGCCTGGGTATATCTTATGATTGGGAGGTGAGCAGTTATAACTCTCAATGCAGAGCAGAAGCCTGGTTCATGACCTTAAGACAGAAAATGTTGCCTTCCATGCCATTATTACTTTCACAGCAGTTTAGAAGGCACATGACCTCTAGAAGCCTTCACTCACTGTATCTGCCCCATTGCCTCCTTTGAGCCCCAGAATTAACATTGGGTCTGAGATACTCTAAGACTAGAGATAGCCATCTTCATAGCACAGTGAGAGTCTCTGGGTGTAGGAGTGAGAGGATGGGGAACTTCTTTTCAGCAGCTTTGTGTAACATGTGTCAAATGATCAAGCGTAGGTACCTACCACCCCAAAGTAAATCAGCTCAGATGTGAGGAGAGCCAAAGATAGTATTATCCTTTTCTTTATTAAATTTATAATGTATGAGCTCATTTATTTCTCCTTTGATTAGACACTATGTGACTGTTCATATCATTTATAAGAGAGAAATAAATTTTCTTCCCAGCTTCTTCAACAAAGAAGTTGCCAATCTGAGGTGTGAACAAAAATTCTCAGACTCCAAGTCACTGTCTCCTCACTGTCCATTTGACCTATCAGAGGCTTATGTCTAGCCTGACACTCTCAGAGTCTATGCAGAACCTACAGTTCCATCCTAAAAAAAGATGGACGTTAACTATGTCCAAGTTCTTGGCATATTAATTGTATTCCTCACCATTGTGACCAAATATAGGTCAAGAGCCACTTAAGAAAGGATTTATTTTGTCTCATGAGTCAAGGGCATACAGTTCATTATGGTGTGGTGGAGAAGGCAGGATAAGGGAGACTGACTGACTCATGATACTTCTGAGAACCCTTATGTCGTACCTCAGTGGAAGAGAAAGCAGAGAGAGGATATGCTAGCATGCAGCTTGCTTTCTCATTTACTCTTTTATACATTCGAGGGCTGCCTCACTCAGGTGATGCCACCCACGTTCAGAGCAGGTCTTCTCTTCTTAATCAGTCTCATTTGGACTGTGTCTCCATAAACACATCCAAAGATGTGACTTCCAGAACCCTAAGTGTTTCTTGACCTAGCCAAGCTATCGCCAGAATTAATCATTACTTGGTTAGTAACAAGGTACTAGACCACAACACATGAGGCTGCTTGCTTGCTTGGGTATTAAACAAAGGGAACACATTTGAAGTACTTCCAATTGAGCTTGCTCAGCAGATCCCAGAAGGCCTGAGGGTCTTAATTGTAGCAGTCAAAAACAAGTGTGCTTGTGAGGTTCCTCTGAAGGGCTGTCTCCTTGTGTGTAATGAGAAGCTGCATATGCTTGTTCTGTTGCTTCTAGCCAGGGCCTAACTAAACCTTAGTTGTGAATTTCATGCTGATACATTTTTTTTTAATTTAAAAGTATCCTTTAAAATTCATGTATTTATTTATTGCTGTGTTGTATATGAATCATAGGCAGTGCATATCAAATAAGAGGGAAACTTTTTGGAGTAGGTTCTTTCCTTTCACCTCTATCTGGGTTCCAGGAATGGAACTTGGGTCATCAAGCTTGTATAGTAAGGAAACCACTTAGCCATATTGCCAGCCCAAGCATACCTTTAATGACCACTTATATATTATATACTCCGTCTTTAATATAGAGTCATAATCTGCCAATGAAATGTGATTTCCTGGAATCCTGCTCAGTTAAAATTGAAAATGTTTTTAAGGTACAAAGATTTAAAAAAGAAGTACAAGTAGACAGCACTATTGGTGGATGGGGTGAGCCTATAGAGTGGTTGCACATCAAGTTCAGGAGACTGACTAAAGATCTGCTTCTTAGACTTGATTCCTCAGATGGCTCTGGAAGAAAAAACATCTTTGGTTAAGTTAGTAGTAAACAAACTGTGCTCGGTCTCATTTTGGAGCCTCACATTAGTTTAGAATATAAAACATTCTGAGGAATCCTATTG
Source organism: Phodopus roborovskii (assembly GCF_943737965.1). Lineage (NCBI taxonomy): Eukaryota > Metazoa > Chordata > Mammalia > Rodentia > Cricetidae > Phodopus > Phodopus roborovskii. The sequence goes on from NW_026125537.1 coordinate 3,361,436, forward strand.
TAGTGTTAAGTAAACCCTGCTTATATCTGGACTCTCAGGACTTGGGGCTTCAGCCCTTCCCTTTCCTCTCCTCTTAACACCTTTGATTCTAGTTATGAACAAATCTTGAACTAGCAGTCCTAGAAGACTGCTTGGAAACCATGAGGAAGGAAAAGCATGCACTCTGAAACAGTGATGTTGCGGTAGCCTTTGGAAGTGGTTGGCTCTACTGAGACAGTGCCTGCCTGAGGAAGTAGTGTTTTCCTTATTCACATCTGACTAAGCAAAGAGATTTGAGATATGTGAAGAAGAGCAGAAAGAACAGACATTTAATTTGTAGTGTGTTGCCATGGGAATAAACGTGGGAAAGCATAAAGATGCACAAATTACTATAATTCCACCTCTGTCACCATTTAGGCCTTTAAGATTCTTCAGGAAGTAGTTTGGAACAATGGAAAATTAATTATGTTGAGTAGACACTGAGGCAAGCAGTTCCTAAGAAATGTTAAAATTAATAGTAAAAAGATTACAACACTATTGAAAGAATGATGCAAAAACTAATATTTAAAATTAGTATGTAGTTTGGGTATTAATGTCCAAGTCTGCTGTCCAGTGTGGTAGCCACTAGATTCCTGTGGCTGTTTACATTTAAAATACTAAACTAAGTGATATTTTTTAGGTAGTTCTTTAATATGAGCACTAGGGAAGCAGAAGCAGGTGGATCTCAGAGTTTGATGTCAGCCTGGTCTACAGAGTAAGTTCCAGGACAGCCAGGGCTACCCAGAAAAATCCTGTCTCCAAAAAAAAACAAAACAAAAAAAAAAAACAAAACAAAACAAAAAAAAAAAAAACAGACTAAACCAAACAACAACAGCAGGTCTATGGATTCAGTAGCCATGTTCATATATTCAGTAGCCATATGGGGTTAATGTCTACTATACTATGGCATGGAAGTAGACCATCTCTGTGTTAGTACATAATTCAGTTGGATAGTGTAAGAAGAGACAGAATTCTGACAAGGTCTCATAATCTCTATCCCCTGATATTCTTACCCTCTTATAACCTCATTCACCTGAGTATGGACAGTGTCTGTGGCTTGCTTTGTGTCCAGAGGATGGAATATGGCAAAGGTGACAGTGTCTACTCTCTTGTATTGGTATGTCATGTGACATAGGTGCTGATGTCATTCCCATGACTTTATATGAGATTCCATGTTAATAGACTGGAAATGAGTCTCCTGATAGCTTAAACACAAGCAAACAAGCAAATAAGCAAAAGCAACTAATTAATCGGCCATATTGTAGAATTTTTAGGTAGAGGACCATGTGGGAAGGAACTTGGCACATTATTCAGGACTGAGTGCAGCCTCCAGCCAGCAGCTGGCTTCAAGGAAAGGCATTTTTCCAGTAAATGGGATAGACTTCAGTTCTCTTCTTTTTGTATTAAGGGTAAAGGTAATAAGTGCAACCTGATCTCAACCTGGCCAGATCTTACCTGGGCTGACAAACCACAGAACCTGTAAGGGCATAGCTGAGTACCATTTGTGGACAATAGATTCATGGGAATTTTTTGTGCCTCAGTATATGAAGTTCAATACCAGTCCAAATTATTTTGGGGACAGTCTGATCAGCCACACCTCAGTGGGATCACATGCTTCAGCAAATATATAGAATAACTGGCTGTGTTGAGGTTGGTGCTTCTTCCTCCATAGAGGAAAAGATGGTTAACTTTTCCAAGTGAGTCTAGGCCGGATAGTAAGCTCTTTATAGGTTTGTGGCCAAGATCTCGTATTTTACTGTTTCTGTAGAATAATAGATAAGACTGTGGTCTCTAGCATTCCAGAAACAATGGCTTGCATTCTGTGCTCCCTACTTAGAAACCATATGACATGCTGCAAATTACTTCTGTAAGCCTCCATTTATTCATGTGTAGAGTGGGAATGAAATCTTCCTTCACGTCAGAATGTTATTTCATTCAGCAGAGCTATTTTTATAGCCTTTAGCGCAGCACTTCATATGGGACTCTGACTTCTGAAAACATAGAGAGAGGTTTATTATTTAACAGCATTTTTCAATTGGTTCCACACAGCAAAGAATCAAAACTCCAACACATTATTTCTACTCTCATTTAAGGAGTCACCATGGAAGATTGCTATCCACATATTCCCCTTCTTTACATCTGAACTGCTGTAGTTGAGTTTCAGATCGGACGCAATGAAAACAGGTCTTGCTCATACCAAGTGCCCTTATGCTTGGAGGTTGTTTTAGTTGTATATTGTTTGGGCAAATTGCCCCAACCTCGGGCCAGACTGTGGAATGTTGGTTTCCTCTAACATTAGCCTCCTGGGAGTCAATTTTCACAGTTTCCATATGTTTTTATATTACCCCAAACTGTAAATACGGCTGACACACCACCAAATTGGCCCTAATGTGCCTGTGTCTAACAGCAAAGGTATGGGCTTCTAAAAGGATACAATGCTCCCTGGAGTTGTGGCAATTATGTGAATGTTTGATTTCAAGTGTCCAGAATCCATATCATCATCATCATCATCATCATCATCATCATCATCATTATTATTATTATTATTATTATTTGAAAAGCAAATGGTGTGTCAAAGGAGCTAGGAAGTAGGAACATGGCAAGGCTTTAACTTGGGTCTTACCTTGTTTTGAGTTAGCCCATGCTTCCTGGAGTGCTATCCTCAGAAGAACCCTTAAATGACACACACATAATTTGCTTCTTTGTCTTCTCTTCCATTCTTTTAAAATTAAATTTAATTGCCACCCATTTTTGTCATACTTATACTTGTCTCTGAATTAGTATGTACAACTAGAGTCAAAGTCTTTAAGACAGTAACATTCCAGAATATTACATTCAAGAAACATTTGGCTAGTGAGAATAGGTTGATTCATAAGACTTTATAACTTGAAGATGGTCACATTGAGAATGGGCAGTTACAGGAAAATTACAGGTGCTTGCCAGCTTTGTGTTTGGCTCCCTGGCTGGTTCTCAGTTCATCACACTGTTGCCACTGTGAGGATAACACTCTTAGACCCTGCATTCTGACACTTGCTCATGGATAGCTCACCTTTTGGGATGGTCATCTCATTTGTGTATAGTTTTCTAACATTCCGTCTCTTGTTCAGTTCAGTGTTGCTTGCAGGGACTGGAACACAGAGCACAAACTGTGTCTTGAGATTTTTCCTTGTTTGTTTCCTGGACCTTGCTACAGCTGCCTGAGGAAGGAGAATGCAGGATGTAATTTAAAAGAATGCTACAACACTCTCTGCTTGATTGGTATGCTATAGACAAGAAGAACCAAAGTGGGAAGGAATAGTTTCTTAGTTGGACCTGCTGAGGCTCTGACAGCATTAGCTCTACAACTTTGTGTAGCATCCTCATCTATGAAAGGGAAAATTACATAGGGCTTTCCTAATAGGACCACAGGAAGGTTAAGTCGGTGACATATACCCTTTATCTGCTACATATCACACAATATCTCAGTGATTTGAGCCCTTGGTGCTACAATTATTGGATGAATATAAATTTAATTAAGAAAGCAGTACCCAGGTTTGTTTGTTTTTACCACACCTTCTTGGATCGTAGGTCTGCTTTTTTATAACAAGGAACACTCCATGATGCAGACAGTAACTGTCATTCGTATTCTCCTTTAGTCTGAAATGTTTTTGACTAAATATCTAGTCTAATGATAGTCTTGTCAGTTTGAGTAGATTATAAAACTTTTTGGCCATCAGTAAAGCATCACCCTGCCCCTGATGTGTCTCCAGGAAATTTCCAGAGAGGATTAGCTAAGAAGGAAAGACCTGTCCATCCTTTAGGCTAAGGGTCCAGATGAAGTGAAGGGAGGAAAAGAAGAAAGCAATGCATATCATATTCTCTCTCTTCCCTCCCTTCACCCTCTTCCTGTCAACATTTCATCATAGATGGGAAAGGGTCCTGTGAGGCCTCATTTCTCTCTCTCAGGAGATGGTGGTTGCTGGGAAGTCAATATCATTGACTGAAAAATTCCAATATTCCAATAAATAGCCTTTTGCCTATGCTTATGCAAACAACTATAATTAAACCCAGCAGGACACAGAGACACACATGTACACACACACAGAGGGAGAGAAAGATACAGAGGTAAAATTGGGGAGGGGGATTGTTGGTAGGAAAGAACAGGGGATGAGAGAGTACAAAAGGGGAGTGACTGAATTATTTATGTATTAATGCATGTATGAAGCTGTCAAAGAATTTTGAAAGGGAAGTAGGCGAGGAGCTTAGGTAGAGAGGCGAGGACAACATGATGGGCCCAGCAGAAAGCAATGGTGGTTTGAAGTGTCATGGCAGCGAGACTGATGGGGGGAAGGGTCCTGTCTCACTGGTTTTTCTGTTCTCTTGGCTCTGAGTCATGGATCTAGGCTCCCAGGGAATATGTGGAGCCAGAGTACCCTGAGATAGCTGGGGACTCTGCTTTGGGTCACCCTGAAGGGGAATTGCTATAACCTGTGGCTGAGAATCCAGGCATGTAGTCTGGTCTAGGCTGAGGGTGATATAAAATGGGACATTGTTAGTGTTTAGCAGTGAGAAAAACAAACCAACATCCCAAGGCTGCCATCTTCAGCCTGTGTTTACTGAGTTCCCGTAACATGGCAGGCCAAAGAGTAAGAAATGAGAGCCAAAATTGTTAGTAATTTCAGCTATTTGTGGTCCACTTGCTCAGAGAACCTCCTTTTGTTAGATGTCCATGGCTTGAACGGAGTTCTTAAGTGGGTGAATCTTGACTCTCCTATGTTCCAGAGGAGGTAGCATTCTACCACATTTTGGTGAAGGGCAGTTCTGCAGTGTTAGAATGAAGGAGAGTACCTGAAGGAAGGTTGCTCTTCAGGGTCCCTCTCAGAGATCTTTTGCTCATGAATCATGACTACCTCCTGCTATGTAGACTCTTCCCTGAGTCTTCCTGACTTGGGGGGGAGGGGGAAGGCCAAGGATGAGGGCTACCAGATGAGTACATGCTCTGAAGAAGAGGGTGAGCAGAGTGATCTGGATGATTTTATAAAGCACTCACTGAGTGCCAGTGGCTGTCTTAATAGCCTCAATCTTAGGAAATCGAATACCCTCATTTCCTAGGAAAATATCTTGGACAAGGCTGCAGGCCTCACAGGAGATGCTTTGATGTGTAAATGACAAGTAATCTTGGCCTTGGGCTTCTTCCTGTACTGCTTCTTAACACACTTGATCTGGAATAACTCAGCCATCTCCTGGGCTTTGTTAGGAATTGCCTATTGGTGCCACCTGATCCAAGGGGAGTTTTCTAGAAGGACAATGCTAGCAGGCAGAAAGCTGAGGAATTCTTGCCTCTGGGAAACCCCACTTCTCGAGCCTCCAGATCTGAGCCTCCTTCCCTTCTCTCTTTAGTTATAACATCTGGTTCTGTCTGGTGTGGCATGCTGTGCTGTCAAGGGACATGAACTGTCTTCTATAGACAAGTGGACATTCTGTGCTGTGTCTGAGGATGGCCAGGTCTCTGGGTTCATAGGTAACCCTGCATACTATGTGAGGAGGAAAATGTGAAGAGAGAAGCCAGGTCAGAAAGTTTGGAGAGGTGGGCTTGGGCATCTGCTCATGGGTTGTGATAAGGACTTCAGCAGTGGATTATTACCAAACTTGTGGCCAAACAGTTGACCTATAAGGCTGCCAGGTGAGCAGAAACCAAGAGACCTGCCTCAGTCTCCAGCCCAGTCCTCAGATCTTGGCTTGTTTCATGGATCTTTGCTGGGAGGACAGGGGGACTCAAGTAGCTGAGGTAGGAATGATCCTGCCTGCCATATATAGAGTCTTTGTAATTGCTGTGAGTTATTCTCTGAATATTTATGGTAGCTCTGTCAAATTTATAGCTGTATAAAAGGATTCGATGTTATTTATAGGCTCCAAAAAAGTGGAATCATCTCAGTGGTTAAAAGTAAAAGCTTTTATTATCAGAAATTCTGCATGTAGTATGGACTGTTGGCCTGTGTGTGTGTGGCCATCTACATGTGGAGGTTCCCTTTGTGCCCTCATTCATTGATGCACACTTGAGTGACCTTCCACAGTGTGGTTATCAGGATAACCAGCCAGGTGTGTAACTCCCTATACCAGTGAAGCTCAACAGAGAACCGAAAGCAGCACTCCTTCCACAGCCCACTGTGTGAGGCAGTCACTATGCTCATCATGTATGGGAACTAAGACACTAAATATGTGTGTGTGGTATTTCACAAGACATGATCACATTTTTCTTGTAAGCTGAGAGTTAAGCAGAGAATGAACATGACGGGATCTGTTTAAAGCATTTTCCCTGGACTAACTCATCAGCCCCTCACAATCACCTTCCAGTTAGATACAATTAGGAGTCCCATTTCCCATGTGAAGAAGCTGAGCACAGGGATGTTAAATACCTGCCCCAGCTAGAAAGTGAGAAACTTCTGATGACATCCCAGAAAATGTGCTTCTAAAGAATGTTTTCTATCACTGCAATACAGATGCACATAAAATGCAAATCCATGGGTTCTAGAAAAGAACTGGGGCTGTGCCAGTTTTTACTCCTGGATGAAAATCTGGTATGAAATAGTTTATGGCCACTTTATTCATAATAGTAAAATAATTTAGGTAGTCCAGTTTGTTCATTAATAAGAAGTGACTAATTGAACTATAGTAGTATTCAGATAACAGAATGCTACCTGATAGAAGAATGAATGAACACACATAAACATACGAACATGTTTACATTGGAGATGCTCAGCAGATGAAGCACTTCTATGCAAGCACATGGACCTCACTTTAGATCCCCAGCATTCATGCAAATGATGGATGGGTGTGGCAGCCTGCCGGGGAGGCCAGCACTGGGAGGGCAGGAGCAAGGGCTTACTCAGAGCAACAAGGCTAGCTGTATTAGATGTGTGGGAAAGCTTTGTGCACATATGAGGCATTCTGTCTCAATGAATATGGTAGACAGTGATTGAGGAAGACTTCTGAATCAGTCTCAGATCTTTACATGCATTTACAGTCATGTACATGCAGGTACACACACACACTTGCAAACACTCATACACTTATGCTCAGTACATATACACAAACTTATGCAAACAGATATGGACAACTCTGACAATTCTCTGTCCAGTGAAAATTTCAGACACAAGGATCACACATAGTATGCTGTCTATGAAGTCCAAGAAGGGGTGAAATGACTCTGTGTAAGTAAAAGTTAGAATAGTGACTCCTCAGTTGGGGATGGGAATGCTCCATGATTTGCTTGGTCAGAAGGCATTGATTTGTGCCTTTTACATCTATCAGTGCATTTCATCCATGTATTCTTACTGTGAGCACACACATGTACACACACACACACATACACACACACACACACACACAGACCCACACATGTTCCCTTCCCCCACCCTATAGTTTTGCTTTGTTTTTCCTCCCCAGTAATTTAGTAACAATTGTAGTAGACCAGTGTGAGATTTCCAGAAGTTCCCATTATGTTTATGTGTGTCCAAATGAGCTTTATATTTACCCAAATAATTACAATTGTATATACCATCCTGCTACCTTCTTTGCCTATTTATAATGTCTTGAAAGTTATGTGTTTTTTTTTAAATCTGGCCTTAAACTTTTAGATAGTCTGATCCCCATACTGTTAATGTACTCAGTTCTTTAGTCAATTTCTTTCTAATGGACAAGTGAAAGCTATCAAATTTTCATTTCTATAGTTTGGCAAAAATGTTTTCATGAGTGTACTGCATTTGTGTGCAAATGTTTTGTGAACTTCTTTATTTGCTTGTATTTTTTAGTGTGTGTGTGTGTGTGAGGAGGGACAGGAGAGCAGTTAAGTGTCCTTGAGTATCACTTTCTGCATATTCTGGACCCGGTGCCTGCATTTTCTTGTCTAGGTTGGAAACTAGCAAGCCCCAGAAATCCCTGTCTTCACTGCCCCACTGGAGTTAGAGTTACAGGCGCACATGGGATGCCTAGCTTGTTATGTGAGTGCTGGGCTCTGAACTCCAGTCCTCTTGATTGCACAGCAAGAGCTTTTTACCACTGAGTTGCCTCTCTAAATTCTTCATTCTTTAATTTTAATCTTAGATTCTTTTTGAATGGCAATATTTTTGAGACCGAAACTCCTTAAGTTAGCCCCTGGAACTGTCAAGTTGCTCAGTGGGTGGAATTTAGAAAAGAAACATGAATGGCATTTCCTTTAGAGTGTTTAACCATGCCTGGCAAACATTAGAGACAGTGGAAGGCTGTATTGGGTTGGGTCTGGTGTAGGGGTGGGGAACATGGGGAGAAGAAGTCTAGCAGGCTTCCTGTTGATGTGATGGGAAGCTGCAAGTGTCCCAGGAAAGCTTATGTGGCTGTGTTGCCATTGAACACCACTGATCAGTGCTGACCAGACCCCATGTCTGAGCCAAGGGACCTAGGATTACTACATCTCTGGATGCCTTTCCCTAGCTTCCCAGTTACCATGAGCAGGCTTCCCCCAGGAACACTTGAGTGAAGCATTACTACCTGCCTGAAGCTCCTACCTGACTATCTCCCATGCAGCCGGTGCCAGTCCTTGCCTCCTTCCTGCCTCTGAAGAGAAATCTTCCCCTTCCTTGTTAGTTTTCATAAATACTCAGAAGCAAGTTAAGCTGCTAGAAATGTATTTGAAAGTCACTACACTTCTGCAGGGAAAGTGCATACTGGGTTTGTAGCTGGTGATAGTCACACGATCACCTGCCATCCATTTTCATCACCTGGCTCTATCCTGTCTGGTTGGCCCACATCCTAAGTATCACTGCCTAAAATTCAATTTTTCTTTTGTCAACTCTGTATTTTCAATACACCAGTGTGTTTGAGGAAATGGCTAAAGATGCTGAAGAGAGTGTCCCGCACCGCAGCCACAGAACTTCAGATCTTCTTGTTTCTTAGCCTCCCATTTGGAATGCAGAAAACCTTCAGAAATGTATGCATCTGGAATCTGAGCTTGAGTTAACATTGTATTTGACCAGGGACTCTTGGTTGTTCTATTATAAGTCAAAGTAATGGGTTATGAATTCAGAAAAGAACAGGGTCCTAAAGAACAGCATCTTCTTAGGAGAAAATAAAAGCCGCCCCTCAGACCACTGGAGGTTGTGTGCCTGTGCACTAGCCCTTGGAGCCCTAGCTGTTTCCTCACTTCCCTTCCATACCTGAAAGTTTCCCTGAAGTCAAGTTTCTTCTGTCTTATATACCTGTGTCTTTCTACCCCCTGAGGGCTGCCCTGTGGGAGAGCCCTGCCTGGGGTGCGCCTCTTGGTGACATTGTTGATCTCCTTTGTAAGCCTTTCCCTGGCCACAGTGTCTGGTCTCTCCTTCCACCCACCCACTGTCTGTCCATGTATTCACACCACCTCTCTTAGCATGCTGTTTACTTCCTTCAGCTTTAGGAAACCCAAACTGTATCTCTTTGGTGTTTGTCTTCCCTCTGACCTTTCTGCTCTTTAAGAAGAAAAACTACACCTGTCTCATTCACCATTGACACCCTAGTGGCATCTCTATACCTGCCATTTGGGATGCTCAGCCCACAGTCTTGTGATTGAGTGGATACAGGATTCTCAGAACCCCGTTTTTTTCCTAAGCCTGTGCAGGATATTTTGTGCTTAGTCCTTCTTGAATCTGTTGTGACGACACATGCCTTCCCTGTGGTTAACTGTAACCATGCTATGCTGGCTTTCCTCAGGCATATGAAAGATCAGAATAAGAAGGTGGCTAACCTTAAGCACAACCAACAGCTGGAGAAGAAGAAGAATGCCCAATTATTAGAAGAAGTCCGCCGACGAGAAGATAGCATGGCCGACAACTCACAGCATTTGCAGGTAAGTCTACATTTAGCTTCAAATACCTAAATGTTCAGAGATGGACTGTCTGCCACATCTAACACTGTAGGAATATATGCATAGCAATAGTGGGCTTCCCTTTGCCTAGAGTGTGGTGCTAACAGGATATTCTCAAGGAATTCAGTAAGTCTTTCTCAGTAGAGAGCATCGAGTCTGGAGTGATGTTGAAGAGTTGAGTTTGGAAAATCCTGGAAATGCTATCCAGTGGCTCTTCCTTCCTGTACTTCACCTTAAAAGGTAAGGGCTGCAATTACATGGTTGGCAAGTAGAGGCTGTTTAGAATTGTGTTTAAGTTGTGTGGGGGTTGTTGGAAGGGAATGCATGTCATTATCACAAAAGGCATTTGGATGCATTCCTCTGATCTCAGTTTTCAAAAATCAAGGCTCCAAGGTAGATCATTATTCTGTCTTCTTGGTGAATATAGTGGATACAGTTATCTCTCAGTAATATTCTTACCCCAGAAAGCAACTGGTGGACCAAATCACCAATTTCTCCTCATTAACCATCCCTGTGTTGGAACAGAACTCTCCCTGTGTGCTCAATAAAACATTCAAGCTGAATCAGGACATTGGCTTTGAAGTGCTTTTATTTACTTCAGTCCTGTCTTTAAGCAGAACAATTTGAGTTCAACTTGGCCTGAGTTCATGTTAAATTCTGCTTATTAGTTAGTGTCTTTCTGCAGTTATATATTAGTTTTCTCCTTGGAGATAGAAGTAGATAATTTTAGTGTGTACTCGTGGTTCATCCTTTTAATTGGCCAAAAGAGAAATGAATAATTATTCCAAAGAAGGAATATGAAGAAAATCTGTATCACATCCCAGAGGGATGTTACTATTAGTTACTTGTTCTCTGTGCCCTAGGCATTCCTTGGTGGTTGTAATCAAGTGTCCTTTGCACAGATTCTTGATCATACTTGAGAGCACAACTAGCTCTGGATCTTCTTGGCTTCTGGGCCCACTTTAGTAAGGCTGCTAGCTGAATTGTGCCAGCCCTCTTGACAGGTCATGTCCAAGAATTGGGATTTTAATATTTTTCTTTTCTGTCACAGATGATAGCTCAAAGTCTAAAGAATGGAATAGTGACTAAAGTTGGAAGAGCACCCTAGTTTTTTTTTTTTTAATATGCCATAGTTTTTATTTCTCACAACATTTACTCCTCTTAGCAACAATGGTAATTTTACACATGTTTTAAGTAGAAGTCAAAGAAAGATGCTGAAGGACTCTAGGTCCTCCTGTCTTCCACAAATGAATGTAGAGAACATGGCAGTGATGGGTGCCTTTCATTAACTGCTTCTGTATTCCAGTCTATGGTGTCTGCTGTATATTAGCTGTTACCCCATTTACACTGCATGCTACTCAAGCTACAGGGCTCTTATGTGTGAATCATAGGAGAACAGCTTTAACTAAGAAAAAAGGGAATATTTTAGTTAAATGAACTGAAGAGGCCCCATGCAACTACAGCCTGATTGGATTTAGTTATCCCAACAGTAGTGCCAACCTCTCCTTCCATCCTCCTGCAGGGATGTTGTGCTATCTGCTTCCATCCTCCTGTGTGTGGGGGAGGGGATACGTTTCCATTCATTTCCATCCTCCTGCATGGGCGCTTGGCTCTCTCCTTCCATATCCTTCAGCGATGCTGTGCAATCCACTTGCATCCTCCTGCATGGATGCTTTGCTCTCTGCTTCCATTTCCTATAGAGATGCTTTGCTTTCTGCTTCCATTTCCTATAGAGATGCTTTGCTTTCTGCTTCCATTATCTTGCAGGAATGCTTTACTCTTCCCTTCCATCCACCTGAATCCTTTGGCTTAACCATTAGGAAGTTGCTGTGTAGGTGATGGCCAGAAGTCAGTCTGTCTTCATGGAACGCAGTCCCTCAGAAGGAGGAGAGTGTCTATCTAGTCGTCATGGCAAGCATTCAAGGAGAGGATGTGCATGTTGGCAGGCCATTATCAGGTTATTGATTTATTTGGAGATCACGAGAAATGCTGAGTCCCACCTAGATCCCTCAACTTAAAAGGGAGCAGGTGACCACACACAGGATAGAAAAAAGTCCTATTAACTAAAGAGGTTTATGGAAGATAAGTTGATTTTCATATAGGGTAGTTGGATGATTATAACCCCCATTTTGTGTATGGGAGAGTGACTCTGAAAATGAAAATAGTGTACTTCCTAGCTAGCAGGTGGCAGACCTACGACTTAAACCTATCTCTCCTTAGATGAGAATTCTGGAGAATTGGAATGGCAGGGAACCATGAAATGGCAGAGTCTAAATGGGTCATGCAGGCTTGGACCTCAGTGCACTGAGAGGGGAGAAGTGAGCAATATAGACAGCCCTCTAGGCATGGCATAAGAACCATCAGAAAAGCTGATTGGTTGGAAGAGTAAGGCACAGTATGAGCTTATACTGTTTCTACTTAGGGAAGTATTGTTCTTATTCCTTTATTGGCTCTGAATTTCATTACAAACTTCAAAATATATGGCCTGGGGAGTCCTGGAAGGACCACTTGCCTCCCCAAAGCCTTGGTCCCCTCGTCTGAAAAGCAGGAATGATCACTTGTGCTTTCAAGCTCTGTTGGGGCTGAGTCGGAACTTAGAAAGAGCTCAGAGTCATTCCAGGCACAGGATGTGCTCAGAATAAGTGTCATAATCGACTGTTTTTAAAATAGCAAGAAGAAAACAGTTGCCTAGGGCCAGAGGAATGGCTCAGAGGGTTAGTATACTTGATGCTGAGCCTGACTGAAACCCACATGGGGGAAGAAAATGACCAACTCTTGCATGCATATCTACACATACACACACACACACTCTCTCTCTCTCTCTCTCTCTCTCTCTCTCTCTCTCATAATAAAGAAAAGAGTAGTTTGCTATGTGCAGGGTATTTATATAGTTGTAGTCTGGTTTGCACTGAGCATCAACATTTTTTTGTCTTTTCTCTGTGTAGCAATTTGTTCTTTCCTTAGGACACATCTAGTTATGGAAATTAATGTCTTGTTTTGACCCATGAACTTTTGTATAGCAGTATTTTCTTAAGGGGCCTTGATAACTACCTCGTAGACCAGTTCATAAAAGATAACGTGGTCTGGAATTGCTCAGTTACATTCCTGACCACCCCAAATAAAGGATAACATTTGAAATGCAATAAAAAGTAGTCACAATTAATTTAGATGGAAGTGTCTCTGGTTGAGGTTAATAGGGAGTGAATCTCCCCCTTGCCTGAATTATTCAACAGATGTGCTGAGATGCAGTAATTGCTGCCTTCTGAGAACAGAATTTTCTAGATGCTCTTCATTTTTAATATTAGTGTTCTTTTAAGTACTTTCTGTTCACATGTTAGTCTTTAAGTGTCAGCTGGGACTTGGTTTGTTTGGTTGGTTAGCATGTGAGGACTGATGCCATAATTTTACCAAACCAACTAGATGTGGTGTTTAAAAGCAGATCAGGAGCACGCTGCTGTAATAGTAATAGCTTCTGGAAAAGGCTCCAAATAAGAGCCCAAAGCCAGGCAGGTACAACTGCAATCCTAGCACTAGGGCACTGAAACAGGAAGACCACAAGACCCCAGCCTGGTCTACATAGTGACACTCTGTTAGATGGGAGAAAAGAAGAAGCAGAAACACACACACACACACACACACACACACACACACACACACACAGTGGGGGAGAGAGAGAGAAACAGAATATGCTGAGCTGAAAGAGATAAATAAAACAAGGTACAAAAACAAAAAAAAAAAAACCCCATCTCCAGATGAATACTAAGCTACCATCCCTCTTCAGTGGACACAGTGAGTTTGGCAAGGTCCATTCTGAGTATTGTTTAATATCAAAAGATTCCAGGAGGATAGAGTACAGGCTGAGAAATCTGTATATGCAATTCATATACAGATGTGTGCAAACTCCTAGTTCTCACATAAAAATTCACAATGATGACTTACCTTGGGCAATCAGAAGGTCCCACAAGCCTATACTCAGCTTAGTTAGAGCAATGCTCAGCAGAGTTCAGTGACTTGTGCTCCTCAGATGAGGCACAGGTTCTCCCCCCAGTTACTTACACAATTATATACACTATGGCCAACTGCTGCTGAACCCTTTCATTATGCTCACCTGGTGCTTTTCTTCTGATCTGGAAATGTTTCTCCAAAATTTATGTCTGAACATATTAAATGAGTAGCCTAAATTCTTACGTCTTCCTGGTATCCTCCTCTTCCCGAAGCAGAATGAGTTCTCCAATCCTCGATTCAGTCACATGCCTTCCTTTGACTAATGAATTGAGGCAGAGCAAACACCACAGGGTCAAGATGAGGCCCATGCTTTCTCCAAGCTTGCTCACTCTCCTCTGTCTCCGCTGCTGTCAGAGACCAGTTTTTCTGGTCACTGATACCTCTTAGCCTGGGCCTCAGTGTGAGCACACAGGGAACAGCTGCCCCTACAGATGTTCAGTGAGTAGGACAGAGGCCCAGCAAAGCCTATCCCAGAGCAGGGAAGACATTTAGTCAACATGCAAATATAGACTAATAAGAGATGAGTGCTTTCAAGCCCTGAGTCTGGAGACGATTGTTACAAGGCAATTACTAACAGATACATCTCTATAGGAAACTCTGAAGGAACCAGACATTATCATTTTTTCCCCTAACATACAAACCCGTTTCTTAGGTTTATTACTAACCTAGACCATGAAAGCAGTTGCCATTCCTGCCATAAAATTATAATAAGAAATAAAGACACACATTACATCTAGCTTTCATCTAAAGCTAGATGCTGTGACCCTTTAATATAGTTTCTCATGTTGTGGTGACCCCCCCAACCATAAAATTATTTTCACTGCTACTTCATAACTCTAATTTTGTGGCTGTCATAAATCATCATGTAAATATATGTAGGTTATCTGATGCAAAGTGCTGTGGAAGGATCATTCCACCTCAAAGGGATCACGGCTCACAGGGTGAGAACCACTGATTTAAAGGCTCTAATTTTTACCTATTATCATCCTGTCCTGTAGGGAGCTGAGGAAGCTCTGAGTGAGTGAAGTCCTGGGTGAGTGTATATTGTTGATGTAGGCACAGCCATGTGGAGAGAGGGTTCTTGATTTAACCTTATAATGCATATGCATGCTCATGGAAGGAAGGCTGAAGAGCTATGAAACAGACAAGGTAGCTTTCAAATACTGGTCCTTTGTAGCCTGAACTAAAACAGGGAACCTCTCAGTTCTTGCTCCTTCTGTCACAAAATGAAGATTGTGAATGAGCCCTCCCATCCCTGATGTATGCAACACAGTTAGGTTTGGGAAAGAGTCAAGTGTGGTTCTTACTCTTGTAGCACTTCTTTCTAGATAAACTGATAATGAGTTTTTATTGACAGGAGCTGGTGGCCTTGGGGACTGTCACCCAACAGATACTTGGTGTTTTCATCTTTTTGAGCTAAACAGACACTGAGTATGGCCTTAGTCAATGGACATTTCCAGTGAAGCATCTTTGGAACAATGACAATGAAAAGATAGTCACACATTTTTTCAAGTTAATGTTGAACTGCATGGGCATGGATGTAACTGTCTATGATTTTCTTGTATAATTCTGTAGAACTTCTCCCAGGACACATATTATGGAACCATGATATTTACATTGGGCCTTGGGGCTATGAGCTTCTGTATGTCTTGTCAGAACCCATATGGAGACTTTTCAACAAGGCATCTTTCTTAAGATTAACACTAAATTGTCCTTACCAGAGTGGGATGCCTCCCCCACCCTACCTCTCATTTCTTCCTGAACAAACATGCCAATTTGAAGTCCCAGTGGACATCTTTGTAGGTTTTGGCTACATTTTCCCCTGTGCAGCTTATCGAGTTAATGAACGAACATTCTAAGAAACACACAAGCCAATATTTTATGTTCCTTTTCTGTTATATGTCTGCAGAGTTCTCTTCAATTTATTGCCTGAAAACTAAAGTCTGTTCTTGTGTGCTTCCGTTTCCAAATTATAGGTTCCCAGGGAACTGTAAAGTTTCTTCTCTACCAGTGATTAAACCCCACTGTGATTCGTTTAAAAAGTGAGCAAATGTTCCCATTTACCCTTGTTCTAGTAGAATTCTAAAAACTAAAACAAGCAAACAAATAAAATGAAAAGATCACAGAATATCTAGAAATAATTTCCGTTAACTTGTATGTCCATATTTCCTCCCAGGGGACTTTATTTAACTTTGTTCTTCCAATTAGAGTTGGAGTCTACTAACAGAGGAAGTGTAACAAACATTAAACCCCCAAATGCATAGCTTTCAGTGAACAGACACTTCATTATGGAGTTCATAAGCTTGCTAAATTGTTTCTTCACAGAGTGGTGTGCATATGTTAAGCACCAATTTTAAGCCTTGTGTCTTTATGTCCATCTCTCCAAGTCACTGACTTAAATTAATTTCTCTTTCAATTCCCTGAGCTTAAAATTCCTCTGATGATGATCTAAGCTCCTACATTATGACACATTTACCTAAGCACCTCCATTAGAAGAAATCTGACTAGCTAGTGCTCAGAGATCCATCACTGTCAAAATGCATTTATCAAGTTCCTAGTTTGGGCTGTTGGGTAGGCATGGTGTGAGGTGAGATAGGCAAGTTTCATTTCAGCCATCTTTTTCAACATATGGAAAGGTGAGAAAGGTCATCCCAACACAGCTCTAAAACAGAATCCACATCTGTTCCAACTTCCCTTGGTATTTAACATCATCTTTTAACCTGTTGGAGGTGCTGTGATTCTTTTTGCACTTTTCTGTCTCAGTGTATGGAGATGCATAGGACTTGGGGTGTCCCCTTGATTTGTGGGTAAATCTCCTCACGTTGCTTAGTTGCTTACCTAAACTGTTGATGGTTTCAAATGATGAGATGTGTTCAAGTACTTGTTTGTCTGAAGAAGACATGGGCAGCTGGTTTGTATGTGGGAGGAGGGGATAGAGATGGTCTACAGAAATACCTCTCTTTTTCTCTCTCTGGGATTTATTTTGACGCTTGTTTTCTTTCACACTACAATCCCCATGACTTTTGTTGTATATGAGCAGTCTTGAAAAATCTCATTTGACCATCAGTTTCTGGTAGGCTTGAGTCCGAATCCTGGCTCTTATTAGTAAGTAGACTGTTGGGTGTCAAATGCCTTGCTCAGGGTCTTTGGACTGCCCGGTTCTCAGCCAAGTGAGACCCCATAAATAAAACAGTTGTGTGTGTGCTTCTCAGTTTTCTTTCCTCCCTCCCAGTAAAGCATGACTGTTTTCCAAATGTGGAGTAACTTGCATATTTCTTCTGAGAAAAAAGTCCTGGGCTTTTTCCTGTGGATTTGTGACCTAATCCTCCACTTCATTCAGTCCCTCTGTACAAACACTGTATATATCCATAGAAAAGAGAGGTTTATTCTTAATCAAGTATCGCCTAATCTACCTACTAAATTACCCCCTGGAGATAGAGGGGCTCCCTCCTTTCTGGGGGGTTTTCAGGTTTCATTCCATGAGTAGCTATTTGGCAGTCCTTGTTAAAGGGAATGTTGTTTTGCCAAAAGCTGAGGTTCAGGCATAATGAAACTCAATGTATTTGTCAAATGAAATCATCATTATAAGAGGGTATAGTCTGCTGGCATGACAAGACTTAGGGCAGGATAAGAGGACTCTTGAGCCAGTTATAGGACAATCTCTTGTTCATCCCAAGGGCGGCTACCAAGGAAGATGGGATTATCTTTGGGATGTTATCCCATTTTCACACCTTTGGATTCCTGAACTATGGTGGCTAAGGGAAAGGTGACCACCCTCCTGGGGTTCTAAGGATTGCTGAAAGCAGATGGCAAGCCTTTCTAACATGTGCTCCACTACAGTTAGGAGGAATCTCACTCTGGAGAGACTGACTTGCCTCTATTTACTCCAAACTTTGACCTGACAGGTTTACTTTGAAAGTAACTCCTAGAATTTTGGGTCTAATCAGCAGACATTTAAAATCAATCAATCTATCTATCTATCTATCTATCTATCTATCTATCTATCTTTATGTTTGTTAAAGTCACTGCCAGTATTCCATGTCATCAGTAACAGAGCAGCAACCTATCTTGACCAGATTGGCAATGGTCAAGGATTGCATGCATGTTCTAAATTCTTTGTTCTCCCATGGCCACTGAAGGATGGGGCAGTGTGACTATCTTCATTTCATAAACAAGGAAGCTGAGCCTCAGGTGCTTGGGCCTCTGTGACAATTATAGATCCCATTGGAGGCCCCAAAGCTTTAGTGTTCAAGTTGCAGTC
Organism: Phodopus roborovskii; assembly: GCF_943737965.1. NCBI lineage: Eukaryota > Metazoa > Chordata > Mammalia > Rodentia > Cricetidae > Phodopus > Phodopus roborovskii. The sequence continues at coordinate 3,379,573 of NW_026125537.1, forward strand.
AGTTCCAGACCCTGAGAAGATGATGAAGACATTGCTCCCTCAGGCAAGAAAAATGGAACCAGAAATTTTATGGGAAAAACCACTGAGATATGCGGTAGTAATGATATATGGTTGCAAGCCAGGCATTATGACACACTCCTTTAAACCCAGAGCATGGGAAGCAGGGGCAGGAGGAGCCCAGAGTTCTAGGTCAGGATGATTTGTGTAGCAAGTTCTAGGACACCCAGGGCTAGATAGTGAAACCCTGTCTTACTAAACAGTAACAACAAACAAAACAAAGGTATGTGTTGAGAGCATCTATTTACTTTTACATTCTCCATGGACCCAACTATGTCTGTAGTAGATAAATGGGGGCATTGCTGAAGAACCCAGACTTGAAAAACAAGGGAATAAAAGAAAAAAGAAATCTAATTTAATTTTCTTCATGGTAGAATTTATGTAACTCACATGCTGTTTATGCCACCTCTAGGGGGTAGTCGAGTTTAGCATGCTTCAAAAACATCAGTCCACTTAAACCTGCTCTTCCTGCCCAGGGTAATTATGACAGCTTTGCCCTTAGACATTTCTTGCTACCAGAAATTGGGGGCTGGAGGGACCTGCAAATCATAGTATGTGACACCCTGATGCCACACCCACTTCCTAACAGATGCTGGTATGTCAGCATGTCATGACCCAAGGCAGAGACCTAGACATGGTTAATTTCTAAAAAACGTTACCTTTGACTTGTGGCTTGTCCACGCCATCACTAAGCTATGCATTCAAACACTCCAGGTTAAGGAAATGACAGTCAGTGCCATAGGCAATGATTTATCTGGAAACCTTGCAAAAGGAAAATATAGCTATAAAATCTGTTCCCATTCATTTAATAGTCTCTCCTGTAATTCATGTTTGTGGACTGGGTAACTTGGATTTACGACACTTTTAACATCTTCTCTGCTGTTACACTTTACCTCCACATCTTATTTATTTATGTTGCCTGGGGAAAAATCCTGCAAGGTTAAGCAAGCATAAGTTTTCCTTACTAGAAAGGACATTTTCTTTTCCTTCTTTCTTTTTTTTTCCTTCTTTCCTTCCTTCCTTCCTTCCTTTCTTTTTTTTTTTTTTTTTTTTTTTTTTTTTTTTATGCAAGCTCTTTGTTTTGCTGGTCAGAGAAGTAGAATCCAGCAAAAATCTGGAACCTGTCCAAAAGCCTAGAGGGAGTTGTTGGCAGAGAGAAAATTGCATTCTAGGCTTGACATGCCTGATGCCCTCTGTGCCCCTCATTGACTCTATAGGTGTATCGGCACTGTGTAGGATATGGATGATTAAAACCCTAGAATGCAGTATCTTTCAGCATTTTTTTTCTTTAGATATAATGCTGTTGGCCAGGTACTACTTTCTTATCGGCTAGCTCTGTCTTAAGTATTAACCCATTTGTGTTAATCTATGTATTTCCACATGGTCTCCTCTTACCCTTGGAGAACCGGCTGCCATCCTGCTCTCTCCAGACTCTCCATCTTCACTCCTCCTTACTACTTCCTCTTTCCTCCTTGTCTCCTAGTCCTGCCTATCTTGCTTTCCTATTGGCCAACAGTGCTTTATTCATTAAACCAATATGAGAAACATATATACATAATGACATCTCCCATCAAGGAACTGTCATACTGATCTCCAAAATGGCTGTATGAGTCTGCACTCCCACCAGCAGTGGAGGAGTGTTACTCCTTCTCCACATCCTCTCCAGCACAAGTCTTCATTGGTGCTTCCAATTTTAGCCACTCCGGCAGGATTAAGATGGTATCTCAAAGTAGCTTTGATCTGCATTTCCCTGATAGCCAAAGATGTTGAGCACATTCTTAAGTGTCTTTCAGCCTTTTTGATTTTGTCTATTGACAATTCTTTCTTCAGTTCTGTACCCCATTTTTCAATAGGGACATTTGGTGTTTTGTTGACTAGTTTCTTGAGTTCTTTCTATATTTTGGAGATCAGCTCTTTGTCAGATGTAAAAATGGCAATCTTGCAAAAAAAAAAAAAAAATCTACAGATTCAATGCAATCCCCATCAAAATCCCATCACAATTCCACACTGAGATTGAAAGAAATAATAGTCAACTTAATATGGAAAAAGGAAAGACCCAGGATAGCCAAGACAACCATGTATAATAAAGGAATATCAGGAGTCATCACCATCATCAACTTCAAGCTCTAATACAGAGCTTATATCTTTTTATTTAATATTACACATCGATCCCAGTTCCCTCTCCCTCCCTTCCTTCTTCCCATACTCTTATTCTCTCTCCCCCCTCACATGCACCCTGACCACACTCCCCCTCCATCCCCCCACCCCAATTCCACATGTAGGGGAATGCTATCCAGGTGGGGCCATGTAAATCTGTCAAGTGATTTGAAGTAGGGACTAGGACTTCTCTACTCTCTCTAGGTTAAGGGAGTATCCCTCCATGGGAAATGTGTCCACAAGGTCCTTTTGTGCACCAGTAATACATCCCAGTTCCATTCTCTGAGGTCCCTTAGACTGCTCTGTCCTTCTAGCTGAGACCCATATTCAGGGGGTCTGAGTCAGTCCCATGCTGGATTCCCAGCTATCAGTCTGGAGGGTCCTATTAGCTCCTTCTTGTTCAGGTAACCTCTCTCTATAGGTATCTGCAACCTAAACATAGTAAGAGCAATATAAAGTAAACCAACAGCCAACATCAAACTGAATGGAGAGAATTTTAAGGCAATTCCTCTAAAACCAGGTACATGACAAGGTTGCCCACTCTCTCCATATCTCTACAATATTGTACTTGAATTTCTAGCTAAAGCAATAAGACAACAAAAGGAAATCAAGGGAATCCAAATTGGAAAGGAAGAAGTCAACCTGTCTCTATTTGTAGGTGATATGATAGTTTACATAAGCGACATGATAAACTCTACCAGGGAACTCCTACAGCTGATAAATACTTTCAGCAAACTAGCAGGATACAATATAAAATAAAAAAAAAAATCAGTAGCCCTACTTTATTCAGATGACAATGAGGCTGAGAACGAAATCAGAGAAACATCACCTTTTACAATAGCCACAAACAACATAGAGAATCTTGGGGTAAAACTTACTGAACAAGTGAAAGACCTATATAGTAGGAACTTTGTGGCTTTGAAGAGGGAAATTGGAGAAGATGCCAGAAATGGAAGGATCATGCATGTTCTTGGATAGGTAGGATATATATGGTGAGGATGGCAATCTTGCCAAAAGCAATATACAGATTCAATGCAATTCTCATTAAATTCACAGCATAGTTCTTCATTGACCTTGAAAGGATAATAATCAACATTATATGGAAAAACAAAAGACCAAGGCTAACCCAAACTACCCTGTACAATAAAGGAACTTCATGACACATCACCATCGCTGACTTTAAGCTCTACCAAAGAGCTGTAGTTATGAAAACAGCTTTGTATTGGCACAAAAATAGACAGGTAGACAAATTAAATCAAATTGAAAATCTTGATATTAACCCACACATCTATGATCAACTGATTTTTGATAAATCAGCTAAAAGAATACAATGGGGCGAGGAAAGCATCTTTAACAAATGGTGCTGGCACAATTGGATGATGGTGTGCAGAAGACTGCAGACAGAACCATGTCAATCAAATCTTTACTCCAAATGGATCAAAGACTTCAACATGAATCCAGCCACACTAAAGGTCTTAGAAGAGAAAGTGGGAGGCATCCTTTAAATATTTTTTTCATGGGTTTGCTCCCTGAACATAACATCAGTAGCACAGACACTGAGACTGACAATTAATAAATGGTCCTCCTTAAAATGAGAAATTTCTATAATATAAAGTATACAGTTGACAAGTCCAAATGGAAACTCACAGAATGGGAAATGGTTTTCACAACCCCCCCATTTGACAGAGGGTTGATCTCCAAATTATACAAAGAAATTTTAGAAGCCAGTCTCCAAAACACCAAATAACCCGATTAAAAAATGAGGTACATAACTGAATAGAGAATTCTCACTAGAGGCAAACAGAATGGTTGAGAGACACTTAAGAAAGTGCTCAACATCCTTAGCCATCATAGAAATGCAAATCAAAACAATTCTGATATACCAAACTTGTTCCTGTCAGAATAGCTAAAATTAGAAACATCAATGACAGCCTATGCTGGAGAGGATGAGGAGAAAGGGGAACACTCCTCCACTAATGGTGGGAGTGCAAACTTCCACAGCCACTTTGTAGATCAGTGTGGCGGCTCCTCAGGAAAATGGGAATCAGTCCACTACATATACCAGCAATTCCTCATTCTGGCATAATAAAAAAAAAACTGTTCAGCTACGGTCATAGCAGCACTAGTTGTAATAGCAAGAACCTAGAAGTCCTTCAAGTGAAAAATGGATAAAGATGCTGTAGCCCTTTTACACAATGGAAAACTACTCAGTGGGAATAAATAATAATAATAATAAATTAAAATTAAAATTAAAAAACAATGAAATATTGAAATTCACAGGCAAATGGATGGAACTGGAAGAAACCATCCTTAGTGATGTAACCCAGTCATAAAAAGAGAAGCATGGTATGGACTCAATCATAGGTCAGCACTGGATTTTACATCAGCCATCTAGGATGGCAAGAAATAATCCTTTGTAAGCTAAAGTTTACCCTTTTTTAGTTTTACTTGTTTGGTCTTTGTTTTGAGACAAGATTTTGCTATGTAGCAAAGGTTATCTTGAGCTGTCAATTCTCCTGCTTCAGCCTTCTGAGTGCTGGGATTACATGTGTGTGCCTCCATGCCCAGAATCTTTATCTGTACTTTAAAAATGGGATCTGCTATCATTTCCCATGCCTCTTGTTTGTTTTTAAAGATAGAATAACTCAAGAAGTAGTAAGTTGATAGTGGAGAAAATTGCTGTCAGTTTAGCCTACAAATTTTAGGACTCTTTAAGTGACAATAAAATGAATAGAAATTGATTTCAGTTATTTTTATCTCTACCATTTTTCTTCATCCATAAAGAATGTTGTTCATAAAGAAACCATGATGTTTCTAGTATGGACTGTTTGGGAAATTTAACAAAAAGAATAGCAAATGCTACTTTTTGCTGATCTAGTCAAGGATGATGTCACTTGTGGAGTTCTCGAAGAAATACTACTCTGAGATTAACATTCACGAGCTTTTCTGGAGTGTTCTAGGGAGGGAGGTGGGGGCAGGATGGAGCACAAGGAGAATTCAGGCTGCAATATGGTCACAGCAGAGGCCTCTGCCATCGCCTGGAGCTTGAGAAGCAGAGGAAATTGATCCTATCTGTGGTTGGAGAGATACCTTTTGTATCCTATTATTGATAGGTTCATGGGTCTTGGTGGCTGTGGTCCTGGGTCAAGCAGCTTTTGGGAAGGTATACTCAGGATAGTTGGGAAGTGTGAGCTCTGTGGTCTTGAGAGGGTATCCATTCTCTTCTCCACCAGATACATAACAACCAGCCAACAGCACATGTGCTGTACTGTTGTTTGACAAACATAGCTGACAGCCATGGCTGGTGTCTAGACTTGCTGACTAGCTTCATTATTCTTAGTACACAGAGGCATTCAACATCAGTCCAGTTGACCAAGTCACTGAGAACATGTTGACTTGTTTGATACTATCAACAGATTTCTATTGTCTTTAAAGCCGTTTGCAGATGAGCAAATTGAGTCTCTGTGACAGTAGTGAATGAAACTCCTTAAGGCCTGTGCCGTACTAGCAGGAAGAATGAGGGCACAAGCAGGCAGCAGGGCTAGTATCTAGTATAGCCATGATTTCAAATGAGCTGGCTTGTCTTGAACAAATGAGTTTTGCCATTGACAGCTTCTGGCCAGGGGTGGGGGACAGTTCCTTCCATCTCTGAAATTCTAGAGTCTAAGGACTATTGAAGTGACCAAATGACACTCTCTGTAAGAGTGGCTCCTTGGCCACCTGGAAGAATGCAGCCAAATAAAGCCACCACTCATGGATCAGAGAAGCCTTGTCGTGGGGTCTGGGGAGATCATACCAGCTTGGCAATGCATGGCATGTCTCTGAGCCCTCTCTCTGTCAGCTTCCCTTCTGCCATGTTTAAGAGGCCTCTAAAGCATGCATGGGCACAACATGTTTTCTTCCCTTGAGCTGTGGGTTATAAAACACCTCCATTAATTGTTACTTTTTGGCATAAAATAGATTACAACTGTGATTGTCTGGACACAAGTTACACCATGTGGGGACTTTTCAGTACTGTTCTATAAGGGCTAGTGACTAACTTCTCAAGGGTAGGACCTATATGGCTTTCAAATGTAACTATTTGTGAAGTAAACTATTATTTTAGTAAGTTACTATGTCAACAAGGATTATTTCCCCACAACAGTGTGGGTGGCAGTGAATTGTGGGAAAACGGAAAATGGACTAACCAGATAAATGGCAGGTTGATATGATCTAGGTTTGCATTTTTCAAAACATGCTTATCAATGTGATAACTGTATGAGTACAGTAATATAAAAAAGAATGGTTCCATTTGTCAAATACTATGGATAAAAATTCCTACTCTATCTTATATTAAAGGCTCTGATAAGTCCTGGAGGCAAGAGAACTGTTTACTGCTCTTTAATCCCACATTTTCCCAAATTACTTGACAAAAGGCCTTTGTTTTCCTCCTATAATGTCAATTAACACTGCTCAAAAATAGAGTTTATTTATTTACTTTTTGACTTCATAAGTTCTGGTCGAAGCAGTCACAATAGTGATAAGGAAACAGCTCTGTGAGCTTAATTTTAGATGGAACAGATGCTGTATGAAGTAGAGTGTCAAGTTCCTCCCCACTGTCCAGAGAGGGTTTGTGAGAATGACTGACAGAGACAATTTTACATCTGACACACTTCTTAATGAACTGAACCTCATGAATAAAGCTGATGTAGAAGGATCTTGGGAAATGTTTGTGACAAGCAGTTGACATTCCTGTCTATCACTCCTCACCTGTAAAGTCCACACTGGCTTTTAGTTATGAGCTCCCATTAGGCAACACTGCAAATCCAGATTTGATGAAAAGCTGCTTTAGAGAAATATGTGCAGGATATTCGAAGATTTAAAATATTCAGTTCTTTGTGCAGTGGATGGTGGTCAACACAGAATCTTATAAGTGGTCAAAATGCAGAGGATGTGTGACTGTGAAGTTCTCAGCCATATGGGGCATTGATATCACACACTCTCTGGGGCACAAGGGCTATAGTAGAAGTAGCATTGGAGTGACTTTAAGATGAAGAAGTTGGGGTGAACCAGAGTGAAACAGTGTCTTCTGGGAATGACAAGACTGCTGCACTCATGGGCTTACTGAGTCTGTGGTTTCCTGAACATGACTTAAGATCAATCCAGTCAACATTCTGGCATGGATGGGGAGGGCCTCATATGTCCCACCACTAACTGTAGATTTATGATAGTTGGTGGCTTCTAGGGAAAGGAAAGTCATTTTTCTTAAGGAAAAGTATGTGGAGACATCCACTGGAGCATACTTGATGGCCTCACACATATACAACACAATTAGATTCTGTGGGTTATCAAAATTAAAAAATAAATAGGACATGAAGTGTGGAGGGTTGAAGAGTTGGCTGGTGGATCCAAGAGGGCCATGTGGAGGAGTGGGGGCTGAACATAGTCAAACACATTATAAACATATGTGAAATGTCTAAAGAATTAAATGTTTAAAAATCCCAATGGCTTTTCTGTGTCTAGTGTTAGTTCTCATTGGGTGCAACCATTCACTGCCCCATTGCATTACCATGCTGAGCTCACACACTAGGCTGGTGGAGTCCGTTTTATGGGTTGAAAATAAAACACAGAGCCACCTGTGTCATTACCAACACAGTTGCTGTGAGTTTGCTGGTACTCCCTTGGCCATGATGAGAAACTAGAAAGTGGCAAAGCTGAAAGTGTGAACAGCTGAACAGGGTAAGCTTGGAGTCCTGTCTTCTGCTTGCTCCTCTACTCATAAATGGGCTGTGATTAGTGAGCAAGAGGCACCGCTTTAACTTGGCTTGATGACAGCTTCATTCTTTATTCATTTTAAGAACCATTCTCCTTCTTCCTTTAGATGGGGATTAAGGCTGGACTTGACTGCGGGTCCTTCTGGCCTCAATTAAATCTCCCTCCGTGAAATTACCATACATACATTCGAGTCCAAGGATGGTGCCCAAAGTAAAATTTAAAATTTCATATTCAGGGACTCTAGAATCTGAGGCTACACAGCAGGTATTATATAGATTCTGTGAAATTTTTCTTTCTCAATTCTTATTTTTCTAAAAGTCAATTAAGTCTGTCTTTGCATGTTTGAATTGCTTGGGAAATAAAAGTTCCTTTGATGTTTTCACCTGTTGTTATTTCTCTCTGACGTTCAGCAGTAAATAGACATCACCATGATGCCACATGACAGAAGACAGGAAAGAAGGTCCAGAGGGGATTGCAGCAAAATGAGCTAGCTCCACAGCGCACACTGTTGATGGAAGTTTCTGTCCTAGGCCACAGGCCATTCAGTCCCAAATTAAACACACAGAGGCTTATATTAATTATAAACTTTGACTGATGACTCAGGCTTCTTATTGGCTGGCTCTCTCTTAATTATTAACCCATTTCTATTAATCTATGTATCTCCACATGGCCATGGCTTACCAGAGAATGCCCAGGTGTCCTACGTTCCAGGTAGTTATATGGTGTCTCTCTGGTGACTCACTCTCTTCATTCCTCTTCCCAGAATTCTTCTAGACTGGTAGCCTAGCCTATACTTCCTGCCTGGCTACATCCTGCCTGTTCATTGGCTGAAACAGCTTTATTCATCAACCAATAAGAGAAACATATAGTCACAGCATAAAGGACCTCCCTCACTGGCACATTCTAAGTAAGGCAGGCTTATTATTTTTTACCCAAGGCAGCTCCTGCAGATTTTGGGGGAGACTCCCTTAAAATCCCTTCTGCAGGCCTTAGGCCTTTTCCCTTCCTGACAGCCACCTCCTTCCATTATGTTTGGGTCAGTAAATACCATTTGTACCCAGACACATTGACTATAAAGTCATCTACCATTTCCCAATGAGAACCTTCATTTATTTTAGTTTAAATATATAAGAACTTACATAATGGTCAGCTATCTACTTTTGATATTGGGATGTTTAAAATAATTGCACTTAAAATCACCTATTATATAACATATATCCTTTGTCATGCTAAGACCACATGAAACAGTGTGGCCTGAGCTTTAAACCTGTCATCTCCCCTTTAAGGAACTTGTTTATCATCTAGTGTGATTAGTCACCCATGAATGTGAAATTCTAAAGTCTAAAGGCTTGACTCCAGTAATTTAGGGTCTCACATGCAGCCCACTCTATGAGTCTTTCACAAAATTGCAGATAATCACTGACAATGCCATCAGGGCTCACCTTCCCATTTCTACACGGATTGTTTTATTATCTGTACTGTGCAGGGTTGTAATTGCTTTCTTCATACTGGTTACATATGGGCACCCATGTGGCCTGCTGCCACCCTGGATAGTTGTGTAATGTAGGAGAAGGCAGGTCAGATCCTACATTAGTGAGCTCGTTTAGAAACCAGGAAGTACTGGTTTTGCTGTGAAGATGCTGATGCAAAGAATGATACTCAGTTGTTTCCTCCTCTTGCCTTGGAATTCGCTCTGTAAAGGCCTTCCTGTAGCTTGTCCTACTCTGTGCAGTTGGTCCTAGGTATCTGTGGACCTCTCTTCCTGACTGTTCCAGCCTCTCACCGACCGTCCTAGCACAGTAGACTCCATACTTGCCCCGTCCTCAGGTCTCAGGATACAGCTATGCCTGAGATCAGAAGACTCTGCCTTCAGACAGGCATGCAACTTCCTTCTTTACTTTATGCAGGTTCTGCTCAAACATCCTCTCTGCAAAGATTGCCTTCTCTTGATGTTCTTTTTAATCAATTATTCCTTTCACTCTCATTATTGTTCTACATAATGCATCCCATGGCCCCAAATAATAGTGGTCAGTTATTTGCACACTTGTAAATTGTGTGCAAATCCCATGAGCAGATCCATCCTCCCTCCTCTAGGAGGCAAGGCTCTTTTACCTGTCTCCAGAATACATTTAGCCTATGGCAAGCTGAGTAGCCTATGGCTAACAGAAAATTATTAGAAGTGGGGAAGAATTGTAAGTGAGCTCTCCTAGCAATTTCATGCATTGGCCCTACTGCCTGTACTGGGGGAAAAGAACGAGGAGGCTGTGTGGGGGCAAGAAACAGGGACGGGGCAGGACATGAGTTCTGACTGGGCCCTAATGCTAATCTCCCTGTGAGAAAGTTGTTTGTTTGTTTGGTTGGTTTTTCAAGACAGGGGTTCTCTGTGTAGCTTTGTAGACCATGCTGGCCTCAAACTCACAGAGATCTGTCTGCCTCTGCCTCCCGAGTGCAGGGATTAAAGCCATGTCCCACTACCATCCTGCTTGAGGAAGTATTTTTTAATGGTGTCTTTTCCAGCATGTAGTATGTAATAAGATAAAGATTTAAATTACTAATGGGATATGCAGAGGCACTGTCTAGATTTTGTCTTGAGTATGGTTTGAACAGATTTGCTGCCAGAGAAGATTTTGTGGACACTTGGGCATGCCTTTGAAGATCTGCCTGTTTCTTTGGGAGTGCTAGCTGCTGAGGGCACCCACTCCAGGGAAGCTTCTTCAAAGGCTATCAGGAGAGCAAAAAAGAGTATGACAAAATGCTAGAGCAAGCCCGACCCTGCCCTGGAGCCACTGCCATGGAGTCTTGTGTGCACACACTTGGGGCACATGATCTGTGAGCAGCAAACACTCAGCACAAGGGAGCACAATAAACAGACAGGCTTCAGAGCTGTCTGCTCCTTCTGAGTAAGTTCTCTGGGGAAGCTGTACGCTTTCTAAGTCATTAGTCTTGGACTAATAACTATTACATGGGCAGAGATTTTTCTCACTAGTTTCATGGAGGTTTAATTGGTAGACAGGGTCACAGTCAATACAAAGTATGTGATTGGTACCGGTTTTATGCTGTTAAGTTCAGGCAGTTCCACAGCCACACCTAAGCCTTCTCCTCAGGAGATTAATGCTGATCTCCCAGTTCTCTCAATGAACATTCTCCTCACCACCTCTCACCAGTGGAATCTCTATTTTGCTTTCTGGAACCCCCACCCCCAGCCACCTTCAAATCCACAAAAAAGTCCTCTATTGTCATCATGACTTGTTCTTCCTAAAATCACATCATCTCCTAGTTTGCCTATTTGGTCCCCAGACTGTCTCAAAACAAACAAACAAACAAACAAAAACAAAAATGTGTCTGTAAGGTTATGTTGCAGGCTATATATAATATTGGAACATTGTACCAGATTCTAGAGGAGACTCCAAAGGCATTTCTCAAAGGGTCATGAGGGGGAAGCTGTGTGTGTGAAGTAATGACTTCTGTCTACCTCTGCTGTGGCTCCTTAGAATGGAAATGATGTGTGCGGAGATAAGAATGCTCTGGCATAGCTTGTAAACTTACCTCTCTTTCCCCCTTCAGACCACATGATTTTATTTTGAAGCAAAGTACATCTAGTTTCCAAATATCATATAAATAACACACTGATTGGATTTCCAACTCTTCAAATTCCTACTTCTATACTGTGAAAATTCAAAGTCGTTTATAAGCACATGAAAAACTTACATTGCCAAAATTATGTCAACATCACAAGCGATGCTAACTCCATGGAGGCCTGAATTTTCCAGAAACTCCCCAAGTTTGTGCTCGTTTCCTTTCTTTGTCTGGATTTGGCTTTTGTTCCTTTCTCACTTTCCACTGTAGAGGGGCAGCCTCACGTTTCACTTTTTAATCTAGGGTCAGACAGGCCTGGAATTTAATGTTCTTTCTATAGGCCTGTACTGGGCAATATTGAGGGTAATTAAACTCATGTTTCCTCAGTTTTCTGTATTTTAAAATGGGGAGAAGACCAATGTCCACAGTGGTTCATGTTAGTCACTGGCGTCTCAGTGGAAAACCATTGCCACAGTTCTTCATACATGGGACATACTCAGGAAATAATAAGTATGGCCACTGTTGTCATCATTCTTATTGCTAGCACTAGTGTTGGTCAGATACCCAGTTCTTTTCTGATAGGTTTTGTTACCATTATTGCTAATTTTATGTCTTTAGTTACACCCTCCATTATTCTGGTTACATTGCATTAAAGATTTGCATGCTTGTTCTGGTAGTTCGGCATTGATTGGGAGACAAGTCTAAGATTTATGACTGTATACTTTTCCCAGCACCATAAATTTTTAAAACTTTTCTTAATGTTTGGCAGCAAGCCTACCCTAATTGTTTGAGCACACATGCACATCTGGTACATTTGTATGCATATAGATACATATGCATCCATGGATATCTGCTCTCTACTTTTTTTATTTTCTTGACTTGAAACATCATAGCCTCCTTACTTTACTTGGTAGGATTAGTTGGCTGTATTTTCTATTTCTCAATTAAACATCAGAATACTTTGACACTAGGCACCAAAGTGGTAGCCTTTAAAAAGTATCTGACTTTCCGGAGACAGACAGTTGGGACAGAAAGCCCTTTCTTCTTTGTGCTTATTTGGTGTCTGGCCTCACCTGGTTGGGTGAAGTAAACCATGGGTGGGTTGAACTAAATATGGTCTTGTATGCCCATGCACTGGAGGTAGTTAAGGAGTTCCCGTAAGTTATGAGGCAGGATGCAGTCTCCAGGCTGGAGGCTACAGAAAAGAGGGGTCTGTGGAGCAAACAGCATGGCTCCTGTGGCCGCGTGGTTTGCATACAGTTGGTCTGGGCCACAGAGGGCCCTTGGAACAGACTTTGACAGCTTCTTGGTCAATTTGATTAATAGTTTGGGACATGGGTGGGAGGAAGTATTTATAACACCCTGTACACACAGTCTGCAGACCTGCAGAGGTAGTCACAAAATGAAGCTAAACACACATTTCAACTGTGAAATAAATTTTAAAAGTGCTTTGTATACTTGCCTGTTGAAATAAAAACACACAACTATTTGTTATTCTTTCTTCCCAGGGCCTCACAATTTTGTTTCTCTATTGTCTCTCCATTGTTAATTAAAGTTCCCAATTAAAGCTGGATGTACTGCCATTTTGCTAAGAAATTAAGATATTTTACCTTGGCTTCATCTCTGCATGGAGAAGAAAGCTTTCTCCTTTCATGACCTAAAGGCTGGACTTTGCAATTCTTATCCATGTCTTTCTTATTTTTCATAGTAACTAACAAGAACAGTTTCACTAACCCGAGTAATATATTTGTTGCTTCTATTTTTCATGGTTCCTTGTCAGAAGACAGCTCATGATAAAGCTGAGGTTGTAGCTCAGTGCTTGTAAAATGCTTGTCTAGCATATACAACATCCCAGGTTTGAGTCACTGTTCTACAAGAATACTAATTTAAAAAATAACAGAGATGTGAGAAATGTCTCCCGTAGCCTCAGGCATTTGGACATTTACAGTTAACTGGTGGTGTTGTTTAGGGAGGTTTAGGGAGTGTGGCCTTACCGGAGAAAGTATGTTATTGGAGGCAGGCTTTGAGTATTCATAGCCTCTCCCTAGTGCTACTTTATTGTCTCTCTGCTTCCTGTAGACATGATCTCTCAGTTGCGTGCTCCATTGCCATGCCTGCAGCTTGCTGCTCTGGCTCTCCAACATGATGGACTATTATCCTTCTGGAACAATCAGACAAAATAGACTCTCCCATCTCATCTCTTCATTTTTCTTTTATCACAGCACCAAGAAAGTGAATAGTACAAACATAAATATAAAACAAAACAAACGTTGCAACTTTCTAAATATAGATTACCTATTCCAGCAGAAAAGAATTCCAGGATAGTGACTAGGAATGTAGCTCAGATGTACAGTGCTTGCTTAATGTGCACAGGTCCTTGACTCTAATCTCCAGAGGGGGCAGGGTAGGGTATAAATGAATGTATTCTGCAATGTCTGAGTCCTTAGGGTCATATGTAATTTAACAGAGCTTAACCCCAATTCTAAGCAAGAATGACGAAATCTATTGGTCCCTTGCTTTTCTGGGTACTGGGGCATTAGTAAGATATTTTAGAGCATAACAAGGAAAAAGAATAACTGTGATATGAGGGATGTGTAGTCTTCAAGCTGAGAGCTAAAGAAGCAACAGTGACCATTTATGTGGATGTTGGAAGGAAGAACAACCCAGGTGAAGGGCAGGCACAAAAGGCCAGAGCTGTGAATGAGCTTAGGCAGTGAGCAAATGACAATGTGACAGTTAGTGAAGAGAGCAGAGATCCAACCAAAGTGAAGAAGCCCTCTACTCTGAAGGAGGGGCCAGGGATCTCAGTTCCAACTCTGACATGGCTTTCTACTAGCTACCTCAAAATTGTAAAAGGAAAGCATAAAGATGCACCCATGAGTGTGCTCTGAGTTCAGGCATCTTCCTGTACATCTCACAGCATGAACCTGAACCTGGAAGTGCTTGTGACATTATTTGTGTTCTCTGACAGGTGGTACAGAACACAAGCATGTTCTCTAATGTGAAGGCTTTTGCTTTTCCAGGTTTATTAAATGTTCTGTTAGGGTAGACTTTGGAGTAGGGGGCTTTAGCATCCTGGTACCTGGTTATCATTTAGGCATCACTTGTAGTTCTGGGACTATTTCACTGAGTTGAATCCCCAGACCAAAATTTTACTACTTGCTCTCCTGTTCCATTGTCTCACACACATTTCTGATTTTAGTTGCCTGAGGTTGGTGTTGCTGTGAAGTATCCAGCAGCCCTCTGCCATCCTCTCCAGCTTAAGTTGGTGACTATTTGATGACATATGCATTATTTTAGATAGCTAGGGAATTTTAAAGAGAGAGAAAAATAATTTAGAAACAGTAGATTGGTATCACCATGCCCTGATCTTTTTTTTTTCTTGGTGGATAATTGAAAGATATATTTACTAAAATTTCTTCCATTGTTTAAAAATGCTGTATCTAATGAAATATTACCAGACAGGAAGTATTCATCTAAGACATGGCATGGCTGTAAAACACACAGACACACGTGTGATATACATTTTATAGCTTTGTGTATTTTACAGGCAGAACACTAAAACATGGTAGAAATACTGCCCTGTACAGTGAGGCCAGCTTTAACAGTGACATGGGACAGCCGTTGGTATCTGCTTGCCTTTTGTTTACATGTGTGTAATTATGATTTCATTACTTGTTACCAGGTATTTCTAAACTTTGTCTTGTCTTTATATCTTCCCATGTTGGAAGTTTCTACAGATCATCTGCTTGTTGGGTGAGCTTTTCTCTCTGTCAATGGCAAGAGCTTACTGAAGAATAATGTGGAATGGCCTCCCAGAGTCATGGCCTAGGCACATGTCCAGTGATCTCAAGCCAGAATGCTAGCATCCTTTATTCCCCCAGCACCTCACATCTTCATCTTTTCATATCTAATTGCTCCCTGGGTTCTGCTGATTCTCACCTCTAGAGCATCTTGAATCAGCACCTCTTTCCTCTTGCTTCTGCTGTCTCTGCTATTCCTATTTCCTCTGCTTTTGGTCTGACTTTCTTCTCTGCTGGTTTGGATTATGCCAAGGTTTCCCAGGTTTAGGACCTGGTTCTATTTTGATTCTTTCTCCACCTTTCCCATCACCTCCCCTTCTTAGTCGATTAATGGGTAAGGATTCTTTATTGGGATATGTAAGGCCTGGTTGTCTTGTCTATTCTCCACTTGGCCTATTTTGCCCCTGAACCTGCCCCAGGCTTTAGGATGTGGCAACCCTGAGCAGGTCTGCTTGATACACACACAGATCAGATAAGTCTCTCTCCCCTCGAACTCCAGGCACAATACTGACCCTGCTGTACTGAGCTGTGGTCAAGTAGGATTTACTGAGAGGCAGTAGGAGAATTAACCTATCTTAGTTTGTGTCTGTCGTCTGTCCTTAGAGTGATCTGGACTACCCTTAGCCAGAGGGCACAGCCTGTAAACAAATTGCACCTAGTTACATTTGTCGATTTTAAACACGGATTCTAAAAGCTTGTCCACCATCTTCATGGTATATGACTGACTCTTGTTTTAAACTATCAGTATTTGTGACATGAGGTCAAATTAGGGAGCAGCCCTACTGCTCTGCTGGCCCATCTTAGCATCCAGCTAGGGATGGGCATGGCTTTTAATATCCACTTCTCCACTGCGTGCCCTCCACTGCTGCCTTCTCATCCTTGTGCCTGCACTCCAGGCGGTGCACAGCATGGGGTTGTGTCTTCGCAGACCCTTTCCTCTGCCTTGTCTACCCTCATGGCTAGTGCTGCTTTCTGGGCCAGTTGTCCTCCACTGGGCTCATGCCTTTATCCCATGGGTGTGGCCATGTGCCATGGGTGTGACAGGTGAGGACGGAGATGGTTTACCCCAAAGTTAGTAAAAAGGAGAAAGAAGCCTCACAGAGAGGCAGACTAAAGGTGAACCATCTAGAACCCTGCTTGGCATGCCACCTGTGGAGGAGAGTAAGTTTCGGGACTGCAGCCCTATTCATTCATTGGTGTACTGTCATGAATCAGAGTTGAGTAGTTGTCATGGAGACATATGGCTCAACAATCCTGACACATATACTGTCTGACCCTTTTGTGGAAAAAAAATTCCTCAAGTCCACTACAGAAGACAATAGTACCCTTTGTAAGGATAGACTTAATTCTGCTCCCCTAACTCCTCTTTATTAGAAGGCTTACATGAACCTCTGTCTCTATGGATACTTGTATTTGCTACCAAAGCCAACTTTTCAGGCTGTTAGTCAGATCCTGGGCAGTGATAAGTCATGGACTGAGAGTAGGGTGAACCTACTCCTTATGTATGTGACTGATGTTATCACTTGATGAGAACTGGTTTGTGAGTATGTAAGATTTTAGTTAGAGCAAAAGAACTATACTTGCAGCTTGATTGTTATATCAAGAATACATTTCATCTTGACAGGCAATTCTGATTAACTGGAGGCTGCTTGGTCTTACATAAGGAAGGACTGTAAAGTCCTAGAGGTTTTGGGCTGAAATTAATAAGTGATGTCTGTCAGGATCTGTGTGTGCTGCCTTGAAGGACATTTAAAAGGATGAGTGGGTGTGGCTTGGTCCACTACAATGTAGCCTCAGGGCAGATAGACACTAACCAGAGGATCTTTGTAATCCAGAGTCCAAATATTTCTGAACTTTCATGGAGGCTCAGGGAAATCAGAGATTATTTATTTGTATAAGCAATAGTTGGGAACAATTCTGTTAATGATCACATCCTGAGTCCATATTCTGATAAGACATGTGTAACATGCAACTTGCCATGCTAGCTATTTTTAAGTGCTCCACGGTAGTAAAGACTTTGTCATGCATCCTCCTCCAGCATCTTCTAAACTTCACAGAAATACACCATCTATGTATCTGGAGTTTTATTTTTGAGGGGCGAATTATATATAAATAGTATTTTAGCAAAGTAACCACTTTGTGCCCACCCGGTCACCTATCATTACCATACATGCATTGTTTCTGTTGCTATCAGCAGCAGTGTGCAACTTTTCTTGATGATTTCTTGATGATACTGTGTTTAATTCTTAGGACACACACCTGGAAGTGTGATCATTGGGTCATATGATAATTGTGTGTTTAGGGTCTTTTCACCAGCTCTCTCTCTCTCTCTCTCTCTCTCTCTCTCTCTCTCTCTCTCTCTTTCTCTCTCTCTGTGTGTGTGTGTGTGTGTGTGATCTCAGTGTCTAATGAGACTGAACATTTTTTCATCTATGTCTCTCCTTTGAAGATGTCTGTTTAACTTGAACCATGTTTTGCACCCGATTCAGCCTGACTGCAGGTTTCTCGAAGGGGCGGGAGACAGTTTTACTGGGATCTCCCTGTACTGGACCTGAGAAGTCTTGGCAGTCACTCTGGAGCTCCCTGTGATTGTGATTGTGAGCCAAGAATGAGGAGGGAATTCAGCTCAGAATGAAAAGGGTTTTCTCCCAGACTGCCATAGAGATAAAGACAGAGGGAGGAAGAGGGTGGAGCCTGGTGGTTTCTACCTTATGTTTCCCTTCACTCTGTCCCAGGGATGACAGGAAGAGGAGGGGACACAAGGAAACATGCTGCTCCTACTGGGTTTCCCCTTAAAATAGGTCTCTCTCAAGGCTCCAAATCCTCAAATCCCACAAGTGACATTTTTTTTGTGACAGTTTTTTCTTTTGTCTTGTTTTCATTTTTTTTTTCCTGTGTAGTTCTTTGCTTTTCTTTCCATAATTGCTATATGTGTGGTGTTTTCCTGCTGGGGACTATATTTAAGTGAAGCAAAGTTTAAGTTGATTTTGTTAGAAATGTTCCTTTGGGAGCATTGGATTTACTTTGATTCCAATAAGAAAATAATTTAAATCAAGTTTTAATATACTTAAAGTAAGCAATTTGAAACTATAAATAAGGAACATTCTGGAATAGTTGATAGAAAATTCTAGCTCAGTTATTTAATTTGAAGACAAAATGACCTGGGGGTATGTTTGGAAAGTTTCTAAATGTGTGTCTTGGTATGCACTCATATGTGGGGTGAGAGTCATTCTGGGTTGTTTTGAACAGTTGTCAGCATTCAGCATGCTCTGGGAAATAGGGATGTGTATTTGATCATTTAAGCAAGGAAAGATATCAGTTATGTCTATGAGGGAAATGGTCACCCTAAAGTAATTAACCACCAGTTAATTTTATTTATTGTGTGAATGTTGTGTCTGGGTATGTGCCAGGGTAATCAAGTAGATGTCAGGGGAGCAATTTGTGGAGTAAGTTCTTTCCTTCTGCCTTAGTGTGGGTCCCGTAGGTCACCAGGTGTACATGGCAAGGGCTTTACCAGCACTGAGCCATCTCTCAGGCCCAAATTTGTATGCTCACCAAATATCCTTTAGAAGTTGTTTATAATTCCTAACAAACAAGATTTCCCAGTTCCAAAGGTTAGTCCTTCCCATATATGGGTGATGGCTGGTTTATGTATTTACAGTCCTGTTAACACAAAAGCAGGTTAGCAGCATGCTGCCTTTTCACCTTGTAACCAACTATGAGGTGATGAGTTTATTTCTTACTTTTGCTACTCCCCTCCCCCGAGCACCTTCTGTTTCCCTCAAGCTTAATCAGTTTGTGATGGCAGAATTTTGGACTGTCTTGCTGAGGATTCAATGTTAACCAATAGCCAACCTTTCCTCACAGACGCTGTAGGGCTAACACACATGGAAATGTTACCTTCAGGAAATAAGCTTGGGTTCCAGTGAGAATCAGGAGGTGTTTTTGAAATAAGACCCTGCCCCACCCATCCCCTTCCTCCTCTCCCCCAAACCAATCTCTTCATAAGAGTTCTAGTGTTCCTAAGAATTTAAAGGTTTAAAGGATATAACTATTTGGACACTATTTAATTGCCTTATTTTTATTACAAGACTCGGCAAGGTTTCAGATTCACATAACTGGGCAATTATGGTTTAGTAGATTCTGCCGAAGTCTCTAATCCTAACAGCCAAAGCAAACGTGGGCCTTAAAGTAGAGTTAATGATTTATTGCTCAGTCACACAGACACATTCATGGCTGGTTTTCACATGAGCCTGCAAGTAACATGCTGTAGGACAGTTTTGGGGTGTGCTGGGAGGCTGTCACATTCGATGCAGAGCTTAGAGGTCATGGTTCTGCCTCTTCCATCAGACAGGCTGCTGTGTTTGACATCTGGCCCCATCACATCTCTGCTGTGTGATACTGGCTCATGACTTCTCTGCCTGTTCTTTGCTGTGCAAGTGGAGACAACAACATCCCGTGGTGAGAAAGATGAGATGAGGTGATATGAGACACAGATTTGGGCAAGGTGCTAGCAAGTACTGAGCACCCAACTAAATGTCACCCTAGAACTGGATCCCTCTTCCTGGCTGCCTTCCTTGACGTGGCTTCATGTTCAGATGTCAGTTTGAAGTAGGCAATGAGGCACTAATATGTTAAAGTAGATCCCTAAGAGTGGAATGACATCAACTTGTCATAGATATGAAGCAGGCTACTGTTCTTTTCAGTAGTGTCTACCCAAGATGTCTATAGAGCTGTTGACAGTTAGGAAGCATCCTTCTCAGTGTGTGTGTGTGTGTGTGTGTGTGTGTGTGTTCCCAGCTCTCTCCTCTCATTAAACATCAGCTGTCTGTTACTTATAGGGAACTAATTTATTTACTTTCAAAACTATTTATAGAACATATTAAACATACATACAATAATATAATGAAAATCAACTGCCCTGATCCTCATCCTAAATACATTTTACTCAATAAATACATAAAAGTATACAAATAATTTGGTATCTGATTCACATTTTAAATGAAATATGATTCTCCATCTTGATCCAGTTTACTTTCATTTCCCTCATATATCTTCCATGAGTATATGGCAGATGCCTAACCAGTATAGACTCTGTTTTGAAAATTTATTAGATATGAATTTTAGAAGAAATATGCACTCCCACTTCATAATTATTAAATACAACATAAATTGCTTCCTTCTTTCTTCTCTCCTTCATTGGCCCCCTCTCTGTCCTTGAAAACCCTACAGGTCCTCCGACCTCTGCATTTTGGACTAAAACCTCCTTCCATGAACCTCCTGGCTAGGTTTCTGTATGCTTCATGTCTCCATGGAAATATTTTGCCCATGCATGTTCTGGGATATGCTAACTAAAGTTACAGAGCCCAGCCACTTGTCACTTCTTTCCTTTCAGGACATCCTTCTCTGGGACTTTTCCTTCTGTGAGTTATGATACATGCTATTTATTTTGTTTATCATTGGCTGTTTCCCACCACCAGAATACAAATTCACTGAAAATAAGGATGTGGGGGTTTGGGGTCTGACTGAATGATTGCTTTCCTCAAATGACTGATCAAATAAATGTATATTTTTAGGTATTTGATCTTTTCTACAGAAAAGATGGGATCATGTAAAGTATAGTTGTTTTTATTAATAGTATTATTTTGAACCTTATCAAAGTTATGTGCTTGTATTTTGATTTTATCTGTTTCATAGTGTTCCTTGTATAAATATATTGTATGTAGTAATTTTTGTAATTGACATCTTTGTTTCCATATTTTTCCTTTTACAAACTTGGTGGGCATTCTTAATCCTCTCTATTGGAATAAAAATGTGAGAACTTATCTTTAGCATATACTTAGAGATAAAATTCTTGTTTTTATCAGTTATATCAGCTACTGTGCAACTAACACACAACTTACTGACTTAACATAATTAATTACACAATTCTGTATTCTCTCACTGTGGCCCCTAGTGTTCTTTCTTTAGTTACAATTAGAGTGAGTTCTCAAGCATGTCTCCACTTACACACCTGGCTGTCCCTGCTATCTTTTGATGTACCTTGGATCTTCACTGCTGTGGGGAAGGTCAGTTTTCTCTAGAAGAGTTCTCAAATGGCATCCCATGAAGCTCCTGCAACATAGCATCACTTCATCCACATTCTGTTAGTTCATGTAGGTTCCAAACCTAACCCAGATTCAAGGAATGAGAGAAGGAGAAAAGTATTGTGACCATTTTTTTCTCTAGTCTACCACCTTAGATTTCCTGTGTTTTCTGTTTTACTAAATGTTGCCAAATTTCTCTCTGAAGTATTTTTATCAAATCATTCTCTGACTTAGACCAACTGTTTGTTAAGAGGAAATATCTTGAAGCAGTGATGGCATGAAGCAGATGCTCATAGGTTTCCCATGTTCCTTGCCCCACCCCACCTTTTTTTTTTAACAATAGTAAACCCTGAAGAAATATTTGTGATACATTCAACAAAACCTGGTTCCTTTCTTTAATGCACACATGTAGATCCATTGTCCAAACTCTACTGGAGTTATGGGGAGATGTATGACTGATTTTGGCCAATGGAAGCAAGTTTTTTCACTTTCGAAGTGGGTTATAGTGTAGTGTTTGTGTGATGTGGCCAGCACTCTGCATGCCTAGAACTATGCTGCTCATGGTAGAAGAGGATTTAGCTATTGGACATATGAACCTAAATGACTGTTCAGAACAAGCATCACTCCCAAAATGCCTGCCTTCCTAATAAATCCTGATAAGCCCCTGAGATTTTTAAGTCTGTTAAAGCCATGAGTCTTTTCTTAAGTAACATGACTCTCAGTGAGGATACAGTGTCTCTATTTATAGATTTTATGCTAAATGAGAATTGATTATCCAGCTTGATATTTAAAAATACAGTCAATATCTACTACTGTTTAAAGCAATATGGCAGCTTTATTGAGATAAAATTCACATAACATCGAATCCACTCATGTAAAATTATGGTACTCAATGGTTTTTAGTATAGTCATAATTTTACAGTCAAGGTTGCAACTAGTTGTAGGGTAATTGCATTATCCCCAAAGGAAACTATACCCATTAAGCAGGAACTTTACATTCCCTCCCTGTCTATTGTAATTCTCACCTTCTATTAACCACTATATACTTTCTGTCTTTATGGACTTCATTCAGTGCAGACACACAATGCTTTAGTTGCTGGCTTCTTTTACCTATAATGATGGTTTCTAGGCTCATCCATGTTTTAGCATGTGCCATTGCTTGCTTTCAGGAATTGATGTTGAATATGGACTTGTCACATTTCCTACTCCATTCAGTTTTAGTGAATTCGGTTCTTCCTGCTCTTGAAGGGTCATGAGTAATGCTGCTTTAACACCAGGCATGTATTTCTCACCACTGGACATACATATCCTGATGGAAAATGTATAGTGATATAGAAACCAATTTAATAGACATAGATTAACTTGATAAGTAAACTATTTCAAAATTATTCCATGTCATGGAAGAGAAAAAGGCAATATATATTTATGATCAAATTTTTGTAGTTAATGGAATCCCCTTTGGTGTGCAGACTAGTACCTGGTTTTAATATCTCTCTAACAGATCTTCTTTTTATAACAACAGAATATTTACAATACAGATAATACTTCTATGGCTGTAGGTCTTTGATTTTAAACTTTTTCTCACTTTATTGGTATGGGCTTATTAAGCACTTAACCTCCCCTGGATATTGTCCTGGATGAGACTCTAAAGAAGGGAGATAGAGCATTGCCCTTCCTAGTGTGAAATAATAATTTATGGTGCAAGGAAAACTGAGTTTGTAAACTGTGTTGTGAGGGGGAAACCATTATGACCATTATACCCAGTGTCTCCAGGGGAAACAGGATCTGGTTTGCCAAGCCAAAAGATAAACAGGGATAAACCTGGAAGCACAGGCAGCCATGAGGCTCAATGGCCTTGAAGAAAAGTCCCAGCAAGGAGGTTTCACAGAGTGTGTCCTAGCAAAGTAGAGTGTGTGAAACCTTTAATGATGCTACTCTTGCTCATGTGTGATTATTAATTATTTTTAGTTTGTGTAGTTTCTGGGATATGTGTGATTTGATAACAATTAGAGATTGAGTTCCCTCTCCCCATAGTCTATAATCCTATTCTGGATTCTTGGGTAGTATGAGAAATTGCCTGTTACAAGCACCAGTCTAGAAATCTGTCAGTAAGGCAATAAACATTTTGAAACCCAAAAGTAAATCTTTCGAAAGTCATGCACTTTAGATTCAAGGGATCCTAACATCTAGCAGCTTTTCCCATGTTTTGAGTGAATAAATTGGATTCTTCAAGACTCACATTCATGCCTGTAGGTCCCTGGGACCAAATCACCTCTTCCACAGTAGTAGATCCTCTCACAATGAGCAGGATGGGTCTGCAGGGGATGCAGAGCTTAGCAGTGCCCTGCCCTGTGCCTTTGCCTTTACTTACCTTGAGTTTATTCTCTGGGGCTATGGGTCTGATGCTGTATGGATGAGACTGGTCTTAAGCAAGTACCATGGGAATCCATTTCTTACATGGAGGCATTAACTACCAGGAAAACTTTCAGTGGTATTTTACCTTTGTTCTACAATCTAAGTTTCATGATTTAAAAAGTAATCAAACACTTTTCTTCACAGTGTTTTGAGGTTACCCAGGTACCTCACCACAGGGTCATCAAGCACTTGACCACTGTTCTGTATCTTCAGTTGTCTTTTCTTTCTATCTTTATTCCCTTTCCCTTTCTTCCTTCCTTCCTCCCTTCCTTCCTCCCTTCCTTCCTTCATCCTTCCTTCTTCCCTCTCTTCCTCCCTCCCCTCACCCCCTCCTTTCCTACCTCTCTCTTTTCCTCCCTCCTTCCCTTCTTTATTTCTTTTTTCTACACTGTGGATTAACTATAGGATCTGAAGCATATTACTCAAGTGTTCTACCATTGAGAGATACATCCCTATCCATGGTTTTATATTTTATTTTGAGACACAATCTCACTAAGTTACCCAGGCGGGCCTTGAACCTGTGGTCCTCCTGTATCAGCCTGTGTCACTAGCTTAAGAGTTTAATAATTTTATTTTTGGCTATATGTATATGCATGTGTTCATGTATGTGTGAGTGGAGGCTTAAGGACAACCTCGATGCCATTCCTCAGGTACTGTCCATCTTATTTCTGAATAGAGTCTCTTAATGTTCTAGAATTCACCAAGTAGGCTAGGCTCCTGGGGCAGGAATCCACATGTCTCTGCTTCTCCAGAACTAGGATTTTAAGTACATATCCTTATGCCCAGATTTTTTTCCCTTTAATGAAGGTTCCAGGGATTGAATCCAAGTGCTTGCACTTTGAAAGGCAACTGAACCATTCCCACTCCTCAAGTAACTGCTTTAATATTCCCTCACCTGTAGTTATCAGGAACTTATTCATCTCTCTGTGTACAGTAAGACAGTGAATACAAATGAACACCGAAGCCTCTGTTGTGTTAAAGTCAGTGTCTTCATTTCACTGTGGCCACTGTCTTCGTGCACCCATGCAGTTCTGCGGGGGAAAGGTGTGCTTACCTCACCTCCATCACTCACAGGAAGGAAGGTGGGAAAGATATTATTGTAGAAAACAGCAATGTGGACTTCTTAGATCTTCTTGTATAGCACTGCTAGTACAGATACCGTGTCTCACTCAATCAAAACTGACAACATACTCTGTCATGGTCAAATGTAGAGCTGTCAAATGACAGAATTCTATCAAAAGACTCAAATTATGAAAACAAAAACAAAGAACCACAGCCATTAATTTTCCCAAACCCAAGTATGTCATAAATTAATATAAATCCTTGTTGTTTTTTGTGAATTTGGCTTTATATCCTACATGCACTATAACAATCTTTTTAATACTATATCACATTTAGACCTTTTATTTTTAAGTCAGTTAAAATGACCCCTTCATACCTATTCTTTGCAAATGTCTTTGGTAAACCACCCCAGATCGTAATCTTTGTTAGTGCAGCAGCTATTATGTAATTATAGGAGCTTTTAAAATTCTTGTTTTGAAACAGTGTCTCACTATATAGCCCAGGCTGATTGGAGCCTGTTCTTTACTAGATGAGACGGGCTGCGAATTTCTGGTCTTCCTGTTCTAGCCCTTCAACCATGGGGTCAAGTGTGTGCCATCATACCCGCCTTACATCACTTTTGAAATCTAGCTCAGTTTTTATATTTAAATGTATTAAAATGGGAAAATAGGGATTGGAGAGATAGTTCAACAGTTGAGAGCATTTTTTTTTTTTTTTTTTTTTGGTCTTCTAGAGCATCTTAGTTTGGTTCTCAGAATATCCCAGGTGGTTCACAACTGTTTGTAACATTAGCTCTAGGAGATCACTCTCTTCTAGCTTCCACAGCCTCCCAAATATAAGCAGGATACATTCACCATTCACACACACACACACACACATGCACACACAATGATATCGATAATAATAATAAATATGTCTAAAAATGTTGGTAAAGAATACAGAACTTTTATACTTTGTTATCATTGAGATTAACATGAAAACCATTAATATCCTGATAAATGTACTCTTTGATTCTAATCAGGAGACCACACATACATTTCTGTCATGATGTGGATCAAGTTTAAGGTTAGTGTGGTGGGACTGGATTGATGGCTTCCTTGGTAAGGTATTTGGTGTGCAAGCATGAGGACCTTAGTTCAGTTCCTAGAGCTGATGTAATAATGGCAGGCATGGATGTCTGTGCGCCTGTAATCCCAGTTTTGCTGAAGAGGAGACGGGGGAGCCCTGGTGTTTGCTGGCCTGCTCCAGGCTAGCTGAATTGGCAAGTGAGAGACCGTCTCAAAACGTGAATGGGAGAGTGGGAGAAGACAGCAAGACACTGACCTGTGGCCTCCACCCCCAAGTGCATACACATGCATGTGTACTTGTGGACACTCATGCACATACACATAAAAGGACTTGTATGAAACATGGGACAGCTGTCTGCTATGTTAGGGTAGACCTAAAAGGAGAGGTTTAATTAGATTAGGATTAATTAGATTGTTCGATTTTTCATATGAATTTTTGAAAATTGATCATGTACAAAAATAAAGAACTTCAGGTATGGCTAAGGAGTAGTAGAAATTACGTATGCCCAGGGAGGAATCACAGATCTGGTTCCATCTTGGGGCTCCCAATTTTGTGAGATGATGTTCAAGTGGCCCTTGGAATCAGGAAGAACAGTAGAGTGGTGTTGTTCTGGATGGACCCAGAATGGAGATGCATTTGTCTTAACAATGTAAGGATTTGGATAGGAGTAAGTTATTCTAGAGAAGAGTTGTGCTGGCAGCATCCCCATTGTTAAAGGCGACACCTGACATAAGTGGTCCATGGCCTCAGAGGGCTGAGCTTCTGTTTCATTCTTAGTCAATAGAGGGTGTTAGAAGAACTGGACATTCAAGAAGAAAAGGCTAAGTCTCTAACATCCTGCCTTGCCGGGGTTGACATTAAAGGGAGTGAGACCAAGAGAGAGTAGTGCTAGCCAATGGCTCCACTTGCTGGGGAGCTGGTTTGTACAAAAGTGGCCTCTGTCCAATTTTGGCCCCATGTCTTGAGATTTCTTCTCATGTTACATCTCTCCATCATAGAATTAGTCAACTTCAGAACACAGCACTGAGCGTGTTTTAAATGTGTCATGTTTGGAGGCTCTGCACCAGATGAGCCATTGGTCCATTTGCTCACTGTCCTCTGGTTCAGTGGCCTAGGTTGTCTCTCAACAACAGCAGCCACATGTCTTTCAGGGGACTGGGAAGAGACCAGACATGTGGCACTAGCTTAAGGGGCAGAGTCGGGAATTGAAAGGTCTTTGTTCACCTGAAAGTTGATTATTTAGAATTTCTTCTTGAAGTGAAATTTTTCTGGAAGGACAAAACAGTTGTTTTGTGCTGATGCAGGATGACTGAATGGGAAGCAGGGGTGTTGGGGGTGGGTGTTGAGCTGAGTGAGCTTAAGAAACGGGCTGTGCCCTCAGCTTTCTGGGGCAAGGCTTGTTCTGTAGGCATTTTCCTTTTGTAAGACAATTTTAAGGAAAATTTCAATAAGAATGTAAGATGCATAAAACAAAGAAAATCCTATCTAGCTCACACCATGGGTTCATAGCCTTCAAGAGAGTTCCTTATTGACAATGCTCTAGACCTTGAAGAGATCAATGATAAATACTTTTGTAATATTTGTCCTAAGTAGTGACTGGATCGTTAGCCAACAACAGCTTGTTCAGACATCATTTCTATTCATTTCTTCATCTCTCCCCTCCCCTAATTTTCTCCTTCCCCTCTCACTTTTTCATATTTTCAAAGTAGACTACAACTCCATTGCTTCCTTACATTTTCATACCTGAAATACTGGTATCAAAGAATCAATAAAGTTAATCGACTTTTTGTGTGTTTTGTTTTTGAGAAGATCTGTCTCACTGTAGTTTAGGCTGGCCCCAAACTTATGATTCTCCTGCCTCAGACTTCTGAGCTAGGATTACAGGTGTGTATCAGTATGCCCAGCCTTAAGTAATTTTCACTTTTAATTACTTGACATAAGCCTTTCCATATAGCCTTCTTTGTTGTAAGTATGGGTGTGAATATATTTGAATGCCATTTTGTTTTAGAAAATAATAATGACTATCCATATAGTATTATAGCAGTGATTTTCAAGAGGATTGGTTTTTGTATTAAAATAAACATATACTTATGAATACTATATAGTTAGGTATTTTAAAATAGAATGACCACCCAACAAAAAGCTCTCTCATTTTTAGTGCCTACTTTGTAGACCATTTTACATTTGTCATTCACAGTCATTAAATGATTGGTATGTTCTCTGTAAGTTGGAGTTTGGGGGCCTTCGTGGCCATCACCACTTTTTAAAACAGTGTTGATACATAAGCAGTCACCCTGAAGAACTCTGGAAAATGTGTTCAAGCTTCTCAGTTCCTCCTCAGTGGGTCTCATCTCTTACTAGTATACACCACACCCTGTCCTGATTAGGGCCTGTTGGCCAGGTCTTCATAAAGTACGTCTGCTGAGCCCATGCTATTATGAAGAACTTTGCATAACCTTCCTGATCAGTCGCTTGTCTCTGACCACTCCATTTGGACTCATTGCATTTGAGCCCTATCTCCTGGCTAGAGGAAGAACTACTTTTCCTCTTTCATTTAGATCTGCTGGAGCAGTGTTGCACCATTGCCCTTTGAACTTGGAGTAGAACACGGCAGGCCATGCAGCAGGAATTATCTGAAATATTAGTTGTATCTACCTGAATGTGGTATGATGACTTAAGGGAAGTTTTAATGCCCAGCCCCTAGTGATGATTTCACTTTGTGGGTGTGTTAGCAGAGAATTTCACCCCAATTAAGAAAAACCATTTAGATTCTTAAAGTTCCCCTCATCTACAAGGACCTGAAATCTCATTTATGCTCTGTGAAATTGAAGAAATTGGATATTTAGGAATGGAAATTGGTGGCCCTGCAAGAAGTATGAGATCTGAAAGTGTTGAATCCTTTCATAAATAAACCTCCATTCGGGCTGGAATATCTTGGCTCAGTCCTCCAGGTGATACTGTAGAAGACACAAAGCTGTGACTGACTGGCGTGTGAGATAATTATCTGCACATTCCAGTCTTGGTGAGCAGCAGCAGGGATGACTGGCCACCAAGTTGATGTTCTTTCCCTTACAAGAAGGTTGCCTTTGGTTAAGCCTCTGACCCCAAGACCTTTATAAGCCACATTGTTTGTGGACTTTAGAGCAAAACAAATTTCTTTGTATTGGCAAACATTATTTTTTAGGCCCTTCCGGGTTTTCATGCTGAGTGCCATATGTCTCAGCAGTTTGGGTTTATTTTCAGTTGAGTTAGTGATAGGTGTTTTGGAAGTTTGTGAATGTAGTGTTCTCTGGGTATATGGGTCAGCTATGGTGGGTGAGCACTCTACCACTGAGTTATAGCTCCCCACTAGGTTTCTTTGGGGCAGTACACTTATTTGTTTTTATTTATTTATTCAATTGGGGGGGGGGCTCGAGACTGGGTTTCTCTGTAGCTTTGGAGCCTGTCCCAGAACTCTCTTTGTTGACCAGGCTGGCCTCGAACTCACAGAGATCTGCCTGCCTCTGCCACTCCAGTGATGGGATTGAAGGCGTGCGCCACCATCCCCTGGCTTGGGCAATAAATTTATATCATCAGGAAATGTGCATATGAACTTAAGAATACAGTTAAAAATGGATCATGCCTTGGGATAAGAGAGGGACAGGCAGAGAATGGGAGGAGGAAAGACATGAGCACAGAGACCAAGAGCCTCGTACTAGCACTGTGCTGTGTGGCAATAAGCTTTGATTACTAATGAGTTAATATCTAGGAAGCTTGGAAAGTGACAAACATCCTACATTTAACTCTTGCTAGCAAATGTTACAAAGCAAATTTTCTTGGAAATCATCAGGTCTGAAGCCTGGCAGCCTAGGCTCAAATTCCACCTAGTAGCTACGTGGGGTTGGGAAAATTGCTTAGCCTTTCGTTACTTTAGTTTACCACTTTAAAATGGGACTAACTAAAAAAAAAAGTGTGAGGGGTAAGTGGGATTGTATCCAGTTACTCACAGTCTTTTAAACATTTTAAAAGATTTATTTGTCTTTGTGTGTATGAATATTTTGCCTACATGTATATAAGTGAAGTGTGTGTATGCCTGGTGAATGTATCCTGCAGGGTCAAGACCCTCCTCCTCTGCTGCTGAGTTACAGCCCCAGCCCCAGAAGGGCGTAGGAGCTGCCAGGGAAGGCTGGAGGTATTCTGGATGGTCTGGACAGGGCTGGAGAAAAGCCTAGTATAAGTCGTGAGGCCATTTTGCAGAGGAGGAAACTGAGATCCAGCAAGAGGGAGAGGGGTGGAGAATGTTGGGGCCAGTTCTCTGTTTCTTTTGCACTTGAAATTTTTTTCTCCATGCCAGCATTCCCCACCTGCGCTGCCATCACTTAATTCTTCCAGAAATAAATGTTCCTTGCTTCTGGCCACGTCCTTTCTTGTTTCCATGGCATCACCCTACCACATATCTGGCTTCCAGAACACACCTTGGCTTCCCAGCCATACTGTTTCCTACCACAATGGTTTCAACATCTCCACTTGACAAAATCCTGCTCTTCATTTAAAATAGCATATCGGCATTGGCTTTCTCACAATCCAGATGTAGCCCACAGAGGTGCTTTTGTTTAAAACTAGGCCTGTATTTTTTTTTCTCTCTCTCTCTGTAATGGAAGTACCACTTCAACAAGATATCACAGGGCAATCAAGCTACAAGTTTTGCATTTTTGGTAAACGTTTGTCAGTAATAGAATCCAGCCCATGCATGCTGGGAGTTAGCACTGGCAAAAGAACCTGTCACTGCCTTTGAGGCCTCGCTAGCAGCTATGACTGCTTTGCCTGCCAGTGTGTGACTCTGTGGCCCCTGCTTCACAACGTCCTTGCAATGCTGTCATTTCCAGGAAGTCTCATCTCCCTTGTCTCACTTCTCTGATTGTATTGTCCCCAACTCATGTATGCTACCAACATTGCCTCTGACACTTGTACAGTGCTGTCATCCCGGGCTGCTTCTTGTTAGTTTTAGCAAATAATGCTTATCATTTATCAAGTGTTCACTAAGGGCAGGGCACGGGACTAGGTGTTTATGGGGTATTTTAATCTCTAGGCCTTACTATGACCCTGAGTGAAGTGTATTACTATCTCCAGTCCACAAAAGCAGGAGCCCAGAGAGTGTAAATGGTCTGCTCAAGGTCACACAGCTGGTAAGTGGCAGAACACAGGTTTGATCCTTCATCACCCCTGCTCCAGAGCCTCTTGTCTTGTACTATTGTGTCTTCATCACATCCGTTGCTATGGCTCAGGAAGGAATGAAATCCCCCAACTCATTCATATAAGTGCTTACAGAACAGATATGACACCAAAGACACAGACATCGGACAACTCCCCACCCCCACTAAGTCAAGGAAGAATTGTAGTCCCATAATTCTTACAGCAGCCCTGGGCACGGTGTGTTCTCTCCAGCTAGCAAGGCCAGGCACCCTAGCCAGAGATGCCCAGGGACAGGTGGCCAGGATTGAAATGAGATTATTTTTCCTGCTATAATTGGCTTCCTGGAGCCTTGTATGTTCTCCAACTTACAAGCTGTTAGTTCATTGATAAACCTACCAGATAATGCCCCTAGCATGGACCTGAGAATTTCTTCAGCCACTGAACCTTCCATGACCACCTGTGAGTGGCTAGTCTGCTAGGTGTTGAGTCAAGTCCAGGTTGCAGCAGGGACAAGGCCATGCTTGTGTCCCCAGGGACCTTCCTCCAAGGCAAGGACCCTTAGTGTGGGCTGGGCTGGACTGCCACACACAGTATTGGCTCGTCTTCAGCACTGTCACGTTCAGTCCCATCTGCTACCTGCTTAGGATGAAGCAAAGAGGAACTTCTTTTCAGAACCTTTCTCCAAACACAGAAGTACTCATGAATCTGGAGCCCTCGCTGGGCTGAAAGGCCACAGTCCCTTTGCGTATAAGGTATTTCCTCTGTGAAAACACACTCCCCCCACCTTCCTCACTTAGGGCAGGTCTTGATATCTGTGTCTGAGAGCCCTTTGGAGATGAGCATGTCTGTGAAGTGATGGAATGCATATCAGGCAAACGTGATATGCAGCATGAGTTAAAATGCAATTTGATGAGCCTGTACCTCCAGAGTTTTAGATTTGGTATTAGATGCCTGAGGGGCAGAGTGGGATGGGAGTGTGCATTCTCAAAGAATACCAGGTGCTAATGGTGTCAACCACTGGTTTGTATGCAAAACCTTGCTGTTTCTTCTAGTTCTGGTTATACATTAACTGAATGCTATGGGTGCCAGACCTCATGATGGGCATTTCAAAGGGCAGAGTGGATACAACAGACATGGAACAAAGAGTTTTCTTGGAGAAGGAAAGATACATATAAAGAACTTGCTAAGCCACTTGCAGTGGTGACACATGCTACCAAGGGAACAAGCAGGAGCTGAGATGAAGAATAATGAAGATAGGCATGAGGTAGGCAGTTGCTTTATCAAGGAGGCTCGAAGAGGCATTTTGCACATGATGGTATTTACTCTAAGACCTGATAGTTGAAATTATGCCAGGTACTTGAAGAACTCAGGAGGAGGAAGTTTGAAACAGGGCATGGCAAGAAAAAAAAAAAAAAAATAGAGTCCATAATGCCCCAGGGTGGAGGGTGAGGTGGGGGCTTTGAGAGATGCCCAAGGTGACCCAAGACTTATTTGAGTAGGTGGGAGGGGCTGCAGGTACAGGGAGAGATAAATGACTGCTTTTAGTGCAGGAAGGGGTTCAAGTTTTATTTGCAAATCAGTAGAAACTATATTGACTGTTTAAGTAAGGTTTTGATTTCAGTAGTCAGTGGTTATGGCTATAAACATTTCCCAGTCTCCTCAATTGTTAGGTCTGAATCCATTATCCAGATATAACACAAAAATGGAAAGTGATAGCTTGCCCTCAGAATTCTCATGGGCTAGCCTGTATCTCAGGAACACTGAGGAAGAGCAAGCAGGGAGCTGGTGATGTACATACCAAATCAACACAGTCCCTTTGCAAGAAAGGACACGTGTTCTGTGGAATCAAGGTCACATCTCCCTCCCACTCCAGCCAGAGTGAAGGGGTGCATGTGTAGCATGTCAAATCACAAACAACAGTTTTATTCCTCTGCCTTTCTTCCCATATTGGAAACAGGATCTAAGTGACCATGTTCAGGTGGGGAAATTTTTACTCTGCTTACTTTTGTCCTTTAAAGGTCAGCCATGTGGCTAAACATTATAAGTGATGTCTTAGCCTGGGCAATCACAGACTGAAACAGGAGTGTGGCTCACTGGTCTCTGTCTCTCTAAACTGAAGCAGAAAATGCCAAGAGCCCAACTGGCTCTGTCCACGCCTTGGTTGCCAAAGCTTGATGATGGGTTCACACAGCTATTCCCTCCAGCAGTGTCACCCACTGGGCCTTCCCGTCCTTCACTGTAGAGTGGAGAGTTTTCATTATTAGAAGCATCCAGATGAAAACACATTGGTGATAGTTTCTACAGCAGTGGGAATTCCTGCTTTTTTTTTTTATCATATCTGCTTAAGTTGTAAAATGAAGCTTTCTATACATTCTATACATTGACTTTGTATAGACCAGAAGGGGGTAGAATGAAGCTGGCAGGGGAAGAAACGATTTTGATGTAATGAAACTCGGATTCTTCAGCACTGAGATGAGAGGATCTCTACTACTTGGTATTCAGATGAAATGATGTTTGGAAGTCACATTAATGAGTATTATGTTTCTTTGGAACTCCAACTGTGTTTCTATCAATGGCATTTTTATTTCATTTAGCTTGCATGGCCACCAGTAAAACTATAGACAGCTTCTACTTGCACGTATATTTATTTTGTATTTTTACCTACAGACACTGCAGCTATTAAAATATGATTTTAGTGTCTGTTTCAGGAACCTTAAGAAATGACTAGATGAGGCAAGCATCTTGTGCCACCTCTGACTATTTCTTGCTCCCCGGGCATACTCACACTGGCACTTAATTTGTTATGCTGCATTAGAACATGTCCCTGTCGCCTCTGAAGCTGTCTCAAAGGCAAAGCCTTTAGAACCTGTGTTTTTTAAACACAAAACAGGATTATGGATTAATGTCCGGCAGGGAAGTCCCAAGTGCTGTGTAACCTAACAAGTCAGACCAGGCTTTTGGCAAGTCCCTTCCTGGACTGTCCGTCCTCTGGTCCTGCTTTTGACCTGGTAGAGGAAAGAGTGGATGTGTGTGTGAGCCTAGGCATGACTTCTTAAAAGATCAACATTTGTACACACTGGAGTCACCTTTTATACATAGTGCTACTGACATTAGCCAGAGAAGTGGGCCTGACAGGCGGGCCCCAACACCAGCAGGAGAGTGGCTCGGCTGGGCGCACACGGTTTATCTGAAGGAACTGAGCGCAGGGTAGGTTACATGGCCTAATTGTTGGTAGTCCAAAAGGAACTATTGCTTGGAGAGAAGGGTTTTGAGGTTACTGAGTGTGACCTACCAAATGTGGTATTTGTTTAAATATATGCATCCTTGTTAGGCATTTTAAATATCAAGGCTGTTTCTCAAATTGAATGCTGGATATCGTGATTGGCCATAGCTATGTATAACACTGAACATCCTCGAAGAAGAGAGAGGAAACAGAATGAGGAATACTTTTAAACAAAGCCATTTATTTGAGAAGCTATAAAAGAGAGAAAGGGTCCCAGCTGAAGCAATCAGATCTTTGAGTGAATATTTGGCATTGGGGAAAGGAACCAAACTCTTAAACTTGTCTTAAGACTACTTAATACTGGAGTGATATTTAATGCAAGGTTAGGTTTAATCTCTTTATATGAGATGATACTATAATCTTTCATTGTAATCAAAACACTGAATTTATTTTTAATCTGGAGAACCACTAGGAGGAAAAAATACTTGTTTTGAAATATAGTACAAAGGCACAAACAATAGAAAGAATCCTTTAGGGAAGACATAGCTATTTGCAAGCCGCAGTACAGTATTTAATAAAGCTAGAGCTGCATGCATGAGTATACAAATGTGCCATCCAGTAGAACCTCTCTACACAGTTGTATTTTTGAAGAACAGGCCTTCCTCTATGAAGATCTAGGAACTTTCTGCCTCTGCCTACAGGGACAGAGACTACATCTGTACACATGTATCATTAGGAAAGTTCGGTGTCTGCTTTGCAGCATAAACACTATGCAAGCAAGATGTGTACTCTGATCTTATACAGAAAGGACATGAGTATGACTCTTGATATCCACCAAATTTCTTAGTCTATGCTGGGCTCTACAGGAACCAATCCACAGCACCTAGCAGGGGTTGTGGGACATCTTGTGGGACAGAGCCAGGGAAAAGCAGAGTAACTAGTTCTGGGAGACTAGGGTCTAAATTCTGTTCTAATGAGTTCAGATGGGTAACCAGATGGCTTAGTGTTATTCTCTGGGGTCCTGGGAGGATGTTGAATAGTACATCAGTGGCTGCTAAGTTGGAAGCTAGGCTGTGGTCCACAGATCTGCTGTTGTGATACTTAAAGAGGCAAAATGCTTTAGGATGTAAGAGGCATGTCCTAGCTGCCTTTTATGATGACTCTCATCCCCATCCCTTTGTACATGGAAAGGACTGTTGATGTGGGCATCTTCATTCCAAGCTTTCTCTTTATGATATCATTTTCCCAAAGCTAATTAAAAATATGTTTCCAGGCAGCAGTAATAGCTGTGAGGAGAATGGGGGAAGAGGGCAAGTAATTTTGGGGAGTGTTTGGCCCCAGGAATGCATTTGGGCAGATTTCCTTCTGAATCAATGGGATCAGCATAAAGCCTTTATAAAACATAAGTAAGGGAGATGTTCAAGTGGAAGATTTCATTTTGGCACTTCATGTCTAGGATTTGTTTTTCTCTCCTAAGTATACCATGCACCAATAGTTTGGAGAATGAATTCAATTTGAGGATAAAGAAGTATTATGTAATATTTTACTTATCTGGATGATAAGTATAAAGAAATCAATATCTACTGGTGGCACTTATATGTAATGTTTTATTACCCATAGCCACTATTGCATTTGAAAATGTGTATGTATTTTTTTTTATGAAAACAGGACACAGTGAGGGCATTTTGTCACATGATTCAGGATTTCATGTATGGATTAAATAGGTATCAAGTCACTGAACTGAATCTTGACTTTTACCAGGTTGTATATTCTGCCTGAAGAATGGAAGGTTTACAATACGATAACTCTGTACCTAAGTCTTCTCTGGAAAAGTCTTGTCCTTAGCAGTATGAGGTTGGTCTAATTGCCCATCTGTGCTGTGTTTTCTTCAAGCTCAACATTGGTCCCAGCTGTTTTATTATGTATGTAATTCCTACTACTATGTGGCATAAACTTTGAAAATGTTTATTCTTAGGTAATCACAATAAGGACAGATTTCGTGTATCCTTTATTCAAGGTCACCCCATACTCACACCTTGCAAAACACTAGTATAGTACCACAGCCAGAGCTCTGGCATTGGATAGTGAGGAAACAGAACCTGGGTTTCCTCCACCTTTCTCCTTATAACTTCATCTACCATGTTCACTACTCATTTCTATAATTTCATCATTTCAAGAATGTTCTATGAGTGGAACTGTAGAGTGATCTTTTTAGATTTGCTTTTTTTTAAAAAAAAAAACAACTTAATTTGCTTGAGAGTCATCTGAGTTGTGTGTATCAATACTCTTTAGAGGGAAGAGAACTAAACAATGAACAATGTTTCGGTAGCATGTTCAGTTGATTCCATATGTTCAGTATTGCCTGGAAAATGATGGTTAGCAGAATTCTCAAATGATTGTGGGAGTTCCTCTATCTGGGGTATGCATCCTGTATGAAACAGGACAATTGTGATTGGCTTACATAGCATAGTTGGCTTTAAGAAAGAGCATTGTCATTGGTAGACCTGGCCTTGCCATGTAAGTACTGAAAAGGAACAAGACACTTTCTGAATAAGTTGAATAAATAGATGAGACAAATCTGACATGAGAGAGATTGTCCATTGCAAGCTCTAAATATATGATGGGTAAAAGTGACAAGGAATGTAGGCAGCTTCTATGAGCTTAGAATGGGAAGAAAATAATGACCTTCTGCAAGAAAGTGAATTCAGTTTCATGTGCATAAGCCCGAAAAGGACCCCATCTTCCAGAAGAGAATGCAATGTGCCAATATCTTGAAATCAAACTCATGAGACTGAATAGATAACCAAGGCACATCTTCCCCCACCCCTGACTATAGGACTCTGAGCTATCAAGTTTATAGAGGTATTCAGTGAAGGCATTCAGAACAGTTCTGGGATCAAAGAGCCCCGTAAAGTGAAATTGATACAAGATCTATGTACTAACATGTTCATGCATGTATCTGTATATGCAGCCATATTCTAGGTGTTGTGTTCAGGGTTAGGGACACTAGCCAAAATGAGCTGAGCCCTTTCTCTGCTCAGAGGTCCAGTGCATCCTCCTAGACCTCCCAGGTTGCCACCTTCTAACCACTCTCCTCTTATGTTTGTACTCACATTCTGGTGAGCAGTAGCCCTTTGCAATTCATGGCTAAATCTTTTGCTTTTTTGGTCAGCTGAGTGATCTTCTTCTTTGGGAATATGTGAGTATCCAATGGATTATGGAACACTATTATTTATGCCAGAGACCAAAATTACTTGTTCAACATGGCTCCTCCTCTTTTCTCCCTCTCAGCATATCTCCCTGAGTCATCTTTTGCCCATGTATTATGTGAGAATATTCTGTGTGAAATGGGAGAATGAAAGCATGCATTCAGTTATGTGTGCTCAAGGAGTAAGGTGGTATACAAAGTAGCCAATGTTATTGCTCAAAGTAGATAGATATGTGGACCGAGGACAAGAGGCCAGGCTTAGATTCAAGCTTGATTTGGACTGATTTAAATTTGATAGCATTAACAAGTGTCTCCACAGGGACCATCTCATTCTCCCCCTTTGGAAATTGCCTAAGTATTTCTCTTGCATCACGAGAGAGTGGGTCTGCCTAAAGCCACTGCCCTGATTTGTTGACTAGAAGTGAACACACCAGCGCAAATAAAGGTGGCCAGATGACATGGATAAATGGTTCAAATTTTCTAAGCCCTGATCACACAGTTTTAGTGCATCAGAAACAAAATGATATCAAAAATCAGACAATGCTGGATAAACACAAAGCAAAACACTAAAACACGTTATCAGACTGGTTGCTGAAAGCCCATTAAGTCTTTAGCAGGGAAGGAGGAGAAATGACCAAGGCACATGTGCTTTGGAGGGCAGGGTGGAGGTGGCAGGAACTTTCTGTTGACAGCTCTGAAGTCACAAACATATGACACTCCCTAGTGAACCATGTTACAATCAGTATAAATCTAAGGGCTGTCAGGACTAGGCACTCATGCTCAGAGCTATAGCAGCTTTTAGGTCATTTTGGCCAAATTAGTTACCACCAACTGCTGCTGGTGTGCCCTGCCCTGATCTACAGTTCTGTGTCCTTCTTTTCCTCTTCTTTGGAGGCTGCAGTCTATCCTTAGTGTGCCCCCTCCCATAGGAACAGTTACTTTTTTATGTAGACCTTCTTTGGTTGAAATATCTTAAGTTTACTTATTTCATTAGCAGTGCCTGTTTATAGAAATAAGTCCAAGGAAGAAAATGGTACATTACCTAAAACACCTCTTCTAGAGACCACCCAACCCATAGGAATATTTTGGTGCATTTCCTTCTATTTTTCTCCTATGAATACACATTAAAATCTCCCTACATAGTTACAACAGTGCAGTATTTATTATTTATTAACCTGATTTTCTCATCTAAGTTTTCCTAACTCCCTTTCCTTTATAGTAAATCATTTGACTTAGCATTTAACAGCTAACTGACATCTTAACATCTTAACAACCTGTGTTTTTTTAAAGCAAACATATGTGGTTTGATATGTCTGTGTAATATATATATATATATATATATATATAACATATATATTATATATCACAATATAATTTTATTGTGATACTTACAAACAACATTGTGAATGTTTATACCTAGAACAATCTCCTGTGGGAACATCCCTTATCATATCTTTAGAGTACATTATCAAAGTGGGACAGCTGGCCCAAATGGCAATTCTTAAGTTTTATTACATGAAAAAAAAAGTGTGTGTGTGTTAGGGGTTCTTCTATAATCAGAAATATAAGCCTGCTCTGATATTGCTCTTTGGGAAGAAGTAAGCATGTGAGTATTTAGATTCAAATAAATGAAAACGAAATTCCAATCCCTGCTGTATAATGACCCCATGCCAAGTGCTCTGTAGACACAATTGGTTAGTGTGTGCATGTCAGACAGGCTGACCCAGCACCACCACTGTGCAGGACCGTGTTCTCTTGGACAGTGTGATCCGTTACCTCTCTCCATTCCTTCAGCTTTATATTTGTGATTTTACCTCAGTAATAATGAAAGATGCACAGTTTACGGTTGTTTTATTTGGCTCCTTATAAATTAAGTTTAAACCTTTTCCCACATTCTACCGAGGAAACAAAGGTATCTATCTGAAAATGCAAAAGGATAGAAATCCAATTATTTGCCTCACTTATTCATCTTTTCACAGTCTGAACACTGAGTGCCGGTGTTTAAAACAGTACCTTCCGTCATAATCATTTCAGGCTAGAGCATGCACACTAGGAACAAACAGGCAGCTGCATAGCTCCTTTGTTCCCCACCAGGACCTGGCAAGTGCAGTAAGCAGCCATGCTTAACAAATGAGAAGTCGGGCATACACAGAAGGCATGCACACAGATGAGAAGACAGGCATACACAGAAGGTGTGCACACGGCCCACATGTGATACGGTTTAGCCCCGTTGGGAGCTCAGCCATCTAGCTTTGGGCCCTATGTTCCCTACCTTGCTCTGTACTGTTCCTAAAGAATGCCAAATCAAATTAGGGCAATGATCGTGCTGCAGACAATAACGCAGAGTACAGACAACCTCCCAGCTGCTCAAAGAGCACCCACGGCAAGCACACCTGGAAACCTGTCCCCACAACTTTTCTTTTAGGAGGCTCCACAGAGCCTGGAACCAGCAAGAGTAGAGCATGCCTGTGGCCATTTTGGACTGGTACTTCAGAACCCTTTGACTAAATGGTATCTTCTAAGTCAGATGTATTTGTTCTGCACATTTCTTTTCTGTCCTTTGCACAGTGTATGATTTTGTTGATTACCCACAGGAAGAGAAAGGGAAAACAGAAAAATTTAAATGTGGTAAAAATTGAAGAGCTTGAAGTAGATTTTGTTTGTGGAGGAAAGAGTTCTTAGATGCCTTCATTCAGCAAGGAGAAGGCAGATTATAAGCATAATCTGCAGGTACTCCGGTCCAGGTGAAGAGCAGCCTGGCCATCCATTTCAACATTTTTCAAAAGGTGTCACTCTAATGCAGCAGTGGGGAGGTGGGAGGGTGGGCAAGATACAAGTGCCATGTCTGGGTCCTTACTCCTAATGGATCCTAAAACTCACAGTTACTGGCTGAAAAGTTGCTGCTTCTGAGGAGGGAGGGAATTAGCCTATACCATTGTTATCATCATCATCGTCTTTCCTTCCTGCCTGCTTGCCTTCTGCCTTCCATCCCTCCTTGCCTTTTTTTAAAATGTGTGTGTGTGTGTGTATTCATGTTCATGAGTGGCACATGTGTGCAAACTAGAGACAAACCTTAGTTCTTGCTCTTCAGGAGCTGCCCACCCTATTTTTTTGTTGTTTTGTTTTGTTTTGTTTTTAATTGAAGTCTTTCACAGGCTTCTGTGGTCTTGACAAGGCTGGCTGGACAGTAAGCCCTAGGGATACACTTGTTTCTACCTCTCCTGTGCTGGGTGGCAAGTGTGCACCCCCATGCCTGGCTGTTCATGTGAATGTTGGAGGTTGAGGGTTAGTTTTAGTTCTTCCTGACTACATGCATAGCAGGTGCTTTACTGACTGAAGTATGTTCTGGTCTCCCCGTGACCCTGATCAGTTATTAGTCCAGGTTCATTGTAACTCAGGTTGTGAGGATTTCACTTGCTGGGAGGAAGGCACACTGAAACATTGAGAATGGAACACAGGAGGCTGGGATTGATGACAGAGCATTACATGGACAAGTCAGTCTGCTTTGAAAATCTAGTATTAAAAATTCCAAATCCTGAACACAGCCTAGTTATTGACTTATAATTGACATATAATATGAAGGGGTAGAAGTTTTTTTTATTAAAATCACAATTGTAATTAAATTACTGCTTTGATTCTGAGCCCTCCTGCCAACCTGAACCTTCTGAGGATGAGCTTATAGCTAGTGTTCAGCAGAGGGAATATTCTCCAAAAAGCATATAGCAAGGATGGGATGCATATCTCCCAGGTCCTAGAATAGAACACAAAGAGTACAGAGCAGGCCTAAGAACTTCTGGGCTCTACTCCATCACAGAACTGAGGATAGTTTTAGTAGGCCACTGTGGAACTCTGGGGACCTGTTTTTGCCAGGCATCAGTGAGACCTGGCCTTCATCCTTTCAGGAGAGGTCTCTGTGCACCTCATCTCCATGGAGAAGGAAAGGTACTCTAGGTAAATGGAGGCTAAGGCTTTGAAGAGCAGAAAATATCATGATTGGCTGTAATGCTTTATTATTGCATGAAATGGCTCAGAATGAGTGTTCAGAATTGTTGTATTGTTCCCAATCATCCCATTGTGCAGGGTTTATTAGGCATGAACACAGGGGCAGTGATGGGTGCTGATCTCTAGGGGATTATAGTATAGCTATAGCAACCAAACATGTATCCTGCAGAACTGGTGAAGACTGTGAAAATTGAACAACCCTGGATTGGGTAGAGGAATC
This sequence comes from Phodopus roborovskii, assembly GCF_943737965.1. Classification (NCBI taxonomy): domain Eukaryota; kingdom Metazoa; phylum Chordata; class Mammalia; order Rodentia; family Cricetidae; genus Phodopus; species Phodopus roborovskii. The sequence goes on from NW_026125537.1 coordinate 3,421,376, forward strand.
TTGGATAGTAAATGCCCTGTAAAGTGAGATAGATCTGGGTACTTTATCTGCATTATCTTAGGTTTGCCTTCTGTCAATCCTACATGACAGCTCCATCTTTCCTCTTGATAAGGAAGGATTTGCAAGTTTAAAGAGAGGTTGGTAATGTCCAGGGTTCCCAGGCTTGTCCACACTTCGGAATCACCTGGATCTTTCATAAAATATAGCTGTCTGACTTCAATCTTGTGTGTGACCACAGCATTGGAGTTTTTCTAACTCCATAAGTGATTTTAATATATAGCAAACTAAAACTAAAGCATTGATTGTGTGTGTGTGTGTCTGTGTGTGTGTGTGTGTGTATACAATTAAAGAAATTGAGGCCATGAATTTGAGAGAGAGAGAAAGAGAGAGAGAGAGAGCATACAGGGTAGGATTTTACATAGCTGGAGGAAAGAATTAAAATAGATAGAAATGATGTAGTTATATTTTAATTTCAAAAATAAAATATTAAAAAATTATTAATTAAAAAAAGTATGTAAGATCACAATGATTCTGTAGATGCAAACAACACTTGATCCAGGTCTGTTTACAGAGTTCCAGCTATTGATCACTCAAGAGGTAAGGGGGGTCATATGTTGACAGGGCATTGAAAGACAGGCATCTTTAGTGAATAGAAAAGAGTGAAGGACAGTCCAGAAGTATATGTTTACATGTCCATGTGGTTGAAGGTAGGTGACAGCAAGCTTGATATACTTGAATTCAACAATAAGCAAACATATAATAAGCACTGGTTAATAAGGGTCACTATATATGCCAAGTTCTTGCTATCTTCATTGTCACATAGATTTGATTTAAAATCATCTAGGAATTGAGGCATACCTCTGGATGTGTCTGTGAGGGTGTTCAGAGATTCACTAAAGAGAAAGACTTTCACTGAGCATGGTAGGTGCCATCCCATAGGCTAAAGAAATGGAGAAAGTAAGTTACAGACCAGCATCTACCTGTCTCTACCTCCAGAAAGGAATGAGTCTTACCTACCACTATATCCTTTAAATTGTGAATTAAAATAAATGTTTCATCCCTTAAGTTGTTTCTTCTGGGGTATTTGGTCACAATGTGTAGAAAAGTGACCAACTAATTCTTGAAAGTCTCTTTGAACTAAGCTGTTATTAGCCCCATTTCATAGTTGAGGCTCTTGAGGCCCAGAAATTCTTGAAAATGTCTAAGCACCCTTCTATTCTGCCTGATGTGTGAAGAATGTACAGATGCCCCGCTTGCCAGTCCTGGCACTAAAAACTTCACCTACGTTGCTTCATGCCATGTAAGTCTTGACTTACTCAGGAGTTATCACCACTATCAATCAAGTTGCTTTCCCAAGGTTCTGTAACTAGTAAGTGTTGAAGCAGGAATTACTAATGTGAACTAATTGAACTTGATAATTTATAGCTTTAACTATTCTTGGTGTTTTAAAGCCTCAATTTTTAAAATTTCAAGTTAAATTTTAAGTGAAATACTATGTATAAAACAGACAAAGGTAGACTCTAACTCCCTTTGTGTTGGGGAACATGGAATGAGACCTATGCTGATTCCTGTTCTCCCATTCTGCTAACCTTTCAGTCCCCAGATAAATTGGTGGGGTCCTTGATATCTGGGGAACACAGTTTGAAACACACTGCTTGGATAATCATAGTTTTCTAGCTGTCAGATGTAGGCCAGTGACATTTTTGGCATATGTTGATGATGTAGCCATAGTCTGTTGGCAATAGGAATGTACTTTTGACTATAATTCCTGTGGAGTTTCTTTGAATCCCAGACTCGTGGAGATCAGTTTGAAGACACACAGTCAAAATGGCTGAAAATGGCAATGGGAGTGGAGGTCCAACCCTGACTCAAACCTATAGAAAACACTTGGAAGCATGCCAAATAAACACTAGCAACCGTCCCTCCCTCCCCCCAGCCCATTTCCTCTCAAATCCCTTATTCGTTTTTTAAAGCAAACAAAACCTCCCTACAGTCCTAGCCTGAAAGATTGCTTTCTTCTTATTCCCTAATATCTTTTTCCTAGTCTTCACTTTACTCTGTTCTTTGCAACCCCTTTCTAATTATGTTCCATAAAATCGGTAGACCTGGCTGAAAATATGTTCTTTTGTAGAGGAAGCTGTTCAGATGAGAGATGAGGCCAGATCATCACTAAGGGCAGAGTTAGAGACAGAGGCATGTATGTCATTACTGTCGTGCCTGTCATACATGTGAGAAAGGAAGGGACTTAGTGGTATTAAAAGTCATACTAGGATGAACTGATGGATTGAAAATGTGTTCTAAAATAGAACTGCTGGAGTTGGTTATGAGTGGGGAGTTAGAGAAAGGAGAAGAAAGAGGCACGATTGCAAAACGGTCAAGTGTTGGGTCCATATGGTAGGTGTGCTAGGGAGTGGCAAGTTGTGAGTTGGAACAGGTAATGTAATGATTTGGGTTAGGCAGGTGTTACATAGACCAAGAGTTGGTTTTAGGGTCTCATCAATTTAAAGTGCTATTATTAGAACATCCATATGGAAGTGACCACAGGAAGTTAAATATGTATGGAAGATGCTGAGTGGGCAGGAGGACCTACAGATGGAAGAGACTTCTGATGAGCACTAAGAGCTGTGAATCTCGGCCCACCCCCAGTGTCTGTGCCAGAGATGGAGAGGTTATGCTCAGAATCATGGGGCAGATGGCTGAGGAAGATTTGCAAAAGAAATACAAAAATAGTCTCTTGAGTGTTGTGGGGGAACTTGGGCTGTTACTCAGAATGGGGTGATTTGTAACCAACAGAAACTCACTTTTCACTATTTCGTAGACTGGGGCACTTGAGACCACAGTGCCAGATTGGTCTAGTTCAGGAGAGGGCTGACTTCCTGCATGGTATAGTGCTGAATTCTTTCTATGCCCTTACATGGTAGAAGAAGAAACAAGTTCCCTTGTGCTTGTTTTATCAAAGGTTAATCACAAATTAGGATTCTACTCTCATGACCCAGTCCTTTCCCCCAAACCCTATTGCCTAATGCCATGGCCTTGGGATTTAGGATTTTAGCATATGAGTTCTGGGATGGGCACAAACCTCAGATAATAACACCAAGGAATGTGTAATATTAAGGAAAATAGAGATGCTATAGCACTGCTATTTCCAAAGTTATTTAATGACAAAGGAAAGTACACATGAAAACCATATTTCCATGTGTGCATACTAATATATAAAATCTCTGATTTGTGTAGAGGTAGACAATTACAACAAAGTATTGTAATATTTATTTCCATATGATGGGATTTGGGGGTATATTAAGTAAATATAATTCTATTAATTATAAAGGAAAAGAAAGCTTATGTTTTCATATCTGTAGCCTTCAGATTTTGTAGAGAGATAGAATACTGAAACCTGATCTAATGACTACTACCACAGAGAGGACACCTCTTGCTCCTCAGTGTTAATGTTTGGAGAGTAAAGAGAGCCATTCATAGAACTCTAAAACATTAAACCTAGTGTAAACCATGGGCAGGGCCTAGAAACGTTCTCTGAGAGAGCGATTGTTTGCAGGTGGCTGCAGGAATTGTGGATCGGAGGCCAGTGCCATAGCAGGCAGCACTTTCTGTCTAGGAACTCATAAATTGGGCTGGGGTTTGTCATAGCCTGAAGTACTATTTGAAAACTCTACTTGCAATGTGAGACACCAGTCTCACCTGATAATAGGACTGATGGATGTTGAAAACAATTGGCCTCGCCACCATTCCAACACTGGATTGTACCTCTCAAGTATCCAGGTTCTGCATGTAGCATTGCTGAAACAAACTGATACTGTCAACTATAACTGGTTAAAAGTTGTTTGGTTTGGATATTGTGAATCTAGCTGTGATTTGTCATGGGCCAAATGGTGGCAGGAGAGCTAGCACTTTGTAAACCTAGTTGAATTTGATATTTCTGGGCCTACAGATTCAAACAGTTCAGCTTCAACTAATAAGAGAGAATAAGAATCCCTGGAATCAATAGTCTATTTGAAGTAAAGAATATCTGTGACACAAAACGGGGTCTAGGGGACACAGGTTATCCCATGTGAAGAGTTGGGCACTTTCTCTTAATTGGTCTTTGGAATGATATACTGTGACAGTTTTTTAAAAGCTTTATTTCTATTAATTGAATATATACTGTGTGTGTGTGTGTGTGTGTGTGTGTGTGTGTACACATGAGTACAGGTACTGACAGAGACCAGAAGGTGGTGTATCTCCTGGAGCTGGAGTTAGAGGCAGTTGTGAGCTGCCTGAAGTGAGGTGTTGGAAACTGAACAAGGGTCCTCTGCAAGAGCAGTGTGTGTTCTTAACCACTTAGCCATCCTTCCAGCCAGTATTTTGAAATATTGCTATGTAATAATCACTATATAAAGAAATAGACTACTTTTGATATGTTGCATTTCAGAAGGGTTCCTAGTCATATTTAATAATCTTTATGAGAAACCAAAAAAGCTTAATTGCTTTTGCAATTTTATGCACTTAAATAGTAATACTAGTCTACAGTTAAACATACATGATTCTGTGAATTTTGTAGATTGTCTTTTCTATTCTGTACTTTTAAAAGGTTTTCATTTTAGTTTTGATTTACAAGCTCATTAAGTTTCCTCTTTTTATCGGGGCAAGATGGAGGGTATTCTGAACCTTAAAAAGCATGTGATTTACCTTGGACATGAACTTTAATGCTTCTTCTGAATGAAGTCCATGTAAAGCTGCAGAATTTGTGTAACAAGTCTTTATGAATTGGGACCTAACATGTCACTGACACATTGTGAAGGGTTTTCTGTTGACTTTAGTGATGGATGAGCCCATGGTGCCAAGTTCAGCTGGAAGGAGAGTCTTAGAAATCTACACATCAGCTCTGGAATCTAGAAATTTCCTGGACCATGACTTTTGAATCAGTAGGGTAGATGCAGCCTGCATCTGTATAGGGAATGACATGCTTCATGGAAGTCTCTGGAACATGACCTTAAACATCTATCCTCTTTGTTGTGTGTTGGCTTTAAAAGGCCCCAATGGTTTGGGGGAGGGTAAGGGCTTTTCTCAGAGCTCCTTGGTCCAATTGCGGGGGAGGGGTACCTGGCTGGAAATCCTAGATATTTGATAGTCTGGCATATTTCTATGGTGTATTAGCACCCTATAAAAGTTACATGTCATTTATTCCAAGTTTAGAACCCTCTCAAGCTTCAGGGGCAAACCAAACTTGAACCTTTTGCGGGTGGAATTCTGTTTACTTTTGGCCAAACCCTGCTTCCTGATTGTAAGTCAGGAAGTGAGGTGAGAAAGGCTCCTGAGCTCTGTGGACATCAAATGCCTCTGACCAAACAAGGTTTTGATAGGTTAAAACCTGAATGAATCTGAAACACTTGATTAACTTTCTGTCAAAGCACTCTTGGGTCTACACACAAAAGTGTATAGTGCCAGCCAAAGTGTGTTTGAGTCTTACTTTCTTCTGGCTGGGAGGAAGTACCTGAGATTATTAACCATAGGTTGAAAGTGGGTCAAGCAACCCCCTTCTAATAGATATGTTAAATAGTTTCTATGAAGATCATTGGCCAATCCAATTGAATAGACTTTGGGGAGTTAGGAAGATTTCATGAGTTTGAAAGCTTTGTTTCCCAACAGTGGCAGAGAACAAATGAGCTCCATTTGTATGTAGTTGTAGACAGCCCATTGTCCCTTTGTGTTTCTTGCCAGAACTCACCCCTTGGGTATGACTGAGGGAGAAATCACATATGCACCCATGTACCTTTCAGATAGAAGAGCTGATGAACGCCCTGGAGAAGACCAGACAGGAGCTGGATGCCACCAAAGCACGCCTTGCCTCGACCCAGCAATCACTGGCTGAAAAAGAAGCACACCTGGCCAACCTCCGACTGGAGAGGAGGAAACAGCTAGAGGAGATCTTGGAGATGAAGTGAGTACCCATCTTTGCTCCTCTAGTCTTTGCCACCCCCCTTTGATGATAGGAAAAGGGTAGGGGACCTGGAAGTGTGGAGAAGGAACCCGGAGAAAGTTCGTAATTTTTGAGGTATTACTTATTTTTTAAATTATAGCTTTGATTCCTCATTGTGCACATTTTTCAACATCTGTTACTTAAAAAATGTATACTGAGTGTTGGAGTATGTATGTCTGTGTTTTGTGGATGGCATCTGCACTCACATATCTGTTTGTTGCAAAGGTCTACAGTGGCGGAGAGACTGAGGCCATGTTCAGCACAACAGTAACTTGAGTGGTGCTTGTAGTCATTGGGAACTTTCCTGAGGAACTATGACTTTGCTAATTGTTATCCTTACTCCTTGTCAATGCCTGGCTAGTACTGGCTTTGTTTCAAAGAAACAGAACTCTGATTTGATAGATTAATAAAATATGGGTTGGACTCTCCTCCAACCTGGTTCAGGTGGAGGGAACAGGGTAGTTATGGAAGAGGTCATTGCTTTCGTTGCTCCTGTTAATAAAGTGGGGCTTGGCACTGGGAAGCAGTCTTTCCTGTGACCCCATGACATACCCACCTACACCTATCTAGCTCCTAGTTTGCTTTCCCAGTGAAAGATCACCATGGGGGACAATAGGAAGGAGAATTGTTAAATGATTTGAATAATAATTGCAATAGATTTGTTCCCAAAGAACTAGTGAGAAATAGCATTTCTATAAAGGTTAAATGAAACAATTAGTAAGATATAATTTAAATCCTACTTCCTCCCATAATAAGGGGAAACAGTCATAATTGTGGCTTCTTAAGCCAGTAACACAGACTTTGAAATTGGTGGCTAGGTATGGAAGAGTGACCTCATGGTGACCCAGCAAGTCTTACACATGGTTAACATTAAACAGAGAAAGCTTAGATCATGGAAAATATGGAATGAAATATTTTGAAGGGTTTAATAATGAGAATAAAACTTTTATGTCTCTTCAACTACCTCAGTTTCTCCAAGACCAAAGAACAAGTAAGTTTTTTTTCAACATATAAACTAGCATTCTGTCTAATAAAAAAAATGATATAATAAAAACAGATATTATTATACACTATTTAGAAGCCAGGGAACCAAGACTCCTGGAGATTCAAATAATTTGCTTATGGCCACCTGGCCAAGATTAGAGGGAAGCCTTCCATTTCAAGCTCCCTTTCTACTCTCTCATTCTCCCATGGAGCTCTGTGTGCATTTTACCAGGTCTGGAACCTTTGTCTGCCTGAGTCACTGTAGAAATCCTGTTGCTGTTAGCAGAGCTCGACATATAGCAGGTGCTCTCTGGCGATTTGGCAAATGACTAGATGAGATAGTGAAACCACACAATATATTGAATCCACTGGCCATGAACATGCCCCATGTCTGTCTCCTCATGTGCTGTTGTGTGTGCAAGCGGCTTGTTTGTGTTCTTTGTTCTTCACAGTGTCCCATGTTACTTCTAATCTCCAGGAATACACTATGCTGCCATGAGCCTTTTGATGCTTGTTTGTGAAAGGTGCATGTGCTTTCATAATTTCTAGAAAAGGACTACTAATAGACTATACTAGTTTAGGAATCATCAGATCTTGGGTATAATCCTAGTACTTCTACCTGGTAACTGTAGCAGGGACTTGTTCTTAACCTTGCTGACCCCACAGCTTCCCTGTCTAGCAATGTGCAAGGCTTTTTTGGCAGAGGGCATGGCAAACAGAAAATGAAGTGTGTTTATAAAGGTTCTGTTGGCCAGTGAACATGATGTCATGTTTTAGGTGCTTTGTGAGGAGTACCATTTATCTAAAATGGGATTTATTTTTCTAAAGCATATAAGCCATTTCCATGTGTATGTTTTCCCACTTAATTTCACGATTTCAGATAGCACCTAGCTAAGGCCTCTTTGGTGAACTGCCACATTATTTCTTATGTGTTTAATCTGCTGCCGTTGCAAAAGAAAGACAGGATTCTTCTGTTAATTCTGTTGCTCAAAGAAACAAAGTCCTACTTCATTAAGTCTAATATGAACCCAATTCATTATTTAGCTCACCCAGAAGACCCTGGTAGGAAGAGAGTCACCAGGCAGTGCTAGAGGGAATAAGGGTGGGACCCAGAGTTAAGAAAAAGGCACACTTTCTAGATCACTTTCTGGTTGCCTCAGTTTTTCTCTTCATTAAAATGGACGAAGTAATGCCTGCCCTGACTGCTTCATGGAAGTGTGCTAAGGTCAGGGAAAAAAAAGTACTGGACTAAGATTAATATAATAGAACATATGAGAAAGTGCTTTGAAATCTAGCATGGGTATTTTAAAACTGAGAGGTATGTCTGTTAAATTCATTGCAAAATCAAATGGTATGAAGCTTTAGAATTGGAAGGTGACTGGATCCACTCTCCCAACTTGTATAAGCAGACTCCTGTGCACATAATTGCCAATGAAGAATTCACCAGGCCCTGAGAAACACCATTCTTGTTAGAGACCATGGCCTCATAAGGTAGCAGGTCTTATTCCATGGATGTGCAGGGGCTTATGTGTCCTCACATTGAATTGGAATGTCTTTTCATAACTCTTCCCATTTGTCTTGTTTTTGTTGTTGTTGTTATGCTTTTCTTACACAAAATTGGCCTGAACATCAGCCATAAAAGAGACAGCCTTTTAAGTATTTGCTATGTAATATTGTTCATTTTAGAGAGAGGAAAAAAAAACAGGAATCACAGAGAAGCGACATGAAACATTTATAACCCATGGCCTTAACATACAGAGTCACTGGGGCATTTTTGTGTATACCTCTACAAATGTGCCTTATTTTGTTTTTCAAGAAAATTAGATTGTCCTTGTATATCTTATAAATTCCACTTCTTTTGCTTTCTGGATGTGAATATTTTCTATGTCACAAACATAAAATCATGCTATTTTATATTACTTAATGTATTAACATATAGGTTTGTTGTATAATTTTGGTTTCAATGTTTTGCTAATATAAGACAAGCTTTGATAAGAATCTTGCTCTTTGCTTTTATTTTGTTTTTGGTATTATAGATTGACATGAAGCTGTAAACAACAGGAACTGTACAGATAGGTTTAAGTCATCTCGACCATTTAGGTATTGGTAGTAGCTTTCAGATTAGCATTGCTACAGACTGGCAACCTCACAAAGATTTATCTAGCTTTATTTGTATTGGTTTGTTGTGTGTTCTGCAATGATCTCATATGTATGCATTTGTACATCTGCCAATGCAGTCATGGTACATGCCTCTTCTACCACCACAAGGGTCTGTGGGCCTGCCTTTGGCAGCCATTTACTTTTGGCTATTTCACGTTTTGTAGAGGTGTGAGTGGGGGGGGGGGGCTGGGAGAGATCATCTTGAGACCCATGTCACACTGACCTGTTTTCTGCTTTTCTGCTGCCATTCTTCTTCACTGGGCAGAGTGTTCTCTAATTTTGATCTAAATCAGAATTAGAAGGAGACAGTGACTGCTTCTTCTAGCTGAATGTTTTCTCATGATGTAACTTTGCACACAGATTTCCTTTTAAGACTGGGTGTTGGGAACAAATAAGCATTTGTGGAATCAAAGGGTGAAATAGTTTTTTAAAAAAAGTCATAGTTTCTGGCTGAGCCTCTACAGCAAGGTAGGTGCTAACCTGGTGGGAACAGGAAATCCCCCCATACCTTGTCAAACTTACATTCTTAGTAAAACGAGTGCAAGAAATTAATGAATAAAGCAGTTTATTATGTAACCCTTGAAGAGGTTTGGCATATCACTTACAAAGCCATTTCCAAATATAAGGACCTTCTTGGTTATTTGGGATACAAAGCAACAGGAAACAATTTGTACCTTCCCATTTTCTGTGACAGTGTAGGAACTGAAGGTAAGTTCATTAGAAGGGAGAGTCTCTGAATTTATTTTTATGTTATCTTTTCCCTCTAACTCTCCTTTAGTTTGATTTTTGTTGGTTTCTATCCTAACTTCTGGCCATCATTCTCATACTGAATAAAAATTGATAGTTCATAGCCATGTATTTCCATCAAAGGAGACAATATTTACCTTTCCCTCTGTATAAGAATATTGCTCTACTTAAAAAAAAAAATCTAAAAGCTTTTGCTAAGACGTTTTCTGATGTTTCATATTTTTTTGTTACATTTGCTCCTGTTTAAAAAGGCTTTTGTTAAAAGGTTACTAAGATTTTTCTAAGTTTAGCTTTAAATACTGTGCAATTGCCTTACATTCCAGTAACCAAGCTTGGTTATTTAATTGGTGGCAGGTGAATTTGATATCTGTAGCTAAAAGGAATGAGAACTGTGGGACACTGATCTGCTTGTACATTTACTCAGACAGGTTAACCTGTCTTAGCAATTTCACAGGCAGACAGGCAGCTGGTATTTTTCATTTGGCATAAAATGCTAACTCACAAAAGTGCTTTAATAACAACTTAACAGTCCCATAATTTGAAGTATGTCTTTTAGATTTTTGCTGGTGATTTCCTATACCTGTGTAAATGTTTTATGTAACCTCAGCATTTTAACTCATCTGATGGTTTTCGTGGAGTCCATCTTCATTTCCTGGGCATTGTTAGATTTTAGACATCTCCTCCAGACAGTCTTGCAAGTCTTTGTATACACTGAGTTGTTTTAGTCCATTCCCGTGGGGTAAAGCTACGACATCATCTTGTTGGCCCCTTTGATCTGGGATCCTTTCTGAGAGGGCCACTCATTAGGTAAGTGCCCTTCAAAGCAGAGGCAACGTACAGAATATGATAAAATCAATTTATTCTTTACTCCATGCCATCATGAGAAAAGACAAATCACATTTTTTCAGGGAGGAATTCTAAGTGCCTGGCAATTTGCACAGGATAAATGGAGTCTGCAAGAGGAGTTCTGAAGGCAGCCTTTACTTAAAATTGATAAACTAGGTTGTAAGGGGGTTCTACTATTTCCCAGAGGCATTTTGAGGGTTGAATGGGACCCTCGTGTATGAAAAGTAATTTCAAGCTTGTAAGTGTGCACTATTCTGCCATTAATTCATTTATGACACTTAAAACATAGTAATCCTACCTTCAAATTATGATTTAATTATATTCAGTAAAGAATTTCCTTTTAAACTGCAATGTTGTTTCTTTAAGCAATAAATTATTGATTAAAAACTTAGAGTACAGTTTCAAATAAATTAAGGATTGTGATCACATGTCCTGAAATGTCCTAGAATGTCTGCCCAGTTTTGAAAGGCATTTGTGTTAAATGGGATATTCAGAAAGTTTGTTGTAGCTACATAGTTACCCAAGGAGATTAAAGACAGTAAGCACAGGAAGGAATATATACATCTATCATGAAGACTGGCTTATTCAGAATGGATTTTGGTTTGTGCTACAGGCAGTGACATAAGTACAGTTTGTTGCCATTCATGATTTCTGTTTCCTACTCTTAATTATGAAACTGGTAGTGTAATGCCCATAACTGAAGACAAAACACTTACAACATACAAAACTTATAGTGGGGAAATAAAATTTAACTGTAAAGAAAATAACCTTACAAGAGTGGAATGTTCTAGTTAGCATCCAACACAAGAACAGAAAACTCGGACAAGTAGCAACTTGTGTCTTGAAGCTTTGCAACTCTCAGCATTTGGCCACCACCTTACTGTGCTGAACTTCTGGCCTCATTTCCATGTTCCACCCAGCAGATGGGAGGAAAAGGAATGGAACCTCCTGCCACTGACATCTGAGGCAGTTAACAGCTCATTCAAAAAATAGTTGCTGAGCATCTGCATTGTTTAAGTGCTATTCTGAATGCTGGGCACTCTTTTTAAGTGTTATTTTAAGGTATGGAAAAGACACTAGACAAGGATCCTATTCATAGACCTAATATTCTACATGATCTGATGTGGGGAGGAGTGGCTCACTAGCCAGTTTTAAGTCACATAGTCACACACGTCTCTTACAGAAGCAGGAAGATGCATCCCTTATGTGGGTAGATCTATGAATAGCTAAGGCTGTGGAAGGCAAATCGACAAGGAAAGGAAAGTAGTATTGGGAACACTTAGAATTCTTTATGGAACAGAAAAGATAGACCAGCTGCTAACCCATAATACCACATTACAAGCATCTGTGCATGTTCACTTTAGATAGACTTTTCCTAACCCATACTATTTCTATCTTTATTTCTCTTTGTCTCTGTCTCTGTCTCTCTCTCTCTCATGTGTCTCGTGTGTGTGTGTGTGTGTGTGTGTGTGTGTGTGTGTGTGTGTGTGTGTGTCTAGGGACACAATGTGATGTCAAAGACTCCTTCAAGTATAATCCATATATTCATAAAATGACATGAAACATGGATCAATCAGGAATTGCCAGAATCTTCTTTTTCTTTTTTTCCTGTAATGAGCTCAAAATGCTTATTTGTCTCAATGCTGCTACTCATGTAGGGCAAGAGTAGACTTCCTCTGTATTTTATGAATTTTCTATTTTCCCATAATGCTCTTTAGATACAAAAATAAATGAAAAAAGCAGAAACAATGGCTAATAATAATACGTAGTGAAAAATACTGAAGTGGGTTGTTATATTACATATAGAATCAAGGGTCTTTCCCTCATTCCCACAATGAGGTATGCGCTATTTGATTAAAATGCCTTTGAAGACTCAAACAAATCAAGGCAGAAATACCATTCTGTGCTTCAGGTAGTGAGGTTAAACTCAGAGAGGGATATTTATGTGATATTCCTGTTCTTATATGGTTACAAACACAGAGGCTTTGGGATCTGAACTCAAATACAAGCGTATTCAGTGCCATGTCATGTGACATTAACTACTGTATGCATAGTTTTCTAACCTAACAGTGGAGGGACCAGTGGGCCTCTCCATGCAAATGTCAGGAGAGCAGGGCAATAGGCTGGAGTGACTGGGAGTCAGGAGACAGGAAGGGAGTGAGCCAGAGGAACCCTTTAAAGTCAGCTCCTTATCTTAAAACAAAATAAGGGGCACCCTGTCTTTTGGCTGGAAACATGAAGTGTATATATAGTTTTAGTAGTGAAAAGTGTCAATCAAAAGGACCATTGGCCTGGTGGCTTTTAATGGAAATACAAACATTTTCTGAGTTAGAGTAGTGTAGGTTTCTAGCTTAAATAATCACAATCAGCAGTTAAATAATCCAAATGCTTGGGAATTGTAGAACTTAAGTAATTCCAAGCACTATACTTCATGTTATCTCTATCCTTTACAGCACTCTGTGGGGCTTAGGAAAGGTCACCCTTTTAAAAGGAGGAAAATACGTATGGGGTACTTCCAGTCTCTCCAAATAAAAGGCAAAGCAGAGAGGGGCATATGGCATTTTCTTCCAACCAAGAGCAGCATCATATTGGCAGAAGTCTGAGTAGTTTGGTTTAAAACTTGTAGGAGATGCTGCCAGCTATAACCCCTCAAAGTAAAAACAGGGCAAAGACAACACACAGAAACAAAGGGACAAGAAACACAGCTGTCATGGACATGAATAGGAGGGCCAGGCCAAAAACACTGGACCCATCTTCCCAACTATGAGGCACAGGTGTCGTGGACTTAGATAGCAGGGCTAGCCCCAGCCCACCAGACCATCTTTTTGTCTGTGAGCTGGGCTTTGGACTCAGATGACCTCATTGATATGCTGTGGGTCTCTGACACCGTTGCTTTCCATCTGTGATGATTCTGCCTCTCCAGAATATTTGACAAGGTCTGGAGACAGCTTTGGCTGTCACATGGAAGGAAGCTTCTACTAGTATCTTGTAGGTAGAGACTGGAAATTTCTTCTACAAGGCTTGGGATAGTCCCCAACCCAAGACACCCATGGTGCTGAGTTGAGAGTCCCACAAGTGTCCTCTTTGCTTAAAAGTTAGTGTTTCTCACAGCAGGGAAAAGGAAAAAGCTTTCCAGGGTCTGATCTCTGATTCAACTTGATCATACAGTCAAAGGGATGCACAGGGTTGCTCTACTCAGGATCATGATAGGTCCAGAACGTGTGGTAGCATGGAGGCTTGGGTAGATGAACTTGACCTCTTGGTATTGTAGAGCAGATTACTGTGTCACTAAGCCAAGCCTCGAGAGACTCCCTATGAGGTCTAAAGCCCAGATGGGATATGGAAGACCTGTTACTTTTTTGCCCACTGTTTCATAGATTGTGGTCTTGTCTAGCTCCAGGACTCTATTGTTCTTTAATTTGTGCTTGTCTTTAGGCTTCCATTTCTTCAACTATGGGTTAAGGTATGAAATTGGACAACTCAATACTTAGACCAACTCTATGACTGCTACAGCGCCCCAGCTCCCATCCACATTTGTTCCTCTCTTTCATTCAATATCTCTGAGCTGTCCTTCTGTTCTTTTCCCATGGCAACATTTTAGCCATGTTTGCTTGGAACAGAAGAAAACTGTGAACACCATAGGCTAGAATGTAAGTCAGAGGAGGGTTGGAGGGTGTCAAAAGGAGAGACTGCTGCCCACATAGATGTCCCTGGCCAGATATCAGGAAGGCCATAGCCCTAAGCATGTAGAGAATGAACATCAGTGTCCACATCCTTACTGGAAGGAGGCATCACAGAGGGCTTGGAGGAGAATGCTTTGAGAGCTCATGGCTTCTGGTTCATCAACTGTTGCTGAAATGAATGGCATGATGCGCGACATGTCATGACTCTGGGGCATGTGTCTGCCTTAGCTAGTCTCCTGTTCTCCTTTTCCCCTCAGTCTCCTCCCCCACCCCACCCTTCTCCATAGTCTTTGCTTCATCTCTCGCTACCCTGCCCTCTCCTTTACTCCTCTTGCCCAGCACTTCTCTGTGTGCTAGAGTTCAACAGCTTTTCTAAATTTCCCCAGCATGAAACTTGTCTTGCGAGAGTCAGGTTTCTGACTGTTGGGCTGGACAGGCAGCAGAATAAACGTGTGAAGAAGGACTGGATGGGAGCAGCGCTGGGAGCAGAGGGTGGGCTGAACCTGGCAATTCTGTTTGGGCAGTGAAATGTATTTGCCATTTAGTTCCCAGGAATTAAAGAGAATGCCAAGCCTCCAATCAAATCCACCAAGTCTCTTGTTGTTTGTCACAGAGTTTGCGAGCCAGCAAATTGTGTAAATGGAAATTCAGCATTTGGCATGGTCTTCAGGTTAAGACTATATTCCTGAAGGTCTTAATTCGAACCTGCAGGAGGATTAGACCCACCTTAAGGAGCTGTTATTACATCACAAGCTTCACATGCTTGAGGACCTTGGAGAGTGTGTACAGTGATGCCAGCACAAGGCTGTGATAACAGTTAAATTGCTTTCTTTCTGCTTGCTTTTTAATGTGGCATTTTGTGTTCACTTCACCACGCCCTGGGTTTGGAGCTGTTTTCTCCTCCTGGCTCTGCCTCTAAGGAGTTTTCTTGGACAAATGTTTCCTTAGACAGCTGTGCAAGGCCCCCTGAGCTAATGCTGTGTCTGAAGGTCATGCAGAGGTGGTGCTTGTTCTCTGCTCTCCTCTCCCTGTTCTCCCAGAAGCCAGTCCTATGCCGAGTAGCACTTGACTCCCTTGCTACGTGGGTCTGTGGACACCAGGAAGCACCACCGGCCAGGGGAGGGTGAGAAGAGAAAGGGCTGGCTGTTCTTCCCCTGCTTTGAGGCACATCCCTGGCAGCCAGGCTTCCCTCCCTGGCTGCAGGCCCCCTCACCTGCGGTTTTCGTGCTTCTAGACATCAGGGCTAGTAAACTGTTTCCTTTGCGCCTCAGCCTGACCAGGGCAATGGCTGCTCACCCTTGCCAGTTTCCCAAGCTTCAGCATCTCTATTTCATTACTGCTGTCCTCTCCTTCGTTGATGTCTGCTCACTGGAAAATGTGGTGAGTTCCGTTTCCTCCAGGACCCAGAGGGACACAGTGTGGAAAGCTCTGCTGTCATAGTCAAGTACCTGAAATCTGTTAGAATGATTTAAGAAAGGGTTGCTTTAGAAGGTTTATATCTTGAGCTGGGTAGTGCTGGTGAGTGCCTGTAATCACAGCCGAGGCTGGTGAATCTCTATGAGTTTGAGGCCAGCCTGGTCTACAGAGCAAGTTCCAAAACCTACCCAGAGAAACTCTGTCTAAAAACAAAACAAAAACAAAACCACAACAACAACAAAACAAAAACAGGGAGGTTTATATTTCACATTTTAAATAATTTGAGGATAGAGAAAACAGATTGCTTAATGTTAAAGTCAGAACTTTAAAACAAAACTGCTGTTTCCTAAAATGAGTAGTTTTCCAATTACCATTCAACGCGAATGACTGCAGCCGCCTCCCCCCCCCCCCCACACACACACACAAAGGTGTTCAGCTGAGGCTCTGAGAGCCATCTTCTGTCAGGAGCAGTGAAAGCGGCACCTGCCCCCGCAGTGTTCAGGGCACATCCTCCTTTGTTCCATCGCCCTCTGCGAGTTGTTCATCTGAAGAACCTCTGGAGAAGCTCTAGAGGTGGAGCGAAAGATCATTCTAGAGGTGAGGTATTCTGCAGGTGAAGCCAAGAGCGTGGCTGGTTTCCAGGAATGCACTGTAGTGCAGCCACTGCACTGGATCCCAGCCTATGCTCTCCTCAGTAGCACTGCTGTTTGTGAGGACACTGACAGTCCGTGAAAGTGTTCACGTGGGGCAATTAGTTATTTCTTTAGAGGATCAACAGATATGTATTGACTAGCTTGTCAGCAGTGGATAAACATGCAGGAAAGAAGTCTGTAGGGGCTGTAAGAGTATCATGCATTCTAGTCGCAGCCTTGTGCTGTGATGCACTAAGCAAGTGAGAAAGCAGCAGGGGGTGGGGGCAGAGCTGGGAGATCTGGGTGGAGGGTGCATTTCAAGATAAGAGTACTTGCCTTTGCAAAAGCGCAGTGGAGAGCTTGGCCCTGATCCCAGCAGGAGACTCCATTACCTGGCTGTGCTTCTTTTATGCTGCCACTGTTCATTCACAGTCCCGAGCTCACCCTCACAGACTGACAATTACTGAGAAGGCCTTTCTGTTACAGTTAAATCAACTGTCTAGTTGGAAACTTGAATTTATCAAACACTTGTAATTAAAAGGTAGTTTTAACAATTCCAACTAAGTCAGGCATTTTTAAGTCTTACCCTGCCCTTCACAGTGTATCCAAGCCCCTATGTAAGGCAGAGCTGTCAGCCTGGTATTGATGAGTTGGGACTTTTCTTCTTTTCTCTGTGGAATGGGGTGGGGGTGTATCCTGTGAGCGGCATCTCTTTCCTAATTGGTAGCCCAATGGGCTTGAATGAATTCCCACTAAATCTTTTCTCTAATGTCAATTATACCTAAAAGCAAAACCAGCTCCCACATGACCTTTGTCCGACTAACAATTGTTTCATTGCCAAGCCCCACCCCATGGCTGGATTATTTTGAAGTAAATACCAGACATTATATCATTTTACCCATAAATACTTGAGTATAAACGGTATTTTTTTCAGATAAACATTTGTGCAACAAATTACAAACACTTTAGTGTGGAGGAGAACTCTAAAGAAGGCCTTTCTCCATAATGTTGGAAGTTCTGTGAACTAATGTAAAAAGCCTCTACTTTTTTTGGAATGTTACAGAACAACAAAAAGGGGAATTCAATAATCTACTGTGGAGGAACCAGAAAGATTTATGCCACAAGAGTAATGACTTCACCCTTGGCCCTATCCTCCCTGGGATTATACTTAAATAGTATTCTTGGGATTGACATGCTTGCACCTCTTCATCATTCCTAGTAACTACTGATGCTTTTGCGCATGCCTGGGGAAGGAACAGCCTTTTATTGATACCTGATTTATTTTTTATTTTTATTTATTTATTTTTATTTATTTATTTGCTTCTTGATCAAATGGTAATAACAGAATTTTGAAAGTTTAGTGGCACATGCCTTTAATCCCAGCACTTGGGAGGCTGAGGCAAGCAATTTTTGTGAGTTCAAGGACCTGCCTGGTCTACAGAGTGAGTTCCAGGACAGGCTCCAAACCCACAAAAAATAAAAAATAAATAAAAATTGAATATGTGAATGGAAGCATTCTTTATACTCAAAAGTTTGATGATGAGACTCATCATTAATGTAGAGAATGGGATCCAGATCACATCCATGCTACCCTGATACTAGCTTTAGAATGAAGCAAGGTTTGAATGTACCTACTCAGCTTCCAGCCTTGTTTCTCATTAATGATCACAGTGACGTCACATTAACCAGTAAGTAGTTCATCAACTGTAGAGCAATGACTAGGAACTCCGATCACACTAGATGCTGATACAAAGTTGTTCTTTTCTGCTTGTTAGGAATATACTCTGGTCTTGATTACTCTATGTCAACCTTGGCAGTGCTTTGATGCCTTAAGAGAGGTCATGGTGTGGCTTTCATATCCATATAACCCTTAGGTAGGTAATCATGTGGCTTATTTATATTTTTGTGGGGGTGGGGAGTTACATTCAAATCTGTTGCTATAGAGAAGAATGGATCCAGAAAGCATTACAGATGGATCAAGAACTCAGAAGCATTGTGCTCAAGGCTGTAGTACAAGTTAAAGAGAAGGGGCTGGAGAGAGACCTGAGGGGTTAAGGGCACTGGCTGCTCTTCCAGAAGATCCAGATCTGATTCCCAGCACCCACATAGTGGCTCATAAATATCTGTAATTCTAGTTCCACAGGATCTAATGTCTTCTGATCTCTGAGGACACCAGGCACCCAAGTGGTATATAGACATACATGCAGGTAAAATACTCATACGCATATAAATAGATAAGTAAAAATGTAAAAAGAAAGTTGAAAAGGGACAGTATCTCAAGAAAAATGGTCTCACACATACACACACACACACACACACACACACACCTACCTCTTAAAGCCTGTGACAAGTTGGAGAGCTGGACCTTAGGTCTTAAAAACATGAGAGCTGCCTCTGCTCCTCAGCAGCTGTAGCACTCAGGAGAGCAGGTCCTAAACCTGACCTGGGTACCACAGTGCAGCTGATGCTGTTGGTAGTGGTATAGGTGAACTGCTCTAAGAATGTAAGCTTTGGCGATCTGGTCCCACCCTTTGTCTGCCATATAGTGATGTGGATAAGGGAGAGATTCCCTATTCCAATTCTCACTGCCTGTGTCAGGTGGGAGAACTGGCCCGTAGGTCATAAGAGTTGGAGAGCTATCCCTATCTCTCACCAGGCGCAGTATTCAGGAAAGTGGCCCTTGTACCTCACTGGATAACACAGTAGAGCTGGCCCTTCTGTAGGTATGGGAGAGCTGGCCCTAAGGCAAAAAAGCAGGAGAATGGGTTGCTTATTGCTGTGAGGGGTGAACTAGCTGGAGCAATGCCAGAGAGCTCCCCCTGATGGGAAGGACAGGGGAGACCTGGCCTGCTCACCAGCCTCAACATCCATTTCATCTTAGATCTTCTGGAGCACATAAATGGGCTGGTACTTCAGACTCAAAGCTGTAGAATTTCCATGATACAGGGAAACAATAGAATATCCAAGAGAAGTTCCAGTGAAGGCCCAGTATTGATAGTGTAAGAGAAACCAGAGGCCTTGAACCAGACCAATGACTCTGTGCAATAAACTGTTAGGAGTAGTTTTTCCCAGCCACCAGTCCCACAGCTGCACCAGCCCCCAAATAACACACACAGACACTGTATTTGATACAACGCTGTTAGCCAGTTACTAGTTTCTTATAGGCTACCTGTCTTAATTATTAACCCATTTCTATTAATCTAAGTACTCCCACATGGTCTCATCTTACCGGAGAGTAAGCTCGGACCTCTGTTCTCCCCAGTGTCTACATGCTGACTCCTCCCTCCTACTTCCTCTTTCCTCCTTGTCTCCTAGTCCCTCCTATCTTCCTTTCCTATTGGCCAACAGTGCTTTATTCATTATGAGAAACATATTTACAGAATGACATCTCCCATCATCTCCTCTTTTCTGTCTAAATAAAAAGAAGGGTTTTAACTTAACATAGCAAAATATATCATACAACAGTTATCAAATAAGAATCAGAGTTAACAATATTTAGTTCATTAACATTTAGCAAGATTTGAAGAAAACATTCCATCATCTATCCTATCTTTGTGTGTCTAAAGTCTATGTAACTTATCTTTAATCCTAACTAAGGAAAACTATAATCATAACTACTTGTCTTCAACTCCTTCTAAGACCACAGAAGGATAATATATAAACTCTAGAAATGACAGAGACAACTCCCTTGGTCAGTCACCGGAAGTTTTTCTGTAATATTCCATCTTCAGCCCATAGGCCATAGTGTGTCTGGCAGACTCTTCAGTAAAATGGGAAACTTTAAATTGTCTTCTTGTATTGGCAGTTTGTCAGTCATTTTTTCTGTGACCTGCAGACTGTCTGATAGACTTTTCCATGAATCAGGAACTCTGTAGCAATGTCCATCTTGAATCACCAGTCACTTTTCTGTGGGTCCTGCATGTCCAGTTTATACAGCATAAAGTCAAACAGTCCAGACAAGAGCAGTATCTTGCCCAAATGGCTAGTCTTGCCATATTGAAAGCAAACTTCATAACGCGTTTCTTCGATGTCCATCTTCCTTTCTAAAACAGGTGATGTTTCCAGGAGCATTTATGTCTCACTGTCAAGAAAAACTCTAAACCATTTTAAATGCCAAATTCTGTAGGTCTTTGAAAGGTTTGAAGAATGCCTATTTATCTCAAATACATCTCAAAAACCTAACTAACTTAACTCTAAGTTTTGACTATTATAGGTAATTATCTATAATCTGTACTACACTATACGTTATTTTTAAATGAGTTATATAAACACAATAACTAAATAAGAGGAGAAATATACATATCACAAAATTGACCTTAAATGAAAATCCATTCCAAAACAAAGTATTCATATCTATATCGTAATCCCCTTTTTACCTTTAAAAAGATTGGTTGTGGTCATTAACCATTTATAAGCCCACTTAAATGAAAACAAACATTTATAAACAATATTTGGGAATTTGGGCATCGTTCTTTCCAAACTACTTCCTGCTGGTAGGGGACGATGTCATTGTGGATCCTAAGAAGATGCAGAAATCCTGGCTGTAGTGATCTACAAGGCTGCCTTGTTCAAGCTGTTTTGAATGTTGGATCACCAGAAACTGTTTCAGGGGGTCTCGCTTGATCAAACCACATTAGTCTGGAAGGAATCCACAGCTTTCCATTTTCTGTGGAAACAAAAATAGAAATCCTTTTCCCCAGTAACTTGTATTTAGACTTAAATTTTTGAGTCAAAGCATTTTTAAAATATATAAATTGGATTGATCTAGCAGCATTTGTTTTAACAGTTGTTGTTATCTCCTCAGCAGTCAGACCATACGAAGACAATATACCATACAGTATCCAGATTTTGTACATTTTAATGGCTTTTATATTACTTTGTTTCTTTTACTTTTTTTTTTTTTTTTTTTTTTTTTTTTTTTGAGACAGGGTTTGTCTGTGTAACTTTTATCTGTCCTGGAATTCACTCTGCATACCAGGTTTACTTTGAAATTACAGAGATCTGCTTGCCTCTGTCTCCTGAATGCTGGGATTAAAGGCGTGTGCCACCACACCCAGCTCCTCCCTGTATTTTTAAAACCATTTTATTCCTTTTCTCTCCCAAGCCTACATATATTTTAGAACACACTGTAAACCTTTAGTGCTTTTTCTTAATGTGAATCTGTCTTTACTGTAAATTTTTATCTTTTTTTCTGGCCACGAGTCTTTTATCTGGTAAACAACAACATTGCTAAAATGAAAGCCATAGCTGTGTTAGCTATGGTTTTATCCAAGATGGCGGCAGCTATTTTACAGCCAGCACTGAGAGCTGTGCTCATTGCCTTGGTCTACACTGTATTGGTCTATGCTGCACCCAACAGCATGATGCCAACTTAGAGATGTGGTCACTGCCATTGCCAGCTCTCATACACACCAATAAATTGTTAGCAATGCTTTTTTTAAAGCTGTGCTGTTTTTTTGCTGCTTATGCTGAGTCAGGAACCTTCCCTTAAAGGAGCCATGGAAATATCTGCTTGTCTCATGCAAAACAGAATCCAACCCAGAAAAATGCTGTTAGCAACAAGCCTTGCTTATCTTTGTTCTTTTGTTTCTAAAACCCTTTTTTAAGCTTTTGTTAAATTTTAAGTGGAAGTTTTTATTAGCCATGTTGCAGTACCATAATGTTGCGAGTAAGGTTTTTCTAGCTGCCACGCCAGCCCCAAATAACACACAGAGACGCTGTATTTGATATAATGGTGTTGGCCAGTTACTAGTTTCTTATTGGTTAGCTCTGTCTTAATTATTAACCCATTTCTATTAATCTAAGTACTCCCACATGGTCTCATCTTACCGGAGAGAGAGCTCGGACCTCTGTTCTCCCCAGTGTCTACATGCTGACTCCTCCCTCCTACTTCCTCTTTCCTCCTTGTCTCCTAGTCCCTCCTATCTTCCTTTCCTATTGGCCAACAGTGCTTTATTCATTAACCAGTATGAGAAACATATTTACAGAATGACATCTCCCATCAATAAACACTTGCAAATAAAGATGTATGGATAAAAGGCTATCTGTGTGATTCACTGTATCATAATACAACTTCTATAACAAGGATTTTCTTTTTCTTTTCTTAAGTTTTATTTTATTTTATGGGGGGAGTTGCAAGGCAGAGGGTAAATATGAAGGGACTGGGAGATGAATGGGATCAAGATGCATGATATAAAAAGACACAAAAAATAAAGTTTTAAAAACCTCATAAAACTGCTTGTGATTTTGGGTTATCTGAGTATGTGTTGTTCATATTTGGCTTGTCTAGGAAGTTATGGTTCCAAGTTAGATTGAGCCAGGCCATATTGAGTAGTAAGTTAGGTATCACAATAGAAGCAGGGCTACAAAGTATCCAGCTTATATCTTCTAGTGCATTCTTTAATTCTCAGAAACTGTTCAGGAAGGGTTCATTATGCTTCTGCATGTCTCCTGGAGTGATAATGTTGCATAGTCAAAAATATTGTAATTGGTTTTGGGGAATAGGGATGGATAGCCTATATTGCAATCATGGCCCTAAGCTTGTACTATGTGACCTTGGCCAAATATACAATGATGTCACATCCTCTGTAGAATCCTAGGATCATGTGAATATATATGTGTGTATATATTCATATTCATATATAGGGTATGCATAAATATAACATATATACCAAATTTGCTACATCCTAAGTATATTTACCAATAGTCAGAGAGGTGCGTCCCCAAGTGACCAAACCAACTCTGCCATTGAAAACATTTGCCTTCAGTTGTACTATATCTTTATAGTTTCACACCTTTGTTCTTTGGGGCTTTTCCATTTTGCCACTGAAGCAATGTTCTTCACAACCCTTGAGTGTCTGAGGCTACTTTTATGTCCTGTCTTCTTCCAGGTACTTTTCAGGCAATAGAATAAACTCTACATGGTGTGGAAGTACTCAGTTACCCTGTCTCTCTCTTTTACAGGCTTTGAGGATTCATGGCCTTTGGATGGTCTTTTTATTATTCTTTTGTGTATTCCACAAGTAGCTGGCTACTGCATATTTTCTATGGAAGGGCATAGTGTCTGGGCATGGTGCCATGACCCTTGCCTTCTGATGCTTAGGCTGTAATGATGAAGTTGGCAATATAAGCTGCTAATTGCTATGCAGTGTGCCAAGTGCTCTGATCAGGAAAGTTTGGAGTATCTGTTCCAGATGGAAAGGAAGTGCAGGGGTTGTAGGATGCTTCCACAAGGGTTATAGGATTCTTCCACAGGGACTGTAGGAAGCTCCCATTGGTGGTTGTATGAAACTTCCATGGTGGTTATGGGAAACTCCCTTTGGGAGTTGTGGGCCACTTCTAGGAAGGAGCAGCATGTCAGTTCAGACCAGAGAGAAAAAAGAAATTATTTAGGTAAAGGAGGGAGAGAGGGAGGAGTATTTCAGATGGGACCCCCATCAGAGATCTACTCAAGTGGTCAGTAAAACCAGTCATTTCATTAGCTGAAATGATATGACTATGCTGATGGGTGAAAACAGTAGGATTTGGGGTTGAAGTAGGACAAAATGCATAATTATGCAATAAAGTATCATCTGCCTCAAGATCCTTGACTCTTAACCCTATCTTTGCCTTAAAACAAGCAGGTTCCTTTCAAGTGGAGCTGGACCCCCCTTGGCTGCATCTGCACAGTCTTCTTGACATGTGGACATTGCAAGTTGGCTACTAGCCATATTACTTTCTCAAGTTGTCACTTCAGGCCTCATTGCCATGATATCAATCAGACTTTTTACATTCATGTTGGTTCTTAGTAACTGGGTATGAAATTCTTGCCACTGCCTTTCTCTCATAATGGTATTAGAAATAATATGTATGTTTATAGTAACAAAGGATCTTTTTAAAAACAAGATACCAAATAAAAAGAAGCTCCAAGAGCTCACCTGGAATTTTTCTTTCTTTTTTTTTTTTAATTTTTTGTTTTTTATTTTTTATTTTATATGTTGATCTCAGTTAATCCTCCTTCCCTTCCTCCCTCTCTCCCTCCCTCTCTGCCTCCCTCTCTCTTTCCCTCTTACCTTCTCTGCCCCCTCACATGCACCCTGACCACCCTCCTCTCCCATCCAACCACCCCAATTCCACATGTAGGGCAATGCCATCCAGGTGGGGTCATGTAAATCTGTCAAGTCATTTAAAGTAGGGATAGGACTTCTCTCCTGTCTCTAGGTTAAGGAAGTATCCCTCCATGGGGAATGTGTCTGTAAGGTCCTTTTGTGAACCAGGAATACATCCTGGTTCTACTGTCTGAGGTCCCTTAGACTACTGAGTCCTTCTAGCTGAGACCCATATTTGGGAGGGGGGGGGGCTGAGTCTGTAGCATGCTGGATTCCCAGATATCAGTCTTCACCTGGAAGTTTTCATTGAGCTGTTAGGCCCAGAAAACATCCATCCCCTCACACAGAAGAGGAGGTAGAAAGACTCTTAGAGCCAGAGAGCCTGAACAACTCCAAGGAGACAGTGGCTTCCAGATGCAATAGACTTGCCATTATGAACTCATAGTCTGTAGCAGCATGCAGAGGGTCTGCACAAGTTGGAGCCAGGTAGAATCCCAGTATAGAGAGGGGGAAGTAGACACAGGTCCCACCCATAACCTAAAGATATTTGCAATTGGTACGTACTAATGAAGGGAAAGTCAGTTTTTTCCTGTGGTAGTATCACTGGGTATATCAACCATACCACAGGGGCAAGCCTCATGCCCAGGAGTAGTTTCGTCAAGACAAAATGAACTTCATTGTTCATCTTGGCATTTTTTTTTTTTTTTTTTTTTTTTTTTTTGGTCTGGTTCTGTTTTGTGGGTTTTTTTTTTTTTTTTTTTTTTTTTTTTTTTTTTGTTTTATTTTCTGAGACAGGGTGTCTCTGTATAGCTCTGGCTATCCTGGAACTCACTCTGTAGAGAAGGATGGCCTTGAACTCACAAAGATCTACCTATCTCTGCCTCCTTAGTGTTGAGATTAAAGGCATGTGCCACTATTGTCCGGCTGGTTTTGTTTCTGTGGAGGTGTTTTTTGATTTATTTGGTTTAGAAAAGGGAGAGAATATAAAGTTGGGTGGGTAGAAAAGAATCTGAAAGGGCTTGAGGGAAGTGATAAACATGATAAAATACATGAAAACATTTTTTTAAAAGAGAGAATGAAAAGAAAAATTCAGAGAATATGTTTATACTTGAGCTTATAATTTAGCTTTTTAGTGCAACTAGAACTTCGTATACAAAAATTCATGAGAGCAAACGACCCACTTTCCATTGCTTCGCCCTAATAGTTGAAATAACATAATAATATAAAAGAATACAAGCCTAAAGAGAGAAGAATTGACTCCTATCAAGGCTGAGTTGGGATAAAACGGGCCTCTGCCCTTTAGCATCTTTGAAAGCATTCCTTCTTTAAGTTTTATTAGTTGAGGAAATAATAACAATTAAGCTATGAAAGAGGACAGTGTTTTTATTGAGCAGCAGCCAGTGCAGGACCAGGAGGGTTTCAATTTTGCATGTTGACATCCCCAGAAGAGGGGGCCCCCCAGTGCCTGCTGGGAGAAAAGAACTCCCACAATAGCAATTAGCACACTGCATAGCAATCCTGCTGCCAGAGACTTCTGATTCCTGGCTTTTATAGTCTGAGTAAATTATGCCCTTGTCCCTAGAAATTCTCTTAGCCCCACTTACTCTGGCTTCAGTGACATCCGTATCAAAACTGATCAACCACAGGCTACAGAGTGTTTAAACCCAGCCACCAATTAGATTACAGGTCTTTAATACACATCCTTTAAGACACGGTTTCCATGCTTTATGACCAGTGCCCTGAACTTTCAGGGCAGCTTGCCTGTTAGCAGGCATTGGCTGTGAACTTGTATTTGTGTAGCCCTAACATGGTACTCAGGCACTACACAGTGGCAGAAGTTATTCATTTAAAAGCTAAAGAACCAAGCTGGATATAAATATATACATATTATTCTGACACCCAGGAGACAGAGGGAGGAGGATTGGGAATTTGACCAGCTTGGACAAGACACCATAAAATTAAAGGCACTAGAAAACTCAACTTTAAAGTGTAGAGGTGTACACATGGTGAGTCTCACATGAGAGAAGAGAAGGTAACTAAATGATTATGGAAAACATATCTGCTAGGTGGTTAGAAATGTTATGAGGCTAGCTGCTTAACAGCTCAGGAACTTGAGCAATGTCTATTCATTCCTAAGAATGAGAATAGAGTCACATTTGTGTAGAATCATTATCACTATAATAGTGCTTTCTCTTGAATATAAATAATGTTACATTTCTTTTTTATGTAAAAAAATTAAATAAGTGATGTGGCATTTTCAAAACCTTTTGATTTTGAACTCTTTTGAAAACTATCAAGTATACATTCTGAAGTTTGGGTTTTACATTAAGGTCCTTGGTACATTTTAAGTTTATCTTGGTACAGGGTGAATACAGAGATGTAGTTTTATTTTTCTACATGTGGGTATCCATCCATTTTCCCAGCACTATTTGTTGAAGAGGTTGCAGAAAGTTGTTTGTGGTTTAGCTGTTCTATCCTGTGCTCTTTAATTTTGTGTCAGGGCCATTCTGCATTCTGGTTTTGTTGCTATGACAGTGTGATGTGTAAAGCCATTAACTTGTTATCTTAGTTTTTCACACTGCTTTTGATTCTGCTCTAAGATTTATGCATCTGGAGATTGTTGATTGGAATATATATATATATATATATATAATGTTTCATTTTTCTTTAAATATGTTTATAATATTCAGGAGAGGACTAAGTCTTATCAAGGTTTAAATGTCACTTTCCTTTGTGGGGTTGATGTTTAAGACTGTAGACTGTGTTCCTATTCTTTCTCTGGGGATCAGAAATGTGTCCTGGGTCATCTAGGGCCCCCTTGTGCTGTGAGCCTCACCTTGAGTCATTCCATGTCTTCACCATGGGCAGCTTCAACTGCCATCTGCCAGAAGTTGTAGAGCTTCCTATGTACTTGTGGGTCTTACTTGTGATTGTTTTTGTTACCAGGCCCACAGTAGCTCAATCTTAAACAATAGGTACCTACTCAATATAATGACTGACTGTAACCCTCCAAGACATTGTGTTTGGCAAAATTTACTTCTGACCTACCATGACCTGTTCCTGCCTCACTAGACACTCCAAATAGATTCAAGTCTCTTAAGAACTGTAACTTTGTCTTGTGAATAGAACAGCCATTCTCTTTTGTCCAAGCTATCTAGCTTTCTTTTTGCTAGAAGTTCCTGCTTCCACCCCACACAGGGAGGGACAGATGCTGCTGGGGCTGTGAGGAATGTGTCCCTTGGGCTGTGCCACACTCCTGCTCCTCTGTCTGTCCAGTTGTTCCATCACCCGTATTCTGAGTTTTGACTCACCTACTCACTTTGGATAAAGTCTGTTCCTGATCTCTTAGCCTTTACCATGCCACACAGGGGCAGCTTCTACTGTGGTCTTGACCCAGGGCAAGGATGTAAGGAGACTTCAGTCTTGACTATTTTACTAAAGAGGATATGCTAATACCCAATGAGCATACTGAAAGAGGGTCCAAAGCCATCACATGAAGAAATACACATCAAAGCCACAGCGAACCCTTTTTTATACCCACTAGAATGGCTGTGAAGGACTGACCTACACTTGCCAGCATGTTTATAAGTAATGTTCATGTTGGGAATGTTCAGTACTTTCTCAGGATGTGAATTACAGAGTTCTCATTAAATGAACTGTTCTCTACTTTTGAATATGTGACCACCCCATGAAAATTGTGCATGCATGCCCATAGCAATATTGTGTATAATGGAAAAAAAAGTAGAAATGATGCAAATGACCAATGCATGTTTTATGGATGATCAAGCACAGTATGTCCACATGATGTGTTGGTCCAATGCTACAGCATGGACAAGACTTACATACTGAGTGAAAAAAGTCAGTCAGAAAAGGAAAAATATTGTACCATACAATTTATATGACTGACATAACGACAGAAAATAAGTGAGTGGGTACTTAGTAAAGAGTGAGCCTGGCAGTTGATTCAGGGTTTGATTGTGGGGCAAATGAAGTTTTCAGAAAATCATGGTGATAGTATTAATTCTGTGATGCATAAAGGCCACTGAATGTACATTTTAAATGTGTGAGTTATATGATTTAAGTATATATCCATAAAACCCTTACAGAAGGGTTTCTACACAATGCTATGAAACCTGAAAATTTAAGCATATGGCCCCTATTTGTTTATAGCCTGCTTGAAAATATTATATATGTATGTATGTATGTATGTATGTGTATGTATTAGAAATATGAGATCAAAGCCTTAAAAAACATTTTCTAAATCAGCACCCAAGGAATGCACAATCAAGAGGAACACACTGGCATTTGAAGGCACCATCAGCAGCAAACAGTGACATTCGACCTATCCATTTAAGGGCAATCAACTTGTATTTATTTTTGAGTCCCATGTAGGTATGAAGCCTGGCGCTAATAGCTGAAAGTAGTCAGATAAGATTGCATAATTGCGTCATTATGTTTTAAGTTAGATATACACAAAGAATGTTTTCAGAAAAGGTGTTTTCTGCAGTTCTCCAGAAATAAGAAGGAAATTCATTTGGAGAGAGATTTGAGTGGGTCCTAGAGAGTAAAAATCAGAACATGCAAAGACGTGAAAATGTCTTAAAGGAAGGAGCTGCAAAAGAGATAAGGAAGGGTTTTGTGACCCAGCAAGATGGCTCAGCAGATAGATACTTGCTGTTGAGTTCAATGATGTGAGATTGATCCTTGGAACCTACATGGTGGAAGAAGAGAGCCAGTTCGAGCAAGTTTTCCTCTGACTTCCACATGTGAACTGCTCTGCACAAAGTAAATAAGCAAATATACAGGGGGGCATATTAATAGGAGGTATGGTAGTGATAATAGTCTTAGTGGTGATGGGCTAGAGAAATGATGCTGGATCTCACAGGGACCACCCCAGTGGAAGTTGGACCATACCACTTGCATAGGTCATTTATCAGCAGTTTTTCCTGGATTAAATTGCAGTGTACCTAATGCTGCGTCATGGGTACAGTAGTTTAGTCATATAATACTCATTGTCCTGTGCCCTCTTGATGCCAACGGCTTTCATATGTTTATCTGTATATGCATGTGTATCCACACATGTTCTGAGAGAGGCTAAGTAGTGTAAGGAGTGCTGCATAGTGCTCTAGGATGAACCTCATATAACTGCCCAACATTGGGACCACAGCCCATCTGAACTGCGTTAGCTGTGAGCATAAAATGAATACCAGATTACCAACACTGTTCATGAATAAAAGGAATGTTAATTATCTCAGCAATAAACTGCCATTGATTACATGCTCAAATAATTTGCATGTATTCATTTAATATTAATATTATGGATATATACTGTCACTTTTTATTTTATTATTATTATTATGATGATGATGATTATTATTTTGCCTAGCAGCAAGACCTGACTCATGTCACATTTTATTTGATAGTACTGTTACAGAGGAAGTTGACTTGGGGTCCTTTTCAGTTTATCTTCTGAAGTTTGGCCCTTTGGATCACTTGGCCATCCCGAAACTCAGTGAATGTTTCTGGGAGCTTCAGGAGGGAGATGGTTTGCAGTAGCCTTCTCTAAGTGGTCTTGGAATGTTCTGGGCTTGAGTCTAATTCAGTTCCTTTGAAAAGGGGGACACATCAGATGTGGCTTCTGAATTCCACATTTGGGAACTGCACCATGGAATCATAGTGCATTCTAGCTGTTCATCATTCTCTACATACTTACATTGTCATCTTTGTCTTTGCTTTTGGTTTTCCCTGTTCATCCTGTCAACACTGTATCAAAGCATTGAGTCTCTGGCCTCAAACAAGATACTATGGGTAAAGAATGCTGCAGCTCTACCTTGGAGCCTGAAGTGTCCAGGGACTGGCTGCAATTGTGAGAGCAGCCTTGCAGTTGGGGGTTAGAGGGTAGTCAAGTGTGGCTGTCTACTGGTGCTGACCACTGGAACTGTTGGGGTTGAGGGACCATGGGCTCTTGACAGCCCTTTAATCCCTACTAAAAGGGCAATTTATGGAGAATTCTGGGGTGCCACATGAAGGTGGCTCTAATGGGAAATTGGGAAATGGAGAATTTTGTGTACATATTACCACACTCACTTCAAGAAGGGTTCATCGTACTCTGGGATAGACACAGGCTCTCCAATGAGGTCTTGTTTTATTGGAGTGTGACCAAGAGCAAGCATGGAGATTTCCAAACATAGTAATTTGGAACCCAAGGGAAACTAGAATATCACAGGCAGTTGTAAAGCACGCTGTGCCACGTGGCCCTGTTGCATGCTGGGACTGGGAGAGGAGTGATAACATTGAACAGTAGGCAGCCTACACCTCGGGTTGTGATCTAATCATTTAAGTCCAGTTGAATTTACAGTGGATCCTAGGGCCCCTGTTTCCCTGTAGATACAGTTTTTGGGCCAAAGAAAAATTCTGCATAGTGGATGAGGTCAGAAATAGCCAAATGTGAAAAAAAAACACTAGGTTTGGTTCCTAGAACTAAGGGTAAAAGGATGTCTAGAGAAAATTTAGGAGGGAGTATTATGACTGACATCTGTATTTTATCCTCTTTATGTTTCAAACTTGCTACCATAGCTCAGATCGCATCTGTGTTCCAACAGAAAAAGAAGTACTGGATTGCTTCACCAGGGAGAAGGGACATCTACTTCTATGTGATGTTGGCATTGGTTGGAAAGTGACCATGTTGTCTTCCCTCAAAACACAAACAAACAAACAAACAAACAAACAAAGAATGGTAGGCAAAAACCAATGCCCACTGTACTTCACAGTTTGACAAAGAGAAATATAATGTATGTAAACAGCTTCTAAGTTTGTTTTTGGTACCTGTAGATAATAAAATACTAGAACCTTGATAAATTTCACCTTTGTAATTAAAAGATCAGACCCGGAAGTGGTGCAGCTATACCCATGAATGGTAGACCAGGCTCCTTTGACTCACATCCCACAAATGAGCTCTGTACATGACCCAGTACGGCCCATTGCTTCAATCACACTGACTCCTTGTAATTATCCAGTGAAGAAGGTAGCATTCTTCACAGTTACAGAGCAGGAAGCTGGGGTTCACAGCAGCTAAGTACACATGCCCAAGGGACATGACTAGCAAGAGGGAGTCCTAGCTCTTGCCTTTTGCTACCTAGGCTCTATCCTCTCCAGGCCCTCCGAGAGCTATAAAGACCCAAGGTGGTTTGCTTGTTATCTTCCTCCCTCTCTTTCAAAATTTGAAACCAAAGGATATAAATGGGATATCCTATCGTTAAAAAAACAAAACAAAACAAGACAGAGAGTAAAAATTGTTAGAATAACTCTGAGGCACTCAAACAGGATCCCACTGTGATAGGCTTGTTGAGAAGTCTAAACGGGGCTGAGTTCTGGGCTGTCTGAAGCTTAGAATGTTTTCCTTAGGTCTTCTGATTTGGGCTTGCCATTTCCACACTGAATGGCCTATTGGGGCACAATCTTAGGAGCAGCCGGACCCTGTGATCTATTTCTTTCTCTTCAGAGATGAGAAGGGCCATGTTCTGTGCCTGGAGTACAACTAGGTTATCTGGTACCAATGAGATACACGTTGCAGGAGATGTGGATTGGAATCACCACTTGGAATGGAGTTGCCTCCAGAGTGATGGATCTGCCTTTGGTGTCTAGTGCTGTGCTTCCAAATAGCACAAAAACAATACAGATACATGCCAAAGGGGAAAAACAACTTTTGATCTCGTTAGAACCAATTAAGCTTTCAGAGAGCATGAAAGAAAGTTGAGTGTCGGCCAGTATTTGCTCTGGGTAGATTTTGTCAAGGAGCACAGTTAAAAATAATGAATGTTAAAGTAAGCCTCTGCCTGGCTTCCTCCTTGGGCTGGGGAGAGTTACTTCTTTGATTTTGTGTCTAAAATGTCAGGGATTCCCGTCTCCTTGCAGCAGGGCATCACCCAGAATTACCCCTCCCCATGTGCTCAGAGATGTTTGAGAGTGATCATTGTCTTTAACACTTTTTCAGAAGGGTCTCCCCTCAACCTCTTCCTTGTTGTCATAGCATGTTTAGTCTAATGTGTGCTTTCTGTGGACTCGAAAGGTAATCTAATTAACGAGAAGGTAACAAGCCTGCCAGAGTTTGGCAACCATGACGAACGTGGGCTCCCTTATTTCATCAGCACCTCCCACTTATACCTCGATAGCCGGGGAGGCTTTTGAACTTGACAAGCAGCTTAGACAGAATGCAAAGTATGCCTTTGACAAGACGACATTCAGGTCTCTGAGCAGCTTTCAGAAATTCTAGTTGCCTTTATTCAGAGTGACTGGCTTGGTAAATGTTTAGAGGGTCCTAATTATGCTTTGGGCGATTAAAACATTGTGGGTTTATGCTGTTTTGCTCAGGAGAACAGCTTACTTACTGTACATATCCAAAATGGGGGGGGGAATCTCTGAAAGGGAAGAAAGAAAAGAAAAAGGGGAGTGGGTGTGGGGGTACATGCACCACGCCTGCGCTATGGAGCCTTGGCCTCTTGGTAGAGCATATGAATCCACTTACATGTAAATTGCTTGTCGCTGTGAATTGGGGGAGGCTCTGAAAGAGCTGCTTTGCCGTGTTTACTGTAGGATTTTTGACAGACTCTTTCCTCTTTCAAGTAAATTTGGCTTAAGTCCATAGTGAGTCCAGTTTTAAGTAAACTCCTCTTTTGTTACATTAACAAGGTTACAACATCACTGGAGCAGATTTCCAGCTGCAGGAACCAGGGCCTAAGTACTGGGCTGAGGGTATAATTAAAACCTTCGGGCGGGAGAGTTAAACTCTCAAGTCAAATTGGATAAAAGGCTAATTGTCCATAGCAACATAATACATGCTTTAAATATCTGTGAAATGAAGATGAATAGTAGGAGGTTTGGGAAAAGAATTCTGCTCTGTGGACTGAGATCTGATTTCTGGTTTGTTTTTTATTTTTTATTTTTTTAGGTTAGGGTGAAGGGCATGTCTACCCCAGCACTACCCTGCACCTCTGCACTCAGTGCCATCATCTGTAGCTCTACTGACTTGTCTTCTATATGTGCTATATTCTGCTTCAGTACAGAGAGGACTTAGAGCAGATAAACAGGGCCTCTTTCCAGCAGGGTTCAGGGATCTCTTGCTTAGGAAGTCCAAATAAGAGAGTTGAGAACTGGACCTATACTTGCATATCTTTCTTTAAAAGAGGACCAGAGCTGGATGTGGACTGGGAGGGGAAAGAAGATGCACATGGATGTGCTCACCTCACAACACCCTCCAGCCAAGCAAGATGATTTGTTACCACAACACTAAGAAAACAAGATATCTTGTAATAGTGTGATGGCTGCCCTTGCCCAGCAAAAGCATCAAAGAGGACCATTTGGTATTCATTAGGTACAGCTGTGCCAGGCTAGTGAGAAAGAGAGCCTGGAGACTCAGGTCATTCTGTCACTCTGACCTAGTGGCATGGGCAATGGTAAAGACAGGGTTAGTGGGGCAACCCTTCCAGACTGCACCATGCTTGAAGCCCTGGAGAAATGAAGTATCCACACAGCATGAAGTTACTCCAGGTGTAAGAAAATGGTAGGATAATAGGAAGAAAGAAAAACTTAATAAGAAATTATTTTATGGGTTAGGAGCCCTTAGAGGTAAGCATGGGACACTGCCCTGGATGTCTCAAAGCCTCTCTGCAGGATTCCAAAGAGCCTAAATCTTTCTTCTTGGAATAAGGAAAGTCATTTAGAGAAGACATTTGAAAGTCCAAGGATGAGAGTGAACAGCAAGTGAGGCTGCTAAGAGAGTGTGCACTATGTCTCAGTGACTGTCAACAACGTGGCCGTTTTCACAATGGCAGAGCAGGCTAGGTCTGGGAAATACCAAAGATGCAGTTCTAGAACCAGGAGGGCACAGGGACTGGGTAAAGAGTAGAAAGCTTCTCTCTGTGAAGACTTGCGGACATCAGGGACCTCAGCAAGAATGTTTGTCCGAGTTTTGGTCCAAAGTGGTAAGAAAACAGAATTCAACTTGGTCCTAAGGCGGAATGGTGCTCAGGATGGCCTCCCCCTTGTCCCATATGACAAATGCCAGTGCAAAATCCCTCATCCAGGAATTGCATTTTGGGTGTGGTTGTATTGCAGAGTATGTTTGTCTTGCTGCACAACAGGGAGATGTATGTTCCTTCATGGTTGGTGAGTTGTCACTGAGGTGCTGTACACCTTCTGCCTGAACTTGAAGGCTTCTTGGCAAAGCAGCAACTCCATCCTTGCTCCACCATGAGCAGCCTTGCTCTTCTGTGATAGGCAGCAGAGACAAATATTTTTGCTCAAAGTCATTTAGATCACACATTTGCCTCGTGGCAGCTTATTATCAGTAGTGTTTTAAGCACACTTAAGTATGTAGAGTTTATAAATTCATTTCTCCTGCCAACACAGTAAATTTAAATTCCTTCTTACATGGACCAAAGACATGTAATATATAAACCATGTTTTAGCTCAGAGCAGGAATGACATGAGAAGATAAAGCTGAGGGCATGGTGCTGAATAGGAACTAGCTCTTCTTAATTCCACCAGTAAGATTTCCTCTATCTTTATGTTTCTTTTTCTTTAAGTAGTACATGTCCCCTGTTAGAAGTATTGTAGTTGTCAGTTGTCCGAGTGTGTGTGTGTGTGTGTGTGTATGTGTGTGTGTGTATGTGTGTGTGTGTAGGTTAGAGTCAGTGATAGGAGGCTGCTCTTCTTGTACATTATTAATTCCAAGATTGTGTTTTTAAGTTAATGCCTCATGGGAAAGAAGAGGCCAGGCCTGGGAGTTTAGAGCTAGACTGGCTTGGTGGCTGACTTTGCATAGAGGGCATGGTGGAAGGTGTCAATGTACCATTCCAGAAACAAATCTATACTTGCTGACTCATCCATCCAGTCCAAATGTTGCAGTCCTCATCTGTGTACCCAAAGGCTAATTTTCCCAGACATATGCCTTCTCCACTCATGTTTTCTTTCCCTCTATGCTACATAACAGGCCATCCTCATCCTCACTGACCTCTCATCAAACTCTAAACAAACCATGATCTGTGCACATCCCAGCTCCCCTGTTCCCTTGTAAGATCTTGTCAGTTTTCATTTGCTTTTGTTTCTCTATGTGTAGTGGAGCTGGCCAGGTGTGGTGGCGCAAGCCTGTAATTCCAGCACTCAGGGAGCAGAGGCAGGCAGATTATCTATGAATGCAAGGCCCGCCTGGTCTACACAGCAAATTCCAGGCCAGCTAGGGATACATATTAAGACCCTGTCTCAAAAATAGTATGGTTGTAGCATTAAAAGAGGAGCAGTTTTCTTTTGTTACTGGTGGGAAGTTTTAGAAATTGATAATGGGGCTGGGTAATCACATAATATTGAAAATGTATTTAATGCCAATTAATTAATTACATAGTCAAAATGGTTAAAGGGACAGTTTTGTGTTATAAATACAAAGAATACCAATGTAATGGGAAAAGCTGGGAGGGGAAGGAGAGAGTAAAGAGATGACAGGGTACAGCAGCAAGAGGTAAGAACAGAGATTATTTATTAGCTTTTAAAAATGGAATATATACCACAAATCTACCATTTTAATCGATTTGAAGATTACATTGTAATGGTTTTTAGTATTTTTACAATACTGTACAACCATCGTCACTATCAAGTCCCCCCAGAACTTCACAACTGCCTGTCACACTTCACACTGATGAAGCCATTCCTCTGGATTGCCCCTGCCCCCCCCCCCAGTCCTTGGAGAAACTCACTGACTGTGCCTCTGGATTTGTCTTTCAGGTACATTACTTAAATACAGCTCTATAATGGATGGCCTCTCATAGCTGACTTCTTTCTTTTGCATATTGCATTCAGGGTTACTGCAGTTTGTGGCATGCATCAACATTTCATCTGTTTTCACTGGCAAACAATAACTTCTATTGTAGACATACTCCGTTTTTTTCATCCATTCACTGGTTGGTGATACTGATCTCATGATATTGCTGTAAACATCCATGTGCAAGTTTTTACATGGATACAATGTTTTCATTGCTCTTGGATTGTGGGTGGGTTCTATTTTACTACTCACCATCACTATATCATTTGTGTGCATGTACATATATATGCATATACGTATGTATGCATGCATCTCTGTGCATATAAAAATGTACCTTTGTGTCTATATTATATGCATCCTTTGTTCACTGACCCCTGCTGAGCCTGAAAACTCTAGAGGGTCTAGACTTCCTTGCATCTTTCCCCATAGCACCAGTGCTTAGTAAATACTGCCTGAATGAATTCTCCAATGGAGAAGGTATAGATTAAGTACTAGATATTCCACAGAATTCTTACAGAGCTATAGTGTGTCAGTTGGCTCTTCCTTAATTTAATCCATTCTTTTTTGTTTTGTTTTGTTTTGTTTTGTTTTTGGAGACAGGGTTTCCCTGTATTGCTTTGGAGCCTGTCCTGGAACTTGCTTTGTAGACCAGGGTGGTCTTGAACTCACAGAGATCCACCTGCCTCTGCCTCCTGAATGCCATTCTTTGAGTGAGATATTCTAGTGGAGGTGGTTACCCCACAAGAAAGCTACCAGCTAAATTCATGACAACCTGAGCAGACTCCACTAAGCATCCTGCCACACTGATGTCTGAAGACACAATACTAGGGTGTCTTGACACAGCCAAGGTCCCCATTTTACTTTGCTGTCAATAATAGATACAAGGAGAACCTTTGTGTCTGCACTGGAACTCTACTGCATTAGAAATTAGGGCAGAGTGGAGGCTGCTTTGAGAACTATCAAGAAGAATGTAATCTTCATCTTTCTGGGATAAAATCCATCTGTTTTATCACTGGTAGACGGACTGGAGAGGACCGAAGGATAGTGTAGAGTAGAGTGATGATGGCCAGGGAAATTATCTCTCATGAGTTCACAGAAGAGACTCAGTATGCCCTGATATTTAATGGCAAAGTAAGATGTAATGCCACAGTGGATACCAAGGGATCCCACAGTAAGGGAAGTCATATTCTCTACCAAAGTTTTGCCTTCACGTTCCTAACAAATCCCAACAGGTACTGTCTTGGTTTTTGAGAGGTCTCCTTGCTCTATTCTTGACACAGTGAACTATGTGATTCTTCTGAAAATATTTTTATGAGTTCCACAGCACATTCATCCTGTTTAATTCTGTTTTCTTTTATAGTTAATCTGCCGTTATACATTTGGAGGAAATATTTCAATTTTTAAAAAACATCCACAGAATGTGATAGGTATGGTTAAAATGATAAATCTTTCCCCCTAAAGAAATGTCATGGCACACAAGCAGACATAGTTATCACACTGTTTATTATTTGACTTGGCTACAGTCCTAGATGTAGGTTCTAATTTTAATATATTAGACTGTACTGCTCTAAGAGGTTTGCATATAAATACTGTATTTCTGGTGAGTGGCATGTAAAGTTCAAATTACACTTGCCTGAGTAGCCCCCCCCCCATTTTAGTCATGTGTTTCATTAGAGAATGAGGATTGTGTCCCCTTACTTCTTGTGTGTGGGTGCATTGCTACCTGAGGCATTTTTGTGGTGGGATGGTTCATCTTCAGGGTTTGCTTTTCCTGGGTGGGTTCTCCAAGCTGCCTTCCAGCCATGGACAGACTCCTTCTTGCAATGTTGATGAAAATGGGGCAATTGTCTTCCTCTGGGGTATTTCCTTAGCCTAACTCTTCATATTGTAGGGAAGATACAATTGGCTAAAGCAGAATCTCTAAGGAACTTAAGCTCCTGTAGATAATATGGGCTCATCATACTTTGGGGCATAAGAAAAATGTAAGGCTCACATCAGACCAAGACAGGAAGACTCCATTGCCGATAGAGGCTTGAGGATGAGTTGTCCCACCCTGCCTAGCAGCCTCCCCATAGTTTATAGTACACCAGCCCATAGGAATGTGAATCTCACTTCAGAGCCCACTGCAAATGTGTTTCTGAGTTGTTTAACATGTTTCTCACAAACAGGACATGACATGTATGGTTTAAATGAAAATAATGGCCTCACAGCTCAGTGCCAGACCATCTTTTGTCAAGAGCATCATGGTGATTGGAAGGTCTTTGAGCTTCTGTGGCCTACAGGCCAGGTCCTTAGGGGATCTGGATTTGATGTGTTTCACAAGAAGGCTCTTAAATCAGGAGCCTCCAGCAATCTGTCCCAGAATGTATGCTCTCCAGCAGCTGTAGAGCCCTGCTTGCAAAGAACAGGCTAATCCTCTACTCCCTTAGCTCAGGAGTTCAGTGTCAGCACAAGCAAGCAAGCAGCAAACAAAGCAACAACAGGAAAATAAAATGTAAAAATTAGGAGTGTTTTACAACATAGCTAGCTGCTTTATTGGATCACACATTGTGATTTGCTTTATAAATGGAATGGGACATACTGGACATGGAATTTAGCATTTTAAGCATTCTCAAGCATTCAGTTCATTTGCACTAAGTTTCTGTAGCCTGTATGTTCAGTTTCTCTGGGTAGCATTGTTGGCTGGTGGTGGAGTTTTGAGAGTTGAGGTCCCTGTGAGAGGTCATTCTATTTTTGAGATAGTCACTCACCATATCAGTTATTCTCAACCAGGGGTGATGTGGCGCCTCAGGGGATGTTTGGCTACTGAGAATATGATTTGGGGCTGTTATAGCTGGGGAGATGGGTAGAAAGGACCGGGAGGAAGCTGTTGGCATCATGTATGTAGAGATCAAAGATGTTGCCTAGGATAGCCCCACCTAACAAAAACAAAAACAAAACAAACAAAAACTTCAGTTTATCAGATGTGAGAAATCTTACCAAAGGTTATGAAGATTCCAGTCATTTGTGGCTAGAACCTCTAGAAGAAATTCTAGGCTATGTTTATAGTGATGTCTAACCTGCCATCAGTTTATTACTGAGTGAAACATAGTAAGCAGATACAGGCTAAGTTTGTAAAGTCGCATAATGAATCCAGATGAAAAATTTGGAAGATTAAAAAGAATGGATGTAGCTCTGCCTTCAGCAATTTTGCTGTGAGGGCTTGTTTCTTAGTTTCTATTGAATTGTTCTTGTCTCTGCAGAGGTTGTGATGGGTAGAGCTGGAATGTGGAGACATGCTTTTGGCCCTGGGCTGTTAGCAACGGTCAGGAAGCATTTAGTGGTTTGGGCTATCTTTCCAGGCTGAGCTTTGCTTACCTGCATAAGAATCTGTCTTTGGCATGAGTAAAATAGAAAAGGTAGTTGGCTAGCAAGTGACTTTCAGTTGTGATATAAAGTATGTCTTTCAAGTCATTGTTTCTGGGAATGTGTGTGTGTGTAAAATGCTTATTATATTATATAATAATATAAATATCGCTTCATTGCTGAGTGAACCACCATTAAAGAAACAACACCCCCCCTACACATGGACATCCACACCCATGGGATTTCTGTTAAAACATGAAAACAGAGTCCCACAGCCAACAATGCATGACTATGTGAGCTTTTCTTTTTTAAAAAATGCAGTTTTGTTGTGGTCTACACTACTGTGGAAGTCAGTGGCATGTGTAGTTGGGCAGGAAAAGAAAAAAAAAATAATTCCATTAAAACATCACTTTTAGGCTTACAGAACAGATGAGAAACAGGTGTCTAAACCAAGTTCCCAAGTCTAGCTACTATTATATACCCCACAATAAAAGGGTGACCCAAACTAAACAAGTCCCTACTGATCCCCAAGTATCAGGTTGTACATAGAACCCATAGATATTTTGTTGTCTCTTTGGAATTCACTGTATGTCTTTTTTTTCTAATGTTTTCCCCCTAGTTGGTATATGTTTTAAATAAAAACTATGACTAAATGTTTGATTGTAAGGAGTTGTAGAAAGTGCCATTCTCTGTGGAGAAGTTTGTGGATGCCACAGCAAAAGCAGCTCCAGGAAGCACCACCTGCTGTCTTCTTGCCATGTGTATCCCAGTTCACCACCAGCCTCCATCACTGTCTTAGAAATAAACTTATTATCTGGTATTTTTCCCTCTCTCTCAGCAATTGAAGCCAGGCTTCTTCCTAACACCAGAGCTTTTCCAAGAATGTGCCTGAAGCCCAGACTTGTCTCTGAATTTCAAACAAAGTCTGGTGGGGTCTGGATTTCGAGCCTGGGCTTCTGTCTGGCTGTTCATTGTGTTGATGTGGTCCAGTCTAGCCCTGTCTGTCATCCTTGGAAGGCAGATACATAGCATAGGAGAAGGCAGGCAAGAAGAGAAGCTGAGACAATGGCTACTAGCCACCAGAGACATGGAAAAGTAAACTTGTCTTCAGCCATCCTCACCCATCTTCCATCAATCCCCCCCCCTTTTCCTGCTCCTCTCCCTCCCTTCCCCTCTTCATTCCTTTCCTTAAAAAGGAAACTGCTAAAATAAGGGTGGTAGAGAGAAAGTTCTAGAACTAAGGTTCTAGACAAGGAGGTTTTATCCTGAGTACCACCTAGAACTGGGGGTTAGTGGACATGTGGATCATTTAAACTACATGGGTAACAACCCTGTGGTTGACACTTGACAAAACCTACACTCATCTGGGAGACAGGCCTCTTGGCATAACTGTGGGAAATTATTTTGATCACCTTAACTGGCATTCTGCCTACTGTTGGTGGCACCATTCCCTGGGCAGGGGATCACAGACTATGTAAGAGCAGAAAAGTGAGCCAAGCTCAAGTATGCATCCATCCCTTCCTCTCTGTTCTGGTTAAGGATGCTGTATGGCTACCTGCCTCAAGCTCCTGTTTTCAGTTCCCAACTATGATATTCTGCACTATGAACCAAAATAAACCCTTTCTCCCTTAATTTGTTCTTTCCAGGGTATTTTATTATAGGAACAGGAAAAGAAACTTAAACTCTAGAATTAACTGGTGATACTTGATATGGTTGGATTGAAGCTGTAATCTCATATATGTTGTGTTTTGACAAAGGTGGTTGGTTTGGGACCCTCAGGTTAACAATGTGACTCTGACAAAGTGGTCTCAGCTGTTAAGTAGGACACTTAGATATTGATGAACATTTCTGATACAGGTACCCCTTGTAAAAGAGGATGAGTTTCTGAGTTAGGCTACCTGGGAAAACTGCGAGGCCATTTATGTATTTATTGTCCTTATTTATAAAATCAAAGTGACTACTTTTTCCCACTGTTCTCAGAATAAAACCAGCTGATGTAAATTTTAAAATAACTCTGCTATATAATAAACCTTATGCCAGTGCTGACATGAAAGGACTAGCCCCTCCTTGATTTGTCATTCACTACAACCCGATCATATGACCCGATGGAAGTCTTTGCAAATAGAACAGTGGTGTCTCAAGAGAGATGGATACAAACTCACTAATAGACACCATTAAGATTCAGAATAGGAGAGGATACATAGAGACAGTGGTTCAAGTTCATGAGGTGATGACAGAGATTGGAATGATGCATCTAGAAATCACAGAATGTCAAGAATTCTAGGTGTCAGTGGAAACTAGAAGAGATCTATGAGTTGGTTTCCTCTTCAGAATCTATGAAAGGAACCACCCTGGCTAAAGTCTAGACTTTGAACTTCGAGCCTACAGAACTGTGATACTTGCCATTACCACAGTAGTAATTTTGTGGTAGCTCTGGGAAACCAAGGTGGGGTATGAGTAGAATTTTCTATTTGTATGGTGAGTGTCAAGACCCAGACATCTCAGGATTTGGACAACCCCAGAAGTCACCCAGCATTCCAGATTCTCCAAGGGACACAGATGCTTGTACCTGCACTAGTAGTAAGAAGCATGTTTGGGAGACCTTTTGTCCTCCATTTCTGACAGCCCTTTAGAGTTCTAAGTCTAAAATACAAAATAAGAGAGGACCAGGAAGTTCATGAGATTGGCAATAGAATAGAAAAGGCATCTCTGCCATCGATATTACTGATGACACTAAAATTAGAGAAGTCACAAAGTTGAATTCTGTATAAACACAAGTTCACAGATAAAGCTTTCAAGTACACCATCACTTTCAGGTGGACACTGATCACAAAATAGAGCCATTTCTGTAGAAACATAGGCTGAGAGGAATGCCAGATCCTGGGATGCAGGATTTTCAGCTTAGCACAAACTGAAAGTTATGCAATGGGCATTTTCTTCATTGGGGAACTGGATTTTTGGATCCAGCATATTCTGTGTGTTCAGATCCATCTAGCTCCATATATATTTATGTGGACGCATGGAACATGTGATCAAAGGACTGACTGGAGTGAGAGGGCCGCCTGGGAATAGAATCTCAGATCTACCAACACTAGTGGTTTCTGACGAGTCACTTCCCCTCTCCACATTGTTTCTAGCCACATGGAAAATGGGAGTGACAGTGACCACAAAACAAAGTGTGCTTTGAGAACAGCCAGATGCAGTTTGCTTAGCACATAGTCTGGGAGGGAACAGTGTTCCTTGACTTTCTGTATACATTCATATCTTTCACATTTCTAAGATACATATATATCCTGCCCAAAGCATGTTAAGGGATAAAAGGACAAGTTTGAAAGAAAATGGATTCAAAAAGGATCTGCATTGCAATAAAGAGAGGGAAACTCTTAAGAACAATGGATATTGACCAAGAAAAGCAATTGTTTTTGTGTTTGCTATTTTTCTAAATTAAAGATTAAGCAAAGACTTCACCGGGGTGACTCAATTTTGTGGGAATTTAAAAAAAAATCAGAATTTCTGTAACAGGTGAATTGGGCATTAATTTCTGAAGAGACACATGCTTAATGGTATGGAATTGTAAATGTTGGGGGAGTGGTAGAGAGTAGTGAGCTGTCCTAAGCAAGCAGTTACAGGGAGTTCTGAAGAGAGAAGATGTGTATGTGAAGGAGATGGGCTGCCAATGCAGAGTTAGACCAGCAAATTTGAAGCCAGAGGGGGCTCTGTGGTGTCATTGCAGATGACAGGAGGGTGACTCTGTGATGTGAAAGACAGCAGGGAGCAGAAAAATGTTAGGAACCCAGACTTAGTTCAAGAGGCGAGGCCAGTGACCTCAGCAGGATCTTGTAGAGAAAGTGATTGTGACAGACAGAAAGATACACGGCAAAGCATGGTTCAGAAAAGGCACATCAAGTGTTGAATGAAAGTCAAATTAATAAAGTACGGTACGGAAACTGATTGCCTTAGGAGGAAAAGCAAAAGGAGTCAAAGACAGCTTGAGGTTTTTGACTGGGACCGAATATGTCTTAAGGATGAGTTCCAAGTGCGTCTCAAATATGTTACTTTTGTTATTTTTGGTTATATTCATGTTTTTCTAAGTGAATATATCCTTTTTAATAGTTATAAAAATAAAGGATTACTATTATTGTAACATCAATCATTTAGAAGTGTGTAAGCTCTGCTGAGTCACCTCCATCACCATGTGGATATAGTCACTTAATATTTTAGTCATTTAAATGTTTTCCTCCCTCATTCCCACCCTCCCTCCCTCCCCCTCTTCCTACTTCCCTTTCTTGAAAGTAGTGAAATTGCTCTTGCTCCTGCCTCATACCTGGGTTCCTTAGCACCATGGTATGAGTTTCATGCTGCAGATTAATACAATTTTCCTGTCACTTTTAATAGCTGGGAAGCATTCTTCTTTATGTATAACATCATGGTTTATCTAACTATTCCTTGCCAATAAATGTGGATTTGTCTCCAGATCTTGCTGATAGGCATCATACGTTTTTAAGCCTGGATATGTGAAGTGATCCATTTCTAAACACTTGCCAATTTCAAATTGACTTTTGACAATTTTTAATAATTATTTTTTAATTGGAAACCCCCTTCCCAGTAGAAACAAGGGGAAGTCCTGGTGGGTTAACTGATTTATAGTAAATGGGGAAATTTTTCAAGTTTGCCTATTTGTACTGCTTTTTTCCTTCATGGATTGCCTCTCTCTTCTCCCTGTTATTTTTGCTTGATGGATGGGACACTGAAGATATATTTTCTTTATTATGCTCATTTAAATTGGGTGCTTGCATTTGTTTGTATTTCTCATTTAGCCATTCCTTTTTAAACCCACTCATCTTTTCTTTGTTATTTCTGGTTTTCATGTCATATTTTAAGGTATACTCACTTTCTCCCAGAAGTACAGGAAAATGTCTTTAGCACA
This sequence comes from Phodopus roborovskii, assembly GCF_943737965.1. Classification (NCBI taxonomy): domain Eukaryota; kingdom Metazoa; phylum Chordata; class Mammalia; order Rodentia; family Cricetidae; genus Phodopus; species Phodopus roborovskii. Next base: position 3,465,989 of record NW_026125537.1, read on the forward strand.
CAGTCTTGATTGCCTTCTTGCTATTCACCTTGTGATTTAAGTTTTCTGTTAAAATTTTTCTGGTTACAGGATAGCAGTGAGAGCACTGACTGTCTCAGAATGGAAGCTTTCCACCTCTCTGACACTCTTGTGCTGATCACATACACACAACCTGACATTACAGAGGAGGAAGGGACAGAGGTAGGCAGGTAGAGTGACTATAGCAATATCACATCAGTTGTCAGAAAAAATCACTTCCAGTTCTGAAGCTGCTCTCCTGCTGACATCCGAGTCACTCTTTTCCATCCACGGTGGAGGTGTTGGCTGCTATTTTGTGTTTATCTCTGAAAAGTCAACTTGAACATCAGATGCCCTGCCTGGCTTGCACAACCTTTGGTGTAGGTGGCTGCCACATTGAAAAATTAAATCGGGCTCCTGTGACCAGGTTTCTTCAACCTATCACACTACTACAAGATTCTTGTCCCCAGTGATGTAGTATTATAAGCTTCTGTCTCACCATGGGTAATCTATAGAGGAGAAGTAATATTGTGATGTTTTGAGATGTATTACAGAAAAATGAATTTGAAATAATTCGATGGGTGGAGTTTAAGAATAAAAATCCTACAAATATTATGCAGTTATGCATGTGCATAATTGTAATTATGCAAACATTATGGTTGTTAGCTTTATGTTTTTGTGAGATTCCTAACAGTGGGAGTGATGGTATCTCTGACTCTTTGGGACCCTTTTTCTCCTAGTGGGTTGTCTTGACCACTCAGCTATAAGGGTCTGTGCCTAGTCTTACCACCATGTGTTATGGATATTCCTGTGCTGTGAGGCCTGCTCTTTTCTGAAGGAAAACAGAGGAGGAGTGGATCTGGGGCAGAGGGAGGTATGTATATGTGGCTGAATGTATTGTATGAGAGAAGAATTAAAAAAAAGAAAAATTAAAAGAGTAAAACCTGTAACTTTTAGATAAAACAATTAGTGTTGAAGTTATAAATTGTTAGTCCCGAATTCAAACGTTGATAGCATTCTTTCCTAAGCATTCTTGCATTTTCAGCTTTACCTCTTTCTTTTGATAATTCCTTTTGTTCTATGACATGCATAATGCTTCTGCTTTTATAGCCATGCCCATACAGTTTCTTTTTAATGCTTTTATTTTAAAATCATGCATTTATTTAAGTGAATGTACATAAATTGTCAGGCTTCAACTGGTAAATTTGCATGGAGTGAACAGTGTAACTTGTATAAAATCATTATCCCCAACTTAAACACCAGAATATGTTAAGCATTCTAGAAGTCTACCCCTTCCAGTCATTGTTTCCCCAGTGGAAACAATGGTCCAAGGTATGTAGGCATGGTGGCCAAAGTAGGAAGCTGAGATTACATCTCAACCACAAGCATAAAGCAGAGAGTGAACCAAATGCAGGTCAAGCCTGTGTACTCTCAAAGCCTCCCCCCTCCATCCCCTGACGATGATGGACTTCCTCTAGAGAGGCTGTGCCTGCTAAACCTCCCCAAACAGCACCATCAGCTGGGGACAGTCTTCTAATGCCCAAGTCTATGGGGGTATTTCTCATTCAAATCAAAACAAGAGTTGTCATGAACAGTGCTGATCAACTTTACCACTAATTGTGTTTGGTTGTATGTGCACACACATTTCTATTGCACATATACCTGGAAACAAAAAAGACATATGTAGAATACATATGGGAGAGAGTATATGCCTCTTTTTTTTTTTCATGAAAATGGACCTTACTGTTGTGCATTTTTCCTTTTTCTTTCGAAATAAAAGTATCATTATTTAGTGTTTAAAGAATTGAAAACTATTCATTTGTTTTGGCCTGATTTCCACTATTTGCTTATTTCTGAGAACTCACAAGTGATTCTACAGGTAATGTGGTCTGGAGTAAATCTGGCCCAAGTGCTTGCCTCATTTTAGTTTGCAGAGCCTGGCAGAAAACATTTTTTTATCCTATGTTTCTACAATAGTTCACTGTGATGTGATGAAGCTCTAAGCTTTTTATAAAGGAAATTGGAGGAGAGAACTAATATGATCTAGTGTGGTTTTGATGTAATAATGAGTCTTTGCACTGAAGTCCTGGGGCCACACAGCTTTGTAGGGGGATTCTGGGAATAGAAGAATTTGTGCTTTTCATCAGGAAGTCCTCCCTTCATGTAGTCCATGGTAGAGGTGAAATATTTCAAACCTCCAGAAAGAAATTGTAATGGAAAGTTGAACCATCTCGGCAACTGGACTCTATTTTTCTAGGTTCTAAATCTGTGACAATAAAAAATTACACATTTCTTGTCTTCATGGACTTAGCTCATCATCCATTGCTTGGAGAAGGTTGTTTTAGAAGAGCATGACACAATGAAATGAAAGTCTGCTTTTTACCTTTTCAATATAATATACAAATTATCAGTTTCATAGAATCGGGTATGCTACTTGGGACTTTACTCACTCTATACAATGGAAGAGATCCTAAACGCCTTGTGGGTTTCATTAAATGGTAGTTTACTCTTTCCTTACATCAAAGTCTGTACAGCCAGATGAACTGACATGGTGTTTCACAGACACAGGGACCTGGCTGTTTTTGCATTACTGTTCCAGCATCCTAAGCATAGCATAGCTTCTAGTTATCCTTCTTTCTAGTCTGTGCATTTACCCCTGGAGCAAGGGGTGAGGGAGAACACAGTCCCTTCCTTTGAAAGGATAGTGTGCATGCTGTCTTTACAACTACTGGGCCCATCTCTTGACCAAAAGCAACACAAGGCCATGTCTAGTAACAGGAAGGCTGAAAAAAATAGTGTCTTTAATAGTGAGTTTCACAGACATGATAACATTGATAACTCAAAAGTGGAGTTTGGAGATAAACCAGAATTTCTGCCAGTGGGTGTTCTTAAAACTCATGTGCTTTTCTTTTTCTAAATATTTATTTATAAACTTAGATCTTTCCATGGCTCTCACTCTTTATTTTTCTTATTTTTTCTTTTTGTATATAACTCATCTCTTAAGGCTTCCCACTCGTGTGTGTGTGTGTGTGTGTGTGTGTGTGTGTGTGTGTGTGTGTGTGTGTCTGCATCTGTGTCTGTGTAGTATATATGTGAATACGTGTGTGTGTGTAGTTGGTATATACATGTGGAAACCAAAGGTCAGTGTCAGGTACCCTCCTCAATCACGTTTTTTGTTCGTTTGTTTCTTCAAAGAGTCTCTTATTGCATCCAGAGCTCACTGACTGTCTACACTGTCTGTCAAGTGAGTTCAGGCATCATTCTTTCTCTCCCTTACAATACTGGGGTTAATAATGTGTGCACCACTCCCTGCTTTGCATATGTGCTGGGGTCTGACTGTAAAGTCCTCGTGCTTTTGTAACAGACACTTTACCAAGTGATCCATCTCTTTAGTCTCCTCCATGTCCCAATGTGAACATGTGCTCGCTCTTCTTCTTCTCTCTCTCTCTCTCTCTCATACACACACACACACACACACACACACACACACACACACACACACACTTTTTGTCACTGAAGCTTCTTGCCAATCAGGAAATAGGAGGCTGTCGAGGCCTGCAGCCCCACCTTGCTTTTTGCTTCCTTGAGTCTTAATCTAGAAAACAGAATATTCATTTTTACATTTATTCATATGTACTCTCACTCTTCTTTTATTCCTTCTTCTCCACCAAGGTAATTGAGATGATCTGCAGTCATGAGCTCACATGCCCTTGATAAACTTGAGCTACAAAAATTCCCCACTCTAATTCCTAGCAACCTATATTTAACCAGGGTACTTGTCAGTATCGGTTGGACAGGGGAATAATAGTTATCAGCCTCCAGTGAATTATAAAGGAAAATAATTAGTTAACCTTGAGATAGCAAGGGTGCTGGACAGCTGAATAGCAGAGCCCTTCCAGTGTTCAATAGGTCTGAAAGCTTGGAATGCATTGTCCTCAAGGACAAGGAGAGCTGGGCATTCATTGCTGTCCCTGAGACAGGACAGCCACATTCCTTTGTGGGTATGCCTCTACCCATCTGAAGCCCTTTAACACTTCTGATTCACTCATGGTTGTCTTAAGAGCAAAATTTTTGATCAGGATAATTTTGAATAGTTTTTAAGAGACAGTTCTGAAGTAAGCCAATCTGAGTTTAACTTCTAGTCCCATCATAGACTCTTGTTTCTGGCTTTAAAAACATTTATTAATCTCTTTCTGATTTTCTATCTCCTCAACCTTTTGGGGGCTGGTGATGAACCCAGCTGCAGTTTTGTAACTTAATTATAATACAAGTAAATAGCTCTCTGCCTCAATTTAAAAAGAGAGAAAACATGTTGTAATGTGCTTATTACCTTGAGTTAATTCACTGCATCTGTTCATCCAACTGTTGTTTGCAAGAAAACCAAGGAAAGATGAAGTTGGGGCTCAGCCTTGCTGGCTAGAAAGACTAGAATAGATATATTTAATCAGCACGTACAGTATATAGTCATTCTGAGTTGATGCTTGTTTCTGACAAGATGCTTTCAGCAAGGACTGCAATAAATGAAGTAATCGGAGCTTGGGCTCTGAAGTTACAGCTACGGAAAATCCCCGTCTAGGATATGTTCATCTCCCCGCCCCACCCATGCCATGAGTTTATCAAACTAATTAACTATGCAACAAAATTCCAGCTCCTCCATGTGAGCATTTACCATCTTCATCTTAACCTGTCCCTCACTTCAGAGCCATGGCATCACTTGACACATGGTTACAAAAAGAACTAAGTGATGTGGTACATGGGAAGCACTTAGTATGACACGTTCAGCAGAGCAAAGGTAAACAATGCCTAGCAGAAGCCCAATGCTGTATCATGTTAGTGACTGCTAGAATTTACTTACTAATAGAACATTTTTACAGCTTACAACAAGCTGTACCTACATACTGTGTGCACCTTGATGCCTTTTGATGTATGGATGACTATAAAACAGTCAAGATGGTTGTATCCTGTACTCATTCAGATATCAAAATGTCACTATAATCCATCACCCCTACTTTTACAAACTTTGCCACCCCAATTGTGGACCATATGTTGGGTATCACTATGCTATTGATTACATTGACATTGCTGAATTATTTAATACTCTTATATAATCATATGGAATATAGTTATTTTTTAACTATATTTTTCCAACACAAGTATGTTATGTGAATCATGAATCAGTGATTGGTTTGTTTTACTGCTTATTAATATGCTAGTAATATTTGTATACTGTGGATCCATTCCTCTATTTTTAGGCAGTTGAATTGTTTCTAGATTTTGACTATCATAAATAAAATTCCCATTACCTATGTGCATGTTTTTCTGCATGTGGGCATTTCCTTTTCTCTTGGATAAATATCTGAGAGTGGAGTGGATGGCTGTTAACATAAGGAATGCTGTGGCTTTTTAAGAAGTTGTTTGTTTATTGTTTTCCAAAATATCTGTGCAATTTTGCTTTTCCAACCTTAGTGCATGGGAATCCCAACTTCTGAAAACCTTGCCCAACATGTGATGATGTTGCCCTGTCTTTTCAGTGTAGCCTTTCTAATAAATATCTAGCATATCAGAGCAGTTTAGCCCCTGGTGTGTGTAGCTGTCACCTGCATAGATCCTTTGCTGACTTCTGGACATGTTGTCTGTTTTGCATTACGTTACTTTCTTATTTTTGAATTTTGAGAGTTCTTTAGGTAGTCTGAATTTGATTTCTTTATTAGATATCTGATTTGTGAGTATCTCTCCTGACATGCTATTTTAATAGTACAAACTGATCTTAAGTGACTCTTCTAGAGTGATCCTCTTTGTTCCTACAAATGTTCTTTATTCTGTTTATTAGTGCTAATTCTCTCCTGATTAGTATTAGCATGTGTCTTCCCAATGTTGTATTTTTCCTAATTTATGTCTTTATACATATAGGCAGCATATATTTGGATCTTGTTATGTTATCCAATAGGAAAGCCTCTACCTTTTAATTGTGGGTAGTTAGAACAGCTTGATTCAACATAATATTTATTATGGTTTAGCTTAAGTGTGTCTTTTTTTTTTTTTTTTTTTTTTTTTTTTGCTTCTTGTTTTCTTTAATCCATCCTTTTGTTGAGTTTGTATCGATTAAAAAAGTATGAGGAAGGGTCACCGTGTAGCTTCAAACGTAGAGTCTTCTCATAAGCACTGGGACCATGGGCATGGTCCATGTGATCTGACTTAATCAAGGTTGTTTTTTCTTAAAAAACTGACTTTTAATTATCTTTGTCAATGTAATCACTAAAGCTGTCCCCCTTTATTTGAGTAGTTGCTTTCATATTTATAGTATGCATCTTTAAGTCCAGAGTGTTCAGTTTTGTCTACCTGCCGACTTTTCTTCTGTTGGTGTAACACATTTTAATCCTTTTTAGATTTTGTAAAACACCACAAAACATTTTTATTATGCTTGCTTAAGGGGTTAGTTATCTTTTAAAGGATGTAAATATTGGGAAAATGTTTTCATATTTACCAGTGTACTTAACATTTTTGTTATCCTTTTATGGCTTGAAATATCTATCTGGTATCAGATTCCCTGTGTTTAAGAACTTTATGGTCTCTGTAGTATAGGTTTTCTGGTGACAATTCTATAACCTTTCACTTATTTGAAATGTCTTTATTTTTCTTTGCAATGCATTTTCTGCTTATGAGTATCTTTGGGATTTTTCTGTATTGTTGGTATTGAGTAATTTGATAGCAATGTGCTTGGCTTTTATTGTGTTCTTATGATACTCACTGCTCTCCTGGGTCCTGCAGGTCTTATTGTTGTTTTCAACAGAAGCTAACATGATGAGTTCTAATAGATTGTTTTGGTTGTTTCTGTTTTCCTTTCTGAGTTTTTTTTTTCTGTTAAGATATAGATCTGTTCTGTCATTGTTCTCAGTTTTGTGAACATAAAATTATTCATATTTCTTCACACATGCTTTATGGTCCCTGCTGCTGATGGGGTTTTTCTCCCCTCATATTTCCATATTCTTTTTTCTTTCTGTCAGTCAGTATATCTGGAAGTAAAATAATTTATTCATCTTTTAAATAACAAATGTTTTCATTAATATTTCCAAAGTCATTTGGAAAATATTGATTTTTTTCTTGTGTTAGGAAGCAAGAAAGAGAAGTTTCTCTATAACTTTTAGTGTCATAGCTTACTGCTGGATTATCATAGTGTTTAGAATGCTGCATTTGTGTTTTCTAGTGTTTTTAGCTATAATTAGTGAGAGAGATTGGCAGTATAAAGGGTTAATCTTGCCTGCCATTACAGAGTTTTCCCCACCATCTTAAAAGTTCAGTTCAGAATTTGTTCCTTCATGCCCTTTAGTTCATAAGCGATTTTTCCAGACAGCCATAGTTGGTAGCACAGCAATGACCCTAGTGAGTGTTTAAGATGGCTGACAACTCTCCAGCTGGTTCCAATCAGTTTAGCCACAGCAATGGATTGTCCTGCGTACAGGCAATGTCAATACGACTTTTTACATTGCTTCTGAGTAGAACAGGTTTGTAATCCACCCTGAAGCCTCAGTCTCTCATGAAGAGCTCTGCATTTATTATGGATTCTAGAAAGTTCTCCATGTGAGAGTTCTTATTTGTGAGTCATGAGTCATACAGTTCTAATTCCAGGCATTTTCATAGCTTCAAACTCAGGCTTTTGTCAGTGAGGGAGATCCAGACAAGTAAAGGTCATAGAGAGGCAGTAGCCATGGAAGAGGTAATGATGTCATGTTTCAGAGAACTCTGCCCATTAAATGGGAAATGGTATACTAGAGCAATAGACTGATGTTCTTTACACTGAGGCTTCCTTGGTGACAAACTGTCCATCATGGCCTTTACTCTCATAAACACCAAGCATTTATGAACAGGTAGATGTAGCATCAGAAGGGGCCAAGGAGGGCTTAGTTGACTCTCCTTCCTGTCTCTTACTACCACATTCTTTTCTCTTGGATTTTAGTCTGAGAAAATGAATAACATACTGGAGTAAGGCCAGAAATGAGCTGCAAAAAGAACACAGGATAAAAATGTTCCTTCCCCAAAGGGGAATTGTTTAGAAATCTGAACAATTAGAAGGTGAAACTTCCTGTTTTTAAGGTAAGAGTGCAGTGTCATGTAAAGAAGGGCATTGTCATTAACAAGTGGAACTCTTGTTAAATGAAGCAGGTTGTGGTCTGCTTTGGCTTCTCCTTCCTCTTGCCCTCCAGTGATAGCCATTGGCCCCAGAGAGAGACAGACAGAAGGGTTGAAGACCTCCCAGACTAGGATCTGTCTCCCTAGCCCTTCCATTTGGAGGTTATTTTCAATCTTTTTGTAACTAAGTAGTTATAGAAAAAGAAGCAAATACATTATTGAATGCGTTTTCAGATCAATGATAACATCTACAGACTGGGTATAATGCTGCTGCAGGGAGTCATGCTGTTAGTCTTGCTAACTTGACATGGTTTTAGACAGTCTCTGGATCTGGTTCCAGACTTTGGTAAAGTGGGGAAGGCAGGCTATTTGACAGAGCCAACAATGAATGGAAATCATTAAGCAGTGATGGTTGTCAGGCTGTGTGGTGTGTGCACATCAGTGGCTGAGTTTACTGTCTCATGACACACTGAAGTACACACACAATCCATTCTACTTCATGGATTTTTCTTTCCTTGAATCAGGGTCTCTTCATATAGCCAGGCTTGCTTTAACTCACTTAGTAGCCCAGATCTTAAACTTATCAGAGTTCTGCCTCAGCTTCACTGGTGATGGGATTATAGTTACATGTTACCACTCCTGGATTTCATATTGCCTCTTGCTGAGGGAAAACTGAAAGTTAGAAAAGTTTCCTGATTTGCCAAAGTCAAGCAGTTATTATGCTTGAAGTGAATGAATTCTGACTTCGGACCCTTATATGTTGTTATTCAGTAACAGGAGTCATCCAGAGCCCTTATTCAGATCATGCGGTAGTGGCTCTTTCAGAGCACAGTGTTGCAGTCGTTTGAGGCAATGACAGCTATGTGTATTAGAATAGTCTTGGATCGACTACTCTGCCTATCATGGGCAGAGTGACAAATTAAAGGTATCATGGGCCCAATGGAATCCTGAGGACACCCCCACCTCACAATTAGCCAATATTGCTTCAGTTAAGTAGCTTGGATGGCTGTAGACAGACCTGTGTTTTTCTGATATGCCGAAGGCTCTGTGAAGCATTGTGGTTTCTGCAACAACTGCTTTGTTTTATTTGCTTTTACTGAAATTGTCCTCAGAAAGGGAAATGTGCAGAACTCAACACTGTGAAGAACGTTGGAAGAACAAATAATGTTGTATTATATAATATATTATATTATATATAATATAATATAATATAAATATATAATATATTTATATACCATATATAAATATATTATATATAATATAGTATATATTATATATAATATAAAAATATAATAAATATATAAAATAATATAATAATTATTTTAACAAAACAGCAAACACAATAATGATACTAACACTAGCCAATGGCTTAGACTGTGTGATACTGGTGCAAATCAAATACTTTACAGAGAAAAATAAAAATGTCTTTTGAGATATGACTGGCATTGTAGCAGGACTTAATGAATACTATGCTTGAAAAATGGTACCAATTTAACATTATTCCAGCATTAACTGCCAATTTATAGAAAAAACATGGTGTGACTCATAATAAGAATTATTAGATTGGACTGCAGGTGTAACTCAATGGTGGAACCCTTAACTTGGGTTTAATCCCAAGCAAGTGAGTATATATGTGGGTACACACACACTCACTCACACACACACACACACACACACACACACACACTTACTAGTGGCTAGCTAAAGATACACCTTTTGTGTTATGGACAATAGTGATATTACACAACATCACATAAACACAGAACTGTACAAATATGGACACTCATATTTGTAGAAAATCTGTACTTGTTCTATTCCTAGATGTTCAGAACATGATTGTTTAAATAAACTGTGTGTTGTGTTTTCTGATTACTCTGACCTGGGAGTGATTTTACTTGTTAACAATGCTGAAATGCTCAGGACACTTCAGCACCCTCAGGGAACACCCACCACCCTGTATGCACGCAATGGAACAGAGGGCAGCCAGGGTGGCTCCAGTCTTCCTCCTCAGCACTTGACCTGACACCATGTCACCAAGAACCAAAGTTCCCTGCTCTTATTTTGAAATGGAAATGCCAAGAAGAGCTTTGGGGTCTCAGCAACTGATGTTTCCCTGATGAAGTTCTTGATCAACTACAAATCTAGTGTTTAAAAACAGTGGAAGCTACTAAAATAAGTCAAGGTTAAGGAAAAAAAATGGTATTTTAATCTTAGACCTCAGTAAATTATGTTAAAATGGTGATGGTTCATGGGTGAAGGAGTTACTTATCTTATCAGGCACAGGAGGAAAACAAGGATGAGAAGACATGTTCTATAATTCCATAGAGAACAATGAAACAGTGACATCAACTAACCACATTCAGGCCAAAGCATCTCAGCTTGGCTCATGTGTGTTCATTTCAAACCAGAACAAACTGAATACATGAGTGCTTCCTAAATGTTAATATGGATCTGAATGACATTTATTAAATATCCAGGGTCCCAGATGCACTGAGATTTTGATTATCAGGTGTGGGCTGTGGCCCAGGAATCTTCTCTTCCAACACTTTTTTGCAACATTGATGTAAACCATGCCATAACAGTAGAAATGATAAAATGTTGTGACAACTCTTGAAATCCTCAGCATCAATAATCACTCTACCCAGGATCGTGTTGGAAAACATAAACCAAAAATTCATTGTCCTTTATATAAATTGTAATCAGCTAACTGTGTTTTAACACTTAGGACCCAAAATGGTCAAATAGTGAATCATACTGGAGTTTTCTTCTTGTTCATACAGAAGGTTATGTTTTGTTCACATTAAAAATGCACTCTCATGGGGTCCATACCACCCCTATGATCACTCTGGGACTCAGAATGATGGAATAAGATGCAGGCTGATGGGGGTTGTCTGTTTTTAACACATGATTTCCAATACCATTTGTATGCTGACATTCAGATGGTGGAAAGGAAGACAGCCTTAAAAATCACAAACAGGCTTGAACATGTATGTTCGCTATCCATATGCTAAAATCACAGCCCCCAGTACTTCAGAGTGTGACTGAATTTGGGTAATTGGTTGTCCTCATTAGGATTTTGTCAACTTGACACAATCTAGAGTCATTTGGGAAGAGGGAACCTCAACTGGAAAAAAACAAAGCCTCTATAGATTGGCCACTGGGCAGGTGTATGGGGCATTTTCTTGATAGATGTGAAGGCCCACTCCACTATGGGTGGGACCACCCCCTGGCACATGGCCCTAGGACTGTAAAAAGTAGGCAGAATTGCAAGTATTCGGGATCTGGTGACTGACAACACTAGGGGTCACTAGAGGAAATAAAGGGGAATGATAGGCTTACAGACAGAAGCTGAGCTTGCAAGGTTAGGGAGACAAGAGATCCTGTAAATGGAAAGTTGGTGCTGCAGCCACTTTGTACCACACTAAGAAGTGGAATGAGGGTGTCTGAATACCAGTCAGTACATGAATCAATATTCTGAGTAGGAACACAAAAAGCTCCTAGGAGAGAGACAATCCAAGATAAGAGACAATGGAATAATTCTGCTCAGATAGTAATGAGACAGTTATCTGCTGCTTAATACATACATAAACCAACAAACTTACTAATACCCTCAATGAAAGACAGGCATCTACAGCCATAAACAAGCTGAAAATTATGTATGATGGAGATCCTGGGATGTCTATATAGACACTCGTTATGTAAAAGATGGATACAGTTTTCATGTGCCAGTATAAAAGTTTGCAGTGGCTTAATGATGCCTAATGCAGGTCAGGCCACTCTAAAGTTCACATTTAAATAAAGGAGGAGGAGGACAAGGAGGAGGAGGATGAGGATGAGGAAGAGGAAGAGGAAGAAGGAGAAGGAGAAGGAGAAGGAGAAGGAGAAGGAGAAGGAGAAGAAGAAGAAGAAGAAGAAGAAGAAGAAGAAGAAGAAGAAGAAGAAGAAGAAGAAGAAGAAGAAAGCAGACAGAATGGACCACGAAGAATAAGCCAGAATGAAGTTTTGAAGCTTTCCTTCATGGCCTCTGCTTCAGTTCCTGCCTCCAGCTTCCTGCCTTGGGTTCCTGCCATCATTTTCTTCAGTGATAGACTTTGATGTGGAAGTATACGCAGAAATAAACCTTTTCCTCCACACACTGTTTTCAGTTATGGTGATTTATCACAGCAATAGAAACCCTAAAACAATGGCCTTACAGTGCTGAATTATACTGAGGTCCTTCGGGTTAGGTGTCAGTCTGACTGGTGCCTTTATAAGAAGAAAATCCCAAGACACACTGAAGTGCCTGAGCTACAGGTGTGCAGAATAAAGATGACAGCAAGAAAGTGGCTATCTCTAAGCTAAAGACAGGTCTCAGGAGCAAACAGGGTCTTGTGATTGCTGAAAATGCAAACAGAATATATGCTGTTGTTGTTTGAGGCACCTAGGCTGTGGTATCCTTATCCTGTAAGGACTAATACGGAGACTAATAAAAGTAGGGATATAATGGTTTCACTGGGAATGGTACACATTATTTTCATCTGTTAAGTAAAACTCAATAATGACTTCCTTGGTGCACTGTTGTCTTGGAATAAAAACCTAGCTGTATACAAGAAGATAAGATGAGCTCATGTGGTTAATATAGAGTAGTGTGCACATACCCTTGGTCCCTGCCATTTAGTATATGGGCCACTCATCTACCAGTCTAAAGAAATGCTTCACTTCTAGTAGAATAGTTCCTGGATTCCTATTTCTAGCCATATCAGAGGTGTGTAGGGAGAGAATGGGGTAGGTACTAGCAAAGACTTAAGGAAGATGGAACTCCACAGTGGGGTCATCATGTAGCCCAATGCCCCAGTCCCTGGCTGCTGAAAGGAAGGAGAAGCAGAAAGAAGTCCCATAGGTAGGCCTAGAAGGCAAGAAGAAAAGCACATCCATTGGGTAGTTGTATGAAGTGGAAATGCACGTGTGCTTGTGTGTGTGTGTGTGTGTGTGTGTGTGTGTCTGTGTCTGTGTGTGGTGTCTCATGGATCTAAGTGTGCATATTCGTGTGCCTGTGTACATAAATGCAGGTGCCAGAGCAGGGCTGTGGGTATCTTTCTTTATAGCAGATATCTTATTTCCATGAATAAGGTCTCTCTTTCAATTGGAAGATTGCTCTTTCAGCTAGGCTGGCCGGCCAGCCAGTAAGCTCTTAGGAGCAACCTGTCCCTTACCTAATGCTGGGGTTGCAGGTACACCCACTCATTCCTGTTTCATTTTATAAAATGAATGCTGAGGATTTGAACTTAGGTACTTAGGCTTGCTAAACAAAGTCTATTGCCCATTGAGCCATTTCTAGAGCCTCTTTTTATTCATTTTGTAATTAACATAAAGTTTACAAAATAAGTTTAGAGCTTAGAGCTTTATACAAACTCCAGTGATCCATAAATCAAGCATCTAGTCTATACACCTGAAGACTAGCACTAGGGCATCTTGTCTCACAGCCAGTCACCATTTCTTAGCTCTAATCCCTGTTGGAATTTTGACTCCATAGATTAGGTTTGCCTATTGAACTCAAAACACATGGGATGATGCAGGATGTACTCTTTTATGCCTGACTTCCCTAGCTCTATTTTGTGTTTATAGAGTTCACTATGTGCTTGAATTCATGTGTTTTATATGACCACTTATATTTGTGTGATTATATATTAATTCTAATAGCCATGGTCCTCTTGATAGACAGTTGATTATTTCCAGTTTGAGCTATTTCAATAACACTGCTGCTATCTGATAAATAAGACAAAAGGGTGTGTAATTTCCAGCCTTGGTAGACAATGTGAAACTGTTTTCTGAGGTGGCTATACTAAATGTTTATTTATAATTCCATTTATTTTCCCTTTTCTATACCATTTTCAAAATCCCTTTCTTGCTCCCTGCCCATACCCTCTGATCCTGGAGATCTGAAGCTGTCATCAATCCCCTGACACTGCCTCCCTACACCGTGCTGTATACCTTGCATCAGCACTTGCTTGTTATCTGTCTTGCTCACTTGGGTAGTTTTTAATTTTAGCTGTTTCTTTTATTTCATGTTGGTGAGTGGGTGTTTTGCTGGGAGATGAGTCTGTGTTTGTATGAATGTGCAGCATCCCTGGAGGCCAGAAGGTGGCATCAGATCCCCTACACCTGGAGAGATAGATGGTTTTCTGCTGCCAAGTGGGGGCTGGAACTCAAGCCCAAGTGCCCTGGCAGAGAAGCCGGTACTCTTAACCATTGAGCTATCTCTTTAGCGGCTTTTATTAGTTTTAAGTAAAAGATTCCAAGGTAGTTATGAAGCTTTCCAGTCTTTACACAGCTGCACTGCGGAGAACTGGGCTCACTCAGAGGACTCAAACTCAGAGATCGCTGTTGTGTCCCTCTAGGCCCTTTCAGGGCATCTCTTTCCACATAGCATTTTCCTTCTCTGGGGATGAATTTTCTGTGTGCAGTTGTGTCACACCTCCAAATTCCCCTCACCTCTATGTAAGCCTCGCATGGGTTAGAAATACATCTCTGAACTAGTTTGTGGTGACACTGAGAAGGAGGGGCACATGCTTTGAGTGAGCCAGGCTGGGTAAATGTCCATGCAAAGCGGGGAACAGTGGGGACCTCACTTGCACTGAGACACCAAGGCAAGAGAGCAAGGCCATGTGCCAAAATGTGATGGATCTCAGTCAACAAATACAAGAAGTGCCCACCAGAAAGATGAACAATATATCCCCTTTGGGAGAATGTGGGAAATTTCCAAAGAGCATTGCATGAGGCTCATCTTGAATGATGGGAATGTAAGGTCTGGGGCAGGTGAACTTTCTGAGGTCACTTCAAATCACTCAGATGGGTGACTGCCCATGACCGGCTTTCTCATGAGGCCAGCTTTACTACAATGGACATAAAGTGTCTCATTAATATGGACCCAGTCTTGGTCCACTAACTCAGCACAAAGAAGCCAAATGATTCCTCCATGTCTTTTAAAGTGGAAATGAATGACACTGCAGTACCTGACCTCCAAGTGGAGGCAAAATGATCCTGGCAAAACGATTTTGATTGGAGAGTAGAAGGGGAGGGGGGAGAGGGACAAGAGGACAGAGGAGGACAGGCTGTGTAGAGCCTAGGCATCATAATAAACATTCAGAATTCCTCAAGTCACAAATAGTACATCTGCATAGAAAAGGAAACAAACAAAGCGCAATCCAGCGTGCTCACTCACTGCCTCCTCCTCATTCCACTAAGGTGTGTAACGGGTCTTGGCCCTCCAGATGGCTTGTGAATTTCATTATAACAGTATACATTTCAGGAATGAGCCTCAAGTGTTGATTGAACTTCAATTCTTTGCAAAATAAGGGAGGGTCTTCAAAGGTCATTAGCCTGAATAACTATCAACATACCAACATCAGGCCTGCTGGATTCAAAACCTCCCAGATGACCACACCAGACCAAGATAAAAACCACAGGTTCTTTGAATTGTATTTTTTTGTTGCAAGGCTTTCATAAGCCATCAGGACAGATGTCCAGCCATTTCATGAAGCTGGTAAAGCAAAGGGACTCAAACAGTGGAAATATCCTTAAAACCCTCTCCAAAAACGAAATGATGTTTGAAGTTTTAAGTGAGGTCCTAGGAAGCATCAAAGAAAATACCACTTTCAAAATGATTCCATGTACACTCCAGCATCATGGTGTGAATAAGCTGATACCTCTCTTCAGAGATACTTGTCAGCTGGGGCACCTTGGACACGATGTGTGAATTGTCTAACCAATAGATCCTCCTGACTCTTGAGAGATATTTAAAATGTCAGATCATTTGTTCTCAGAAAGTCCTTTAATTTTATCATCAGTATGGGGTACATAGAAGCTGTGTGTGTGTGTGTGTGTGTGTGTGTGTGTGTGTGTGTACAGAGAGAGAGAGCTCTTAATAAGATTGTAAATTCAGAGTGCTCCTAAGTCCATTATGAGAAATGAATAACAGTACCATTGAAATTTTTGGCTTATACACACTTATCTCCCTATAATGATACCTTTAGCTCATCGGGTACAACGGTTAAGTTTCTTTGGGTCTTGGGGCCCTCTCAGTCTTTCTGCATACATGAGAGAACATTATTTCTAGTCTTCTACTTTGGTCTGAGACACTCATCTGACCAACTGGTAAATATAGAACTATGCCTTTAAAACTTGCTTCCTTACCGATGATATAAAGCATGCAATCAGTTGCTGAGGGCCTAGGAGTGAGATTTGTCTTAGCAACTCTTGTCCTTGTTGTCTGCAAAGGTTCTTCAGCAAGCCCATTTTCATGCATCAGATGGACTGCACAGAACTCACTCAGAATTATCTCCTTCATAGGCCAGGGTGCCTGTTCCTGCTGTTAATGCAAGGAGATGAACAGTAAGAATCACCATACAGCTCTTCAGCACAGTCCAGTCAGTCCACCAGCTGAAGAAAGTGACTTCTTGTCTTACTAATATGATACTTATCTTCAGGAGACAAATTAATTCATAATGATGACTTTTCTACCATTACTTTGCTCTCTAGGTCCCCACCTCTCTCTCTCCCCATCTTTCCTCATCTCTCTTTTTTCTTTTCTCTCTCTGTTAATGATTTTTATTGTTTTTATTGTACGTATTTGTGTGTGCATATGCTTCTACCCATAAGCAATGATACACTTGCTGAGGGTTAGAAAATAATTTTTAGGAATTGGTTCTTTCTTTCCATCCTGTGTTTTCCAGGGATTGAACTCAATTCTCCGGGCTTTGTAGCAGGCACCTTTACCCACTGAGCTACCTCTGTAGCTTCCTCACTTCTCTAATGTTTCTCTCCTTTGCTCATTGTATCCTTCCCTCTTCTTTCACTCTGTCTTCTCTTGCTCCCCGCATTAACTACACATCCATGGAAGCTTCTAGATCATAAAAATTGACCTGTCAGTCATGCCAAGAATGTCTTCCCCTCTCTCTGTGTTGGTGTCCAGCACCTTGGCTAAAGTATAGTCATTGCTGAGTGTGCCTTATCTCATTAAACAGATGAATGAAGGTTTAAGCAAACGAATTTCCTCACATTCTGATTTCATCTTCTCGTGTGACAACTGTCTTTATCCTGGAGCCAGCCTACTTGCTTCAGAGATCATATGACCTTGGGCATTTTTCTTTACCACCACATGCTTCAACTCTATCATCTTTAAAGGTGATATAATAAATTTTTTGTAATGTGAAGAACATTACTTGAACACACATACAAGCATAGAAAAATATCAAAAAAAATCACTGTTATCATTACAGTTGTGAGATTATAACATTTCACATCTGAGCTTACATGAGATGATTTATGTGAAATGAGTTTAATTGTAAAACATTGCAGGGTTAATAAAGAGTTGGAGTGCTTTTTGTTTGTTTATTCCCTTTTGGGGTCACTTTTCTTGTACAGCCAAAGGTTAATTCTATGGTTCTTATTAACTCCTCCCCAGAGCTAGTTTTCCTTGAATTACTCTGTCATCAATCCCAGCTCTTATTCCTTTATTCTTCTGAGCACCCTGTCCTCCTTGTTTCTTTGTAGCATTTTGTGGCTTCACTATTTTAAGGATGCAACAAATCAGAGAAAACCCCCAACCTACCCTCCAAGTAGAGTTCCTCTTTCAGACCCAGATGCACAGCTGACAGACATTTCCTTCTGATGCCCAGGATCTTATTTTGTGAAGGTGGATAACCAGATAACATTCTTGATTGAGTGTTCTTGCTAGACCCCACAAGGAATGGTTACCACCTTGTGGGCATAATTATCCACTTGCCCCCTCAAAGTGAGGTGGAAATTGCTAATTACACCTGCAAGAACCTAATTGGGAACCCACTCCATTGCACGCAGCTGAAATGCACCTGCAAATAATTAACTTCAGACGCCCAAAATTGTGCCCACAAGAAAGGAAAGGAAGCCCAGGCTGAGATTCAGCCCCTCCGAAGAGGTTTGTGTTCCCCCCGGTTTTCTTTTGCGCCCTTTGAACATCCAAAGGGGCGGATCAGGAGGTTTCCTGTAACCAGCCACGGGGTCTGGCACAGTGCTCCAAAGCAGCATGTGTCCTTGCACTCCTAATACCATTATTATCCAATAGATGCTATCCCACTAGTGGGAAACGAAAAATGGGCTCCAGAGCCTATCCTTTCTCTTCTCTCTGTGTGTGGTAGAGAATTTCTACTCACCACATGTCCCCCAATGATATTGGTATGGAATCTGCCAAAATAAATATTGTAGCCTTGTATTTTTAGTTGGTACTATACAGGTCTCTCTCAGATTAAACAGTGAGAGGTCAGGAAAGTTGAGATGAACCATAGTTTTAAAACCATTGTGATGCATGATGTTATTTACATAGAGGTTTCTCGTATATAGACTTGATTAAAAGCTGAAGATATTTTCTCAGCAGAGAGGAGAAAAACCATCATTATCTGATTTTACATGGAATCCAGTGGCTGCTAATGAAACCGGGGCCTGCATCTGGTTAAAGCATACTTGGCACAGGCTTGTCACAAGTAGAGGTTTTGCCATGTCAAGGGGATCTTTCACTCAAAGTGGTGACCCATATTGGACTGAACAAACACATGAGTTTTTAATTGAGAACAATAGTTTAACAAACCACTTCCCAGGACCATTGAAAGAAAAATATGTGCCCAAGGCAGTTCTGGCACCAAGAGATGTTTATTTGAAGGCATTTATTTCAAACCATAGCCCTTATTGCCCAGCAGAGAAGAACCATTAAAAAAAATAGTATGAGAAGAGAGACAGACAGACAGATAGAAATAGAGATAGATAGAAAGATAGAAAGATAGATAGATAGATAGATAGATAGATAGATAGAGAGGGTTTTAACTGTCAACAGTGTCAATTTTAAGTGTATATATTCTCATCTTTCCAAAAGCTGGTCCCTTCTCACATGCCCAAGTGGACACACAGACATTTATGGACTTGAGTACATATCATCGTGAAATGCTTCCCATTAGAGAATACTAAGCCTGCATCACTCAGATGCTGCTTGGTTGAGTTACTGGTGAATCTGTATCCTGCGTTTTGAAGCTTTTAATGAGATGACAGATTTCTGGCACATTTTACACACCAGGTGCTGCCCTAGCTGTCTTTTCATAATGATCATACAGCCCTCTGACTTTGGTGGTCTTCACATCTCCAGATGAGTAGAATAAGTAATCCAGCTAGCTATAAGCTGTGGTCCCATCTATCCAAGCCAGAGGTCAGCTTCTGTGCTCTGGAAGAAGTGGTGATTGGAGTGTTGTGCTATATATTTTATAGCCAACTTGTTCTTGTAGTAACATTTGGTCCATGAAAACAATTGCTCACTATTTAATATTGACACTGTTCATCTTGGCAAAGAAATTGAGGGAACTGCTTTGGGTTCTGATGTCTAGGTTTATTTACTCATCCCAAGTCCTTCTTTATTCTGGTGAGGGAAACACTATGGCACCATATTTCTTTTTCTGTGTAGTCAGGATCAGTCTGCCTTTGAGATTCTGGGTACCAAGCTCTGAGAGTGAAGTGTCTTTTCCACTCTGTGTGTTTCCAGGTTGTAGTCTTCTTCCAGGGCAGCTTTAGACCATCTTGGCAGTTCTGCCAAAGAAAAGAGGAATTCTACTCGACAGTCTAATCATGCAGACTTTAAATCTTAGAAACAACCCCCCAGAAGTGTGGTACCCTGTGCAAGAGGCGGTGACAAGCAATCAGATGGCTGGCTCAAAGGGTCAGTATGAGAGGACAAGTCTAAGATTTTTATGCAGCTAGAGAATTGGAAGGCAGCTATCCTAACTTTGCTTGGCATGTTGTATCCCTACTGGCTGGAAGTTTGCCACTAATAACACAGAATTGGAAAAGGGTACAGTAGTAATAACAATGATGAGACTAACATTCATTGAGGGCTTGCTGTATTCTAGGAAGAGTCTGGAGCTCTTGACATGCATCCATTTCCCGTGATCCTCACAACTGCCCATGGGCAAGTATTCCAAGATGATCCATTTGACAGACAAGTAAAGTGAAACCCAGAGCTCAACTGCTGCCATTGATTAGCTTTCTATTCCATCCTGTGTTTCTGTAACAAAAACCTACATAAACTAGTTTGTAAATGTCATGCATTTATTTCTTTATAGTTCTAGAGACTGTAAAATCCAAGACTGAGAGATGACATATGGTAGTAAGGGTCTCCTTGTGGCACTGTCTCAGAGATAGATGAGGAGAGGGTCAGGGAGAGGAAGAGAGGGGAGGGGAAGCAGGAGTGAGGAGAGAGAGAGAGAGAGAGAGAGAGAGAGAGAGAGAGAGAGAGAGAGAGAGAGAGAGCTAAGAGCATCAGAGAACGTTGAGGTTCCTTTGTTAGGAACCCACTCCCTGGATAATGGCATTAATACCTTTAATTTAGTTAGACCCCTACCTTCTAGCATTCCTTTGGGGATTAATTTTACAATTTTACAACACACTTTCAGCGGGACATGTTTCAACTACTGAACCATTCGAAAATAGAGTCAGTGAACTTAATAAAAATAAGTGAAAACAAAAGTTCTGTTTCAGAGCCCAGGGATATAACCAAGACTCGGGAGTGCCTGAATAGAGATTTGGGAATGCTTAGGGTTTCATGTTTTTGGTTTGTTTGTTTGTTTTTCCTCTAGGTATATGACATTTGATTCAAAGCTATTTTTATAACATATAAATCTCACATTCGCAAACTGAAGTGCTTTCTAGAATGAAGCAGTGGAAGGATTTGATAAGCTGAGGACTACCCATCCCTTGTGTGACTCACAAGGGTATCCAAGCACAGTTAAAGCTAAGAGATGCAGAGGGCTGCTCAGTAAAATTCTGCCAAGATCGAGGCACTGGATCCCCAACTTTGTGCCCAGTGAATGTGAAACATAAAGATAGGAAATGTTCACAGAAGGTACCAGACTGCTACCTTAGCTCTTTCTGATCTCAAATGGGTGACTCAAACCCTCACAGCATCACTGTGGGAGAAACAGGAAGTGATGATAGGTTGTACTTTGTGAAGAATGCTTAGAGCTAACAATAGTAAAGAGAGGCCCCTGGAAACCTTGTGTCTTACATACCTAGCCTTTGAGAAGTGGTGTGAACAGTTTGAAACTTACCTCCAACATGAATATTCTGAGGAACTGTATCATGCTCCTAATGGGAGTGTCTTGTGCACGACTTCACCTGAAGTGCTACACATGATAGACCTTAGAAAATGTCTTCAAATCCAATTCTGGCTTGTCTAAAGAGTTTCTCCAGGCCAACTTTGCCTGCCGATGGTGGTATCCATATGTCTCCTTCAGGCCTGCTGTGTGTACCTGGAATACTGTTTTTAGATTCAATTATTGCATAGAACAATCCATCCTTTCTATAACAACCTATTTGTTTTGCAATCACAGCTATTTATCTGAGGTCACGTAGGGCTTGAATTCTCCTGAGACAATGGGAAGAATGTGGGAATGTGATTTCATCTAATGGGTAGCTATGCCCCCCTGCAAAGAAACTGCTTCTTGCCAGGGCCTGCATCCTTACAGTGCTCCAAAGGTACTGTGTACTGAGTCTTACTCTTGTTTTTAGATTTGTGCCCAACGTTGTTTGTAAATGAGAATGTCTTGTGTCTACAATGTGACTTTAACTTGAGGAGCCCTGAGTGGTTAAAACTGTACAGTGATAAGGAAAGGCTACATACAATCACTTTTTGAAAGAGCTTGCCTATATTCACAAAGCTGCATCACTAGTGAATTCCAGCACCCAGCAGCTATGGGAAAAGATGAGATTTTCCAGTGGATATAGCAATGTGTAGAGTCAGACTTCATCAAGGGGAGCTGTATCAGGGAAATTACATCTATCACATCTACTACTCCATGGAAAGCCTCACCCCCATCACATACTGTTGGGAAGGCTAAACATTACCCACTTTCTATAAACCACTGTCTACAGGCATAGCAGCCCAAGGGATCAAATCTTCCTTTCTAGTCTTTTGAAGGGCTGTTTTATCAGGTGTGTTTCTCGACTAGAAGAGACTACAAGACAGAGGAGGATATGGAAAGCATGGAAGTATTGCAGGTTACTATCCCTGACTAAGGAAGAATGGGTGGACTGGAATCCACTTTCTGAGGTGGGACTGAGGCATACTCTGTGTGTTTTCCAGTTATCTGCACTAAACTGTGAGTACTGTGGAAACCTGCCCCTTCACATGCTTTATAGGGATCATATCTGTTTTTCAGTCTTCAATCTTCACAGTTGGGCTGGGCTATTTCCTGTGTTAGAGTCAGCTGCATCCCAGAGAACCCTGCACTGGTGCCCCCACACATTATCACAAGTCCAGAAATGCAATCTATACAGAAATGCATCGATTTGGTACCTCCACATCTGCAAGAACCCAAGCTGAGCTGGATGGTTCAGTCAGGGACTCAATGGCCATTTCCTCCAACATCATGGTTATAGAAGAATTAATCTCTTCTTGCTTTTTCACATGGGCCTCTCCATCTCCAAGACAACCACGTAGGTAGAGATGTTATATTACAAAACTCTATAACGCTCCCTCTTACAGGGTATCTGCAGCTTCCTCTTCTGCTGTTAAGAGCTCAGGTGAATACATTGGGTCCACCAGATTAATTCAAGATGATTTTCCCATTTTAATTTCATACCATCAATGATATTAATCATACATACAAGTTCTCTTTTATCATCTATTCATTGGTACAACACTAGGCAACAGAACTGTGCATCTAGGAGTCTATATCCCACTAAGAGAGCATGTGCCCAAACATATTTCTTCTTATGGAGAATTTTGCCATATTTTAACCCTATGTGGAATTGAAACTTCTTGTTTGTTCATGTGATGATTGGTTCAACAAATAATATTTCAACAAATGTTGTAGGTAATTACTCTCTGTTAGACCTGGCTCCAGTAGCTAAAGCATCTGTGTTTGAGTTGTTCATACTGTAGTGGTAGAGGACAGCCCTGGGGGAGATGGACTGGGAAGTTGCTGAGGTAAGGGTTTGTGTACTATGTAGTCAAGAGAGAGCTCTGGCCAGTGTGTCCCAGGCAGACAAAGCTAAAGGATGAGGTGTATTTAACCAGTCTAAGTAAGAAATTAAGGCACTCTTCTCAGCAAATATCCAACTTAATGACTTTACTGTCATTCTTAGGGTTCATTGAGGTCTAGCATGTGCTGTTATATTTGTGTGCCTGATTGGAAAGGTGAAGTCTTGGAAATATTATGTACAACATGGCAAAAATTGGCCAGTCATTATCCAGCTTAGGTTCAAGCTTTTAAATAAGGAGCCTACACTCCACAGCTCACTATTTTTTACAACATGTCTTCTGCCATGTAACTTGTTTTAAAGAAAGAATAATGATGTCAGCCAACTTTTCTTTTCTTTTTTCTTATTTGTTTCATGCCTGAGCTATGAATTTCAAAAGCATTTTTATGCAAGCCCTATTAGTGTAGGCCTGAATTGAAAGGAAGGGATATAAAATATGACTTATACTTCAAAATACAAAAGTAAAGTGAAATGAAATAGATTATAGCATTGACCGCTTAGTGTAGACAATGGGAAACCTTGATTTGATCCTAATCATATATAGACTCTTGGGCAATTTCAGGCTTAAATTTCTTAGTTTTCATACTTACAAGTTGTGCATACTTTTATGCTACTAACTTGGTTTACACTAACGGGATTGTTATGAGACTACAAAGGAGATGTACATACAGTGACCCAAAGCTTCCATGATGCATGTTTAACAACTGCAAAGCATCTGCCTGCTTCTTAAGACACGAGTTCCTACAAAGGGAGTTAGCTGAGGATGTCTGATGTACACTTTCATTTTTGTTTATTGTTTTGCTTCATTTGCAGTCTACTGATGCAGATAGTTTTGCAAAGATGTCCATCAATGCTTTCATCTTCCTTCTTACTTTGTATCTTAGCCCATCACTGGAGTCTTTTTCCCCCCTTGGCCTCATAGATCCTGTTCCTGCCTCCGACATGCTTTGAAGTGGGTTTTGTAGCATTCACAGTAGCCAAGAGAGTTACATGAGAAGATGTGGAAAAGCATGTGCTGCCCAAGGCTAGGAGAACACTTGACTAAACGAGCATGTGTGGCTTTGATGGAGGGGCTCACATTTAATAGGAGAAATAATTTTGAAGGAATGATAAAAATTTGCTGTTTCTATTAAGGTTGGTTCTTTGAAGATGTTGTGGCAAGCCTTTTATTTTCTTTCATGTAACTATTTACACATGCTGAACATTTCTGTGTTCCACAATTTGTGGGTCTCTTGTTGTGGAGAACAATAGCCAATGTGGAATGTAAGGTTAATACTTGACCACCTGGTTACCTGTCCCATGTGATTCCAGGGTGGGGTGTATCCAAAGGGCCTTCCTAGGCATAGTTCCTGAAAGGCTGTTCATGTGAGGACCTAAGTTTGTAAAGTAGTTCAGAATGCTGGAAAGATCGTGAAGCAAGGAATTGAGTTCTCTTGCACTGTAAGCCTTGTTCTTGGCTACTGGGTAGATCTTTCTGTAATGAAGTGCCCTGACTAAACTTATCTGAATGGTGGCTGCCTAACCTATGTGGCTCCAGAGAGCATGAGATGTGGTTAGTAAAATTAGGAAACTGAATTTCCAACTGTAATTAATTCAGTTCATTTAAACGGTCCAGCACAGTTGTAGAAAGTGTCCTGTAGAGTATAGGGAACCTCTGTAGTCGGAGAAGGTTTGTGGAATAATGGGCGACATAGAGGGCCTGGAGTCAGCCTGCTGTGGTGCATTTCCTGACTCTCACTTGCTGTAGGATAAGCTGTGTATTTCCTCCTTGCCTTAGGCTTTTAGTGTATCATCAAATAGGTATGGAGATTGTATCTACTTCATTAGACTGTTGTGAGAACTGAACTAGTAAGTATGATGCCTGTCATTGGTCCATCTTTTTAGTGGACTTTGGATTGGAGAATTGTTTTAGCCAGGCTGCTTGACTCAGGACATATTGTTACCATTGGTCCATGCGTCACTTAAATACAAACACCCTTGCACATGTATGTCCCTCCCCTGCCACATTCCCTTTATACCAAGAATCAAAGTATTAATTAGAGCTTTATGCCTCCATGGGTTTTACCTCTTTCCTAACCCATACTTGGAATATGTATTTTTATTTCCGTAGTTTTATAAAATGCTGATATTCCATGTGCTGGGTGTGATCACATTATGTCCCTTCTTAGGTCTTCTCTACAGGTCTCTAGATCTTCTTGGCTGAACTATTGACACTTCCTACTACTTGAGATTAGCAGCTGCCTCATT
Source organism: Phodopus roborovskii (assembly GCF_943737965.1). Lineage (NCBI taxonomy): Eukaryota > Metazoa > Chordata > Mammalia > Rodentia > Cricetidae > Phodopus > Phodopus roborovskii. The sequence goes on from NW_026125537.1 coordinate 3,491,393, forward strand.
AATTGTTGTACCATGTTATAGCAGTGGCTCCTTATTTTTCGTCCCTTTTGGACCTTCTAGGTCTAGAGTGCACAGTGTATGAGACGTGCCTATATCATAAATATTTTCCAGAAAGATTCATTTATCCTAGTTATGTGTATATTTTTGATGACCATATTAGTGATTATTCAAAACTATTTGTTAAGCTCAGAATGCTTACATCTTATTAGTCGACATGATTTAAGGATTACTTCTTTTACTGTTTTCACTTATTAATTCATCTGGTATTCCTTGAGGCCCACACTATGTGAGGAATTGTTTGTTAATTGCTAAGCATGAGTGGCATAGCACTTGCTTTCATACAGTTAGTTTCAGATCAAGAAATAGGCAGCTACTAGTGCATGTGAGTGGAGTGAAAGCTAGTGAGTGTGGCACATAGCTAGTCCCAGTCAATGGAGGTTTCTAGCACAAGCGGATTATGGCAAGATGAAGATGAAGACTAGGTAAGGTGACAGAAGAGTCAGCCAGTGTCCCTAGCAAAGACAAGGCTGAGGAGCGGGCTGTCCAGCATGCAATTTCAGCAAAACTCCATTTGCCTAAGGCTCAGTTAATATGAATTAACTTTATTAACATAGAACAATGGATAAAGAGCAGAAAGCATGGATTATGTGTCATTTGTCTGTTCTAACTAATTGTGGGCAGACTGCTCTCCTTCCCCACATTCCAGTTTTCACCATATACGAAATGGGGAAAAACAAAACAAAACAATGCCTGTCTCTTTTTCCCCCTCAAAAGCTGTAAAGACATAAAGTTGTTTGATAGGAAAGACAGTGTCCTTTAATTTCAAGGTTGAAAGGTTGAATATGGGATTCATTAAGAGATGTAATGGATATATACTCTCAAAAGCTTAAGAAATATGAAGTTGATCTAGGATCTAGAATATAGTAGCCTCTAGCCAAGTCTAGTTATTTAGACTAAAATTAAATAAAATTAAAAACCAGCCCACTTACTTGTCCTACTCACATTTCAAGTGCACAGTAGCCACAAGTAGTTAGTGGCTACTGTATTAATGCAGATATTTGGCTTTTCCATATCACTGAGTTCTATCAGAGAGCTCTGAACTAGACTCATACTAATGCAGAAACCATAGGTCTGAAGACTCTATTATATAGTCACATTTTGTTGTTGTTGTTGTTGTTGAGACAGGGTTTCTCTGTATTGCTTTGGAGCCTGTCCTGGAATTAGCTCTGTAGACAAGGCTGGCCTCAAAGTCACAGAGATTTGCCTCCCTCTACCTCCCGAGTGCTGGAACTAAAGGCGTGCACCACCAACTCCCAGCTACAGTCACATTTTTTGATGTGACCATTATTTTAAAGACTTTATCTATGGGAAATCATTAGATAGTTATAAAAATTAGTTATAAAATATATGAACATATATTTTTTAAACATTGTTTATGAAAATGTGTTGGAGAAAGAAGAATTATTTGCCCAATAATGGGGCCTTTTTGAACAAATATTATGTTTGTATACCTACATATACTTACATAGGTACGTAGTGAAACAGTGCAGAAATTAAAGACTGGTACTACACATATGTATTTATTTTCATTGTAGCATATTCCACACATAGTGAAGGAGTGGTATTAGTTGGTATATACATGTAGGTTGTGTATCTCTGTATTGCTATATACATGGAGGAGAAGGAGTAAAAATGACTGGATAGGAGAAAGATAGGCATATTGGGTAATACATTACTAGCATCTGAAAGTCACTGTAGGTTGGTGAAACCATAGTGTGTTCTTTATATTTTCATCTTCACTTTGTCTTCTGAATCTTCTGATACAAATTGTTCATGTAAACAAGCAAAAAAGTAGAGCAGAAGCATTTGCACATTCCTGGATATGAAAATGCTTGACTGAACCGCAGCTGAGACACATTTTTTTTTTAAGCATACGGTAGGTGCCTGATGATTTGCAGACATGGAAGTTATGCTTATTTTGCAAAGAAAGGGATTTATCATCTCCATAAAACACTGTCATCGTGGATTAGTCGGTGTGCAGTATGCCTCAGCCCTTACTGTGGAAGCCTTCCAGCCCCTCAACAGGAGACCCTAGGTGACCGAAAGAACCACTTGTACTACCTGAGATGCCCCTCACTATATGGTTTTTGGTTTTGGTGGGTTTTTTTTAAATAACAGATGAGGATGTGATGAAAAAGTTTAATACATATCTCCTTTGAGCAGTTAGGGGATCAAAGTGTGGCTGGTGTTCTGTGACTTCCTTACCACAAAGCCTGGTGATCTGAGGCATGGCTGCCAACCAGCTTGTGGGAAAGCTCCGTGGGGACTTCACTGCTTCGGTCATGCTGTTAGACAAATGTCCCTGAACTACTCTCCCAGAGACTGTCTTGAGACTCTAGAACTTCCCAACCATCCTGATCTTTATGAGTACTAGACTGAGGAAATTGTGTATGTAAATAGTACCTGACTTGTGATGACTTAGCTTACAGTTTTTCTTCCTTATAATGTTGCAAAAGCATGCATATCTAACTACCCTGAATTTCACTTTTCATGCACTGCTCAATAAGTTACTTGTGTCATTCTGCCTTGATCATAAGTAGGCTTTGTATTATATTCATATGGCTTTACTCAACCTTAGGCTAATGTAAGTGTTCTGAGCACCCAGAAGCTATGCTCCTCTGAGCCATGATGTACAGGAGGTTGGAATATTAAATGCAATTTTTGACTTTATGATATTTTCACCAAAGGGGAGTTTCTTACTTTATAGTAAGTTGAGGATCATCTATACTCTTGCTATTTATACCAAATGTTTGCCTTAAGACAAATAGAAGCCTTTGACCCATAATCTAAATTGTTTCATTATCTTCCTCTAATGGTAGCATGAGAAGGTGGCCAGTCAGAAGAAGTCCTCAATAATAGCTGCCTGGTTTCAGTGCTTGTCATGTAGAACTGGGTTGCAGTACTTCCTCTTTCTCTGTTCTCAGGATAAGTCATAATATATGTTGGAATCCAGGTTAGAATTTACTTAAGAAACAGGAAAAATATTTTACCCACAAAATCTCTCTGTATCTGAGTAAATGTGACTAGCAATTCTTTATTCTCATCATCTTTTAGAAAGATGTAGAATTTTCTAGAGGTGTAAAGGTAAAGAGTCCCTGGGGAGACACAGCTGCTATTATTTAACAAGCACCAATATAATTCCCACCCAGGATAATTTGCCGAAAAGCTTAATAAAGCTAAGAAATTGATAAAAAAAAATCTGGAAGTCTTATTAACTCTAATTTCATAGTTTGTGATTTGATCATAAAATTTATTAAAAGGTTGAGATTTAGGACAGACAGCTACACAGCATCAATACATGACTTCAAATCCTTAACACCTAGGTAAAGAGCACCTGTACCACCTACCCCCCTCACAAGTGAAAAGCCTGGTGTGGCAAAGAGCGCCTGTACCTTCTACTCACCCCCTCAGGTAGGAGTCTGGGATGAGAAGAGCCCTGGGACTTGATGTGAGTCTACATTCAGTGAGAGACCCTTTCTAAAAGGAATAAGGCAGAGAATGATAAAACATTACATCCAACATCCTTCTTTGGCCTCCTCACATGCATACAATCTGCACACACGCAATAAAAACCTTGTGGTTGACGCTTTTCTTTGGAATTTTTACAAAGGGAAAAATGAAGCGATAGATATTCTTCTCCTACTTAAGAAAAAGGTCCACAAATGTGAACATACTTTTTTTTTTGTCTTAAAGTCATTATCTAACTTAATTTGTGACCCTGAGTTGGTTAATCTCACATGTGCTCTGTTTTCTCATCTAGGAAATGGGAGACTCATACTTTATAAGTTCCTTTCAGTTCTAGCACACTGGTGGCCCTTGGGCTTGCTAAGCTTTGCTTTGTTATGGTCTCAGGATTGTTTAGATCTGCAGTGATTAATTTGTCTAAGAGATCAAGTTGCCTAAAATATAGCAGGCAATGCAAATAGATTTTGGGTGTAAAGAAAATTATGACTATTGTGTTTCAATAGTTTTGAGAACTCTTAGGAAAAACGTCTTCCTGAGGCCCTTTGACCTTCCCATTTCTTCAGCACAACAGCTGCAGAGCAAGTCAGAAATAATGAATTCTTATAAGACTGGTCCAAAAGGCCTTTCACCTTATATAATTAGAGTTGTGTTTGGTTTTCCATAAGGCTTGGATTTCTCAGGATGCATACCTCAGTTTGGAGGAGACTGAGTGTCAAGATCATAACCCTCACTATGTTGAAGCAACCACTCCCATGACAAACAGACAATCTGGTACCCTGATGTTACATCTGCAGAAGACTCTGTGATATATGTGTAGTTCTAGCTTCCCAGTAGATTCTAAAACCAAGAGATTCTTAGGAAGCCCATGTGTTGATTAAAGTCAAGGCTTAGCTATAAAGTGTGTGTGTGTGTGTGTGTGTGTGTGTGTGTGTGTGTGTGTATGCGCGTGCGTGCGCACACGCCGTGTTTATTTCTAAATACTAAAAGTGCTATACTCTCAATCTGATTCCATGACTAAATGGATAAGGAAGTTCTACTTTATGACATCCATCCTGGACCCAGGCTCTTTCCACCTTTTGCTCATTTATCGCTTGCATAAGGATGATAAACTACCCATGACATTTTTAAAATGAAGGATGCTTGTGTAGAATTACTCAATGTCCATTGCTAATTTGTCTAGTAAAGCAATACTTTTGTCCCAGCAACAGAGTTGAGAACTTGCACCAGAGCTTTGGTATTTTGGGCTACAAAGTTGGAAATATTTGCTTTAACCCTTTACAGAGAAACTATTTATCTTGACTGTAGTATGGCTGAAGTTTAGTCTGGATCACATCACTATTCAACATTCAGAAAAGAAGAAAAAGGAACCAATCACAAGGGTGCTTCTGCCAGAACTGGACATACTGTCCTTCCCTCACATTCTTTCCATAATCATGTATTATTTGTTTCAAAGGTTTCATGGTGACATTTTCATGCATTCATGTAGTATGCTTTGATCATACTAGGGACTTTTACTTCCTTATTCATCCCCCTTTCTTTTACACCTTTACATATCCCTAGTATATACTCTTACTTTCATGGGCTTTTAAGTCCCTCTAAATCCTATGTGAAAGAAAATGTATTTGTCATTCTGAATCTGGCTTGTTATGCTTAACATGATAGCCTCCAGGTCTATCTATTTTTTTAATGACCTAATTTTCTTCTTCTTTATGGCTGAATATGGTCTCATTATGCATATGTGCCACATTTCCCATTCCTTGATAGGCTCCCATTGCTCATATGAACAGGGCTGAGACACCATGGGTAGGTAGTATCTATTATTTGCAAACTTAGATTTCTTTGTGTGTATACTCAGGAATCATGTAATTGGAACTTACAATAGTTCTATATTTTTGTTTGTTTGTTTGTTTGTTTTAAAGAACTGCCACACTATTTTTTTGGTATCTATATATAATCTATGAATTATTTTTCCTCTCTTTTTTGTTAGCACTTGTTGAGTTTTGTTTTGTGTGATCTGTAACCTTGTATTAATCTAATGTTACTTTAACTTACTACTACTACTACTACTAACTACTACAATTGATGAGCTGCCTAAGAATAAGGGTGCCTTTTCCTAATACTCACTGTGTGTGATAGAGTTTGAGCCTCAGGAGTCACTCAGCTATGTGAACCAGCTGATGGCCAAGCACCAGGAAGGTAGTATGGAGAAGGAATTGTGAGCTGCCTAGGTCCCTTGCTGGCACAATCTTATGATTGCATTCCATAAGTGTTTTCTAAATCTAGGAACATGTCTGCTGAATCTTTCATTTTTAAAAATGAAATTATAACTAAATGGTAATTTTAGAGTATGCCTGGTCAGATTACAACTATTTCCTATGAAATGATCTTTCAAGAGATATGACAAATGTCTCAGCACTGTCCACAGCCTTCTGCTAGCTAGCTGATATGGCTCTTCATGTGGCCATTGAGTATAGATCATTAAAGGCTAAGTTCTGAGTTATTTGACAATGGGGAACTTAATATATCTCTCTTATTTTTCCTTCTGATATCCAACCTGTGTTTTTGGAACATTTACTATTTGCTGTGCATAGCTAAGGGTGTACTCATAAATATATCAGACCAATATCTGAATTGATTTATACAGTGAGTCTAGTGGGAAATGAATTGCACAAATAATAGACAAACAAAATGCCTAAACTATACAGTAGATGACATGGCAATCAAGTTATCCAGAAAAAATTAAAATATATCCATGATAGTAGTTGTGAAGATTCAGTGAATTCATGTGTGTCATGTGTCTGTACAGAGCAGGCTTGTAAATGTTAGGGAACCTCACTTTCCTTGCCTGCCTTGCCTGTAAAAGTGAAAATAAACATATTGATCCCATTGGAAAGTGGTGGCTAAATTTCTGTTGTGTTTTATATATATATATACTTGCATTGCTGTAGCTGTGGTTCTTAATATTTACAAAACTCTATTATTCACTTAATCTCCTATAAATTATTACATATCAAATGGAAGGATGGTTTCTGAAGGGCTTACTGAAGGACACAAAAAGGGGAAATCCCTTGGAGACCACTCAAAGCAGATGTTCTTGCCTCCCCCTATTAAGTTTTAAGTTACCTCTGCCTGAAGCTGGTGAAAGACCAGCACATGGTGGTGATAGCCACCACGTTGTAGGATTATGGCTGTGGGTTTCAGTGTTCATGCATGCTACAGAAGTGCCTGGACTCTGTCACTCACCCAAGAGCAGAGTGACCGGGCATCTAAGCATGCTGATTCTGAAGACATCACTTTCTACTGGCTAGCATCCTGTGTCTGTCATAACTTCCTTGTAAAAGTCATGAGGCCAGGATGAACTGCCTCTGAACCTTACTTCTCTTAGGGATGCAGAAGCATGGGAGGAATAAGGCAGATAAACAGGTGGACAATTGTGTTTACTCAGCAAACTCCCAGTAGAGTCTAAACAGTCTGTCTCCGGGGTCTAGAAACCATGGATTCTGGTCATCCCTCATCAGCTAAAGTGTTCCATCTAAAGAAGAGCTTCCAAAAGACCACAAGGAAGACACAAAGAACATGAGGTACTTTCTGGATCTAAGAAAGATTGATTATGCAAGTATATTCAGGAAGAGAGCCAAAGCTGCCAAGAGTTGTACTAAAGGGTAAACTAGATACAAAATGAACTAAGTAATCATAGCCAAGAAGAGGTGGAGAGAGCGGTTTGTTGTTTCTTATCATCATCATCAATTTCCAAGTGCTAGAGATATATGCTATAACCCCCAAGCCTGTGAAAGTTGTGAGTAATTATTTTCACTCTTTAATCACTCTGTAACATTTGAAAGTATGCTACACAGGAAAGTTTTTCAGTGTTAACATAGGATATGAGTTAAATAGAAAATAAGTTCAGTCTTGTTATCACTCCTAATGAGTAGGAAGTGAAAGCTAGATGTGTACTTAGGCTAGTCTAAGATACAAAGAAAGTTCTAGGACTGATTGGTCATGTCTATCACTATACCAAAAACACAGAGGGCATGAACTCAAAGTGCCAGGTCTGTTCTCCCTAGAATAACATGCTTGTCTTAATAACTGCTAAAAAGAAAGCTACTGAATTATTACTGTGCTTCCTAGGAAAATCAGGCCCATCATGGAGATAGCCCAACATCTGTTCTCAGAGTGAACCAATATTCCATGACTGTGTTTACAGCTTGCCACACTACTGCAGTTCACAGTTGTTAACTTCATACATAAATATTTATAAATTAAGCTCTGTGCAGTTTCATCATGAATTAAGAAATATCAGCATTTAAACTGATATAAATCAACAGGGACCAGATATAAAATGTTCCTTGATCATCACTTTAAAAATGCTTTCCAGAAAAGAGAAATTACCAAAATATAGAAAATATTCACATCTTTAAAATATTTTTGATTTGAGGATTTTCAATTTAGTACCTATTTTTGTGTTTTCTTAAACATGAACTCTAGTATTACACTTTCTTAGCATTCCTTCAATAGTGTTCCTCGCAGTATGCTTTAAAATACAGGGCATGTTATAATATATATATTATATAGTACAGGGCATGTGGGGATTTGTATCATTGTATCTAAATACAAAGTAAGAAGGTCAGTGGAAAATATCACTTTAATTTTCATTTTGATTTAAAACTTTAAAATCAGTTACTTAACTTTACCAACATTACAGCTGGAAAAGTAGTAAAACTTAGTTCAGAAGAGCAGGCAGTTACTTTCCAGCACTGGGGCTTAAAGGGCAGAGTATAGGATGAATTGTCCCTCCTTTTAAATTAATCCTGGTTCTCTTTGAAGCCTATCATGACCTTCCCAGGTTTTTTCAGTACCACCACTGTGCCTATATTTTCCCCTCTTCCAGAACAATAGAGTTCAATGCTGCAGAGAGTTTGACCTTTCAACCTGTAAAGTCGTAATGGTGAATGCTGGCCAGCCAACCACACTGGACACTCAAGATCAGAAACCAGAACACTAAAGCTAGCACTAGGTTCATGGGCAGAAGATGTTTGTTCAAATGAATGTCAGTGCCTTCATTTGATAAATGACAAGGAGATGGTTTAATCTTCATAGAAGGACTTCTCCCTCCCTCCCTCCCTTCCCCCCTTCCTCCCTGCCTCCCTCCCTCTCTCTCTCTCTCTCTTTCTCTCTCTCTCTCTCTCTCTCTGTCTCTCTCTCTCTCTCATTCATTTTGTTTTGTTTGTTTGAGACAGGGTTTCTCAGAGTAACTGCCCTGGCTGTCCTGGAACTTGCCCTATAGAACAGGCTGGCCTTGAACTCATAGAAATCTCCCTGCCTCTGCCTCCTGAGTGATGGGATTAAAGGCATGCATTAGCACCACCTGCCTCACAGAAGAACTTCTAACTTTGTGTTAATCCTACAGAAAAACAACAACAACAAAAAGCCCTTGGATTTTGGACTTAACTAATTTTCCCAACCAATAGCTTGTTTGTTCCACATGGAGTATCTGAACCTTCTAAATATTTTGTTTTTGTTTTATTAGGCTGGGTACTTCAAAGGGATTCTATCATTCTCAATACATTTTTTACGGGTCAGCATGTAAACATAATTTCTCATAATTTTTTGAAATGAGGGGTTTTTAATATTTAAGAAATTATCCAGTTATGTTTTTTATTATAAGTATAAATTATGTAAAAAATCAAATGCTTTTGTTCAACTATATTTTTTTCCAGTGGACCAATAATAGATAATTAAAAATAACATTGTCTTTTAAGATTCTAGTTTTCCTACCTGGAGCTTGTCACTCATCTCAATGCCGTCTTTTCCAACCTCCCATTTTAAATCTCTGTTCTAAAATAACATCCTTCTTTGGTTATGACCTATTTGAATATATTGTGTGAACAAGCACAGTATGCTGACCCGACACATGGTGTACAACAGAGGTAGCATTTACCCAGGAAAGGAATACTGAAATGTGGAATAGTTAATATTATTCAGAACATTTACATGTATACATAGAAATTTATAATGGGGTGCTTTCACAAACTCTTTTTTAAGTTATAGATATGCTTGGCACTCAGTTTTTTAAAAAATCTATTCAGATGGAGAATTTTGTCTCTAAGTCAATTATTTGGTTAAGTATTCACTTTATTTGTGATTTCTCCCTATTTATTATATTATCTTGGGCAAGAGTTATCTGGTTGTGGTCCTAAACCTGTAGTCTCAGAGTCTCCCAGGAACAAGTCCATCTCTCCATCTGAGACTCTGTGAGTAGGCTGCAGCAGCCAGTGCCATAGGTGTCTCCTTGTAGAGTAGACCTTGTAAGCGAGCAATGGGTGCACTCACGGATGTTGCACATGTAAGAGCCTTTGTGTAATTGATAAGACCCACAGGTGTTCAGCCTTCTGACTGCAATATAATGAAATCTACAAATATATTGAGCCACATCCACAGCTATCCTGGGACGCACATGTTATACAGGCCATCTTGGAAACTGCTTAACAACAGTTTTGTATATTTTTGTTTTTTTGGTTTTTATTTGTCTTGGGCCTGCGAAATGAGAGCCAGTCCTTCTTGTAGCTGGTGTCTGTGCATGCTCAGTTTGAAAACTCATGTCTGTTAGCAACATACAGATTCTTCCCAGCTATCTATTGAGTGGGTCATTTGATCATAAAGTGAAGCCCACATGAAATTAGTCCCAAAAGAAGATGCCAGTAAGTTGTGTTAATATTTCTCTTAACCAGAATTACCTGGTTTTCAGATAAGTCTTTAGCCACTTTCTGGCTTTCCATAGCAATTACTCGAGTTATAGCCAGAAGTGAAGTGTGATGATTTTTCCAACCCCCCTTGAAACATTTTTTTTTCTAGTTACCCAGAAAATCTTGTAGCTACATTTTGCAAATAGCTAGTTTTAGTATCACCAAGTCTTTAGGTGTAAAATGTCTCAAAATATCTTTCCTTATAGATGTGTTGATTTGTAGGCATTATATTAAGCAACATGTAATGGTGATGAGTACAAGCAAACAGATATTCCAAATTGTGATAATTAAACAATCTTCATTCATGTGGCTTTATTTTAATAGTGTGGGTAAGGTATATGTGAATTACTAACATTTGTTCAAGAGCCTAGGACAATAAGGGCAGAGTTGTCACCACTTACAGCACCAAAAGACAAGAGAAGGAGAGGGTTTCTAGAACTTGGAAGGAGAGACAGTCATTTTGAGCTACCCAAGAAGGGTAGTAATTTTCTCTAGAAGAACACAGTCTCAAAGGAGGGGTTAGCAGGGAGGTAGCCAGGGAAATAAATTCACCACCCTCATTTATTTGCATACATCTCCTGCCCTTGGAGCTACTCTGCTAAATGCCCAAACATGCACAGTATGCCACTGCACAAAAGAGTGCTATCCCGTAGGGATGAAGCAAGGGTAGAATAGTAGAGATGGGTCTAGAATGACAGGTGAACAGTATTGGGCAGTCTTGGGATCTGTGGTCCTTAGTGTTAATTGTCAGCTTGACAGACTTAGAATTACCTGAGAGACTGCCCTGTAACCATCCCTATGGGACATTATCTGCCCACTGTGGGTGGATCCTGGACTATAAGCAGAGAAAGGGAGCTGAAAGCAACATGTATCCATTCCTCTTTGCATTCCGATTGTGGCTTTTATGTGATCAGCTTCTTCAAGCTCTGGCTGCCTTGGTTTCCCTACTGTAATGGGCTTTGCACTTGAAGTGTGGACTAGATTAAATCAATCCTCCCTTAAGGTGCTTTTTGTCAGAGTACTTTGTAATAAAAGCTCATAAAGAAATTGAGTCAGCATATATTATCATCTTTTGTGTGCTTGTCTCAGGAAAGTTATGCCACCTTGAACGATATGTCACTGTGAAATAATGACATTTTAAACCATACATTAAACATGAACAACTATATATTTTGTCCTTTTTGTTGCTAGTTAGAAGAGTGGAAAGGGAAGGAAAGAAATAACAGACAATGCATTATTTTTATTTCTGTTGCTGTGATGAAATATTATGACAAAAGTAACTTAGAAAAAGATTTATTTTAATTTAAAATTTCAGGGTATAGTCATAATTGTAGATCAGTCATTGCTCCAATAACTTGAAGAAGCTGTTCATACACATTTATAGTCAAGATCAGAGAGAAATAAATGCATGTATGCTTACTTTCTTGCTTGCTTGTGTCCAATTTGATTCCTCCAGTCTTTTATAGTTCAGGAATGCCTACGTAGGGAATGGTGCTCCCTGCAGTGGACTATGTCTTCCCACATCATTTACCTTAATTAAAATAATACTCCCACAGACATGTCCACAGTGCTAACCCATTATTGAGGTTTTCTTCAAAGGTGATTCTATGTTATGTCAAGTTGATGATTGAGGCCAGCTTAAAATGTAAAACTGCTACAACTCCCATTTCTGCAGGTGGTTGCAAATCCTCATGGGTAATCTTGATTTCAACTTTCTGTCTCCTCTTGATGATAAAGGTCACCTCAATCCTTGATGACCTGGACAATTGTTACTACTGTTTTTACTAACCATGGATTTCATTTATAGGCATTCTGGTGAATCTCTTGGTTGTGCATGCCACCTTTATTCCCCTTAAGTGGCAATAATGTTGATCTCTTTTATGACTGTCAGGTGAGTAGAATGAATGAGTAGCCTAGAATGACCACAGGGCAGTACCAGCTTCTAATCTGTCCATAGCATTACTCTCTGGTAGAAGAAATATTCTTCTAGTGAGTTATGGTTGTTGTGGTGAGGAAGTACTCTTCCCTCACTCTGCTTACTGTCTGTGAACTCATGTTTGAGGTCAATGACACCATGTACCATGCTCTGGCTTGAGGCATACTCTAAATTTCCATGGGACAGCAGCCTAGCCTCTTTGTATGTTGTCACCAAGCTGCTACTAAATTGGCACTTCCAGCTGAGAGAACCATTTATATACTACCTTTGGGGTAAAACTTTTCCTGTAGCTGGCAGTTGTCATGTGCAGGATTCCACATACTATGCAAGGCTTTTTGGCACGTGTAAGAATTATGGTTCTGATGAAGTACTGAGAGGAGGGAGGAGAACATGAGGGATCAGGAAGATCCAGTTAGGGGAAGAATAGAGAAGGAGAAGAAGAAAAGAGATACCATACTAGAGGAAGCCATTATAGGTTTAAAGAAAAATTTCACACTAGGGAAATGTCCAGGGATCCACAAGAATGATCCCAACTAAGAATCTAAGCAATAGTGGAGAGGCTACCTTAAGTGCCTGTCCCTCCCTAGTAATGAGATTGACGACTACCTTATATGCTGTCCTAGAGCCTTCATCTAGTAACTGATGGAAACAGAAGTGGACACCCTCTAAACTCTGATCAGAACTCCTGGAATCCATTTTCAGAGAGGGATGAGTGATGAGCAAAGGGGTCAAGACCAAGCTGGAGAAACCCACAGAAACAGCTGACCTGATCAAGAGGGAGCTCATAGGCCCCGTTCTGATAAGTGGGAAACCTGCATAGGACCTACCCAGACCCCCTGAACATGGGTGACAGTTAGGAGGCCTGGGCAGTCTATGGGTCCTCTGGCTGTGGAGTCAGTATTTATCCCTAGTGCACGAAAGGACTTTGGGATCCCATTCCACATAGAGGGTTACTCTCTCAGCCTAGATACACAGGGGAGGTCCTAGTTTCTGCCCTAAGTGATGTGACAGACTTTGATGATCCTCCATGGAAGGCCTTACCCTCCCTGGGGAGAGAATGGGAGGGTATGGTCGGTGGGGGGCATGGGAAGACAGAAGGAAAAGGGAACTGGGATTGATATATAAGATTGTTTCTAATTTAAATAATTTACAAAAATAATAATAATATTCTAAAAATGTACTTTGTTCAACATTTCTTCTTATATATCAGTCTTCTCTTCTGGATGTGTGGTCGCTCATGCTCTTAGAAGTACTTTTGATATAACTTTCCAATTTTGTATCTTGACAACTGTCTGGATTGTCCCTTCAACTCCCAAGTCACCCAGTTTTCGGCTGATATTATTTTGCTCTGCACTACTTTTTAGTCCCCACTGCATCTATAGAAAGGTTTCCTGTCAGGAGAATTGGGATTCTCTGTGATTGTTTTGAAGACGCCTTTCCTTAATACCCCATAGCCCTGCTCTATTGCACTGGTATTATTTGTTTTATTTATTCTGCTTCTAATCTGCAAAAAGTTATATCCTTTACCAGCCATTTTCCCTCCAACTATCTGTTGCCTTCTCTGTATGTATGTGTTCCTTTGGGGGGATGCTAATTACTTGTGTTAGAGTTCCCCTTTCTCTTTTCCATATCATAGAACACTCTATTTTCATCTTCCCTCTTTTTCTGGCTCTGAGCTTCGTTCTGGATAATTTGTTGATTTCATCTTCCAGTTCCATGCTTCTCTCTTCAACTGCCTCTAAAATATGGCTGGTAGCCTCCCTTGAGTTTTCTATATTAACTTTTCTCCAATCTCAACATTTAATTTGGGGTTCTAAGAGAACTTAGCCTTTTTGGTCATCTTTATTTCTTTTTGATCATCTTTATTTTTTGCTTAATTCTTTGTGTTCCATGTTCCCTTGTAATTTTGTAAAGAGAACTAAAATCAACATCTTTGAGAGACTTCTGATATGCTGTACACATTTGCCCTTTTAAGCACTTTAAAGTGACCATTTTATATTCTGTAATCAATAATTTAGGTGTTTTATCTGGAGTCAAACTCTTGCTTGTTCCATTTACTAATATTCCTTCCACTTTTCCTTTGTCATGATTTATGGGGTGTTTTTTGTATTTGGCAAATCATGTTGGTCCCCCAAAGGACTAAAATAGAGATGCTTTCCTCCAAATTTTACATTTGCTCCTTCTGAGAGCAGGGGACCTACATCAACCTGGAATCAGCTAGCTCCCAAGAAATGTTTGTCAGCAACTTGCTAGACTGATACCTCAGCTGTCCCTATGATATTAGCGTTTGTTCCCAGAGTAACCCTGTATATTATTCAGTCTTTTAATTTGCAATTGTGGTTTGAACTCAGGTTTGAGGTTTTGTTTTTTGTGTTCATCTTAATCTGGTATAGAGGCTTCTGCCATTCATAGCAGCTACCTTGCTTTAGGCTGGCAGCAGAAGTCTCTTGACTTTACATATGGAACGTACACACAATAGTAATAAAAATAACTTCAGAAAAGTCTTAAAATATTTTAGTCTATCTATCTTAATCTTCTAATAGCCATACACATTTGCAAGTTTTCCAGGATTTTCCATCTCGCCTTAGACTAAACATATTATTAACCGAACCTTAATATTCTTTTGCATGAATGAAAACAGCAACCTAAAAATCCACCTTCTCAAGAACTCCTAGTATACAATATATAAAAATGCTCATTCTCTTAAGCATTTTAAAATAGAATATGCAAATGACTTTTGTTTTAAACATTTATTAAGGGCTACTCTGTTTCAGAATTGACAGCCATTTTCTTAAAGAGCCAGATAGATAGTTAAGATGTGTGTGTCTATTGAAGCTACTGAACTCTGTTATATTAGTATAAAAGCAGTGAGACAGGATGTAAACAGATGGATGTGTCTGGGTTCCAATTAAATTTTTATTACAGAACCAGGCGGTAGGTCCATGCACTTTAGTTTGTTGGCCTCTGTCTATTCTAAACTCTGGAGCAAGTCATTCTGTGTATGGAATCTCTACTCACCTTCACCTCAGAGGTTTCTGCTTCTCACACAGTCCACATAGCTCACAGCCATTCCCAAAAGTTGTGACTATACAATTTTCACATATTCACTTAGCATCTGATACCCTAGTAATGTAGGGACATTTCTTATTTTCCCCTCAAACCAGCACTTAGCACAGTACTTGAGAAAGCAGATACTCTGGCTAAGTTTTATACTTGATAACTGAGGCATCTCTAGGTAGCTGGTACTACAATTAGAATGGTACACTTGAGCAAAGAGCTAACTTAGGTTCCATACCAATGAGTAGCTTCCCAATTGGATCTCTCCGCAGATGCATAGTCCTTGTGTGGGTGCCTTGGTTTCTTGGTCCTGTGCAAAGATGAAGAACAAGGTTTCCTAGCTATTCTTGGAGCTGGGTCAAGCAAGTGAGAGGTAGGGAGTGGCAAGGTACAGGAGCATGGTGTTAGTATCGAATGAGGCAAATGAGCCGTCTCAAGTTAGCCAGGAAAGGATCAGTTACCAAATTGCAGCAACCCCACTGTAAAGGTACAGCAGTATGATCCAGGGTCAAAACAGTTTCATGCCAGCAGGGTCCCAGAGTTCTTGGGGTGGTGCAGGGAAAGGAAGTAGGAGGGTTCCATTCTCAGTGGAGATCTAGGGCAGAGCAAAGTGCCCCAGCTTATCCAGGAGGTCTGGCAACCATTAAAGAGAAATGACTTCCTAAATTCTAACTGACAGGGCGACTGAGTACATTGTACCATCCAGGATGTAGAGCCCCCATGTGCAAGGAAATGGATATGCTTTCAAAACTCGTGGGGTCTCTCCGGTTTTGTCCCAAGCCTGGGAATGAAATGTAGAATTTTTTTTTCAAACAACAATTTGAAAGTTAACTTACTTTTCTTAGGATTTTGGAAAGCTGTGTTTTGCTTATTAGTCAGTGGAAAATCTATATGACTAAAATATGTTTAAATGTAAGCTGGCTAATATGACAGGCTTGGGGCATGAAAATAGACCATTTGAAGCAAATCAACCATTAATTTCATATGTATTACTTAGGGAAAAAAAAAGAAAACATTGAAGTAAAGTGAAAAGGACATGATGGTCCATTTCAAACATTCAGTGAATGTAATGTAAATGAATTGTCTGCCGAGACTCTGTGAGTTCAGCCAAAGCCTCAGAGCCAGTTCTCAGGACCTCTCACTAACTGTGGGCTCTCCCAAGTTTTACAGAATTATGGCATTAATTTTCTGGAAGGCATCAACTTTAAGTAAGTATGTATTATTTTGTCAAAGTAATAATCTATAAGCAGAATAAAATGTGTCTAGGTGTAATGGCAACTAGTACATAACTTATGCAGCCGTAACTAACTATCCCTGCAACAAAGATGCAACCTGTATGGTCACTCACATCTACCAAAGATGTTTGTCCCCCCCCCAAAAAAAAGAGCGGGGGGATATTTATTTTGACATGCCCCTTGAAATTTTAGCCTTTTGACTTGTTGCAATTTATCATTTTCTGGAAAGGAAACTTAAAATTGCAATTAAATCCCTCATCACATGTGTGTTTTCCCAATGTGTACCCACCACAGACTCAGATATCCAAAACATGAATTAAACAATTAAAAGTTGAAAGCAAAATCCCTGAAAAACCCGAGGAAATGCCTCTTTTAACTACAGTGCCTATTATAATCATTGCAATTGATCATTCAGTTTGGCCCCTAAGTCTTTGGCAGCCAGGACAAAAAGGGCAACAGAATGAATTTTACCATTCTCGTTACTGGAAAGGAGGAAATGGACTGGCTAGTGAAGATAGAGATTTTTCTGGCACCAGATAGTTGGGAGTTTCTCGGGCCTGATTTCCTACAGGAGTATTGAACCACATAATGGATAATGTCCTCACCAGTGTTTTCCAGCCAATGCAGATGTGGTTTTCATAATTCCCAATACAAGCGGCACTCATGTCGTTAGAGCACAGCCCAGAGAAGGCCTGTTAAGGGGGGGGGGGGGGAGTTACTTCCATGTTGTGAAAGGTGCATGGTTTTACTTTCAATACATATTTTACAGGTCTGGAAAGAAATTCTAATTTGTGTGTCTGTGCTGCCGAAACTTGGCGCTATTTTAGGTATAGGTAAATTCTCCCATAGACTGTGCCTAGACTGCTCTTTTAAATTCACCAACTCATCATCATGTTCTATGGTGAGTGACAGTTGATGCTAACACTCAAGTGTTCTGTCATCCTTGCTGTCTTGATTCATAAATTATGTACTGAGGCATGTTAGGTAACTAGAGACAGGCTTCCAAAAACTTGGCCACTCACTGAAAGAGATACCACCATCCCTCTTAACTAATATGTTTAGGTAGGTGACTTTTCATTTTAATTTTCCTATTAGTTTTGGATGTTACTGTTCTTACTAACAGTAGTGTTCTGTTGTTGATTTATATTACCAATATGTCAGAGGACAGGTTTGGGGGGCTGGTGAGTTTCTCAGAACTGCTTAAAAAGTTAGCGGAGGAAACCTCTCCATGGAATTAGGTAAAATCTTAGTATGTCCTGTTTACTTTGAGGCCAACACCAGTCAGTGGTGACTGCCCAGCAAAGATACTTTCTAGTTATCACATCACATAGTTGTTTTGTTTTGCAGATGCCCCAGCACGTTCAAAAGGTATTGCCTCTCTGACACTGGGGTTCTCTTCTTCTTCTTTTTTTTTTTTTTTTAATGCCTGTGCCTTTCTTGTAAATGTTGTTCCCTTGAGTATTTGTAAAGTGCCTGGAAGGCATGAAAATGTACCCAGTGATCTCAGCTGAGCATGAGATGAGGTCCTCTGGGTAGTGATCCAGCTTCCTGCTCTCCTTTCTCACTTGGGAACAAAGATGATGTTCTACTTTGTATCTCAGCGCCAGTGTGGCTTTCTGGTCTCTGTAAGACTGGTTTTTAGCAGCACAGAGCTTGGCTGAGGCCATTGGCTATATGCCAAGCTCTTGCTTTGCCTTCTTCATTTTTGTTAGCCTGGTCTATGCTTTAGTAAACAGTAGGTGGAAGAGCTTGTCAAGATCTCATCTCGCATAAGTATGTTCATTATTATTCAACTTTCCAGTACCACTGTTTCTTGAATGCTGCCTTAGATGTTCTCCTTATTGCTGAGACAAAATATTTAACCAAAGAAACTTAAATAAGGATGGGTTTATTTATTTTTGTTTGTTTGTTATGGCTTCCAGTTCAAAGGAAAGCCCATAATGGCAGGGAAGGCGTGTCTGTGTGACTATGAGAGACTGCTGGCCACAGTGTACCTGGAATCAAGAAGCCAAAAATAGCCAATGCTGTGCTCAGCTAGTCTTCTACTTTTTAAGCAGTCAGAGATCTCAGTACACTGAGGGTTGCCACCTATAGTTAGGGTAGGCCTTACCACCTTAATCAATTCTAAAAAATCCCTCACAGATGTGCCCAGAGATTTGTCTCAATGATATTCTAGATTCTGTCAAGTTGGCAATATAAACATCACAATGCCTAACACTCATGTGCATATCTGACTCACTGTTGCATCTGGTAGGCAAGAAATTGAGATCATGAGGGCATGTATGCAGTAGTGTTCATTAGAGACCTGTTTGAACTGAGCACAATGGGTATGCTGAGGTGCTGGCATGAAGGTTGATCTACTCCCTCAATTCCTGCAGCACAGTACTCTAAACAGGACACCAACATTTGTCAGCAGTAAGATGATTTATCAATGTGACAATTGGTGGCCTAGTGTTTGGAGAGGCTTTACTGTCTATTTTATTTTCTAGAGAGAAAGAACTCCGTCTCAGCCCTCTGCTTTGCTGCCTGCTCCCATTATTGGAAAGACTGGAGATTTCCTTTTTGATTGTCCATACTTTTGCTGAGTTTGCAAAGGCAGTGTAATTTACCCAGTCTTAACCTCTAACACTGCAAGGGGGAGCCTGTGAAATATTGCCCAAGCCCAGCCTTGGTTTAGCCATGAATTATGCATTGTGTATTTAGACTATTCTACTGTTATAGTCTGTTTATCTGTTGACTTCCACTAAGATTTAGGGTTGTGTTGTACTTAATAACTTGCTTTATTTTGTTTGACATGTATTTTATGTTCTCCATGTGCGTGGATACATAAGATACACAGTCGTGGGCGAGGGTGGAGAGAGAAAGCCCAGCCCCGAAAGCAGTAACATTGAGAGCTCTGGGGTGAAAACTTTCACATACTCTTCATTCTTCCAGAGGTCCGGGTTTTCCCTCCCTAGAGCCCAAAGCGGCTAGATAAAGGGAAAGAAAAGGAATTTTAGTTCCTTCTATTTCTGAATTTTGCCTGTTAAGGGTGGTTTTAAACCTAACGTGTCAAAAGATGTTCAGTCACAGATAAAAATCTCAAGGTTTTAGACCATGTTATAATTTTTATTATGTTTCTTTCATTGGCCCCATAGTTAAAACTTTTAATCTGATGGGTTAATGCAACTTTTATATGTCTTGCAAATAAAGGTAGTATTGAGGCAGTGAGATGCCTGTAGATGTTAGTTTGGTTGTAAATGTTTTAAGCATTTCTTAGTCTTCACGAGTTTGTGTTTGGAGCTGTTAAAAAAGCAAGTAAAAAAAGTTCATGCAGAATATGACTTGTTATATGACTGCTGTCATATGTGTAGGGGATATAGATACATACATAGATACATACACATTCCTTACATACATTTACTTATTTTCATTTTTTTTAAAAAAAAGTCTTACACTCTAGTCTAGGCTAGCCTCAATCTCAAGATCCTTCCCTGTGCTTCTGGGTAAGAAGTGTGAGCCATCATAATCAATTCTTTTATGTCTGTTTATATGTGTAATAACTATGTCTGGATAGTTTTCAATCTTATTTCTCTTCCTGATTTCCATTCTGGATTTTTAAAATAATCTCTATCAAAACAGAAGTATGGTCTTGTGAAGACTGCTTGCACACTCCTACTTTAATCGTCATTTTCTTTCTGCCACCAGTGTTTCTGAGATTGAGGGGGGAAACCCCTTTCCTGGCTTTGTTCACAAAGAATGACTTGAACATCCAAGACAAGAATGTGGACAGGTGTATGAGCCAAGGAGAAGAAGGGCTCTTCTTGCCCGACTGAGCCACTACTGAGGGCTCTTCTTGCCTCACCGATAACCCCCACTGCCTAGAAGAAGCTCTGTGGCTTACACCCATCCTCTTTCCCTGGTTATACAGTCAGTAGCAGCAGATCCCACTTTTAGAACTGAACACAGCTTGAGCTCCCTGCTGGACTTCCCTGCTTTGAAATAGGAAGCAGCAGTGGGAGATGTGTTTGTTGAATAGCTCCTATGTGTTTATCCAGCAAATGTGGCTCTGCTCAGCACCAGGCTGTAATGATGTCATCTGATAGATGAGCCATCTCAGCCTCCTGTGCCCTAAGCAAGCTCACAGTCCAACTGGGAGATGTTTGGATTTCCTCAGAAACCAGCCTCCGGACAAAGATTTGAATGTTAACAGCTAACCCAGAATGACAGAATGTAGGGACACTCACCCTCTGCCTTCCTTCACCTAGATTGTATGGCAGGGTTTGTCAAGAGGCTGTTGTGAGGTGGAGTGACAGATGTCCCCTGAAGGACTATGCTGACAAGTGTCCTGCTAGTGAGTCAAGGTTGTGAAGGTGAGGTTTTGACCAAGGCAACTTGTAGCAAGGATCTAGGCTGTGATTATTAAGTTGAGTATTAGAGGGGCTACAGGACCACGGAGGGACTGCCAGGAAGCCTATCCTAGAAACTTAATGATTACCTGAGACCTGGGAGGCAAGCAGAAGTGACTGGTGTAGCCTGTGATGGAAGTAGAATCTCCCAGACAGAGAGAACCATAAAAACTTCCAAACGGCCAGAGTACAAGAGACATGAGCAGGGCCAGACAAGCAGAAGTCAGAGCCCTTAAATACTGAAATCCACAAATGACTCCAGACTTGATCCCATGAGCAACACAGAGTCATGGATGAGTTTTAGATGGGAACATTGTGGGAATTAGGTTTGTATTTGGGGGAAAAGCTTTGTGGCTTCAACTCAGAAAACAAAGAAAGGGACAACAGGGGCTGGGAAGCCCAGGTAAGAGTGTACTACAGTCAGCCAGGCCAGTTATGCTCACTCGCTGCTTCCCAATGACCAGAGAACTGCCTGTCTCCAGGCCAGCACATCCCACTGCTGTCCACACTGGCTGCCAAGTCACAGCCTGTTCATGCCAGCATGTATCCTGGCCTTGTCAAGAGACATGGATGATGACTTTTGTCTTTCTGCAAGCATAGGGGCCTTTTTATCCTCCATGTTTCTTAAATAGGGAGGCTTTTATTCTTTTCCTGGAAAAAGGTGACTAAATTTCTTTTGAAATTCTATCCAGTTTATTATGACCACATAAAACAATGTTTCTTTCTCTCCCAGTGTTCCTAGTAAATTCTCCTCAGATGAATTGTTTGAGAAATAATATCAGGGTTGCAAACATAATCTCATAATGTACCTTTAGCCCTCATCTTACCCACAAAGGGTTTTCCTTCAGTGATGTTCAGTGCATTTCCTTCAGCGTAGACTGTGTGGTGGCTTCTTGGCCGAGTCTGTGATGCTGCTGTGCATAATTGCTGTCTTTTTTGCCTTGTCTGTCGCAAAAGGGACTTGGAGCCCAGGAGTATACTTTGAGTGCAGTGGTTTTCAACCTGTGGGCCATGCCCCTTTCAGCAGAAGTCAAATGAACCCTTTCACAGGAGTTACATATCAGATACCCTGCATATAAGATATCCACATTAATATTTATCATAGTAACACTGCAGTTATTGGGTAATAATGGAACTTATTTTATGGTTGGGGGTCACCACAGCATGAG
Organism: Phodopus roborovskii; assembly: GCF_943737965.1. Classification (NCBI taxonomy): domain Eukaryota; kingdom Metazoa; phylum Chordata; class Mammalia; order Rodentia; family Cricetidae; genus Phodopus; species Phodopus roborovskii. Next base: position 3,513,446 of record NW_026125537.1, read on the forward strand.
GAACTATATTAAAGAGTCACAGCATGAGGAAGGTTGAGAACTGCTGCTCTAGTCGAACACTGCTAAGTATTAAAGGTCTAATAACATGTTTGTGGTGCTGATCCTTTGGCTCTTGGCATCTCTGGATACTTAGAAGATGCTCAGCCTCCCTCAGGACTTAGAAAAATCATGGTGTCCATGGCCTAAAGAGGCAATAAGCAAAGTCTTGTTTAGGCTATTATGGGTAGGTTTTCTGCTTTGTTTGTTTAGACAAGGCCTTCTGTAGTCCAAACTGGCCTTGAACTTGAGGCCTTTGTGCACAGGCAGGTGCTTCCATGCTGGCTTCAAGATTTTTTTATAATGTTTTTGTTTATTCTTTGAGAATTTCCTACATGCATATAATGCATTTCAATCATGTTTACTCCCTCCCCTCTTCCATCCCATTTTGAATCTACCCACACAAGTAGGATGCAATTGAAGACATCTGGTAATAACCACAAATAGTGAGTCTTAGGTTAGTGGTGCGGTCCATGCAGTACAGCACTTAGATGAGGGCAAACTTATAGCATGCTGCTGCAGGGCTGAATTTAACATGTTGAGCGAAAGACATCAAGGAGAAAAAGGAAAGGTATATGACCTTATAAAGTGTAAGTAGACAAAATTAACCATGGCAGAACCCTGGACAGTGGTTTCTTAAGTTGAAGACTGACTGGAAGAGGCATAAGAAGTCTCTGCAGTATAACTGTGATTTTGTGTCCTCAAATTCATTGGGTCTGAATATGTGATGATCATTTTGTGAAAATTCATGGAGCCATATACACATATGATATGTGAAAATTCCTACTTATTTATTTAAAACAAAACAGATACTGTAGGCCATCTAAACTGAACACAGGCCCAGAGAAGAAGTATCATGTGCTTAAAGCTAAAACTAACTAACCATCTCCCAGGCCATAATTCCTGTCATAGCCTTCTAGTTATATAATACACTTGGTATATCCAGGTGAGGATATAGGAAGAAGGCTGATTTTTTAAGTTTTTTTTTTAGAGTTCTACACATGAATATTGGCTGTATTTACTTCATTTCCACCCCTTCCTCTCTTTCCTCCAACTGTCCCCCTTTCCTAATCCACTTACTCTCAAATGCATAACCTCTTTAATTCTCTCTCTCTCTCTCTCTCTCTCTCTCTCTCTCCTGTTCTTTTAGTGTTGTCTTGGAGAATGCATAACCTATCAAGTAGTTTGACTGAAGAAAACAGATTCTTCCTCTCTCAGCAGCCCTTGGTTGCCTATAGCTCTTCATCAAGGTGTGTGTGTGTATGTGTGTGTGTGGTGTGTGTGTGTGTGTGTGTGTGTGTGTGTGTGTGTGTGTAGGCACATGCGGGGATTGGGGAAGTGAAGTCTGGTATGTTCATTATGCATATCTTATTTAAGCAACCATATTGTTGAGATTTCTTTTTGTAGCTTGCCTGCCATGTCTGGAACACACTCTCACAGTAGATGCCACTGTCCTCTGGCTCATACATTTACTTTTCAGTAATGTTCCCCAAGTTTAGGTGTAGAAGTTGCACTGCAGACATATCAAGTAGGGCTAAGCCCCTCACAGTCAGTTGTTCTCTGCATTTGACTAATTGTGTGTCCCTAATTGTCTCTGTTGCAAAAAGAAGTGTCTGTGGTGAGTCACAGAATTTGTACATATCAAGAAGGGCTAGTACAGGAGCCACACAAACCAAGTTAGGCCTGAGAGGTTCAGAGAAAGGCCAAGTTATTATGGAAGGGTACATAGACAAAACCAAGGTCCTCTTGCTTATTTTGAATTGCTGACATTTCTCCCATTGGAGTAAAGATTATGTTGGATGATAAACAAGAGAAATAGTACATGAACTCCTTCCTAGCAAATGACCTGAACTCAAGGCATTTGGTCACTGCCTGGCATTTGAAGAACAATGTAGTTATCAGGGAAGATTCTTGTTCATTTTTCAGGGCTGACATATATCTCTTCATCTCAGTTTGAAGTGGCCAGACCTCTGCTACATTCCCCATGTCTTTCAGATGCTTGAAAAGGGGTGGTAAGACTGTCTGAACAATAGTCAAAGTGGATAAATGTTACTGACTATGTAAGAAAATAGTTAAAAACGCTATCAGAGCTCAGTGGTTAAGTGAGCTGCTCTTGTAGAGGACCTGGGTTCAGTTGCCAGTACCCACATGGCAGCTCACAAATGTCTGTAGGATTAAAAGAATAAATGTGCTGTTGTCTGCTTATTCAGCAATATTGTGAGTAGGGTTGGGTCCATGTCAGAAGCCTCTCAGGTAGAGAGGTGGCTTCTAGAGGATGAAGGGACAGTCTCTAGGACATGGATAGTCTTCTCCCTTGAGAATCAAAATGTCTTAGGCCTTGGAAAGCCCCTGTCTTTCAGCAGCTGCAATGAGACTTCTTTTGCAGGAGTTGATTTTGGAACTCTTTTGAACCAGCAATAGTAGTATGATGAGATATGAAGTTAGCAATTCTCTCCAGTGAATTCTGATTGCTCAGTAGACATTCAGTTTGATTCTTTGTACATTTACTAGAAAGGTTTTTTTTTTTTTCTTGTTCAGACTTTCCATTTAAAATAAAATAAATAAATGTTAAGAACTAAGAGATGCTATGTGAAGCAAAATGAATGAAAAGTTAATGGTGAAATATTCTGCATAAGAAATAAGCCAAATCAAGTCCAGTGTGACTAAGGACACCAAAAACTGTAATCATTTTAAAACATCCAGAGAGTGGGGTTTACCTAATGTTTCTCACAACATCCATGTGAGATATTAGTAGACATATACTCTTTTATTCTAAGTTTACAGGAGACTGGTATTAAAGCAGGCTGTCTGTCCCTGCTCATGTTATATCCATACAGATCCCACTGTTGGAACATGTAACATATTTTCCTGTGAAAGTACCAGGAGTACTGGCTGTACTAGGAGTGACCTTCATAAGGGCTGAGCATTAACTGAGTAAATGTTTCTTTTTTCTTCTTCTTTTTTAATTTAAATTAGAAACAATATTATTTTACATATTTTACATATCAATCCCAGTTCCCCCTCCCTTCTATTCTTTCATGCCCCCATCCCATCCTTCTTCTGCTCCATAGAAAGGGTGAGGCCTTCTATGGGGGATTATTAAAGTTTGTCACATCATTTGAGGCACCTGCCCTGTGTGTCTAGGCTGAGAGAGTATCCCTGTATGGGGAATGGGCTCCCAATGTCCATTCATACAGTAGGTATAAATGCTGTCCCATTACCAGAGGCCCAGGCCTCCTAACTGACACCCACATGCAGAGGGCCTGGTTCTGTCATATACTGATTCCCAGGCTGTTAGTCTGGGGTCAGTCTGAACTCCCCCTTGTTCAGGTCAGCTGTTTCTGTGGGTTTCTCCAACATGGTCTTGACCCCTTTGCTCATCACTCCTTCCTCTCTACAACTAGATTCCAGGAGTTCAGCTCAGTGTTTAGCTGTGGGTGTCTGCTTCTGTTTCCATAAGCTACTCTTCATCATAGATGAAGGCTCTATGATGCCATATAAGAAGCCATCAATCTCATTATAGGGGAAAGGCATTTAAGATAGCCTCTCCCCTATTGCTTAGATTCTTAGTTTGGGTCTCCTAGTCATCCTAGTAGATCTCTGGACATTTCCCTAGTACAAGATTTCTCTTTAAACCTATAATGGATCCCTCTATTAAGGTATCTCTTTTCTTGTTTTCCTCTATTCTTCCTGGTCCCTCATATCTTCGTTCCCCCTTCTCTTCTCCCCCCCTCCCAATTTACTCAGGAGATCTTGTCCCTTTTCCCTTCTCTGGGGGACCATGTATGTATCTCTTAGGATTGTCCTTGTTTCCTAGCTTCTCTGAAGGTGTGGATTGTAGGCTGGTAATCCTTTGCTCTATGTCTAATATCCATATTTGAGTGAGTACATACGTGTTTGTCTTTTTGTGACTGGGCTACCTCATTCAGGATGGTTTCTTCTAGCTCTAGCCATTTGCCTGTAAATTTCAAGATTCCATTGCTGCCGCCCCCCCCCCCATGGCTGAGTAATACTTTATTGTTTAAATGTACCACATTTTCTTCATCCATTCTTCAGTGGAGGGACATCTTGGTTACTTCCAGGTTCTGGTTATTACAAATAATGCTGCTATGAACATAGTTGAACAGATGTCCTTGTTGCATCTTCTGGGTATCTGGGTATATGCCTAAGAGTAGAATTGCTGGATCTTGAGATAGACTGATTCCCAATTTCCTGAGGAACCACCATACTGATTTCCAAAGTGGCTATATGAGTTTATACTCCCACCAGCAGTGGAGAAGTGTTCCCCTCTCTCCACACCCTCTCCAGCATAAACTGTCAGTGGTGTTTTTTTTATTTTAGCCACTCTGACAGGTGCAAGACGGTATCTCAGAGTTGTCTTGACTTGATTTCCCTGATGGCTAAGGATGTTGAGCAGTTTCTTAAGTGTCTTTCAGCCAGTAAAGGTTTCTTTATAGACACAGTCTAGCAATATTTTATATTATTCACCATCTTGAGGGAAATGTTGTCATTGACTTCTTGCCATAGCCAAACCCAGAGCCAACATTCACACATTTACCTGCACCGCCAGTGGTTATGCTTGAATGTAAAGGGTCCCTTCCACCTCAGGCTCATGTACTTGAATGCTTGATCCCCCATAGTGGTGCTTGTTTAGGAGATAGTGAAGCCTTTGCACATAGGGACTAGCTAGTAGGTAGGACCATTGGGGTGAAACTGGAGGGTTAGAGGCTGCCTTCTTTCCCTTCTGGCTTTCCAGTTCCTAATCCATTGAGGTCTACAAACCTGGGCCATGTTATCTGGGCCTGATACATGGTCAGAATCCCAGTCGTTGCCATGCCTTCCCTTCTGAGACAAATGCTTGAAGTGTCTATTTACATATTAAAGGGAACCTGGCATCCCTCAGGCCTTACCTCTCACCACATCCTCCTGGCTGGCATACTCAACCTCTACCCTTAACTTCCCAGTCCAGGGGCTTGGGCTGATACTCCTTATATAATCCAGCCATTTTGTTACTCACCCTTTCTGTACCTTTGGCCTCCTGGCTGCTGAGCATGATTTCATCTCTCCCCTCCTGAACCTCTCCCCCTCCTCACATGACTCGGGGTCATGTCCACTCTGGACTCTCCCAGGTGTCTCTGACTTTGGTTACATGCTCCCTTTTATCCACAATAAACTTTCTTCTCATTAGTCATGTCCTTTCCTTTTTATTTTCTTTTTCATTCATCTGCCACAATAAACTATATCCCTTAAAATTATGAGACAAAATAAACCTCTTCTCCTTTAATTTGCTTTTACTGATATTATGTAATGGCTATGAGAAAAGCCCCAGTTTGGTCATGTTTGAAGTTGGGATTCTAATTGTTCTTACCTAACACAAGTTTGTTGAGAAGGCTACATGCAATATTTGTGTAATTTGTGTAACACAGTGCCCAGTTTATTGCAGTCATCAGACAATTACAGATATGACTATATGTCCCCATAGGTAGCAACAAGAAAGTATTTGCACAGATCCCCACACACACAGACAAATGGAATTAGTTATGTCTTTATTTTAACATGAAGACCAAACTCTTTGTGTCTTTAGAAAATATTCAGTAGTCATGGATATTGGCACCAAGTAGGCAAATGTCAAGAGGGCTCTGAAATCTCTTCCAGAATATACCAATAATCCAGGCTTCAGTTACTACTCTGTCCCATTACAATGCACACACACTCCACAGCAGGGTGCAACTTGGCTCAGTCTTTTGTTAAATGTACAAAGGAAAAGATAATTGTTCTGCTTTAAGTTGGCACTTTGCAGACTTCGTGTGACACACTGTGGTAAGTTTAACTCAAGTGATGAATGAACTTAAAAATTTTCCACATCTAAAACAGATGTACAGGCAGAATCTACAGCGGTACTCAATTCATGAATTAAAAAATAAATGAAAGGATAAATGCACACTTCAAGATCTAAGTCTTTTCTCAGTATTCTAACCACATGGCTGGTTTCAAAGTCCCAGTACCACTGAACTGGAGCTGAAGTAGCTGGCACCTCACCGGAAGGGATTAGAATTCCTTGTGACTTTCATTTGTTAAAGAAGCCATCAGAAGTAGTCAGTATGAGCTCAGAGAAGCAGGGGAAAACAAAACCGAGCTGAGGGTGGCACAGCCTCTGACTAGTCTGGTCCACAGAACTGACCTATTTGAGGCAAGACTGCAAAGTATGGGACATTTCCAAGTGGCATGATGGGTGTGGAATGGGCAGGCTTCAGGAGGTAGTCTTACTGGCTTCTCATTAGCATATTACAAACTACCCTTCCTTGCCTCCCTCTTCCCCAGTGTTGGAGGCGATTTACCTTTAATGGATGTAGAACTTTGGGTAGTCATTAAGGTGAAAGGACACTCATGTCAAAGTCACCCTGAACAGCCATTGCCCAACTATAGAGACAGCAAGAAGTCTGAGGCTCAAGTTTAAAGATCGTAGAAGATGGAGAGAAGGGAGGAATTCTTGAAACACAAGTTAGGCAGTTTCTTTGTTCCAATAACTTAAAGAGTGATTTGATGAGAAGTCAGAGAAGTGCTAATTTGTAAAGGTTTTGTTTATCACCTAAGAATTCAAGGACTGGGTTGGGAGATACAGATAACAAATTTTCTAGTTAGGATCTATTCTGAGGTTTCCATGGATGCTCAGAGCCCCTCTCCTCTGAACACTCCTTCACCACTCACATTGGACAAATGCTCTTTTCACTCTCCCTTTAACACTTAGCTCTCTGGCATCTTTTCTAAAGATGGAAGTTCTCCCATTACATCTCCATTGCCATTGCACCACAGGTCCCATCCTGCGTCTAGTCTTTATCTCTCACTTCTTTAAGGTTAGAGTATATTCATTGCTAAGTGTCACACGGTGAAGCCTGAGTGAGCAGGTCTTCCCTTTATTGGAACTCTACAGCAGCTACTTATGTACAGAGAACTAGCTCATGGGGTTGGGGACATAGCCCACTAGGCAAGGTGCTTGTGGCACAAACATGAGGACCTGAGTTCTGATTTCCAGCATCTACCTAAAACCAGGCATGGTGATGCAGTTCTATAACCCCAGCACTGGGAAGAAAGAAGTAAGAAAATTCCTGTTCATTGGTCAGGCAGCCTATCCAAATCAGTAAGCCAGTAAGCTCTGTATTAAGTGAAACACTATCAAAAATAAGGAGAGGAATAACACACACACACACACACACACACACACACACACACACCACTGTAACACCATTCAGGCAAAGAACCAATCCCTGACAGATGCCAATAGACAAAAGACTTCATGGAGATGGTATGCTAATAATATCCAGAAAACCTAGAATGTAAGAGGAACAGAAAATCTTAGATGCTAAAGCATAGGGAGCAAAGAAAGCTCTCTGAGGTATCCATGGTAGAAGGGAACTTGAAACACTGAACAGACCACCTCCTGGGCTGAGCTATGTTGTTCAATGGTAAAGCCCTTACCCCCTACATGCAAAGCCCTGGATTTGATCTCCAGCATCATGAAAGGGAAAAAAAAAAAAAAAAAAAAAAAAAAAAAAAGCAAAGAAGAAAATGAACAGACCATCTTGAACCATTTCCCTGCTGCAGTAATTTATGAGTTTGTCTGAGGTATTCCCAAGTCTTGCAACTGTGTTGTTGACATGACTGCCCATAAGAGCCTGTGACCTCACCAGCATCCTTTGTTATACAAATTGGTAACCAAAATGAAGACATTTGCCAAGTTCTATAGGGACTCTTTGCTTTGGGGAAATGTGGGAATGATGAACTTCTGTGACATTTTCTGTAAGTCTCAAATCTCCTGTGAAACAAATTTGTTCCCCTTTCAGCCCTACTCTTGGACTCTGTGGATATCTAGGTTGGGGATGGGGGTGGGGTGAAGATCACAAAAGCAGGGATGACAAATAAGAGATTTTTTTTTTCTTTTTCTTTTTCTGGGTTTTTTAAGCAAAACACATAGAGTCTTTTGCCTCCCTTTATATAACTTGTAAGAAATATTTCCTAGTTCAAAATGAATTGTATCTACTATAAAATTACTCCTTTTCTTTCTACAATGAAAATAACCCCATTTAACAGAGCATCTTCATTATGTGAATCTACTTTTAATGTTTTCATGATGAAATACTGACAAGAGGTAACCTGCTGTGGTTGGAAGGAAAGGTGGAAAGGCATTATGGGACATAGCACCTTAGGAATGTGACAGTTCTGGTTTGTGGTTATTTTCTCTTCTTCCTCTTTTTTTTTTTAAGTATTAATTTTAAATTCCTTGAGAGAAGAACTTGTATATAGGGCAGGCTACTTCAAACTCCTACTATTCCTGCCTCCAACTCCTAGTGCTGGAATTGCAAATGTTCGCCATTAGGTCTTCAGTGTCTACCTATGGCTTTTAGTGTTGGGCCCCACCATGGGGACTTAGGAATATCTATCTGGTGTAGTCATCTAGAAATATGTGATAATGCCTATCACCCAACCAAATGACTGTTTTTCCATATTGTCATAGGTGGCATTCCCTAACCTTAGTTAAATCCAAATGGTAGGCATATTGAGATGACACTGTCCATCTGCCCTTTATATAATTTGAGGATAATATTTTAAAATAGGTATAGGTGAATCCAGAAGAGCTCATAAAGGGATAATTGGGATTATTATAATACATTCATGAATACACAAGAAGGTAAATAGCCACCATGGTCTTCCATTCTGCCCAGGGGCTGGGGTGTGAATGGGTCCAGCAGTCTGGATCTCCAGCCACAAGGGGACTGACCGCTCCTCCCTTTTTTTTAAACGGGTCCTGTCTGTAGACAAGAAGCACCTCCCCTATCAGGCCAGACAGCGGGGTGAATACGAATACTTGCTAAAACTAGGATCAGTGGGAAGATTTCTTTAGAGCTTTTATTCTAGGAAAAAGAACATTATTTCAAGCATTAAATCCCACATTTGACTTTACTTGAGACTAGATTGAGTACACTGGCATATTTAACAATGACAGGCTGGCTGCCAGGCTAAGAAACAAGTTACATTTATTAATGTGATAGCTCCGAAAGGCCCAGCTTACCTAGGCACTGTAGGGATGCTTATCTCAGATCATCTCAATGACTTCTCATTTTTGCTTATGATCTTGCCTCTATTTTGTTCATGGGAAAACCGGTTCTATGCTAGAAAGTGGTCACATGAGCATGGGAGCTAATACAGGCTCCAAACTTTCCCAGGGGGAAACATGACTTGGAGGTCCTAAATCCTTCACAGTATATAGGCTGAGTCATCTCAGTATCCCTCAAGGTGTCCCTTTGCTTGGATGGAGATATAGACCTGGGATGCAAGATACTGTAGCTTAAACTGTAGCTATTGTCACATTGCCATAAATGTGACATTTTTGTCATGGCATCTTCCTGTCAGGCCATCATCCATGATGTTAGGCCACTTGTTATGTTTATTAGGAACGCTTATTTAGAAGCCTCAGGAATGGCTCTGGGAGGATTTGAAGTCAGGAAGAAAGCTTGAAGGCTGGTTTAAAAGACAGAATCTCAGAGTTGTGCTTATATTCTGCAGTCATCACCTGGTCCATGGTTAAATACTCAGTAGAAAATTGCTTCTGTAACTGGCTTGTAAGCCCTGAACTGCTTCTGTGTTTAAATCTCTTCCACTCTTTGAGTAGCTCTTCTTTTTTGATACAAGGACAATTTTATGGGCTTTGGACTTTCTGAAAGAAGGAAATGGAGCAGGGAACACAGGCATGAGGGGGAAAAAAGCACTTTTAAAAATGAAATGAGGCCATTGTGTGAACCTGAAAACTTACAGAGAACAATGGCTCCGCCCTGGAACTCCCCTGGGTTCATATGGAAAAGTCTAGGAATGCTTGCTGACACCCAGCCTGGAGAACAGGCCTGGCAAGGAGGACCTGTGGTTTGGGGGCTGTGGAGTAGAGTTCTCTTCCTAGTGTCTCTACTACCAGGATGTGAGTGTTGCATATAGTTTCACATGCAGGACCCTGCAAAAGGTCCCAAGGGCAGGTCTGAACTTGGAGCACAGTGATGAATATGGACTGTCCTCTGTAAAATGCCACAGCCCTGAACATCTCTTTCTTGATGTGCTGTCACTACCTCAGCATGACTTGAATGTTGACAGAGTCTTTGCTATGGCAAAGACAGACTTCCTTGTCCAAGGTTTCACACAAAATCTTGGGCAAAAGCCCAAATCAACATACAGGACAGGATGTCGAAATGCATTTGGGTGACATACCACAAACTGAGGCCCCAGATGTCAGTTCTGACTTCCCTGAAGCCTTCCTTTGCTGTTTTATAGTTAGGATGTTTGGGTCACTATTGAGTTAGGAAGGTCTTATGTCTCCCTCATGCTGCTCTCCTGGACTTGTCACCTGCTGACATAAAACAGGACTGCCCCAGCAGGGAAGAATCTGCAATAAAATGTTGTCAGGAGCATGGCAGATGCGTATGGACCAGTTCCAGGATTCCCAAAAAAACAGCATCTTTGTGACTTTAGGCAACAAATACAACTATAAAATCGGTATAGTGTTGGTATATACCAAATAGGAGAGCTTTCTGAGTGGGAAATGAAATATATACCTAAAATGTTCAGCTGCACAGAAAGGCTAACGTATATAGCACCAACAGTGAATCATAAATTTAAGGGAAATTTATCACTTTTTAAAATTATATATACATATGTTCATTTCTCATATGTGGGTATGTGCATGTGAGTTCAAGTGTTGCAGAGACCACAAAGAGGATGATGAATGTCCTGAAGTCGAAGTTACAGGTGGTTGTGAGCCACTGTATGTGGGTGTGGCAACCAAACTCAGGCCTTCCCACAGAGCAGCCATCTTTAACCACTGAGTCATCTTTTCAGCCCAATAAATAGTCATTTTTATGGTTGAGATCTTCTTTTATGTTTGTTATGGTATCTATCATTTATTGCATAATTTAAAGTCTAAGATACATTTTTTGCTTTGTGATTGATTACTATGTGTACTTATTGTGTTCATATACACATTAGCTATTGTGAGTAGAAAGTTTTCCCATCTTCTTTGAACTGGCAGGCAGACGAAAGGAGAACTTACAAGATATTTTGAAATTGGATTTATTTTTCAAATTTTGCTTTTTAGAAAACTTATGCTTTCCAAATAGATAATTCTGGAAATCTTTAAACAGCCAAAAAAAAAAAAAAAAAAAAAACCATCTGTTCCTGACAGTGTAAACATATTCTTCTCCTGTTCAATAATTCAATATCAGGGCTATTTTTAGAGATAATTATCAGACAATTTTTTTTTATTTTATGGATTTCATGGTCACTACACTATATGCCTATTTAATTTCACAGTTTCCATATCAAAATTCTATCATGCTCGAAGTAGTCTCCATCTCTTTCATATAGAGCCATTATTTCAGTCTTTTGTCTGTTGTACTCACTTTCCTTTTGGTCATGTTGGAATTATTTGTTGGAATTCTGTGTTCACTCCACCCTCCTTTTTTAATTAATAAATTAAGCTTCATGAGAAGGAGGTCTTCTGTTGTCTGACTTCTTTAGTTGGTTGGTTGTCTGATTAGTTGATTAGTGGAGATAGAGTCCTACTGTGTTACCCAGGCTGGTGTCAAACTTGTTATGTAGCATATGTTAGCCTTCAACTCAGGATCCCCAACTTCAGCCACCTAATGCTATTACATTGTTTGACTTCAAAATTTTCCAGTTGTTACTGTGTGCCCAACCTTTCATTGATCCATTATTTGCAAGTCTTTTCAGTGATTTGTCTGTTCATATCTTTTTGTCTATCCTTTACCTATCTGTTATGGACCCTCTTCTTAAACAGATAATATTACATTTTGAACATAAATTTTTACCCAAATTTTGCTGTCATACTTGTCTTTTATCATACACTTCCACTTGCATGGGGTCTTGACAACTGTTAGTTTCAGGTTGCTGATGTACTTTGTTGGGTTTGTCTCAGATTCTTTTAAGATTATATGAATCCCAATCTTTACCTTCATAGTATCTGGATTTTATTTCTTCCTAACACCAATATTTTGAAAATAATGTTAGTAAAATAACTTGGCATTATCCATCACATTCATGATGCGCTCATAGTAGGGATCTACAAAATATTCCTTCTCAAACTTATTTCTTCCTCTTTTCTTCCCTTCTTCCTCATCATGCCATTCCAAGTGTTATCAGAAGTAGAGTCTTAGAAATAGCTAGACTTACCCAAAGAAGTTGGTAGACCAGATATCCCCACACTTATACTGTCAGGAGTAAAGGAACACTATGGTCTTATGTCCCTCTATATGTATGTGTCCTCATAGATTTATTTACTTGTACATAGTATGCACACTTACATATATGGCACTATTTTTAAAAAACTTTTTTTGGAAAAATTTTAAAATATATTTCACAGCACTTGCATACATTACATTGAAAAGATATCATGCTTGCCATTCATAAGCCAACATTCTTATCCATAGAGTCATAAAGATGTTTCTAAACCCTGAAATCTTTGATTCCCTTTTTTAAAAAAGTTAAGAAATCTTATAAAATTAACTTTAAAAAGTACTTCATCAAGGAAATAGTCAATTATGTCACATTTTACCATGAAAAACAACATGCCAAATGGGCACCGTATTCCTAGACTCATTCAGAGAAGAACCACACAAGTGTAACAAGTAAAATTTATATGCAGGATTAAGGGTAAGAGTGTGTACTGCAGCTTGTTTGCCCAATGGTGTATGATTGCTGAGCATTATTTGTCGGTCAGAGGATCAGCTAAAGCCTGGTGTATAAAAACTCGTGCCAGTAGGAAATTTACTGTAAATCTAAATCTGGTCTGGTCCATAACATCACATCTTCAAGTTGTAAATTAACTCAAGGAAATCTGACTTTCTGCGTAATGAACAGCATCTCCAGTGGAGCTGAAGGTTGCTGTAAATAAGTCCAGATTAGACTCAAAGCTTCACTGTGCTTCCGGCCCCTGGTCTGAGTGGGTGCCTGTGTGTCCACTTCTGTTGCTAGACTTACCTTCTAGAGATAGCCTGCCAGGTGTGTCCTGGGTGTGGGCTGGGGCATCTGCAGGCCTGCCTAATGAGCACCCTTGAGCTTTGATTTTCATAACACAGCTGCATCTGTTTCCTGTTCTGACTGGGAATGGCTGTTTGCAACAGGGCGCGGCCTGGGAAGCTGGTTTGTGTGGCTTTAGATGCCACACTCAAGTCCTATGCTTTTCATGCTAATTGAGATCCTTTTTTGATGCTTTGATATGTTGACATCGGGTACAAACTGGGTGCAAAGTGCTATTGTCCATGATGAGAAATCACATTTCTTTCTGAGATGCTATTGTTGTTTTAATGTATTTTTTTAAAAGTGTTCTTGGGGCAAGGGGTTGAAAAAGAGAAAAGAGAGACATTTGTCTTGTAAGCAAAAGGTTCAAGAAAAGATGGAGAGAGGATGCTGTACACATCTCTATTGTTTTCTAAATCTTATCAAGCCAAATGGAGTCACATTCATAGAAAGACTGCAATTGCTACTAAAACTAATGTTAACTCCAACTGTAGTATCAATGCCTAATGTCTTTGTGTGTGTTTCAACTGTTTCAGGGACTATGTTATTTCTATGTATGTGTTCCCTTACTTTCTCCTCATTAATGGAATGGGTATCAACTAGAAAAAGAAAGAAAGGAAGGGAGAGAGGGAGGAAGGAAGGAAGGAAGGAAGGAAGGAAGGAAGGAAGGAAGGAAGGAAGAAAAGGAAGGAAGGAAAAAAAAAGGTCCATAGGTAAAGAAGTCGGGTCAAGAGTCACCCATTCTAACTATTAGCCTCTTTAGTGTTTTGGAGCCAGTAAGGCTTCTTCTGTCCCTTTTGACAGTAGTGACTTGTGCCTATTTCTTTTCCCTTCACTCTCGATACAGATACCTGTTTCTGATGTTTCCTGAACCTGAAAGTATAGCACAAATGAAAACTCAGTTTAGCTAGCGTGTGTGCCTGCGGTAATTGGTGTTCCCTTGGACGGTTATTAGCTTTGCAACACACTTTCTAGAGAGATGATTAAGAAGAGTCTATGTTTGGTTTTACCGTATGTAGGCCTTCAGAGTAGGGCCGCTCTGGCCAAGATTCAGGGTGGAAATAATCTACATCCTAGCTCTGTGGAACTGAGCAGAGGCTACTGCCAGACTGTCGCCCCTGTCCTCCTTACCTTGCCTGTTGTCCTCCAAAACTGGAGGAGGATCATCCAGGTTACTCTGGCTACAGTTTACCCTGGGCTATGGGATGCTCCCTCCAAACTCACACACTCAGTTCAGCAAGGGAAAGGGTCTTCCCACTGGACATTTTTGGTTGGGCCTGGTTAAAACAAACTTGCTGTGTTCTCTGTCCTATCCTCTCCTTTCTCATTTTATCACTGTCCTCCCTTCATTTCCCCCTCCCCTTCTTTCTCTCCCTCCCTCCTCTCTCTCTACCCATTCCTTTTACCATTAGTAAGTGGGGGGGGATTATAAATTAACAACAGAGAGCCCCTGAAGGAGGCAGCTTGGAAGCTGAGTAAGGAGATTGACACCTGGGAAACATATGAGGCCGTTTCTGAGAAAGCAGAGTCTTGCTTTACCAGGTTGTGGCTGCCCTAAAATGTCCAGGGAAGAAAACAAAATGTGTTCTCTAGCTGCACTTGAGAATGGGTTCACTGTTGGAGCAAGCCCTGAACGAAAACATGTTTAATGAGACAAGAACTAAACTAGACCTGTGTTTTATGTCCCTAAAACTGCCAACATGTGCCATCTCTTAATCCTATCACAACAAATACTAGGAACTAGTCAGCATTAATGAAGGACTTGCTTTTTAAGTGGGAAGTAAAGGAAGTCAACTGAAAAGGCAGGTTACATTCCCCTGGCTGGCCAGGGAAGAAGAAAGCTGCCTGTCAGCCACTGGGCCAGACTGTGCACATCCCCTGGTGGCGGCCACCCATGCTGAAGGCCAGGGATCTGGAGAAATCTCCTACCAACTCAGAAGGAAGGCCACACTTGTGGAGTGAACACAAAGGCCACCACCTCCTGCAAACCAAGGCCATAAGACACCCTTAACACAGAGAGCAGAGCCCAAGGGACAATGTGAGGTCACAGGAAAGCCAAGGGACCAGGGCCACACAGCATTAGGAAAGTGATGGAAGACTGTAGGGTCTAGGAGTTCCGGGTGATTTTGGTCTGCTCCAGGCAGCAGCTCTGGGGAAGGGTTTTCCTTGATGTCTGAATGTACTCTGGTGCTGAGCATGGACTATGGGACTCTTACTAGAAGAGCTGAGGTTGACACGATCTCTCCAGGAAATCCCATGGGCTTCCTTCCCAATTCTGCTAACTGATTCTTGAACTAATGTGGACTCTGAGTTTGTGTCCTCTCACCTCCTCTTCTTAAAGTAAAGACCCTTCTTCCCCAACCCCTATGGAGTCTGAACATGCCATACTGGAAGTATAGCTTAAATGAGGGTCTCCAAAGGCAGTGGTAGGTAATTACTATTCTGAACTTCAGCAATGCAGCCAGAAGGATGTTTTTCTGGAAAAGATTATGATTATGGACTTCTAGTTAGAATAGTTTGGGTATCAGGCATGGGTAACAGCCCAGATTTGGAGGGAGGAGACTAAAATGACAAGAATCTCAAATTGGATAAGTATATACACAAAGGCCACTTTCCTTCCTCTGTAATCTTTGTCCCTTTCAGTATATCCCTGGTGAACCAAAACACAAACTTAAAGTTTTCCCTTGTGTGCTCTCAAGGATCCCAGGATATTTTTAACCAAAATGGCCTTTCCTAGGAATATCATCATTATTATTTTGAAACAAAAATGCCCAGCCACCTTCTCCATCCACTACATAGGTGTTGGATTGGGGTTTACCTTATGTCAAGCACTGTTCCAGTCATTGAAATATATTAAATGATACTAACACTCTTTGCCAATATTCTAGACAGTGCAAAAGGTAGGGGTGAACATGGCAAGTAGGGGAAATATTAGGCTGACATATAAGAGATTGCTATTTGCATAGGTTAAAACACTTTAAAATGGGAAATTTTGTGTAGTTCGACCTGGCAATATGACATTTTGATAGTGTTAAGTAGAGACCCCCAACATAAACAAAGGAGAGCAGGCAATGTTGACATTAGAGAGTAAGGAATCACTTCATGGATACAGACAGATGTGGGCAGTATTCCCAGGGTGGAGCACTTATAGGAGATGTGAGTAGTATTCCCAGAGTGGAGCACAGTACTGCCTACAGAGGTAGTGATCTGGAAGTGGGATGAGTAATACAAAGGGCTAACTTCCAGATACGTACATATGCTTTGTTCTCAAGTTAGTGGTGTACTACATTGTTCATTAGTCTTTTCCTATCCATGTGCATTTGGAACATAGTGCTGATTCTAGTAGTAGTTGGACTAAAACCCAGGAATGCTGCCTTTTTTAAATGCTCCATCACATATACAGCAGCATCCTTGCTCATCCTCACGATGCCTTTCACAGCAGCCCTCCTGAAGGATGCCATGCATGATCAGAACAGGCCTTTGAGTCTCCCCACCCTTCCTCCCCTCTCACTCTCCTGATTTGTGACATTCTGGGTGTCATTAAGCATATGTGGTTAGAAAGCTTCTGGAAGGCTTCTCCTGGCAGTTGAGGCATTCAAGAGAGGCAGGGCTAGAAGGAAGAGTGACCGTGATTTGAGCCATTCTGGCTGGCTGTCACCTGAAGTTATGTTTCTCTTTCCTCACCTGTTGCAAGGTTCCTGCAGTTAGGACAGCATTGGCAATGAGCTGGCTGCCTTGCTGATACCTCTGGGGTCCATGACAACCCCTCAAACTACCTGCTGCAGATGTATTAGCAATGGAACAACGTGCCAGTGACTTGGAACCCTCACCCTGGCAAACCAGAAACAAAACCCTCAAAAGCTTCTGTGTGATTTACATTTTATAACTGCTACATGATAATTATGTCACAAGAGCTCTAGGGTTGACATTTTAATATGCATCACCAGTTAATTAGCACCTCTTCCCTCATTCACTTAAAACTCCATGAAGGTAACAAGACCCCTGTTGACTTCCCTCAGCCATTTTATCTCTGATGCCTAGCATTGGGCCTGGCTCACAATAAATGTTCAATACATATATGCTAACTGAGTGAGTGAGTGGGACTGATACAATCTAGGAACCCCAAGCAACAGAAGAACATGATAGGCTGGGCTGCTTAATGAAGACACTGGATGGGTATGTCATCCCAGAGACTTCTGAGCAGGTGTTTAGGCATAGGGACTGACAGTGTACTGCTTAGCTTCATTTTCTCCCAAGTGCTGGGCTCTTAGAGAAGGAATACCATGGGCTGCAGTTTTGGAGTTCTGCTTCTAACAAAATACTAGTAAACCTGATGTTTCTGAGAGTTTAGCCAGCCCTTCCCAGTGTGGGCCAGATGTGAGAAACAGACTCAGAAATGTGTACTTGCTTCCTAGCGCTCCTCCAGGGAAGGCTGTCCT
The DNA here is from genome assembly GCF_943737965.1 of Phodopus roborovskii. Taxonomy (NCBI): domain Eukaryota; kingdom Metazoa; phylum Chordata; class Mammalia; order Rodentia; family Cricetidae; genus Phodopus; species Phodopus roborovskii. The sequence continues at coordinate 3,530,995 of NW_026125537.1, forward strand.
CTGTCCCACGCTTCATTCACCCCTCTACTCTGTCACTGTCCCATTCCGCATCCACCAAAGAAGCCAGCATCACTTTGCCTCCTGTGGTTGTTTAGAAGGCTACACAATTTTGCCATGTGGTTCTACTCCATTAAAATTTCTGCAAACTAAAACACGTTTGCCCATTCCTATATTAATATTTTCTGTTGCTCTGACAGAATACTTGACACAGATGACTTGAGAGACCCAGTTAATTTTGGCTCATGGTTTCAGCTCATTCTTGTGTGGAGGGCATGACAGAGCAGAGCAGCTCACATCTGCTAGCCAGGAAGGTGACAGAGAACGAAGGGAGTGCAGAGAAAGGGGAGGAGGGAGGAGAAATAACAATGCCCTCTCCAGTAGCTGTTCCCCATCCCAGTTTTTATTTTAGTTCCTCTGATCCTCCTATGGGATTGCACTGTCCCGCATGGATCTGCCCCTGCCCCTTTAGTCCCTTCTACAGACACCCTCAGAGATACATTTCCTTTACCACTCTCCTCGTGCTTCTTGTACTTTTGAAGGTATTAGTTCAAAGTGGCCATCATAGTTCCCCTTTCATTGGGTTTGGGTGTTGTTTCCTCTCTGTGTTGTGTGTCCAGCTGTCCTAGCCCTTGAATAGGGCAGACGTCCCTTTTAACTATCTGGTGGCCCTGAACAATGGCACACTCTGGGGTACCGGCACTGTGTGGGCCTGTGGGGAACTGGGCTTTCCAGTCAGCTGCTCTTCTGACTCCCTGGGCTGTAGATCCACATCGTCTGTTTACTGTTCAGGAGCGTGGATCCCAAGCCTGGCCAGAGTTGGTAGCCCCTGAGCAGATTCATTCTCTCTGCTGTAGCATTGGGCCGACTCTTTAAAGTCCTGTGCCTTCTCGCTTTCATTTCATTGGAAGGTTGGATGCCATTGTCGTTTGCTATCCTTTTCCTGAGATTGATAAGGGCAAGGGCAGTTGTGGGGTCTCATTATCAAAATGCACCTGAGCAGACACTAATTAGAGATGTAGATTAGAGTGTAGCCTATACGCCTGCCTCTAGACAGTCTGGCAGGGTTGTGTTTTCATGTAGTATGTCTACAGGAAGTTATTGCTCCAGGGATAGCTGTTCCCTCAACCTGGAGGAAGAACGTTCAGTAACAACCCACTCCCTGATGCTGAGTTCCCTCTACCCAGAATGCCTTGCCAGTTTGGCTTGTCTGAAAATGCTCATTCTGAGTCATAGGCAGAAAGCCATCACAATAGCCGCATGTGCTGTGTCAGCGGGTAGAATACAAAGGCTCTCTTAGACCCTGGGAAAGATTGATTGCTGCACTTATCTCTAGATTAAATACAAATTTCAGGACCCTTTAGGATCAGCCCTTGCAGAACTATTACACCAGTTTGAACAAGTACCAATAGCTGGAGATGGATGGGCAACTTAATTTGCCAAGAAAAGTATATTCAGATCATTCTTAGGTCTTCTGAAGAAAAAAACTTTTCACTTTTTCCCAAGTTGGTAATGTGGATGATTTTTAGTGTTTTGCATAATTTGATTTATGAGGATACTGTAGTCAATAAATCTGTGCACTGGTCTGAAATCTTTAGCTTAGGAATTCTAGCTTCATTCAGAAAAAATAAGATTGAGCAGGGAGACATAGAGAGGATAAGGGAGGAAGGAAGGGAGGCAGGGAGAGAGGGAAGGGATAGAGAGAGAGAGAGAGAGAGAGAGAGAGAGAGAGAGAGAGAGAGAGAGACTATGTCATAACTCACTTTTCTGACCATGAGGAAACTTGGGTGTATATTAGCACACTGACAACTGCTAAAACTGTCCTCAGTTGGATGAAAACTGGTTTTCTAAAAATTACTTTAATCGGCCATTCTTAAATTGACAAAGTTTGGCACAGAGTTGAAGGGCTGCACAATCTGGCAGCTGACTCTAATACTGTGTGTGCCAAAAAAGGAAGAAAAACTTCACCAAAATTGGGCCTCACTGGCGCATATTCCATCCCTTGAAGTCACATTCGACTCTGTACAGTAGAGATGCACTCTCCTCATTAAAGAGCTGAGAAAGAATGCCCCTTGTCTATTCTTAGCTGTTTGATCTTATTAGATGCAAGTTGATGTGTGGGTAAACCTTAGTTAAAAATAATATAGAGGATTCATTCCAGCAACTGCCAAAAATTGCATGTACAATTTAATTTTTAAAAATCAGGAAATCTTGCTAGTTTGGAACCTGTTAACTTAGAGTCATGAGATAAAAACAGAATGCTACTTTTACATATAAGAAAAAAATTATAGCCTGTCCAGGATGGCATGGTAGCTCCTTTATTAGTAAACAGTCACTGAGGGCTTAGCAGTCTTCCCCACCAGCTAGAGATGAGAGACTGTGCTGGACACATACCCAGTGTGCACAGACCAGGAGAAAAGAACCTAACGCATTAAAGAACATATGGCTGAAGTCCATTCCAAACAGGAGGGAGTGCCCTGGGCTTTCCTGGAAGTAAGGCTTGTTTAAAAAGGAAAATAAGTGGCTTATAAGTTGGGGCAGTAATTATGAATGTGCTTCTCATCTGTTATGGCTATTGTGGAGACATTAAGTTAAAATTATCTGTCTTCAGAGAGGTAACTGGTTTTTCTAAAATTGGAAGGCATTGCAGGGCTCTTGATGATGGAATTATGCAGACAATGTGCCCTCCTGCCTTAACCCCAAAGGGAAGCATCACCAGACCCTGCTCAGGGCTCAGCAGGGCTAAAGAAACAGGAAGAGTGGCTCCAAGAATGTTAGTCCTTGAGAATTTGTATGGAGAACTTCGTAAGACTTAAACTTGCCTGAAATGTGCACTACTAAATGGGCTTTAGGAATCCATACCATGAGAATGCAGTATCCTTTAAAAAAAGAAAGCCTAAAGTAAAGATGCTTTATTTGATTAGATTCTATTATATAGGAAAAGTTCTTAATCTTTAGAGATACTAACTGCTGTATTTTAAAGAGTAATATCCTAATATTCAACTTTAAAATATTTCAGAAACCAAAGATGAGAAGTCATGGTACATTTGTGAAATTTTGGGAATGGCCTCCTAGGTGTTTATTATGTTATTCTCTTTGTATGTTCAAAAATGTCATAATATAAAGAAGTCAGAAGTCTGTGTCTATATTATTTATGAAATACATCCTAAGTGTTACCCAATTATCCTTGATTTCCATCTTGCCACCTCCACAAAAGCTCTGCAAAGGCAGCAACTATCACCCTCTAAAGATGACAGGCCCAAAGCCCAAGGCCACCCTGTTGGTAAGTGGCAGAATTCCTCTGAACCACAGTATACTCATCATCTTGCTAATACAATCTCCTCCACAGAAGGAATTCTCTCCATAATCTGCTCTGAGATGGCCCTTGAAGCCCTTGGAGAATCTGATTAAGCAGTTTTGCAGAGAGGCTGGGGTTAAACCACCCGTCTCTAAAATCACTACACACCTACTTATTGGGACAGTGCTCTATTTTCTCTTCAGGGTCCCTTAAATTCCCTATCTTTCTCCATTATTCTCACTTTCTAGCCACAATTAATTTTTCACTATTCTTTTTACACACCAATTTCTCTTTTTGCTTGGTCATTTGTCGATGCTTTCCCATCTGCTTCTCACTCCCTTTTCTAGTCATATCATGAACATCCCTCAAGTCTCAGGTAAGGCCATTTTCTTAGAAATCCTTCCTTGATTTTCTTCCTGCTTACACATTTACCTTTGCCTTCCCAGGAAGATTGTAATCACCATGTGGCCAGGCTCTAGTAGACCTACTCTGTGTGTCCTCAGTAGAGAATGTTGAGTTGAGTAGACCTATTCTGTGTCCTCAGTAGAGAATTGTTGAGTTGAGTAGAACTACTCTGTGTCCTCAGTAGAGAAGTGTTGAGTTGAGTAGACCTACTTTGTGTGTCCGCAGTAGAGAACTGTTGAGTTGAGTAAACCTACTCTGTGTTTCCTCAGTAGAGAATTGTTGAGTAGACCTACTCTGTGTGTCCTCAGTAGAGAACTGTTGAGTTGAATGGAGATAGACTCCGATTCTTCCATCTTCACACATGTTAACTAATTCACAGACCCTGAAAACTGCATGAGTTAGCTGGGTCTCCTTTCTCTTAGCCCTTTGAATATTTACCTATTCCTTCTTGGGTCTCTGTGTTATGTGTTTAATCCTAAATCCATACCATCTGTTCTGGGTTAACTCCTAAGTCCATACCATCTATCATCAAGACTGACCCAAAAGTCTTATTGACTAGAAGCTAAATGACCTTGAAATGCTTTAGTTTCTTTTATCAGTGTTGATTGTGGTTTTACTTGGTCAAGCTAGTTTGCAAGGTTGACCACTATGGATTTATATATGCATATATATGCTAAATGTATGTGTGCTTTATACACATGTACACATGTGATTGAGCAAATGTGAGTCTGCATGTATTTACATGTACCTGTGTGTGCACATTCCTGTGGAGGCCAGAACACAAATTTAGGGATTATTCATCATATGTTATCAGACTTGCTCTTTAAGACAGAGTCTTTCCCTAGAACCTGGACTCAGCAATTAGGCTAGGCTGGCTGGCCAGTAAGCCTAGAGACATACCTGTCTTCAGTGCCCAAGTGATTACAGATACATGCCATCATGCCTGGCTTTTTTGATGAATGAAGGGTTTGAACTCAGGTGCTAGTTACTGATTGAGGCATCTTCCCAGCCACCCCTACCACATGCTGTTTTTAAGAGATCCTCATAATCCAGTGTGAGGCACTGGAAGGTAGGGACAGGATCTCATTTACTTGCATGGCTGTTGTAGGTACAATGCTGTAGAAACATGCATGCCTGTGTAATGTTGATTCCCCCCCACCTCAGTGGCAATAGTATCAGCACATTATGATGTAAAAAACATTGTTTTCTGAGACAAAGAAGCAACTGTGAAAACTCAGGAATAATGTGCAGGTAATAGCAAAGGGGTTATTCTGTTTATATTGTTGGCATAAAATGTACCATCCAACATGTTTGAAGTTGTTCATCATTTTGTGAAATTAAGATTTCACAAAATGTGTTTTATTCAGGGTGAACTTAGCTTTGGATTTCTGTAGGGCCTACTTTTACCATCATCTGTCCTCTTCCTATGTACGTGAAGTTTGATCAGTACATAACCATCCCCATCTGTTCCTGTATGTCACAACTGCTTTCACCCTATGACTACAAATGGTTGCCCAGAGACCTAAGGGCCTTGAAAGTAGCTAGCAAATAAAATATAATAAGCCTACAATAAAGCTAAACTCAGATGTATAATGAATAGATTTCCCACTTAGGTATCTAAGTGGTTAAATGCTTCTACTAAAAACCCAAGTGTTCACTGTCTATCTGAAATTCACATTTAATTAGATGCTTGAATCTTGCATCTCTTTTTACAAATACCAATGTTCAGTTACTTGGTTCTTTATAAAGATGTTAGCTGACACCAGTGTGTATTACAGAGATGGTGAAGGGGATAACATGTAATAACAGACAGTGGTTGGTGCTGTTAGGGTCAATGATTAGCTCATTTGTTCCTAAAGCATCTCTCCTGAGGTTGGCAGAGACCCTGATCTGCACAGTGAACAGGGGATCATGCTTTAATCTGTATCCTTGCCTTCTCAGTCAGTGTGCACCCTTTTGCTTTGAGCTTACATCCTCATGTTGGATTAAAATGTGTATCTCATCACAGTTCTTTGTTTCATGGGTTTTATTCATGCTCTGTAGGCACTCTTGTTCCAGAACCAAAGCCAGGTACTCCTAAATCACTATGATGGTCTATAGTCCATTCTTTGCTTAAGTCACTTTGTGTGCATATTAGATGTGTCAAATAATAGCATTATTTTTCTGAGAGCTATTTTTATGGTATTTACTTGTGTGTGCCATGTGCCATTCTACTTTTGTGTAAGTCACACAGGGCAGCCTGGAGGTAGCTGAATTCAATCATAAATGAACATTTAATGATGTTCTTGGGGCATTCTTCCAGCTGTTCATCATTATGGTTCAGTTGTGGTCAACTGTCATATCTCATCTACCTTTCTCTCCAAGGCATGTGGGAAAAAACTTTCATGGTGTGTAGGTGTGTGTCTCATTGTGTAGCCACTGGGATATACAACACTTGCTTACCCTGTTTTTACATTTAAGAACTAAAGTCAAAGTGTATTTCATTCCTCTGTCCAGAAGACATCAAGTTGATCAATGTAATTCTTATTAAAAACAGTGATCTAGGCCTGTAAAGTGCCCCTAATCAAATTTCCACAGACTCGGTGAGATGCTTGCTTCCTTGTAGATGATAAATGGATGGTAGTTGGAAGATAAAACAGTTTTGCAATGTGTTTCTGAAGAGCCCAGCCTGCTCCTTGACCCTGAGTGGTGGGAAGCACATTAATTTACCTATGATGTTGTGGCTGTCCCGTGTCAGTTTCTTCCTGTGTCGATGTTGCAATTTACCTTGTGCTTCTCTTAAAAGATGAGGTTGAACCTGTGCTCTGTTTTTGTGTGATAACCTTGACCCTGGACTACTGTTTGGTATGGGGTTTGTGTCAGAGAGGGGTCATGGTAAAAGGTTAAGCCTTGATGGCGAAGAAGATTCTATTCTAAAAAGTCACTCTGCTGGAATTTACTTTGAAAGAACTTTCAACCTGCGTGATACAACTTCAGAATGAAACCATGTCTTAATTACTATTTTTTTGTTAAGAGCAAAAATAGACTTAGTGTAAATTTAAGTGCACTGCTCCTCAGAATCAACTATAAAACTAAAAATGTGTCAGTCATTCAGATAATTAGAAACATAAACTTAAGGAATGTTCAGCTGTGAAATTAACTACTAGATTCATTAGTAGACCACATTTACCCAAACCTCACTTTTCTGTCTAGATGATGTAACAAGTGTCTCCTTCATACTTTAGGAAAATTTAATGTTACTGTTTTGTTGTTGTTTTGTCTTTTGTATGGAGAATAGATACTGCCATATTTGTCATATTTTACCTTATTCTTTGTTTTTAAATGTAGAGGCTTAAATTTGGCCAGTTGGTCTGTTCCTAGAGCAAGTGAGCAAGTCAGGAGACAATGGCAACCCCTTTCTCCTGAGCAAGACTCAAGCCCACATGATTTCATTCATCTGTGGGAACACTTGCCCTTGTGCTTTTGTAGGAAGATTGTCCTGTTACAGGGACAGGTATTGATGACACAGCAGGATGCTACCTCTGAGCTCACATCTTGTCTAGAGCATTCTGTGCAGTGTGCTTTGATGGATCTCTTGGGTCCCTGGGAAAGGGGGCATTGCACAGATAGGTAAACTGAGATAGTCATCAGTGTTGTAAAGCAGCTACTTTTGCTGTGTGGCTTAATTGCTAGGGACTATAAGTTGATCCAATTGAAATTATACTATAAAGGACTAAAATTATCAAAACATTGTCAGAGCCTAACTAAAAAGAATTGAAAAACAAACAAACAAACAAAAATCTTATCTGGCACAAATTGATGGTTGGAGCTCATCAGAGCAATCTAACATGTTTTAATATGCTTAAGCCTTATTTGTCAGTGGAGAACTTACTGGAGATGACATTTGATCCATTCAGCTTCATTGGCCTTGCAAAGTCACTATTATCTTCTTTGAAAACATTATACAGTTTGTGCTTTTTTGCAAGGAAGTTGTTTTTACTTTTAGCATATAATAGTAATAACAGAAAGGTTCCCGTATATAATTCTTTAGAAAATGGCCATTTGTTTTGGCTACAGACCTGACATACTTTGTCTGAATGAAAACAAAGCATGTCTTAGGAAACAAGGATTTGACTGAAAAAGTTATAAGAAGAGGGATTTGAAAAGGCTAACGATATCTGAAGAATATATAGGGCCACCAGAGCTCTGAGGAGGCCAAGAGGACTTCTTCTTCCTTACATTTTGGAACACCCAAGAAGTGGTCCCAAGGATGTTGAGCTTCCAGAAGCACATGGTCCTCCTGAGGATGAGACACAGATGCAGAGTGAACTGTTTCTCATTATGGAATCCACTTCACATGTTTGCATTCATCCCATTCAGGGTCCTCTACCACCTCATCCATAGACACTTGTCTCTTAATTCATCCCTCCGATTGTTATCTTTGATATGATTTAGTGTTTGCACTGAAGAAATCTTAGTAAAACCTGAGTTAATTCTCTTCTTCATGGGTTTAGAACAATACATGCTACCTTTTGGAGAATATCTGAGGACCAGTACTGCTTGGCACAATGCAGTTCTAGGCACACAAGAACAGTGGCTCTTGAATATAGAAAATTAGAATTCAGTGGTATGATCATTTGTTCATATATATGTATAAACATTTGAAATATGTATACATATATATTTGAATATTTAGCCAACTGTCTATATGTTTTTTTATCCTCCTTTGAATTGTCACAAAAGATAACTATTGCCTGAGCCTCACATTGAATAGAGTTTTAAAGATCTAAAGGAGCAGACACACAGTCAATTCTCACTAAGAGTGGTGATTACATTTCCTAAACTGTCAGCTTATTTGACAAATAGTTTATGTAAGTGTAAAATATCAGAATTCCAAAAGGAAGAATATTTACAGATTGCTAATTCCCTCTGTCCCTCCTCCTTTCATCACTGACCACTGATCACATGCCAGGCACTGCGAGAAGCTTGTCATATGTAATATCTCATTGATTCCCTACATTAGTCCTGTGAGGTAATTACTGCTAGGCTCAACTCAGAAACAGGAAAATACAGCACTGTGATGTTAATGGAGTCTCATGACACACAAAGACACTAGGGATTAAATGGTCTTACTTAACATAATTTCATTCCCAGGATTTCCTTTAAACATACATTTAGATTTATTATTGATCAAATTAGACAATCAGTGAGAACTTCCCCATTTCAAATACTGAGATAGATTGGTCTATAGGGTAGGTCCTCATTACTTCTCAAATGCCTTAAAAAATCCAACATTGCAGTGTGCCCAGTAATGTGGCAATGCTCTTTTGCCACTAGTCATCCCCTAATCCTGTAACAAAATACACGTTAAAAAGTTGCTAATTCAGGTTGGGGGCTATTTCACAAAATAAGAAATAGGTGAATTGGTAGTAATTCCCCATGCTTGCACGTGGGCATAATTTGCTGTTCTTTTCTGAGTACTTCCTCACACTTTAGTGGTAGGGAGGGGGGGTCCCTTTTTTATTTCCATGTGTGGCAGCTAACCTAAAGCATATTGAGTTTCATGTGTTAACTGATTAATAAAGGAAGTTTTCAAAATAAAATTTGAAAAGGATGAGCATGTTTTAATATAAGCATATAAGCATTTTTTTCATCTTATTATTTTAAAACTCAGAAGAACATAAATTTGCTTTCTTTCTCTCTGAGGGAGGGAACTCTAAGATGTTTGCCTTGTCTTGGTAAGGGGGGGTGGGGGGGCAAAGGGTAGAAAGGACTGATGCTACTTTACTGGATTGATCAAGGCATTTTAGGTGCTTGAAATTAGGCAGTGGCTGATGTCACATTTCTTCAGAAGCTATTTGAATTCTTATGGCCTGGGCAAGTGTTTGCAAATAATTCATCCCAAGACATCAGAATGAACTAGAGACCTATGGGAGTCAAGCAGCCTTGACCTGCCATACCTCTGTTACTCTAAGATTTCTAATTTTGGAACTTAGAGAGATAAACTAACCAGGAAGACAGCACTGAGATGGGGGATGCCCTTCTGTATTCTGTGAATATGTTTCTCTTATTGGTTGATGAACAAATCTGTTTTGGCCAGTGGATAGGCAGGACGTAGCCAGGCAGGAAGTATATATGGGTCAATCAGACTAGGAGAATTCTGGGAGAAGGAAGGCAGAGGGTGAGTTGCAGGAGAGACACCATGTATTTACTAGGAAGATAAGCTGTCCATGCATTCTCCAGGAAGCCCAGACCATGTGGAGATACACAGATTAACAGAAATAGATTAATAATTAAGAGAGAGCTAGCCAATAAGAAGCCTGAGCCATCAGCTAAACAGTTTATAATTAATATAAGACTGTGTTTATTAGGGACTAAGTGAATGCAGGACTGGGCAGGACAGAAACTTCTGTCTACAGTACTGTGATGCCTTGGAAATTATTCGTGCTCATATGCAGTTTTCCATTTTCCCTGTTTCACTGGGCACACATCTCACCTTTTAAAGAATGACTAGTCTTGAATGTCTTGATGTCACTGGTATAAACTGAATGTACCAATGCTAGTCACTGAGAATGCAGCAGCTTCAGGCGGCTTCCCACTGCCCACCTTTATTTATCATGACTATGTCCTGTCATGCAGAGGAAGGTGCAGTTGTAGAGGATCTTTAAAAGGCACAGGGTGATGAGATGTCACCAGGGTGGGATTTTAGCTTAGTGTTTGTATTTCAATTTGTAAATGTTATAACTGTTTTTAAATTTTTTTCTCAAGCAAGCTGCAAACTTTTAAAGACATTAAGCCTGCCAAATTATAGTCACTTACTGCTGCCTGACGTGTTTTTCAGCTTAGACCCACAGAGGGACTGCCAGACCTGCTCTTTCTCATTACCTGTTCTCTGTCTGGCCCGGAGTTTAGATTTTCGAAAATGGAAAAAAGCTGTTTGCGAACTCGCAAGGCTCTTGAGTTCTTAGTTTCTTCTTAGTATCAACGTTTATTTATTTAGGTTTGGGCTGGGTTTCAAAAGATTGAAATTGGAAACAGAGAAGGTGACTCTGAACACCATTTATCTGTATATAAGTGAACATTCGATGCACGTTTAATTTAAAAAATTGCTGTTTCCTACAAGAGGGAGCTATTTTTCACATTGTTACAACATTTTTAGAGGTCACTAGGTGGTCATGTCACCAGCAGGGAGTTTTTGTTTGGCAAGCCCCCTTGGCAGTTGGTTACAAATGCCTCCATGATTCAGTGTTCAAAGGGGGCTGCTTTGCAAGTAACAAATACTTACAACCTGAGAACTGAAGCATAAAAAGTAGTGACAGGGGAAAATGTTTGGAAATATAAAACAGCATCTTTAGTGGCCAAATTGGGGCATTTGGGGAGTTGGAGATTACATGTCTACTTTGTACTTGAGTTCAGCCTTTACAGAAGCAATAATGTCTTAACTACCATAGCTGGCTGTCACCTTGCTTCCAGCTAGTGAGCGATCTTCATCTGTGACTTGTTCATTCCCATTGTTGGGTTCTTTAGGAAACTCATCCCCTGTGTTTGCCATTGGGTGGTTTCTTAGTCTAGGCTTCTCTGGCACTCCCTCCCTTCATGCACACTGGCAATTTAAGCAAGATTAAGTGGGCAGTTAAAAGCACCAATTACCAGGACTTCTTCTAGGCTTCTATATTCACAGACAGGGCAGTCTTTCAAATTTGCAATAAGGGAATTATAAGCAGACTTCAGGGGAAAATAAATAAATGAGGTGTAGACAGATCTTAGAGCAAATCGCTAATTTGAGAATGATGAATAACTAATCAATATAACTGTGAGTATCTTACTTGTAAGTCATTTTAAAAAGCACAAATGTGAGATTAAATTTTGTCTTCATATCAAGAAAATTGCAGTGTTACCTGCCACCTTCCTACTTTGTCTAACAAGGGAATGCTCTGAAGAACACAGCTGTCACTTTACAATAGTTACTTTGCTGTTATAGGCACTTCATTAGTATTCTTTAATCTATAGGCCAAATTAACCCCATTTGAGCTGAGAATGGTCACAGCTCACACATTGTGTTGTTTATGATAGAAAAGCTGAAGTATTTCAGATCTCTTTAACAAAACAGAGAGACATTAGGCACTGCATATACTTTTGATAGTTTTTCTATTATGTTGCAAGATTTTTAAAAGTCCTTAGGTAATAATGAGTAACTATTATATCCATGTACTTTTTTCTTTAAAGCAAATTAAATTCATATTCTTAATAATATCTTTCCAGTTCTTCAACCCTTTCCAGAATGTCTTTTTGACTATGATGAGTCACTTGAATAACAAGCTTAAGTGTTCAAAAGAGTCCTGCTCAGAAATTAAGAGAGGAAGTCAAAATTTAAAATGGGAACACTATCTTGGACATACCACCAGTTGTATGAAGTAGTTCTCATCAGACAAATTAATTTCCCTTCTCTTGCTTACACTTGCTTTGTATGAGGTAAAATTTTGATACTGTGTAAACCGTAGGAATGGAAAGAATAACCATGTAGAAGACAATACAATAATTTAGGAATATTGTTATTTAACACACATACCCCTCACCTTTCTTTAAGATGATTTGTTTTCCTTCTGCTTTTTAAAGGTTGGTGGTTTCAATCTGTCCTTTAACTAATAATAGTAAATTGTTGAACTACACTGAAATGGTTATAATAATTTAAGTTTACGTTTGGAACAGAAGTAAGTGTTTTAAATGAAACTAACTGTGCTAAGTGGTTTATCTGTTCTCTCTCATGTAATACCCTTAAGAGAGAAAACACAAGTTGGGTTCTTTATTCAGAAACTGTGGGACCTGAAGTGGTTTGCATCTTGTACTTTTCTCCATGTTTTGGAATACTTACATATTCATAATGAGACATCTTAAGGATTGGACCCAACTGATCATACTTTAAATCTACTTAGAAATAGTGAATGGAGAGAGAAGTAGGAGAAAGAGAGGGGGAGGAGAGGAAAGCACCTGCAACTAGGAATATTGAGTCAGGGTAGGAATAGAAGACAGGAGAGAGAGAGAGAGAGAGAGAGAGAGAGAGAGAGAGAGAGAGAGAGAGAGAGAGAGAGAACATAAAAGAGGGAGCCAATATTGGTTTGAAGAGAAAACTGAACCTAAAGAAAGTCTAGAGACCTACAAGACTGCCGCCAACTAACAATTTGAGCAACCATGGAAAGGCTACCATAAATGCCCTTCCCAGATAGTGAGATCAACAACTAACTTATCCATGGAGCCCTCATCTTATACCTGTTGGAAACAGAAGCAAACAGCCACACCTAAACACTGAGTCTAACTAGAACCCAGATGCAGATGGAAAGGACAAGACCGGGTTGCGGAAACACATAGAGACAGCTGACCTGAACAAGGAGGAGCTGTCGGGCCCCCAGACAGATAGCTGGGAATCCAGCATGGGACTGACTCAGGCCCCCCTGAATATGGGTCTCAGCCAGAAGGACTGAGCAGTCTAAGGGACCTCAGACAGTGGAGCCAGGATGTATCCCTGGTGCACAAAAGGACCTTGCGAACACATCCCCCATGGAGGGATACTGCCTTAACCTAGAGACAGGAGAGAAGTCCTAAATCCCTACTTCAAATGACTTGATAGATCTACATGACCTCACCTGGATATCATTGCCCTACATGTGGAATTGGGGTGGGGGATGGGAGGGGAGGGTGGTCAGGGTGCATATGAGGGGGCAGAGAGGGTAAAAGGGAGGGGGGAGGGAGGGAGAGGGAACTGGGATTGACATGTAAAATAATAAATTAAATAAAAATAAAACATTTTATAGAATTAAAAAAAGAAATATCCATTGCTTTTTCTTCCATAAATAATTCCTAGTTGCGATTCCTATCAATCACTCATTTGATCTGTTGTTTTACCATAGACTTGACAAGTGTGATTTAAATGTTGGAAGCAGTGTCTTGTTTATACCAGATACTATTTGAGAATATATATATGTATGTATATATATCATGAATTTTAGAAGGCATGACTTTGTTGGTAGGGATACAGAGAGTAATGCCACCCAAACATTGATTCTAGGATCTTGCAGTTTTATCAGGTCCTGTCAGGTGACCTTATCAGTAAACTTGGTACTTGGTGGCATTTTAATTGTATAGACCTAACAGTTTCAATATCTAAAATCAAGTGACTGGCCCAACCTACACATCTAATTCAAGTGACATTTTATTGAACCCATATGTTCTACTCCTTAGGTGCTCCCTCTTTCGTACTAACAGAAGCAGATTGGAGGTTCAGATTTCTCACTGTCTTCTCATTGGGACTGAGACCTAAAGGTCCATTTGAGAATATTTTGTGTTAAGCTGTGACTGCTGAGCCTATTTTTCAAGAAAGGTGGCTAGAGGCTTTTATATTTGGCTTGATTCCCTGGGCAACCAAGTGATAACCATCCATGTTCCAGTATAGATCTCTGCTAGACTCTTTCCACTGACAGAAAGTAGCATTGTGACAGAGGGATGAGCCTCCCATTGAGATCCGGCCAAGTCTTTTCTGTTTTATTTTTTCTCTGTTGAGAAAGAGGTATCACTAATCAAAACAATTACAAATTACTTGTTTTATTTTGAAGACTTATAAAACTTCAGACTGGGTTGGAGAAATGGCTCAGCTGTTAATAGCCGGTGTTGTCCTGGCAGAGGACCAAAGTTTAGTTCCCAGAATCAACGCTAGGCAACTTACAATGGCCAGTAACACAAACTCAAGATCATCCAACTCCATCTTCTGATACCTGAGGGCACCTTCACCCAAGGACACATACTTAAAAATTTAAAGACTCTTAAGAAAAATAAGTTTAGGCTGCCTAGGTTCAAATCATCACTTTGCAATTTAGACATTTTAACTTGTCCAAGTTGACTCACACTTCTCTGTTTTGTTTTGCTTTGCTTTGCTTTGCTTTTTCTTATTTGTCAAATGGAACAAAATAATATCTACCTTCATAGGTTCTTGTGTAAATTATGTGAGTTAATACAATAAGAACACTCACCATCCAGCACTGATGTATGTTGGCTGTTAAGATTCCTGGATTGTAGGATCCACAGGTGCTCAGAATTCTGGGCAACACTATTCACTGGGAAACACTGATTAGAATGGACCAATCAACTTCTGTGGATCAAGTCAGTGGAGAAACAAGCTCTGCTTGGTAGTAATCACCAACTTTATAATAAAAATGCTCCTGCCATGGTCAGGGACAGCTCTTTCTTTGGAACAGGAAGGAAGGCTCACATTAACTGGTAACAGCCCTTTTCATACAACAGAGAAATACCCTTACCTATGGGTAAGAGGATCATTAGAGTAAATCAGTAGTCTGGCCTCCAGCTCATAGATATTCTCTTTCTTTTGGTGTGACCTTATTATTCCTAGTGTGTTCCCAATGATGAGAATACCAGGTCATATCTCATTGACCTGTATTTGATCAACTAGGATTATTTATTTATTTATTCATTCATTCATTTATATTTGTCCAGAAAAGTCAAATATTATTCCTTTTCCATTAAACCTGGAGCTATAACAAAATTATGATATAAATTCAAGGCTTTCCAAGAAAGGTTTAGGATTTCCTGCTACTGGAGTAACTTTATTACCTACCTTCCTAATGTTCACTCACCAGCTCTCTCCCTTGATCTCTCCAAGTGCCCCTCTAAGTCTTACCTTGATTGCTAAGCTAGTGAGAATCAATTCCAGCTTTAGTCTTGAGAAATAAATGGAAACATATGTTGAGTCACACAGTGTATCCTTTGCTAGACTTTTCTCTCTTTAGATTGTTCAAGATGACCTACCATTGTTACAGGAAAACCTTCAGAGATAGGGTAGGCTAGACCCTCACCAGTATTAACTATTTCTCAACAACTACTGTGGCCAACTTTCTTTTTATCTATCTTGAGTGTATCATTGAGACCTATTTGAAATCCTAGGGTATTCTTGGAAAGATATCCCAGGAATTTACCCCAGTGGGGAGGTAAGGAGGTGACTGCCATGTCCTGAGTCTTCATTGGCACTGAGCATTCTCTTGTCCATACATTCCAGCAGTTTATATATTACATGTGTTAAAAGTCCAATCGTTCCAACAGGAACAATGAAGGATGAAGAAGTGGCCATTATATTTCACATTGGACCTTCCATCCATCTTTAGAGTTAGTTTTCCTAATGGTTGAAATTAACTGACTCAGCTTTTTCTTCCTTCTTTCCTTCCTGAGGGACCCAGAGAAAACTTGAAGCTCATGCTGAATATAGGCCATTCGTGGAACAAAAAAAAAAAAAAAAAATAGTCTACTTATATCCCAAAGATATCATATTTGAAACAGACATTATCACAGGAATAATCATTAAGTCAAACCCATTTTTTAAGTCAGTCAATTTGAAATTCTCAACAATATTTAAGTAGATGCCAAACAGTTTTTGAAGGGAAAGATAGGCCTCCATCTGTGCAAGATAGAGAAGGACCAAACATGTTTTCTCAGCTACACCCTAATTGTAGAAATATTCAACAATAGAACAAGTGCTTTCTAGACTTTGGATATTGTCGACCAAAATATGGAATAGTGTTTTTGAAAACAATATATGCTTGACAATATTATGCTATTAAATTAAATATACCTATTCAAATATTAAGTACCATTAACATCACTTAAGAAAAGAGCATATGAGTAACAAAAATGAGGAAAAACAATTGCAAAACTTCAGAACCAAAGGTTTTTCATTTCCAGAAGAGTTAGCAATCTTAATCCCAATGCCTATTGCTTGTGTGTGTGCAGACTTACATATGTGTGTGCATGTTTATGTTTAACCACTATTATTTGAGTTGATACATAAATTACTTGGTTTGAATCTAAGCAATAGTGGAGAGGCTACCTTAAATGCCCTTCCCCTATAATGAAATTGATGACTACCTTGAATGCCATCATAGAGCCTTCATCTAGTAGCTAATGGAAGCAGAAGCAGAGATTCACAGCTAAGCATTGAGCTGAACTCCTGGAGTCCAGTTGTAGAGAGGGAGGAGTGATGAACATAGGGGTCAAGATCAGCAAGTGGGAACTCATGGCTCCAGGTCTGACAGTTGAGGATCCTGTATAAGACCTAATTAGGCCCCCTGAATGTGGGTATCAATTGTGGGGCTTGGGTGGCCTGTGGGGCCTCTGGCAATGGAACCAGTATTTATCCCTAGTACATGAGCTGGCTTTTTGGAACCCATTCTCTCTATACTCTTTCAGCCTAGATACAAGTTGGAAGGGCGTAGATCGTGCCCCAAATGATGTGACAGACTTTGATGTTCATCCATAGGAGGCCTCACTTTCTCTGAGGAGTGGATGGGGAGATGGCCGTGAGAGTGGGAGGGCAGGAGGGAGAGGAACTGGGATTAGTATATAAAGTAAAGATTGTTTTAATTTAAATTAAAAAATGATTAAAATAATAAAAATAAATAAATTTCTTGATTTGACCACATTTTTCCTTTGCTGATCTTCTAGCACCCTGAAAGCAATGAATCTTAAAAGCACATAAATAAGCAGGAGGACATGATTTAAAGTTAGATTTGCCTTAGCTTTTCTTCAGACAAACCATCTGAAAGCCACCCTGCCTCCCCTTTCCTCCCTAGTCCCTCCTCCAGTCCTTCCTGCCTTCATACTAAGGCATCATTATCATCCTCTGCAAAAAGCCTGCTCCATCCTGCCTGACAAATGGACATGTCTTTCTTACTACTCTCAAGAATGTTAAGAAAGGTCCAGGAGTCCAGACTCTGGAATCAGACTTGGATTCTAATTCCAGTTCTTTTAAAAGCAGTAAGATCCATTCAAACCCCACAGCCTTACTGTTCAAAGTCACCATGACAATGCTAAATTTGTTAAAGGATGTCTTGAAAGGATAGAATCAAACAGTGTGCTTTATTGTGTCTTGCCTAATTGTACAGTAATCACAATGAGAATTGTCAATGATTGTCTAGCCTCTACCCAAATTGGATCAAAAAACAACCATTATTTGTCTATTCTTATTACTTTAGTTTTCACATTCTTTCATTTTACTTGCTAGAGTAATTTATAAGCCTCGTCCATCACTTATTGCTCCTAGCATATGTATGGTATTCTGTGATTAGCAAATTGACTCGAATGTGGAAGACACTAGGATATTGGTTGACAATATTAGATTGCCCTTCTATGACATCACCTGTAAGCATGCACTTACCTTTTAAGAAGATGTTCTTATTGGGCCTTTCATCAGTGGAACTTTGGTAAGTCCACATAAAAGCTGTGTAGTCTGAGTCTTCTTTGCCTCCTGCCTTATGTCTTGTGACTTGAAGTTCAGATCTAAGCAGAGGTTCTGATAGTAAGCTGGGCAGCCTCAGGGCTGTCTAGGGAGATGGATGGTTTGGTCTCAAAGCAATCAGTAAACAGATCAGCATCAACAGAATAGGAATCAGTATCAGGTTGGAGTCTGGTCACCAGGATGTTTTCTCACTAAGTGGTTTTCCAGGTCTAGTACCTTCTAGAATACACTGAATTCTGTCACTTCTGTGTGCTTCTTGGCACTCTCCACTCCTCCAACTTGTGTAACAGGCTCTGCTGAACATCAGGTTAATTGCCTCTAGTGGTAGAAAGTTAGTTGTTTCAGGCTTTTAAATCTTCAAGGATAAAAATACTATTTGTGGTCATGTGATATAAACAGATAAACAAACAAAGAGGCCAATAACACTCCTTTTACTTCGGAAGATATTAGATTAAAATGAAATTGTCAATAGTCATTTATTTCTAAGTGTACTTCCTGGCTAGGCATGGAGGCACATGCCTTTTATTTCAGTACTGTAGAAGCAGATGTCCGTGAGTTTGAGGCCAGCCTGGTCTATATAGTGAGTTCCAGGACATCCAGGGAGACCCTGTCTCAACCCCTTACCCCCTAACAAAAACCCTTCTTATCACTTATCCTACCAGTTATATGAGGCTAAGTTTTCTCTTGTTCTTGAGTCTCTGCATCGTGCTAGATATAAGAATACAGACAATAGGGGTTGTTAATGGACTTTTGCTGTGGCTCATTCTAGCACATGACATGGCAATTGCAATGCCCTGTGGGTTCTTATGCACACCAGTGAATTGCTCAGTAGGATTTAAGGTATCTAATCTTCCTTGAGAGCATGCTTTTGTTCTTCATAATTAAAGGTCATTTCTTGGTATTTTGTGCCATCACAGCTGCCTTAGGACTGTGTGAAGGGTCTCTGAGGTTGGCAATATCATAAACTCCACTGAAGCAGGGATAGTATCTATCCTGTTTTTACATTTATCCCCAGGAGCTGGTACCCAGAAGCCCTTGGTAAATATATGCTGACTGAATTGAAAGAATCGGAGACCCCAACTCTGGTCATCCATTTGGTTACTATTGCTCATGTGGTTAGGAATCAGCCACCCTGGAAGAGGGTATTCAGTTCATATTGGACTTTATAATTTCATGTCAGAAATGTTCCCACTTGGGATGCTCACTCCTCCCTGATAGGAATTTCACTACCATGGTCACAGGGCCACCCATACTGTAGATGGCTTTCAATACTTTGGGCTGGTTCCAGGTAGGTTACCAGATTTTCATTTTGTGTTGGTTTTCTGGTTTTGGATTCCCTTGCCCATTGATGTGCAGTCCTATGGTAGTGTCCTGTAGTCATGAATCTAGCAATTTCATCTGATAGACCTTTCTATTATTTCTGGGTTTACTGACTGAGTTTCACTGCTCTTTGTCTCTGATGTCTCTTTATCAGTTGCTTAACATCTCAAGACTTAAGGTATGTGGCCTAGAAGCACAATGCCTTTGGAACTTGCGCTCTGGAGTCCATTCTCAGTCACTGAATAAACTCCCATTCTGCTGTTTAAATTAAGGCCACACTATGTTGGCAAAATCTCACCAGAAAAGCCATTGTGTGCTTTAGTTTTCTCTCCCATTGATGGAAGTGGATAGCATTAGATGGGCAGCTTTTGTTTTTATAGATAGCATCTTAAGAGTTTCTCCAGTTTATTCAGAGCTGTGATACAAACAGTTTTGCTTCTTTCAAACATGTATGTGTAATCCCTGTCATTTGGCCCATAAATAATTTTCAAAAAAGTGCATCTTCTTGGTATTCTTGTATAGGATTTGTAATCAGTTTCTTTGTTTTTTTTTTTTTTTTTTTCTTTACCAACACCATGGCAAGTACATAAATACTGAAGCAACTTTGTGTCCAGTAAGTGACCTCCTTCTAAAATAAAGTCAATTAAAAGCATTAAAAAAAAAAAAAAAACCCTAGCCAACTGAAGTCTTTTACCTTTGACTGATTCCTCAGCAGTCCTAATCTGATATCAATAAATTGGTCAGTGATAAGGGATCTTTTGAATCTATATTTTCATCAAAAGAAGAAATGTTGGCAGAAACAGAATTCACCAGGAATCTCTCTTTTGGTGATGTCCTTTTCTTTCTTTTTAAAATTTGAGTACCTTTAGGTGCTTTTTAATAATATAGATGTTTAGACTTGAAAACACTTTGGTGGAAAGAGGGTGTCAAGAAAAGAAAATGACAGTATTGATGGCAATGACCATGAGATGGCAGACCTAAAGTCCAGACTTCTCAAAGTAACACTACATGAGTGATTCCATCTTTGATGAGGATGCCTTAAAAGCATCCACTTTCCGGGGGGAAGGAGGGGTAGGTTATCCTAAATTGTTACCCAATTCATTGTATGCATAGCAAGAGTGAAGGGCTTTAAGTTAGCAGGCTTCTCTTTCAGCCCATCTTCCGGTAGGTATTATGTCTTCCTATTCCTCCCTGTAACCTCATTTTTGCCTGGCCACCACCACCATTCATAACATACACAAATGCCACACATTGTTTCCTTCCCCATGTTTGTGTCTGCCCTTTTCCTCTCATGAACCCAAAGCATGTTAAATTAAATGAAATACATGTTAAGGGAAACTATGTTCTATATAATTTTGTCTACAATATCGTTCTCACAGAATCTTAACTCTATTTGCCTTAGATACCATACTAACATTCCTTTGCTTCTCACAGCAGAAGGATGAAGATATATTTTTGTTTTTCCTTATAGTTTGGCTTGTGTTAATAATGGAATCCATGTAAACATTAACAAAAGAGGTTTTATTTAATACAGAATGTTCACATTAAGAAGAGAACTATCAGGGCTGGAGACATGGCTCAGTGATTAAGAGTACTTACTGCTCTTCCAGAGAACCATAGTTCAGCTCCTACCACCCACATCTGGTACCTTACACTGCCTCTAACTCCAGCTCCAGTGAACCCCACCAACCCCATCCCCAGATTCCATTAGCATTCACACACACACACACACACACACACACACACATATGCACATACATATATACACATATTAGAAACAAAATTTAGATCTGAACGAAAAAAGAATGGAAATATTTAGTTCAAAATACAGGAATACATTCTGTTGCTTCCTATAAAAATTAATGAACAAGTAGTTCCAAATGTGCAAAAGGGAAATTAAACTATGTCATCTTTGGACAATTTTATACATACACATACCCACTTGCTAATAAAAGAAACAAATAAACAAGTGCCCTGTTGGCTAAGCCTTGCAATATCTGGTAATTGCTGAATACCAACCAAAAGTTATCATTGAACAAATCTCTTGGTAGTAACTGATCACCATAGACAGTAAATTCCTTTTAGGTAAACATTAAGCAAAGTTTGTCCACAGGGAAGTCCAGATGCATATGATTTCTCATTATCAGGTCTCTGATGTTATGTTTCATATAGAATGGTCTTACTGGAGGTAAATGGCAACAGAGAATTCTTCTCTTTACAGAAGACAAATGATGGAAATGAAATCAAGAATTGACAGCTAACCATATCCTTGTGGTAGACAATGGAAGTTTTTAAATAAATTATTTATTTATTTGTATGTATTTTGTATACATTGGTATGTTGTCTGCATGTGTGTCTGTGTGAGGGGTGTTGAATACCCTAGAACTGGAGTTAGAGACAGTTGTGAACCACCATGTGGGTTCTGGGAATTGAACCCCAGGTCCTCAGCAAGAGCAGCCAATGCTCTTAACTACTGAGCTGTCTCTAACTCCCTGGAACAACTTCTTAAATGCTTAAATGAGAGTATTTTGTTGTTGTAGTTGTTTGACATTGGTTAGACTGTGTACTTGACCTTGACTTTTAAAAGGTTACCTTTCAGAACACAATACCATTTCCCCAAATTCTCATGCTGCTTGAAATCACAACTTTCTCACTTATGTGTGGCCTTTTGGCTGGAGTGACATTGAACAGTGATTAACCAAGTCAGGCCTGACTGTCTGAGATGCCACTCTTCTGTGGTACACAGATCCTTTTCTCCACTCAAAATCTGTTTTCTCCTTTAAGTTTGTTTGTGAAACAGATGTCAGCTCGTGAAAGTCAAATACTCCATCAACAGAAGCCAATTTTAGGAGTTTCTTTGAAATACTGTCTTGAAAGTAAGAGACTCATTACATGTTTAGATATATTAAATACAAAGAGGGGCATGGTATACAATAAGACAAAACTTTCAAATCTCTGAATTTGGTGATGCCTGTGTTCTGTAATAGTAATTGCTAGCATATATCACATGGTCTAGTCAGAAACTGAACAAAAGTCTTTGTGTGCATTATCACATTTAATTTTTATAGTTATTCTTCTTGGTTCATTTACAAAGAAATCTAAGTTTCAGAGATATTAAATGATTACCCAGTTATGGAAACTGTAAGCGATGTTGGCATGCAGATCCAGGAATGTTTGGTTGCAAAGCTCAGATGTTAAGGGTTGGTAAAGGACCGAATGATCTTTTATTTCTGAGAGTAAGCTTCTTCTTAAGAAGCTAAGGTACTTGAACCGGCTTCTGGTTCCATTGGGCTCACTCCTCTTCTAAGCTACGTGTCTCTGTCTTCTCAAACCGACGTCCCGCAACAGCCAGTCATGGACCAGGTAATGCAGTTTGTTGAGCCAAGTTGGCAGTTCGTCAAGGACTCAATTCAGCTGGTTAAAAGATGCACCAAACCTGATAGAAAAGAATTCCAGAAAATTGCCATGGCCACAGCCGTAGGATTTGCTATCATGGGATTCATTGGCTTCTTTGTGAAACAGATCCATATTCCTATTAATAACATTATTGTGGATGGCTGATTGCTCTCTCTTCATGGGAACTAGTGAGCAAATGAGGGTGGGAAAAGCTCATGAAGTAAAAAGTTGCCAGGATACTTCCTGGGTTTTTGTTTCTTTTTTTTTTTTTTTTTGTTTGTTTTTTGTTTTTTTGTTTTGTTTTGTTTTGTTTTTGTTTTTTGTTAT
Source organism: Phodopus roborovskii (assembly GCF_943737965.1). Classification (NCBI taxonomy): domain Eukaryota; kingdom Metazoa; phylum Chordata; class Mammalia; order Rodentia; family Cricetidae; genus Phodopus; species Phodopus roborovskii. The sequence goes on from NW_026125537.1 coordinate 3,554,010, forward strand.
CTGGATACTTTGTTTCTTTCTTCCCTTCCTCCTCCCTATGAGGTTTTCTATTTCTAAATTAAAATAATTTCAAAATAAACATTTTTTCCATGACAAAGAAAACAGAAGCTAAGGTACTCAACAGAAAACCCACCCTTCACTCTCCTACTCCTCCCTGCCTTCTCCTCCCTCCATCCCTTCCTCTCCTCCTCTCTCCTCTGCCTCCATTACTGTGGGATATAGCCCACAGTAATCAGTCATACCTCACTGCTAAGACTCAGGTAACCAGACAACAGTTCCTCTCACACTTCTTCCACACATTGCCTCTTTATCAACTTAATCAAAGGGATAGAAATTGTCTGGATGATTTAGGATAGGGCTCATAGGTAGCTCTTCCTGACATTCCACTTCCTCTCACCTTAAACCTTATTCATGTAGGGAAGTCATTTGGCCTCGTGTTCACCAACGCTTGCACATCTGTAGGGCCAAGCATGCTAGCATTTGCCATCTCAGTGCCACAGGTGTCCCTATGTGCTAGCTTTCCAGCACAATTGTACTTGGAGCAACCTACAAGGTAAGCCAGCTGCACCCCCTGGGTCATAATATTAAGCTTTGCATAAAACAAAGAACTTTCCCAAGGCTCTGTGATGTCTGTGATAGGAAATTCCAGACAGGGTCTATGAAGTTTCAATGAATTGTTGGTAATTGGAACTAGCTATTTTTTTTTTTTTTGAGGTTGGGTATAGGTGAGTGACAGCGCAAACTGCATTATAGTTTTGCACCCCCCAAGCCTGATCTTTATGAATCTGCTCTGTTCTTTATCCCTGATGAGACTGATATGTCTTTTGTGACACCTTGAGTGAGCTACTTCACATTTTTGCTAAAGTCTTACAGTGGTACCACACATCATTGTGAGTGACTGAAGGCGGGGTGAATATTAATACAAAAGACCACTTCTATCTCCAATTGCCATTTGAAAAGATACCTTTTAAAGCAGAGTCAAATGAGCCACCCTTTCCAGGAGTGATCACAACAAACCTCCACCCAGCACTCACCCGAGGGGTGAGAGAGAGGCTGTTTTGAACAAGATCTTTCGTCACCGTCTGTCTTAAGTCACCTCCCACTGAACTTATGGTAGAAGATTCAGGGTCATAAGGGAAAGAAAACAACAATTAACTGGGAAAAGTTGATTGAGCAGTTTTTTTTTTCCCACAGTCTGATTGGAGCATGACTGCCTGAGGCTGAGCACCATACATAATGTGGGTCCACCCTCGTATGTCATTATCCAAATGTTTCTTAATGGAATGCATTTTTTTCAAGCATCTGCTTTTGTAATTGAGTGTGTTCCTAAAGATAGGTCAACTAACTAAAACAAGAGACCACAAGGAAAAAAAAAATAGGTTCATGCTTCTGCTCCAGTCCAATTTATAACAGCCCCTAATTGGCTTACTTCACTTGTAACTCTTAAAATTAATTGTAGATCCCTTCTCCAAGCTCAACAGAGTGACAGCAGCAGAGAGTGAAACAGAATTGTTTACAGTGTGCCTTTTAAACTGACGGTAGTGAGTGTTGTAGCTGTGTATTACTGTCAGCCGATACCCAACCTCTCCTTGTGAGGGTTAGCCGTGGGTGACACACAAAGGGGGACATTATCTGTCGTGGCAGAAGGTAGCCTTCAGCATCTTTGTGTTAGTTCCTGGAGGATGTTCTTCAGGGTGGCTAAAGCCATTTTTTCCCCTGTGTTTTATTAGCTGTGTCTTGACTACCTCCTACAAAGTGAATGACAGTTTAGGGTTATTAAATGTGTTTCTGTGCGTGTTTTTATCCATTGTTAACCCCTACTAAATGCATGAGGGGCACAGAACTCCTCCTCTTCCCCTCCATTGTTGCCCATATTTGTTAAAGAAGTTACTCTCCTTGACGTTTGTTTAGGCTGCACTTTGATAAAATGCTGTCTATGCTCTACTTTCTCAGCTTGGCACACAGCAGATCCCATAGATTTATTTCTCTTTGCATTATCTTATCTTCTTTGCTAGCATATTTGGGCTTCCTTTTCATATTTTAAGCTATATTTTGGTGCACAGACAGATTACCTTAGTAACTGTATACTAATGTATAGCAGTGTTCGAAAGATAATGTTGCAAGCTTCCAGTACATACTTACCCGTACTAAATGAGTAAGGATGTATTTATATGTAATTCCTGTGTTGTCTGTGGATTAAAAAAAATAAGTATGATAAGTAATTTAATGGTCATTTCTGGTTGATGAGACAGAATTGATTTCTGAAGCAGAGTAAACCCAGCCCTGGATTCAGGAGGCAATGTATTTAAAAAAATGAAGAATTTTTCTTTATTTATAGTCAAATGTTTTGTCATTTATGTAGTCTTCTAAATTATTTTTTTTAATGGTGGCTCATAGCTGCTAATATCTTAAAGTTTTCAAGAGGCTCAACCAAAATTGACCAAATGGGGAGAAACACAGAAAGAGCTAACATAACCCTCTCACTCTATTGTCTCTGCAGACCTTAGTGTGCTTTAGCGAAGTACTTGAGTGTGGGTGCTCTGTGGCAGTGTATTGGCAGGTGGGCTCCCAGGAACTAAAAAGGCATAGATATATGATGTGGGCTGGCAAAACAGAGCTCATCTTTACTTAATTATTCTCATTATCTCTATAAAGGAAGACTTTTAAAGCAAAGATAATGGAAACTCATAACTGTACAGAATTTAGCTCACGATGATTTAGCACACTGTAGGTAGAACAGTTTGTGAAGATTTTTCTCCAGTCATTTTGTAAGGATGGTTTAATAAAATGCAGTGCAATGATTGCCAACTTTGAGTGTTGTCCTGGCATAGATCACTGTACAAATGCAAGCAGGGACAGTCTTAACCTTTGCAAATGTCCTGATGGGTAATGCCCTCATACATTTGTATCCTTATGCATTTTTGTTTCCTTCTGATAGTTGCTGCTTCAAAGAATACAATTATTTACTATAAATTTCAATATGTTTTAAGGGGGAATCATATTAATTGAGGGTTTCAAAATGTATATGATCACTCTGGTTTCTCTTCAGATCGTATCTTTCACCTTTTATGTCAAAATGTATATGATCTTCATCAAATAAATTTTATTGCAAGTTTTATAACTGTGTAGTGCAAACAAGACAGTTTGGTCAACCAAAAATAAAAATGTAAAGAACCAAATGGATTATTTTTCATGAGGATTGATGTTGGTGAATGGCCTTGAAAATACTTTTACAAACATTGTTTTATGAATTCTGTTTGGTGATAGCATCTATAAGGAATCAGAAACTAATTTGTGTTTTTCTTTAGCACTAAAGTGAGAATTAAGAGTTAATTTACTGGGACTAGTTATGTAGCTCAATGGTTAAGTGCTTATCAGGAATACCTAACAACCTTGGTTCAATTCATGGTGATAATAATAATGATAATTTGTGATTCATCATAATTTATAATATTATTATATTCATAATAATATTGTTATTACTATTGGAGATTTTAATAGTTTTATAAAAGGAAAAGTAACTATTAAACACTTAGAAAGCCTGAGTTATTGACTCACGGGGAAAGAGGAAGTTTTAAATGGTCTGTCTTTGGGTTATGGTAACATTTAGTAGTTGTTATTAAAGCTGTGCAACATCAGAATTTGGAGGAGGAAAATGGCCCAAGGGGGCAAAAGTAGATACCAAAAGCCTTGTTAGGAGATTCCTGACATTTTTTTCCAGTGGGAATCAACCGGGATTGCCCCAGACTTGCACATATGAAAGCTATACACCCTTGTCTAAACATCACAGCCGAGGATGGTAGATAGCACATAAGTAACTTTGGTGAGAAGGTTGAAATCTACCAAGTTTGGGAAGCTTGCACCCGATGTACCTGATGTCTCTTGGTGAGTTTAAGGATTTACTTACAGTACTCAACATTTACTCTGATGGTGTTTGGGGTGGAAGGATAATGTAGAAAGGAATAAATGGAAAGCTATTCAAGATAACTCTGTGCTTCTCACATTCACCATTCGGGATTCTGTTGGATATACACTATCTCAAGAACTTGGGGAAGTTTGAGATGCCTCTAGTGGCATGTAGCAGGCTGCCTTGCCTCTGTTGTCAGTACAAGAGACATCTGTGCCAGAGATAAAGTATTTTATTGCTTATAACTCAGGGATCATTGTTAGCATGTTTTTTATCTATTTCACTTGCAACTGTTCCCACAGAGACCAGAAGAACAGGTTCATGCAGCTGTTTGTATTACAGGAGAGCTTAGGGAGCTTGAATACTTTTTAATAGGCAGTGCCATGTCTGTCAATTGGCCATCACTGTAATATGGCATAGTAAGCATATCTGCCCTTTGACCCAGAAAAGAGACTACCTGTGCCCTTCCATACTCATTGCTCTACAAATATCCCGGAAAGATTTATCAGAAAAGAACATAATACCTTTGCTTCTAAAACGTACTGAGTCATGAGACTCCTGATGAACAGTTTCCCAGCAAACGTAAATGTTTTCGCATATCTCTAAGACTTTTATCCACATTTTCAGTGCCTTCATGTAGCCATGAAGAACATCCATAGGGAGAGAGCACAATTTACACACTTCCTAAAATTGATCTTTTAAGAAACACCCATTAAAAATATATTTTTGGTGACAGCCAAAATAGGGATGGGAGTAAAATGTTGCAGTGACCTGTATGTTGCATCCAGGCCTGTTAGAATGGCCTAACATTGGAATTGATTGGGGGAGGTTTAAATTAAGTATCTCTGATTTTCTCCCCATATAGAGAAGTTTGGTTCGGTGATCCAAAAACTTAAAAATATTTGCAGTTTTCAATCTCCATTTTTAAAAATGTGTTTGTGAAGAGTTCATGAGTAATCCAGCTTGGATGGAAGCCTGAGTATATGGGCTCTCCATGGTGTGAAGTCACACAGGCCCCTCAACACAGCATTTTAGAGGAGTGTGCAGCTGCAGAGTGGTGAGCAGATCCACCATCTCAACAGCTTGAAATTTCCAACCGGCAAAGATCATAAATAAATACAGAGGGAAGTTGTTAATATATTATTTGTGTACTGTACACACACATCTCTTTGAATTATGATAATGTGAGAGGGAGTAGCATGTATGGCATAGTGTACATTTGGAAGTTAGAGGAAAACTTTGTGAAGTTGGGTTGCAGGAAACTGAACTCAGGTTGTCAGGCTTGTGACTCAAGTACCTTTTACTGCTGAGCCATCTTTCTGGTCCTAGATTTCTTATTTTTGAAGAGGACGAAGAAGGCAAATGGTGTTTTCAAAGTTTGTAAAATAAAATCAAGAGTGAATACATCTACTAATAGAACTAATATTTTGAACACCTGTAGGTGCTAGAGGCTGGGCTAACATGGATGAATGAGGTCTCACATTGATAGGGAATCACAAGTAATAAGCATAAACCATCTTGTCAAGTGGTGAAGGGTATGATGGGGAACTTAAATGGAATGATGTTTAAGGGTAACAGGAGGGGCAATACTGTGAGAGCTGGTAACTCTGCAGAAGATACATTTAGACTGGAATCTAGAGGCAGAGGAGTTGTGTGACACAGGTAAGGCCCATTAAATGAAAACAAGGGCCACATTCCCTAAGCAATTTGAAAATGGAAAGGAGACCCTCAGAAAGACCTCGATCTGACACAGAAGAAAAATGTCATATGAAAAACCTCATACTATGATGAACTTTCTGCCTGTTTTTTTTTTTTTTTTTTTTTTTTTTTTTTGTTTTTGGTTGGGGGGGTCGCCTTAAAGACACAGTCTTATTTAGTGGAAGGAAGGATGGGTTGATGGATGGATAGAATTGTATTAGAAATAGATGCTTATCTTGACCCCCTTCCATTTTTAATTTGTAGCGGTGTCTCTAAAGCCTTTGAAAGAACTCTTCTCTCAAATGACACAATGAGCCAGTCTTAGTAATTCTGACCTAGCTACTTTGTCCATCTGAGAGCAAAGTGTAGCTCACCTTAAGTATTATTTATACTCTTTTCCACTGAGGTAATAGTTTATGGTTCAGTTGACCTACAAATACCAATTATTTGAGGACCTTTTTTTTTTTATGTTTTTCATTATACTAAAAGGATCTCAATCATCTTTATCTTACCAGACAGGAAGCACTACTTGCAGCCATCAGTGAAAAAGATGCGAACATTGCCTTGCTAGAATTGTCTGCCTCCAAAAAGAAAAAGACCCAGGAAGAAGTCATGGCTCTGAAGCGGGAGAAAGACCGACTGGTGCATCAGTTAAAGCAGCAGGTGGGGCGTCCTGCACGCAAGGTGTGTCTTGCTGGGTCTGGGGCCTGAGTGCTTTTCCTGGGTTTTGCTATTCTTCATTCTCTCATGTCCATTCTGCAGGCTCAAGCAGCTACAACCAGGTAGGAGCAAAACGGCCTGCATTGTTGCTAGAAACCATGCTCCCGCTTCTCTGTTGATGTGCATGCAGCTGGGCTTGTGTGGTTTGCTCCTGACACTGCTTTCCTTTCTTTTTTGTATTAGCATCATCTTCTCAGAGGTAGCTCTCAGCTCTCTTCCTTTCAGTAGAATTCCACTTCTAATTATGTCCTAGAAATGCCTAATTAAACTTTGGGGTCTCTCTTTCCCTTCAGTCTTGCTCACTTTCTGGGCTCTGAAGAACCACCTCATCTAGTTCCAGAGGTTCCTTCTCTCTCTACTCCCAGCATTTGCTCTTCAGCTGTTTCTGCCAGGATCTTTCAGTGAAGGAGCATCTCCCAACTGTAGTCCCACTAGACTAGGCTTAGAGACCTGTCTGCTGTTACTCATTCTAATTTAAAATCACATTTTTGGCCTCATTATCTAGTTCCTTCTCTCTAGGCCATTGTGCTTATCTCAGAGAAATGGAAGGTGAGACAATCCTAACTTTTACAGAAAGCTCTTTGCTTTGGGGAGGGGGTTTCTGGAAGCAGCTAAAGAAGAAATAATTGTATCTGAATATAGTGGAAAACCATCTCTGAAATCTATAGATGTTCTTTCTTCTCCCTATATGACTTGGCAAAGGACCAAAGTTAGCTCAGTGGTGAGAACTTAACTAGCCCTGTGTTCTCTCCCCAACATGGGTGGAGGGTGGAGAAATCACTTCTATATATAATGAGGGCTTGGGTAAAGCAGTGATTAAAAATATTCATTTAGATTCTTGCTTTATAAAACCTACTCAGCTCAATGGTATGTGACCTTATCAGGTGGCTTCCACATTTCAGCTAGAACCTATGGCTCTGAAACTCTAAATGGCATATGGTCACCGTGTAGTGTCTACATGGATTTGGGGCCATGGGACTAACTCTTTGCCTGCTAAGATGAACTGTGCTGAACAGTACCTGGGGATAGAATAAGCTTCCTCACTGTGTAAAATGCCATCTCTTTCCCTCCTTGGGAAGGAAAAGGCATTCTTTGGCAGTGAGCTTGAGTCCATTTCCTGAAAGACAGAGAGAGAACACTGTCATGCCTGGACACCTTCTTCTTGCAGAGGGAGGGTCTCAGTTGCTGCCAGACATTGGGGTCATTCCACAGAACAGCATGCCTCACTAGCGCTGGCCCCGGGGCTTGGGGACCGCTTATATCTGACCTCTTTGTTTGGGGCTGTGCATCTTCTACACTGGGTTTTCCAACCACTTGGCCTTAGTAAGTCAAGATGAGTCTTCTTCTTTGCTTTCCCCTAATTCCTTTCCTGAGCACCTAGCACCCTCCCCTCCTGCACCTAACCATTGTAGCTTTCTCCCACAGGTTTATAGGTCTAGGAAACAGCCCCCGTGCTCAAATATACCATGCACTTGTGATGCTGGCTACAGCCCAGATTTTACGGCCAAGTACCACGGGTCCAGCTACGATGTACACATGAGCCAGAGGTCTCAGGTCAGTCAGCTGCTAAGGAGACACACCCCATTGTGGGGGGAGGGAGTGCAGATGAACTACTTTTACTTTGATTGTCACCTCTTGTGCAGATTTCTAGGACTTGGTAGCCAAAAAGCCTGGGACCACACAGGTCATTTTGTGATTTGAAGTATCATTTCATTTATTTTATTTTTCCAAATGTTTCCAAGCGTGGCGGCCATCCTTGAGGGTCAAATAGCTGGGTCAGGCTGCCAAGCAGGGAGATGGGGGTGGGGTAGGAGGTAGGAATGGTACTACCAATTGCAGGGGATTTTTTTTTTTCTATCTCTTGGGTACATTTTTCTTCATATCACATCGACCTTGCCTAGTTTTTTTTTTTTTTCTTTTCTCTCTTTTTCTCAACATCATGTCTACATTCTCAGATGCCAGTCAGAACTGAGGGAAACTGTACAAAGCCTTCATTCTTGAGACAAGATCAGCTTGGAGGTCAAGAACTCTTGGAAATCCTAGCTGTGTGAGTTAGGAGCCCACCTAGAGTGAGGCAAAGTTGGAAAGGTTTTTATGGAGAAGGGGAGAGCAAAGAAGGAGGGCAGACTCCCTGGTAACACTCTGAGCTTTGAAACCCTTCCTCCTCCCCCACCACAGTGATAAACATCCCACATTTTGGTATCTTTATTACAAGTGATTATGACTCTAAGAATAATTGTTCATTTACTTGCAATGTTAATTCCTTCTCCCTTTTATTGAGTTTGCTGTGGTATATGCTATGTGATCAGAGCCCCTTAGGGATTTTTTTAACTTATCATCATAGCGGCTCTGTATATAGGGGTCAGAATTTTCTCTCCTTTTAAGGGGACAGAATTCAGGCTCAAGAGGATGGAAGTATTTAGTCCAAAGACTCACAGTAGTACACCTCTTGGTTTAGAACTATGTAACCCCACCACACACATACACACATACTCGATCAAAGGCAGGAAGGAATCCTGAGTGACAACTAGCAGGATATTTTCCAAAATTGTGACATTCCCATACTTTATAAGCCTGAAGTCATTGCTTAAATACTCAGGTATGACTTCTGCCAATGCCAGCCTGGAATTCTTAGGTTTTGGAATTTGATTGCCTTAGAAGTAATGTCTAAGTTGTGAGCTCCTATCATGAGAGTCTAAGGTCTTTGCATGCACTCACTCATCAAACTGCAATGAACAGGGGGGTTGATGCTCTTAGAGAGAGAAAGCCTCCAGAGAGGCTAAGCACATTGCTTAGGCCACACAATCTTAAGTGAATTTTTCCAAAGACATCCAGGGTTGAACTGCTTACTTTAATCTGTTTTCTAGACTAGTTATCTGGATGATTGCAGATTCCTCCCTGATTACCACTTTCTTCATGTGTATATGAGGCTAACAAGCCAATCCAAAGACTCGAAGTGGAGGGTATTCAGAGTGCTTAGCACATGCCTGGCCCACTACATGAGTGCCATATTTATATATGTGGTCTGTTCCTTCTGCTACTGTTACTGCTGCCACAACTACTAATTACTACTCCTGCCAGTCCTCAGTGGCAGTTTAATTTTTAATTCCTTGCCATTGTAGTACACACAGCTGAGAGCTGAAGCTCACTGAGAATGTACTGTTGAAGTGTGATGGGAAGAGAGGACAGAGGCTAGCACCTAACCTTCCTAGCCCCTAATTCTCAAGCACTTGGAAAAATTCAAGCAGACATGTCAAGAATCCTGTACCCCAGTGTTGGCTCATTGTAAAGAGGCCCATGGTGCTCATTATATGTTCTTGGTTTGTGAGTGCAGCCAGTAGAGGTAGATACTGGCCAGAAAAGGTGAGCCCGAGATCTCTCTTGCTTTCACCTTATGGGTGGTTGGAGAGCCCAAAGTTATCTCAGAGGCAAGGACAATAGAAATGACAAAAGGTCATGCAGTCAGCCACTTCTGTGTCTGAACAGGTAGTGAGGCTTTCTGGTTCATGAAAGATACCATGTTGTACAAACTGCCATTTTAGACAATGTATCTTACACAGAGAAAGTCTCTCCACTGCCCAGTCCAGACTGAACAGAAGTATTTCATTCATCAATCACCACAGTCATTGAGCCTTACTAAGCATAACCTGGGCATTCAGAGAATATTTCTTGTGGGAATGCATGATTATAGATGCCAAGCACTATGCCAAGTACTATACATACTTGTGTGCACATACTTGTACACATGCACACACACGCACGCACACACGCACACACGCGCACACACACACACACACACACACACACAGGAAAGCTTTTGTCATATATATATATGTCAAGCTCTCTGCTAGGTGCTGGAGGTTCATCTGTTTTCCTACCAAGATGCATCATCTTGTTTTGAAATTAACAATCCAACATTCTGAGAGGCCAAATGCCTTAACCACCATCATAGCATCCATCCTTGCACTGCAGAGCTGGGTGCCAAGGCTGGTGGAATGTTACAGCTTAACTCTTGCTAGGATGAACACAGCAGTATTGTTGGCCTCTTTTGCTCTCCCAAGTAGTAGGATAAAGGCAACTAGAACCAGTGTACTCCCTACCTTGCGCAGACCATGGGTCCCACATTTCACAGTTGCCAGCAAAGAAAGCTGATTCCAGTACCTCAGATCATGGAGAAGAGAAAAGCTTGGTTCCTTGGTGAGACCAAGTGCCCTATAGGTATTTGACTTGGACTGAGTATGTACTGTGTCTTAGAGTGTTAAACAGTTTTGGAATATATATTAGGGACTAAAATAAATGATGATACCTTTCTCATAGAACTTAATTTTAACCACGGAAATAAAGGTAGTAAACAACAAAATTAGTAACTGCAAGGTAAATACAAAGCAAAGTACAGACCAGTGTATGTTAAAACAGGAGAGTGGTGGATGGGGGCACTGAGGGCAGGGAATTAAAATTAGGGTAAATGGGAAGAACTTCTAAGGAAGAAGAACCCTGAGAAAAGGCGAAAAGAGGACAGAAAGGGAGCCTTGCAGATCTCTGAGGTAAAGATAGTCCACTTAGACAGGATTCAGTTCAGGGAGCAACAGGCAAGCCAGTTATGAATGGCCAAAGCAGGATTGTGGCAGAGCAGATGGTCCCGGGGAAGAATGGGCTCTAGTGGATTGTAGCAAGATATGTGGGGTAAAGTGAGCATTGTGAGACTCCTGTGTAGACTCTGCTGAAAGAAATCTTCTCTAGGCTAGAAATTCTCAATAATCAAGAAGTAAAATATGCTACAGCCTGAGAGCAGAGCTAGGTCCCCCAACACAAACCTTTCAGCCACCGGTGCCATGGCTTCTAAGGGCACTCACGAGTTGGCATGCTTATTTAGAAGCATTGTTACTTCCACTAAAGCTACAGTGAAGACTCGTGCCGGTCTGTCCCATCTCCTGAGATTTTCGGTGGATGCTAGAGCAAAGCCATTTGGCAGAATGCACCTCTCACTTCATGGCAGCCTGAGCGCTATGCCTGTAGGCTGACTGTTATGCCCTCCTTCTGTGGTGGCCTTGTCTAGGCCTACAAGTAGAATTGGCTGCTGGGCCAGCCATTCTTTGTGTCAGCGAGCAGAATAGAATCTTCTCTAAAGATAAGTCTCGTTTTGTTCTCACCACCCTCCAACCTTTGCTACTAAGACCCTTGTTTTCTTCTCCTTGACTTAGGACCAAAGGTGAACTGAAACAACCAGTGTAATCTCTGCCTTGTACATGCAAGTCCATTTACACTTTTCCCTCCTGTCTTCACTGGCTCTTTCATTCAACCCAGTGTAACATCACTTGGAAGCCTTTTGGAATCTTCTCAACTGGGTCACATCCTCCAATTTGTCCCTTTACTCTATGTACATATCTATTTCTGAGCACTTGTAACAGATGAAATTTTGCCTTGCTACTTTGTGACCTCCAAAGAAGATGACCGTGTGACCTTTTATGTTCACCATTTATCTCCAGGCCCAGCACAATGGCTGGCTTATGGTAGATTTTTAGCAAATACTTGTTGAATGTATAAATGAATGGGAAATGGGGAATTGGTATTATCACATTCCCTTTGGACAATATTTCACCACTTATGCCTCAGTAGAGTCTACAGAGGATGATAGAGAACTCATATTCATACTTGTCTTTCCTCCTACAGTATAATACTCTTGGTGGGGCCTCTCCTAGGCCCACGACATTTGAAGGGGTGAGTAATTCAAGCCCTTTCTCCAAATCTCTTAACCCTGTTCTCCTTTAAATTCCTTCCAGAATCCTGGGTCCTTTTTGAGTAAAAATGTCACTTGGCTCCCAAATGTAGAAGAGAATTTTTATAATGCAGTGACTCCCTCCATTCTGATCCAGGCAACTTCTGAGTGTCCATAAATCAATATGCTAGAAATACCTTAACTCCTCTTAAATGCTGTCAGGAAAGCCAGAGGTGATATGGAGTGAGTTCAGAAATTCCAGCCATTTCTGACAATGACGGATTCTTTATGACGCTCCTCAAGTGTTGACATTGAGTTCTTTCTAGAAGTGAGAGAGCATGCAGATTAACCTTTGGTTTCTTATTGAATTTTTAAAAAGAAGATAAAAGATTAAACATAGTATGGTAGAGGAGGCCTTTGATTAATATAACTCATTGTCCTTGCATTTCCCCTCCTTCACAAGCATACACCTCTAGTTGTATGCCCCACCTCTCCAAAAAAAAAAAAAAAATCTGGCTTCCAGATTTGTGCAGTTTGGGGAGTGGCTCTCAATTGGGAATGAGTTAAGTTTTGGGTTTTGATTTTTTTTTTCATTCCTCTAGGGAGTTCTAAAAATTATCGGTCTTTGGTGTCATGAATCCAGTCCCAACCCCCAACTCCTTTCCTTTGCCCTTGAGAAAAAAAAGGACTGATTTCAAAATAATTAATTCTGAAACCATTGGATTTGCCTGCTGCTAAAGGGTTTTTGAAGAAAGCTTAAATCTAAATCTTACCCCCTAAGCCTTATTCCCAAATGCTTCCCTGTTGCTGAAGCACTGATAGGCACATCCTTGATGAAAATGCCTTTTTAAATGAGGGCCAGACACCATTGTTTAGTGAAAATTAGAACCAGCTTATTTCTCAGAACCAGTTAGAATACTTCTGAGATCAGATATCGTGTGCTTGGGTTCTGCTTTCCTTTCCTCCCAGGTCTGGGCATAGCTCTGGGCCATCAGGAAAGAATCAGGTCAGTTGGGAGCAGGAAGGTGTCAGAGGAGAAGACAGGTCCACTGATTCACTGTTTCCCCAAGAGCTGGTAGAGAGGACCTGGTGTCTTGGTAAACTTTTGGATGATGGGCCAGGCCATCACAGGGTACAATCTCCCTGCCTCCCTTGGGTTATCTAAAAGTCAGGAATGTTTTCAATGATTCTCTAAAGAGATATGACCATGAATGGCAGAAGCCAGAGGTCACCCTCCAAAGTGTCTAGGAGAGAGCTTCATGAGGCTAGTTACAAGTCAGTATGAGCATGGGTAGATGTGTGTTGAGGGAAAAGCCAAATTAAACCCATTGATCAACCAGGTCTGTCCCCTCACATTGAGAATAAGGAACTCTATTCGTTCACTATGTTTTTCTTGCATTATATGTAGATGACTATTATAGTTTGTGGGGTAACCATAACTAAATAGCAGTACAAGAGCTCCATGTAGTAGGGCTCCCATAGCCTCTTGTGGTTGGATGCGCTCCAGAAAAGTAGACCTACTCCAGATTGAATTGCCACAATGCAAATACATTGGTTGTTCTAGCTGACTCTCTCTGGATTAAGTTGTTCCTGTTCCCCTGGTAGGATGTAGCCACATCTTCATCTTTGACTTCAATGCATTGTATCTGAAGTGTGTTCCAGAGAACCCCCTTCAAATATACTTCTATGAGGGCTGGCTATTCCCAAGGAGGCAAAACCTGATGTTACGAAAAATGCTTTTTTGTTGTTGTTGTTGTTGTTAATATCCTATACTTGGACAAGATTCTGGTCTGTACCTAAGCCTGCAAACTTTCCTTCCCCTAAGCTAATGCCTCAACCCCAGCACTCAAGGAATCTATTTGGCCCATCAGTGCACCCTAGAGTATGTTCAAGTACCCTGGAGGCCAACTATTTTCTGTTATTTCATGTGTCCCTCCAGTCCTTCTTAGGAAAGCATCTTCTTAGACCATGCAAGGGACACTGGTAGACCACCAATGAGTCTGGTCAGAAAATAATGTTGTAAACAGGTTAGTCCCTGTTTCTAAGCATGGGTGGAGTACCTCTGCCATATGTCTGTACCCTACCTACAGAGATAATGATTTCATCCTTGAGCACTGATTGTTCATTTATGGTTTCTACCACCAGTAGAGTTGCTAACAGCCCATGAAATAGACAGGAGGATGAATTTCTGCTGTTTTGAGGGGATGAGAGGTTTGTTTGTTTGTTTGTTTGTTTAAGTATTTCCTTGCCTCCAGGGCCAAAGAGTGCTTCTTGCAGAAACAGAAATTGCTGGTGTGTCTGATGGAAAGTTTATGGCCTGTCTTTTGTGACAAATGCCTGTCTAACTTGAGTACTCCTAATTATGTTTCTAATTGTTAGTGTTTGATCATGAGGGGGGGGGGCCACTTGTAAAACGTTCACATGTTTAAGGCTTTATCTTTAGGTGCCGATGCTGGTGAGAGATGACTGCACTGCCTCTTCTATTACAATGGCATTATTAGGAGGAAGTGGGGGAAAGTAGAGGCTGGAACCTATTTGAAGAGAGCAGGTACTTGGGGCTGTCTGATATCCTGTTTGCATCCTGGCCCCATAAGGCAGGTAACTCTGCTCTCCTTGCCCCTTCACCATAATGTGCTGCTTTCAACAAGCCCCCAAAAGCTTAGAGCCAGTACACACGCACTGAAGTGGTGTGCTGTACTGATCTCTCGTCCCTTAAAACTGGTACTCTCTGGGATATGTCACAACAACAAAGGGTTTGACCTACCAGATAGAGAGGATATAGAATAAAATAGCCTATATGCTGTTTTTAGCTTCTATGTTTGGTTTCCCTCAGCAGAACTACTTGAAGGAAGCAACCATTCTGCTCTCCTGCTTATAGAAAAAACATGGGGCTGGGTGTGGTGGCATACTTCTATATCTGGACATTTGTGGGAGGTTGAACTGAAAAAAAGATCATGAGTTCCAGGGCAGCCTGAGCCATATGTTTCAAAAACAAAATAAAATGAAATATTAATGAGGAGGAAAAGATAATATGTATGTGGAGAGTAGGTCTGAGTAGCTTGCCAACTTTACTTCAGTGATCTGAAGCTCCCAAACAGTACCTACAAGTTGGCAGAACACACCAGAATAATAGACTTAGGGGACCAAACAGAGAACTGTGTGCAGATGCCAAGAAGATCTCTCACATGCTGCTGTCTCTCTCTCCTTTCCTCCCTTCCTACCTCTCCCCTACCCTCTCTCCTCCCACCCTCTTCCCCTCCCTCCCTCTCTCTTTCTCTCTCTTTTTTATTCAAATTGCACATCTGTGCTCTATTTTTAAACATTTATTCTTTAAGTGATAACGCATGTTTTACCAAGCCTCTTATTGGATTAGACATGTTCGAAAGCCCCTCATCTTTAACCTCTTCATCACCACCTCCAACCAAATGCAGATCAACCACCAGAGCAGAGTGCAGATAAGATGCCCCTGCATTGCAGACCACTTCATAAGGGGTAAGAGACCCCAGCAAGAGTGCTGCACTTCTCAAGGTATTGGCGCTATGAGGGTAAAGAACTCAACTGTCACATTGTGTTGACTTGTGAATCTTAGGATGATATTGTTTCCAGGCTCATGTGGTACCTTCTCTACAGAGTTCATGTTCTTCATCATACATTTAAGGTACACATTTAGGCTGGAATAACTGGTTTAGAATTTTTGTTTTTGTTTTTTTGTTTGTTTTTTGTTTTTGTTTTGTTTTGTTTTTGAGGCAGAGTTTCCTCTGTGTAACAGCTCTGGCTGTCCTGGAACTAATTTTGTAGACCAGGCTGGCCTTGAACTCACAGAGGTCTGCCTGTCTCTGCCTCTAGGGTGCTGGGATTAAAGGTATGCTCCTACCACAGTCCAGCAGTTTGGAATTCTTACATTCAACTTGGATTATAGGTGTGTGTGTGCGTGTGTGCGTGCGTGTGTGTGTGCGTGTGTGTGTGCGTGTGTGTGTGCGTGTGTGTGTGTGTGTATGTGTGTGTGTGTGTGTGTGCGCGCGCGCGCGTGCGCATGCGTGTGTATATTTAAATATATCCCCTCTTTTAATCCTCCTGGAACTGTGAAAACCAGGTGCTAATAATCCTACTTAGTGATGCAGAGAACTGGAGCTGTGCAGGACCAGTTTAGGGAAGGGCAGAAGCAAAACCCAAGCAGGTCTCACACCAGACCTCTTGCATGCCCTGCACAGGAGATGATACAAAGAAAGAAAGAATAGGGTAGAAGGAGAAAGAAAGAAATCTAGAATGTTTTTTTTCTGTGACGCTTGGCACTCATTCTCAGTCCCTCTCATCCAGATCCAGCTTGTCCCATTGATCAAGGCTCCTTGTGCAGGCTACAGAGGGTGCCCTCCCTCTTCCCGTGTCACTGGATCCTTTCACAGGGACCGGGAGTGCTGGTTTTCTTGAGACAGTACCTGCCTGCCCATGGCCCTGGAGGTTTTGACCTCAAGGTAATTGCTGGGAAGTTTTCCATCTTCTTTCTCATCATTTGATATATTAAAAAAAACCGGTTTCTCCTGATCCTGTTGGCCCTGTCCTTGTCCCTCTCCCTCCTTCCCTGCACCCCTCCCTACTCCTCATAATTAAAAGTCCTTCCAGGCTGTCTTCACCTTATCATTTGGAATGAATGGGGGGGGGGAATCCAACTTCCTGCCCTCGTGTCTGCCTGATGCCAA
The DNA here is from genome assembly GCF_943737965.1 of Phodopus roborovskii. Taxonomy (NCBI): domain Eukaryota; kingdom Metazoa; phylum Chordata; class Mammalia; order Rodentia; family Cricetidae; genus Phodopus; species Phodopus roborovskii. The sequence continues at coordinate 3,570,748 of NW_026125537.1, forward strand.
ACTTAAAAATGGATGAAAAGCCCTTTCCTCTGGCTTTGTGCTTCATCTCCTCAGTAACTGTGTTCAAGTCACAATAATGCTGCCCTTGATCCTAATTGTTCTACAGAACAGTTTGCATTTTCCTAGGCTTACCCAAGATTGCAGACAGGCACCAAGCAGAGAACTGCACACAGAGTCGAATTGCATCCTCTTCTTGCTTGATTCCATCTTAAGAAGATGCTGACTATGTTGTTGATGTTGTCTCTACAATTTTTTACTGTTTATAAACTGTGTTAAAATTTATCCACAATTTAATTGTGTAGCCATTACCATATGAACTTTTCCATGGTAGAACACATAAATAATATTTTGACATAGAAATAATATATCCTCATTCAAAAAACTTCAGAAAATGTAGAGAAAAATCTAAAATCACTCATTATCCCGCCACTCAGAAGTAACTGTCATTAAGATTTATAGTTTCCTACATTCCATTGAATGTACACATTCGAATGAATACATGACACACTAAAGAATGCAAATTTCTCTTATCTCTTTGTACATTTATATTGTGTGCATTTCCTGAGTCCCTGAAAGCCATTAAAAGCAGATTCATTTTTATCATCCCCCTATACTTGGGGTTTAAATTTGTTCCTATTTTGTACTTTTATAATCCCACAGTGATGAACATTTGTATATGTATCCCTCTTCTTTTATTATTTTTCTAAAGATTATTGCAGTTGGGGTTGTTTATTGAGGATTTTAGAGACCTGAGAAATAGCTCTCTCCTGTAAATGCATCTATCGTTTGCTAATACTCAAGCAACTGGCAACTGCTAACTTCAATCTTGCCAGACTCTATTCTAAGTACCTTCCACTAACCATTATGGATAAGATGCTACCACTGACAATTGTGGACAGGTTACCACTATTGACCATTGTGAACAGGATGCTACCACTGATCACTGTGGACAGGATACTACCATTGGCCATTGTGAACATGTTGCTATGTTACAATTGTCCATTGTGGACAGGTTGCTACCATTGACCATTGTGAACAGGATGCTACCATTGACCATTGTGGACAGGATGCTACCACTGACCATTGTGAACATATTGCTATGCTGCCATTGGCCATTGTAGACAGGTTGCTGCCATTGTAGATAGGTTGCTACCATTGACCACTGTGGACAGGTTGCTACCATTGACCCTTGTGGACAGGTTGCTACCATTGACCATTTGAACAGGGTGCTACCATTGACCATTGTGAACAGGATGCTACCATTGACCATTGTGGACAGGATGCTACCATTGACCATTGTGGACAGGATGCTACCATTGACCATTGTGAACAGGTTGCTACCATTGACCATTGTGAACAGGTTGCTACCATTGACCATTGTGGACAGGATGCTACCATAGGTACTTCCTGTGGTCAGAGAGCTGAAAGAATCAATGTCAAGAGGAGGTTTTCGTGGGAAAGGCAGGTGTGGGGAAATAAGTATTAATTGAGCATGTACTATGTTTCTGGTGTTGCTGTTGCCCCTTGGGATGCTACAGTGAGCAAAACAGACAAAAGCCCTACTTGAGGGTGTTTATCTTCTAGTGGCTGGGACAAAGTAGAGGCAAAATATAAAAATCACTCATATGAGTAATGGTTAGTATGGTGGGAAAAAATAACGCTGATGTTTTCTGAAGATCTTTGGGGCTAGGAATCCCTGAGAAAGACACTTTGAAGGAAGACTTAAGTAAAATAAAGAGCACTCCACGTGGACCACTGTGTGTGGTGGGGGAGCACTCATGCAGAGCATGATGCAGGTAAGGGGGCAATCAGGGAAATACACTTAGCCAGAAGGCTGAAGTTAATTCTTCAGGCTGCTCCCCAAGTGCAGTTACCAAATTGACAAGGTGGGGGAGCCAGAACGCTACAACACCACTGTTTAAATGAGAATTACTTATTTATACTTTTAATGCACACAACAACCAAAACTCTACTGTCTTATCTCTATCCTAACATGGTCGCTGGGAAATGCATGTTGAACACAACCAACAGAGTCTGTGTCCTACTGATCTTTGACACAGTCTGGGAATGGAACTGTGGAAAAGGGTTACAAGTTCAGATAAGAGGGAAAGCCATCATCCCAGAAAAATGAGAATTCACAAGAATGGCACCTCACAAGGCCAAAATACAGGGCTGTGCTGTGCTTATGTGTCCAAAACCTCCGATTCGCTGCCTTGTGGCTGCCTTACTTCCTCTTTTTCTTGGGCAAGCACTCCTAGAATTAAAAACACAGCTTGCCAGCCAACCATCAACTCTGTCTTCTGCATGCTGGAGTAAAAGGGAGGTACAGAGGTCACAAGGCTAGGCAATTTCTGTTGTCAAGCTTCCTGGGCTTGGACCTCTGTGGCTGGCTTTTTTAAAGTTTCTATGAAACAAGATGGCTCACCTCACCAGGAAGGTCCCACAGGCATGGAACATTTGGAATCTAAGAGTAGAAGTGGGAAGTGTGGTTCTGGTCTGATTCTCATATCAGCACCCCAGGAAACTAGGATAGTGTGTTTTACTTGTCACATGGGCCTCTGTTCCTATCTGTAAGGTGAAGAGGATGAGCTCACCAACATCCCAGATCCTCAGAGCTTTGGTGGTCAGAGATGGTTTCAGCACAGGCACATGTACAACATAATAGTGTGCTTGCTAGGTAACTGTGACTTTGAGGGTGCACAGGCAAGGGGCTGGGTTTGCTTTCACAGAGCTTATAGTTGAGTAGGAAGGATGTATCATTCCACAGACTATGAACACAGCTAACACTCCTCAAGTAAACAATAAGCCAGGCACAACAGAGTCCTTTTGTTCACCTTATTGCAGTCCTCACAGAAATTTAAAGATGGGATAGTATCATAGCCATGCTCAGTTTGCAGATGGGTAAGATAAGTCAAAGTGCTGGTGGGACAGTATGCTAGGTCCACTACTCCACACAGGACATCACTCCTCTCTTCTTTTCTTCCCTACCAGGATTCAGTTGCACGCTCCACACAGGCAGCCTTTGAGGAGTCTAGATTTCAATGGTCGTATGGAGGAAGGGCCCTAAGCTCACTCCTCTGGCAAGTGTAGTCTGGACTCATCTCCATTTGCTACTTACATGAGAATGAGCAAATCAGCTTGCCTTCCTATAAAATGGGTCCATTGTTTGTTCCCTGCCTCACAGAGATGTGTTATTTAAAACATTTACTGTGGGACACAATTCTGAAAAGCCACGCAGACTCTACAACTGTGCAGGGTGTTGGTCTTAGTTATAAAACAGGCAGATGGAGGCTGCTGTGTGCTTCCACCTGTGTAATGCTGTACTTTGAGGAATGGTGATCCCAAACAGTCTCTATTGACAATCTCTCAACATAAGCCAATGGCCGCTTGACCTGTACTCTGACCAAGGAAGAATTTGAGTGTGTGCATTCATGAATAGATCCCCCACTTCTGCTTTTCAGACTGCTGGACCATGAATTATCAGAATTAACATAAAAGAAACAGAAAGGACACACATTAAAAAAAAGATGAGTATGGTGCTTTTCCATCTGGGAAAGAATGTCCCTCCCTACCATCACTGACCATATGTGTCCAGGCAACAGAAGGCCTGTTGGGGCCAGGGCTTCTGAGGCTTCTGGAGTTGGGAGTGGGCTTGCAGGAAGAGCTTGTACATTCCTGAACTTTCTAGTGATGAGGCAGGGAAGCAACAACTTGATATTTTGGAGAGTGAAGCCATATCTCTAAGGAATTATTATTTTTTTATGAAGCTGGGACACTGAAGTGTTGCTGATTTATCTTAATAGCTGATACTATGAGCAATTGTCCCAGTTGCCTCTTTGTGCTCTTGGCAAGTCTAGATAAGAAACGGAGTGGAGCAGTCCCAACCAGAGTTGCTAGCCGGAATTTTAGGAGTCTTATTCTTCCCAGCTCCAAATATGTGCTTTAAGATTGCTTTGGAGTCATCCAAGCCACAGGTGGATACCTCACTTTGACCAGGAACAATGTAGGTTTCATTGTCAAGCTTTCTGTTCTCAGAACTATTTGCTTAGACTTGCAAGAGGTTGACCTTGCTTCACACTGTGGCAGTGAGTTCCTTAAAGGTCATTCCCATTCCTGGACAGGGGTGCCATTGCTGTGTAAAGAAACTTGCTGTTGTCATGTGAAGAGCCTCCAGCTGATCACAAACATGATAGGAATTCTCAGAGGACACAGCTCAACAGCTCCTGTGTCAGAACTGGAACAAGGCCACACTGAAACCAGGGCCTTAGAAGTTGGAATATAAATTGTGTCACAGCCATCTTCAGTGCTATAACATTTTCTAACTCCTATTAGATATGGATAAGTTCTCATAGCTTAGTTTGGCATATTGAATCCATTCTTCAAATTCTCTTTGGGGACAGGAAAGGAAATGCACAACTCCACTATAATTTTTCTTTTGTTTCTTTAGAATGGGACATAATTTTTATTGTTAACTGGTGGAAACTGATGAATCATGGCCAACTATGGCTCATCCCCACAGGAGTAAAGTATCAGGCTGGAGCTGAGAACATATTCTTTAAAACGAACCAGAATATCTGAGTTTTGAAATTTTCTTCCCACTTTAAAAAAAAAAAAAAAAAAAAAAAAAAAAAGCTAAACCCAAACCATGCTGTTGAGAAAATATGAATGTTCTGACCAAGACCAAAATCGTTGAGGAAGCAGAAAGCTAAGGCTTCTTTGTGGAAGGTGCTAGGATGCTGTGTAAGGAAAGCACTTAATGGCAACTCCACTGGGCACAAAGGATGCCAACTAGGAGCAGATAGATCATCCCATTGACCTTGTTCTTCACTTCTTCCAAGGAAAGGGCCAGAAGCTGGCTGTAAGCCAGGCATTTCACACTCCTGAACCAGGCCTGCTTAGACAATACCTCAGGCACATACTATCATTTTGTTCCCAAATATGCTTGGAAATAGGTTCTTCTCTTTTGGCCCCAGACAGTTGCATGCTGAAAACCACTTTAAATTGCTTGGGACGGAAGCAATTATCCCTCTCCTTTTCTTTGATCAGCATCTCACATAGTTTGGTGGTCAGTCACTCTTAAAACACTGGAATCTATCGAATTTGATGGCTCTGTCTGAGTTTGGGGGTTACTGAATCACTTGGTGTTATGGGTGCAAAATTATTTAGATGGGATTGTTGTAGGCATGGTTACAACTTACACTTTGCTTCAATAGAGCTGCTCTGTAGACTTTTATGAGTTAAGGATCTTCTTGGGTAAATCCACAAGGAGAAAGCAGGGAGTTTTTCAGCCCTTGGGTGCTTGTCTGAAGAGTGGTGTCACATATGGCCTTTTAGCTGTACCTGCTCTTCTTCTTCTACCAAGAATAGAACCATAAATTATCCTATCTCCATATAAAAATTTGGTTTTAACAAAAACAGTTCTTATGCCATATGTGAAGAGCCAAATTACCTTTGAAGTTTCCCTGAAACGCAGATAAGAATCAAAAAACACAACACCTCTTTCCCTCTCTGCATGACCTGCTGATAGATTTGTGGATTGTAACTCCCACCAGGAGAGATCTGAAGTAGAGTCTTGGTTCTCACTTGTATTTTTGTTCATTCAGTATGATTCATTTATAGTGAAGCTCAAAGAAAACTAAGGACAGCAGAACTTTCATTATCAGTCAAGTATAACATTCTCTTTGAGTGTCAGCAGGGTGTTAGGATGTCAGGATGTCAGATCCTTACACTGTTGAAATGCAAAAGAATCAAACTAATTCTTGAACAAACTAAGCAGAAACAGCCATGCATTTGTTTGGGGAAGAGTTGATAAATGTTCATGGCACTTTTCAGACTGAAAGTCTTTTATCAATAAGAAAGCCTCATACTCCCAGAGAAACATTGCTGAGGAGGAAGATGAAGAACTTGAAAGGGAGGGGAGAAACATACTCAGGACAGTGGTTTTGAACTTCAACTTCTCCAGGCTTAGAAGTGGTGCCTCATATACAGATAGATAAAGAATAGTCACAATCAAAATTGAATCAACAGTTCAGTAACTCTGGTAGGCTATACAGCTAGCAAAACAGCTTAGTGTTAATTATTGGCTCAGGACTTTTGAGCCCTCTTCTAGAACTCTTATCTCTCCAAACACTCCTAGTTATAGGAATTGTCTTAATGAAGTATGTCTTGAGCTTAGCTATGATGAAGTTGAATAGTCTGGTTTGGTAGAGAGGGGCTATTCCAGACCAGAGAAGCCCCAAGGTAGAGCTGATACTGTATGTGCTTGCAATTAGAGACAGGCCCTCTTTAGGAGAGTTTCTATGGAGGAAGCTGGGAAGAAACAGTTGAACGAGAGGTTGGTCCTGCCCAGCAAACCGAGCCATTTCTAGCTGATGCACACGACAATAGGGAATCACTGTGCTCTCTCAAGCAAGAGTGTGATGTGAAAACTGTCAGCACAAAGCAAGCTTGGAACCAGAATTTTCTATTAATGATAAAAATGTCTCCTGAGATGTGCTATGAGGGTCATTTCAGCTCATAAGAGCTTGTTGAATCTTAGGCACCAACCATATTCTCATCATGTGTAAACTTTATAGAAGTCAATTGGGTTTTTGGCTCTTTCATTAAGGTATCTCCACCCAGTTACCCAAGGAAAAAAATAATAGCATCATAAGATGTGGGTATATGAAGCATTTTTCTCTGTAGCACAAATGTCAAATAATATATCCCATAAAGGTTCAGAGTTAGAGGGAACCTTGCCCCATTAACCTTAAAATGCTAAAGAACTAAAGACCTAGTTTATTAACATTTTCCGACTCCTGTCTGCTCCTGAATAGTCATTATGGCACATTATTCTTTAATGTGACTTTTTTTCCCAAAAATAGTAAAGAGGAGACCCCAATGTACTGCTTGATTTTCTGTGTTCTTTGTTGTTGTTGTTGTATAGTATAATGTCCCCAGGCACATGTGCTTCTGAGCTGTAATTACACTTTTAACCCAGCCCTTTATGTCTGGGTCCTTAATGTCCAAGCTCCTATATAATTACCAAGTTGACTGTGTGGGAATGAGACAAATATTTCTTGTATGACTTTACCCTATACATTACTATAGTACTCAAGACACTTCCTGAGCTTAGTGCTGTACTTTCAACTTGAAAAGACCCAACAAAGACAAACTCCCAATCTCTGGCCCACAATGCTAAATTCAGATGAATAGTGACAGTGACTTGATCCAGCTGAGGTCCCCTGAGCTCTTGGGGAAGGATTTGAATTTGGCACTGGAGCCTTGGTCCAGAGCCTGACAGAGACTTGGGAACATTTGCCTTTCTATCCAGCTGTGGTTGCACATCTCCAGCCATGCCTCTCCTTATAGTTGTGAAGTATGAATTCCTTAGGATTTGAAAGGGGCCAGATTTCTAACTGAGACTGCCTGGAGAAGGAAGTCACTGTATTTTACTAAACTAGAAAAACATCACTGATACTGGTTGCTAAGACACATCAGAATTTGAAGGGGAAAAAATTCACCAGGGTGAAAGGGGAAGGGCTACAGCCAGTTAGTCAGGGGCCCCCGTTTAATTCTGGTTTGTCTCAGTTCACTAAAACATGATAGCAGGAGCCTGTGTCCTCAAAAGTTAGGCTCCCCCATCTCTCCCTGAAAGCCAAATTTCTGTCCTTTCCTCAGAACTAAAATAATTTCCATAGCATTCCATAATCTTAGAAACAATTTCTATCATATCAATTTTATGTATGATCATTATGACTTCATATATGATTCCATGACATGCATTAAATATCCACATCTTTTCTTATAAAAGAGAATAAAGGAGAACACATAACCTTGAAGTCTAAGTATCTAGCAATGATTACCAGTATATGCTCACTATTATAGATCCTTCCCTTATGTGACTGAAAAACCCACATACACATTTATAAATCATTTTCTATGAATAGGGAATTTTATAATCTGATTTGATTTTTTTCTTTTCAACTCTATGTTATGCTGTAGTTTCCTTTCAATAAGCATAAATATATACCATTCTCTTGGAGGGTTTATAAGTATGTCATTGTAGGAATAGTGAATATTCAATAGTTTGTTAAACTGAATTCTGATCAATTAACATTTTCTAACTTTTTGATTGATATTGTGATTAACATCTAATTGACATCCCTTTTATCACCAACACTGAGTACCTGTCCAACTCTCTTTTCACAAGAAGACTGTGGGAACCCTTTATTTATGTGTCCATAGCTTGAGTATTGATTAACTGTCCCATGTTGCCCTTGGAAGCATTTATACCAGTTTACAATACTGTCATCAGTAAATAAAAGCATCACAAAACTAAATATGGAAATGAATTTTCCCTTAGGATTTTTTTCTAAATTTACCTGTTCCTAGAAACTTACCTCTTAATATCTCAATGACAAATCTCACTTATATAAAGTAATGTAGGTCAAATATTGAACCATGTCCAAGTTCTAAAGTAAATTACTAAATTGCTAATTTATGAAACTTGCATTAAAATCAGCAATCACTTAGATTCCATTGTTTCTAGATGCTAAGGTTACTTGTTTTTCTGATAAGTTCAATAGAAATCAGGTCAAGGGACTGGCATACACAAAGGGCACCAGGATTTCATCTAGACAAATCCATCTATACTTTCTTTTCCCTTTTCTCTTAACTACTTCAAGAAAGAACGACTGAGGGATGGGTTCATAGCTGATTGAGAAGTTTCCCTTGTCAGATTAGCTAAGGGACTATTTGTCCTCTCTTCAGAGAGATGATAGAAGTGCTGACACTGACTTCCCTATACGCACATGGGATTAATTATATATGCCCTTTGAAAGGATTGCTTTTGAAAGTGAGGTGCCTAAAAATTGTAGAGGCTAGTGAAACAATAGCAGATATACTCACAGTTGAGAAATGTACCAGTAGGATGCAGATGTAGAGCTAAATGTAGTTTGGATAAGTATAAACAAAATACTTAGTTAAAAAAAAAAAGTTTCTACCTAGTATTAAAGTGTGTGTGTGTGTGTGTGTGTGTGTGTGTGTGTGTGTGTGTGTGTGTGTGTGTGTGTCACTGGCAAAGGACTGGCAAGGAAACTGCCAGTCAGGATAAAAGTTTAGTGTGTCACATTGTGAATATTTAGCATTGCACAACCAACACTTTAAAAAATTCCATGGACCTTACTAGTATATTAACTGTCTTTAAGTAGAGTTTAGTTCCTGTGAGGACATGTGTAAGGACTTAAGTTCAGACTGTAGTCTGGAAATTATTCTATGAGTTCCTCTGACCTAATAGTGACCTTGTGTGTGTTAGAGTACAGAGGGGACAAGAGGTGAAGAGGCATGGATTGTGCAGAGGATTGCTAATGGTTTGAGCTAGAGCGGAGAAACATAAAATAACTGTGTTCGCATATCTGAAGATCTTAGTTCTCCCCCTAGACTGGAGAAAGTCAGAAGTGGGACAGCTGAGCTACCTGAAAATGAAGCTACAAAACTCCGAGATTTGTAGGAGACATCATATTTAGGTCATTTAATCACTGTCTCCTGAGGTGCTGAGTTTCCTATCTCTAGTGGGAATGTGTAAGGACTAGGTCACCACCCAAAGGCTGCTACAAATAGATATCCCATGTAGGGAAAAGTTTGTACTATACTCTTTTCCCGGATGCAGATGTAGTGGGTGGCATTTACATGGACAAGACACTCCCATCGGTGAAGTAGACTTTGTCAGAACCTAAACATCTTTTTCAGAGAAGTACTATATTGATGATAACTACTGCCCATTCTGGGTATAGCATAGAAAGGAAACTGACTGCATCCTAACTCACCAACTAGTGATGTTTGCTTGATTCTGTCCTTTGCAAGTGAATCTATTGGACACTGATGTGTTGCAGTGATCAGGGCTCTTCATCCTCAGATCTTACTTCTCTTACATGCCCCAGATGCCTAATCTACATGCCTTCCCCCACTTTACTTCTGCTCTGCTCTGCTCTTTCTAAATTCAGTCCACACTAAAGTCTTTAACATATACAGTTCTTCTCAGTACAAAGTAAGAAGTCTCCTCCAAATGACCCAAAGGTGAAAAAAGAGCATGAAAAGGAGTCTTCTAACCAATAAAATAGTAATGGCCTCTATAGTGAATCAGAAAAGTCTCAGCTTAAATTATAATTAGGGAAATATACCTGGGGGACAAGATATTTAAAGATTAAAGGGTTTCAGGAAAGTTCATGTAAGCACAGTTCAGGGGAAGAATACAGATTGGATGTTGAATTTGGTGATGTCTTTCCAAGGTTAAAATGTTTATATTCTATTCCAGGGATATCACTAGGATCTTTCTTCTCCTGGTGTATTATGGAAACAGCTGTGGTATGTTGAAACACCTATCCTTGTTGAAAACAAACTTATGTCAGTAAGCAAGCTGTTCCCTTGACAAAGTATTCTTTGAAGCATCATCCAAATGTCCACAAGTGGTTCATTCTGTCAGTATTTACTGCATGTCTACTATATAGTAGCCAATATTCTAGGGTTTTTGGGTTATTTCCTTAGATAAAGTGAAGATCTCTGGCTTCCCAGAGTCCCCATCCTAATGAATCAAGGTAGAACCAGCATGATGAAAGGGACATTTTTTTCAATCAATTGTTTGATGTGTTTACAATGTGTATGGTATATACATATGTGTACCCATGTTTACAACAGTATACTTGCATGCAGAAACCAGAAGATGCCAGGTGTCCTGTTCTATGCCATATACCCTTGAGACAATTCCTCACACTGAACCCAAAGCTCTCTATTATCAGTTAGGCTTGCTGGTCAGCAAACTCCCAGGATCCTCTTATTTCTGTCTCCCCGTGCTGGTGTTATAGGCACACACAGCACTATGCCCAATGCGTACATAGTTATGGGAATCTGAACTCTGATTCTCCAGCTATATAGCAAGTAAGCCATTGCCCAAATACTTTTACTTTTTTTCTGATACTTTATTTTACAGGGTGTGGATCTACGTGTGTTTGGTTGCATTGTGCAAACATTTTTAGAAATACTAACCAAGAAACCTCAATGTCACGAGTAGACGTCAGAGATTCCTTTTGTAATCAGCTCTGGTCCTGCTTGTTTTGTTATTAGCATATGCAACTTGTGTAACACAAAAAATTATGGGTGTTAAAAAAAGAAGACAGTTATAAAGCTAAATCAATAATGCAGTTAGAGGACTAAGACTTCTATACAAAGAAAAGAGAATGTTCTTTAACCTGTCTTTGGCTATCCAAATGAAAATGATTGGATGTTTAATACCCCCAGACTGTGGGGATAAACTGGAGCTCACACTAGAGTACTAAGAACACAGCTGTGCCTTGCAATGGGCCTGCAGTATTCCTGGCTTCAGGCAGGGTAGACTTGTCCTCACTTGCAGAGAAGAGGAAGGCAGATAGAAACTGCGCAGGGCCAACAGAGAAGAGCCTTTCACTCGGTTCTGATTCTGTCCATGACGGCTTTTCCTTCTCCATCCTAGCCCCTCCTCTGTACCATGGTAAACTTAGAGCTCACCACTAACATTTCAAGAACCTTTATTCTGCAAAGTCCTCAGTGACTGGGAAATGATTTGAGAACCTAAAATTCTCTAGAATCTTCAAGAAGATTCCCATTCTCCAGTCTGTGTTCACCAAGCCTGTGGTCATATATGTATCATGTTTATACTTGAAATACTTTTTGTGTAGGTCAAGCTTTGTACTTGTGCTATTTCAATTGCAGGACTATAGGAAGAATTTGAGGGTTCTGTCTTTTTTCAAGATAACTTAGAGAAATAATTTTTCAATGTGCCTACTTGATGAATGTAATCTGATATGGTGATGAAAACATACACATGATGGGAGTAAACATCATTTCATCCCTTCCAGAAGTTGGGTTTCTGTCGCATTCACAGGCCTGGACCTTGCCTTGGGTTCAGGGTGGTAAGAAATGGAGAAGGAGATTTGATGGCTACAGATAAGATTCCATGTTTGTGCACTAGAGGGATGTCAGCTGGGAGGGCATCGTGAGATCTGCAAGTGAGCAGTCTTGTTTGATCATCTGAAGGGGCCAGTGAAAAGCCATTCAGAGTGGAATATGTGACTCAGATTGCCCTCCACCTAGGACTAACTAAAGCAGTCCTGCTCAGGGTGGGTTCAGAGTGTGCCATATAAAGCCAGCAGGGATATCATAGATCAGACTGAAAGGAGGGATTTGGAGCCAGCTAGCCAGTAGGGGAAGATAAGTGCCCCGGGAAAGGTTTCAGAGATGTAGTGTTTGGGACCCTTGCTGTGAATTCTCTCTTCCCATTTGTTTTCTGACCAATTGGAAAATGAATGAGCATGTTTGCATTTCTTCCACTTGTCCTACCCAAGTTGGAGACTGGCTGGGGAGAATCCAAGGCACTCGCCATCTCTTGTTCTGAGTCTGTCTCTCTCCTGGCTGCCAGCTTCCCTTGGCCCTGCCCAGACTTTCCCTCCTGTTTCATCAGCCTCTCTGCCCGGCTCAGGTGATGCTCAGCATGGCCAGCATCCCCACAGTATGTGTGCACAGCCTTGATCACAAGGTCCTTCTCTCCCTTGTGTTGTCATTACTTTGTTTTGAAGGGTTGATGTGCAGAGGAGGTCTTAATTTTTCCCCTCTGTGTGGAACACTTTCAGAACTGAGAGCAGGTCCAGACAACCCTATTCTGCACAAGCATCAGAGCCTCTGTGGAAAAATGTCCCTCTGCCACAGAGCAGGTCTTCTGGATATGTTCATCTTCCCTGGGTTGCTCTGAACATCCAGCCCATCCAGCCCCTACTTCTACTGTCAGCAGCCAGGGCCAACCATCTGCTCTACTTTATCCTGTCATTCTGATGATAGTTTCTAAAGGGCCATTTTTAGGACCCCTTTCTGTGTGTCTTCTGAGTCCAAAGATGTGCTTTCTTTAGATTCTCTCCCTGAGGTACATGCTGTAATTTATTATAGTTCATTTTAAAGTAAACACGTAACTATTAGAGGGCCCTGTATTCCCTGTGACTCTTCCGTCTGACACCGCTGTGCCTGCCTGTCCCTTTCTCTATGTCTCCCTCGTTTGTCTAATACCGTGGTCCCTTCCTAAGCTGCTTCTGGTTTCTCAGCCTGGTTTCTCAGCTTCTGGTTTCTGGCCTGGCCACTTCGGTTGTGCTGGGCCCTAAGGGCTTCCTTTTGCTTTTGTCATTGGATAGAGATGGTCTGATGGGGGACAGATCTCAGCCAGTGAGGGCAAATATTAGTTGAATTATGTACCAAGTGAAGATCTTAACCATCCTCATCTGCAAAACTTTAATGGAAGTCATAAAACTTAAAAATACCATTTTCTTCTTCCGTCCTTTTATTCACTACTTTCTCCCCTCCCTGCCCCTCACTCTCTCCCTTCATCTTCCCTCCCTTGGTGCATCTTGTTCTCTCTTTCTGCTACCTCCTCTCCCTCTTTCATCTTCCCTCCTTCCCTCTCTTGTGCTTCCGTCTTTCCTCGTCCCCCTCCTCTGCTGTCCTTTCTTTCTAATTATTTGTCTATTTTTTTTTTAATCTTCAATTTTTAAAATGTTGAGACTTGATCTCAAAGTCTGCTTTGTGGAAAAGCTCCAAACTGCCCCTGCACAGAGCCCTTCCACAGTTCAGTAGAGGAGCCTCCACTTTTTCTGAGACCCTCTATTGACTCTCTGGGTTGAAACAGTTTAGATTCCACATAAAATATGTGTTGTTTACCCAGGCTCTTCATGCTCTGCATACTGTTACAGTCCTTGAGGAGCTTGTCAGTGACAAGTAAGATAAATGAATGAAGAGGACTTTACAAGTGTTTAAAAGCTAAGTATAGCATGTGCTGCCCACTACTTAATTAAACAGACTTGCGCTTAGCCTAGTAGCTTGATGGTGGAAACTTCCAGGGCCTCCCCCTCCCCCAACACTCCACAGCAGGCACCGGTGCTCAGGATGTTAGAAATTCCTTGGTAGTCTGCAGTTGCTAGCTATTAGCCAGATCCAAACCCCTAGTGCTGGTTGAAGCAGCGAGGGGCTGTCTGGATTGCAGAGGATGGTTTATGCTGGAGTTAGTGAACAGAGCACACTCCTTTGAACCTGGAGGACTGAAGAGCATGACTCGTGAGTTTACAGTAGGGTTAGTCAGCAACACGACACTCCTTTGAACCTCAGTGGAGACTTTGTGGATTTCATCCTTTGCACCAGGAACTTTAAACTCATTCGAGCTGCTTTTCTTTTATGCCCTGACTGGAGTCTATCCAGAGTCCCGGCTCATTTCCAGACCAATGTGGATATTTTTTTCTTTTTATGAGGGAGTCAATCCACAAAGATTCAAGTCGTAGAATATAGGTTGTCCCACAAGAATGCTGCAGTGCCAGTTATGTGGGCTTGAGTCTCTCTGCCTCAATTTCCTCCTCAGGTAAGCCAGGATAATAATCACCTCTATGGATTAGTAGTCGGTAATGCACATTACCCAGCTTTTCATTGTCAGGGCTTCTGTCCTTATTAAAGTAGTCCTCCACCCAGCTGTGTGACAGGGCTGCTGTGCCAGGTGACTAAGATGACATAGCAGAGCACTGTTCCTAAAACAGTAAGGGCCAGGTAAAGAGATTGATATCTATCAACATTGGCAAGCGTCTCACTCTTAAAATGCCCACGTTCTTCCTAATACTGTTAGGGAACTCATTCCCCCTACTATGGACAGAATGTAGAGGTCTCTCCCTGTCCCCATCCTCAGTAAGCTGTGTTGGCTGGAGCAGGACAAAGAAGATGCTGACTCTAACATCATTCAGGACCCTTCAGAGAATTCTCCCAGCTTCCTAAAATCAGCTTCCTAAAAGGGCAGTAGGAAGCTGCTGGAGAGAACAATCTTCCTCTTCTGATGTTAGCAGAAGAGACACAGAAAATAGAAACAGAGAAATTGCAAAGCTGCGAGTTCTGCTCTCAGAAGGAACCAGGAGCAGCGTCAGTCAACATCTAGCTGTGGTGCTTGCTCTGTGCCTAATACCCCATTCCCATGCCTACCCATTCCTGAGAGGCAGTAACTGAGCCCCTCCCATCCTCCCCCCACCCCCGCCACACACACACCCTGGAACTGATTCACTCTAGGACCCACAGCGAATATCTCATAGAAACAAACTTAGTGCTAGGCAGGTGCTACTTTTCCAGAGAATCTGACAGCTGTCATTCAAGACAGTCAGAAGCCTGCAGTGTCTGTAGAAGGGAGATCAGTGGTCTTAGAGTCTGTTAATCCTATACAAAAGGGAGGTATGTACTTGGAGATGGTCCAGTGGGGACTTTAGCTGGGATTTCTGGCAGAAAAATTCTGGCAAGAATTTGTTGTACTTCATGGAAAATAATGTGATAGCAGAATGGGGAAGTGAGAGCAGGAGGGAGAAAAAGTCAGCCCACATTGTAAACATATGCCAAGACCCTGACCCATTTCCCCAGAGATGTCACAGTTGGACATATATGGCGGTATGGCTGTGGTTCTGTCCTGAATTCATCCCTTTATGCTCCAAACTGATAAGTTCTTCTGAGATATGAAGGTGAGTGGTTAGTTCAGATAGTTTTTCTGCTTCTTCAATGTATAATAAAAGAACAAAGAAAGTAGCATCCACATAGTATGTCCTGAGTTGCATTCTTATTCATGGTCATGAGTAGACCAGTTGGCAGTGGCACCTATCTATTTTTATCTCCTTATACTCATATCCAAGTCAGTTTTTAACTTTCTTAGCTGCAAGGGAGTCTAGCTTGATGCCCCTGCCCTTAGCTGTGGGGGAATCTCTCCTGCCTCTGGCTATACATTTCAACCACCCTCTTTACGCCCATTTTTCCTCTCACCCTGTGCTATAGTCAGCCCAAATTCTCTATGTCGTTTTTACCTTTGCTTTGGTCTCTGCAGCTGGCCTAGGGCAGTGGTAACTCTTCATGTTACTACTGTCAAACCCCTGGAACCATAAGACTAGATTTTTTTTAACTGATCCTCCATTCACTAGATGAACAATTATAGACTTTGGGGCTTTCTTTCTTTTTCTTTTTTTTAACATTTTTTTTTTAACATTTATTTATTTATTATTTATAGTGTTCTGTCTGCATGTATCCTTGCAGGCCAGAAGAGGGCACCAAATCTCATTGTGGTTGGTTGTGAGCCATCCTGTGGTTGCTGGTAATTGAACTCAGGACATCTGGAAGAACAACCAGTGCTCTTAACCTCTGAGCAATCTCTCCAGCCCCTAAATGTGTAGCTCAGGCTGGCCTCGAACTCATGATTCTCCTGCCTCTACCTCCTTCAGCAAATCCTACCGGCATGCATCACAACTGGCTGGGGCTTTCTTTCTTTGAATAATTATGTCAACTGGGCTTGTGTGTGTGTGTGTGTGTGTGTGTGTGTGTGTGTGTGTGTGTGTGTGTGTGTGTGTGTGTGTGTTAGAGGTATTATTGAGGTGTAGGTATCTATGCCTGCTCTTATGTGCATGTGATTTTAGAGAGCAGAGATCAACTTGGATTTAAGACAGGGTCTCTCAATGGGATCTGGGATCACCAATTAGGCCTGGCTCATAGGTCAGCAATCCTTACAGATCTTCTTGTCTCTGCTTCCCAGGGCTAGGATTACACCTACAATTTTACATGTAAGGTGGGGATCAAACTTGGGTCCTCATGCTTACCAATTAAGCTATCCTCCCAGCCCCCAAATTTTGATAGGTACATTCTAGCCATACATTTAACCTGGCAGTTTAGACTCCTACTCTTACACAGACCTCTGTCTATTGAGTCCTATAGTCTCTCCAGCTCCTGCTTATTTTTATTGTCCACTTTGACGTCATCATGGAAATGCAAATCCTGCTCAGTTAAGATTCACTGTTATCTAAGCTTCATGGGCATTCAGCAGAGCCCCCATCCGCCCTTCTCATTCTGTGGTTGTCAACTGGTTTCCCATCTTTTACTTGCAGACAAGAACTACCCATTGTTCTCAAATCAGGTAGAAAGAGAGACATGGAATGTTTTCGATTCCCCTGCTGGGAAACAGGGAGAAAAGGAAGCCTGATAGAAGAATCCTGTAATTACCATGATGCAGTGTTGTCTTCATTTCTCACAGTAATAAATCTTATTCTATGCATCTTTCCTTCTTTTTTAAACCACACTTATGTAGGTTTTAGTGCTAATATCATCCAGATGACTGATCAAAGCTTGATTCCTTATTGCCACCTGGCTAAGATATGTGTAAAGTTTTAGTATTACACTTTTATAGCTACATATTGTCATTGAGCTATGGCATCTACTAGTCAATCAAGGATTTTCATCTTGTTTTGAAAGCTCCATGGATAAAGCCTTCAGAAATGTCAGGGGCTACAGTATCTAGCACCTTTGAGCACACGGTGTTCATCAAGGATTTTAGTTAATGGATAAAGTCTTAGTTTTCCAGGTTGACTTTTGGTACTGGTAAAAGCCTTCCAAAGTCCCCTGATCTTCCCAAGGCTAGGGAACAGTAAGAAAATGCATTTCATAACACCTAGGTACTCCTTATTCATAATGAGGTGTTTGGGTGAGTAGGTACTAGGTGCAGTTACAAAGAACAAATTGACATGACTAGTAGCTCCAGGTGTCACATATAGCTAAAAGAGTCTAATACAGATGGCCAGAGATGGAAGCCTCAGGGTGACAGGTTGGGACCCCAATAAATCACTAAATGATGTTCCTATGTGCTCTATTACAGAAAGGTCTATCTCCTACTCCCCATGAGTTTTTCTGAATTTTCAGTTAGGTCTGCCCCAAAGACTTGCTACTTTGTGGTGGGCCTTTCATGTATTCTTTGGTTATAGGGACATGAACCATTCTACTTGGACCATCTGCTGAACTTGTATGGAGTTTGAACAGCTGTCATCCTTGTTCGAATCCTTGTTAAAAAACTTTCTCCAGGTTTTCTTTCATTGACCATTAAGGAGTATTATTTTACCATTTCTTATCCTCCTGGGCTTTCCATTGTGTGGTAGAAAAACAATATAACTGGGCAGGGATGAGGGCAAGTCATGCACATTGTGGGGGCGGCATTCAAAAAGAGGTCTATTTTCAATTTACGTTAAAGGAGCCAGATTGCTCAGTTGTTTTATGGGACATAACATGATCACGCAGGCTGTAAGAAATCGGTCACAGTTTAAGAGATATGTTACAAGCAAGATAAATAAAAATAGTCTGAAGTATCAGACCAAGCTTAATTTTTTTCACCTCTGTTTCACACTCTTCTCTCTTCCTCGCAGACTAATCAAAAGAAGCCCCTTCCGCTCACAGTTGCTCTGTGTACATTTCCCCCAGATCTGCTATTCATATGAACAATGTGGTTTATTTATATTTCAGCACCAAATTGGAGAGATGACATCATTCATTTACAGTCTTCATCCCATGACATGCCTACTCTCCAACACCTCATTTCAGCAGACACATTTAGGGCTGCATATAGCATCTTGTTTAGTTTGCGCATTCTTTTATGGAACACAGTTCAAAGGTAGGGAGCTTTAGGATTGTCGCTCGTAAGAGAATGACCTCATAAAGTCACAGTGGCTCTCCTGAAAGATAGGGCATTATGATGTTTACAATAGCAGTGTTATTATTTGTTCATTTAGCTCGATCACTCATTCTTGGGCTTGCCCCTTCCTCCTCCACCATCATAGATCTCATAGCTCCCTTCAGGCCCATAGAATTCTATTTGGAAGAAACTGTTCCAGATTTATTAGTCAATGAGTTCAAAAGTACAGTCCCCCATAGCAATACTGGGATTTTAGGTGTGAATGCTGGACTTCAGCATCTCATTCTAATGGCAGGAGTACTAAGGGGGGTCTTGTCCACAAGGGCTTTACTACCTGCCCTGCTATTTCTCAGAGGCCTAATTTGTTCATTGGGTCTTCTGACACATTAAATGAACAAATGAAGGATGGAAATGCTATCAGCTGCCAAAAGTTGCCTGGGATTTTTTAATTTAATTTTTAAGTTGGTCTTTTTATATGATTTTTACCATACACATGCATTTTTATGCACACTTGGGACCTTTCAAATAACGTACACATTTTAAAAGATGGAATGAATAAATCAGGAGGCATCCTTTGGCATGTAGAGCTGGGACATAATGTATTTCTAAAGCTTAACAGACCCTGGCTGGGTACTTAAAGTATAGCTGTTTCTACCTGTTTAGCTGTTTGCCTTCTCTACTAGCAGCCAGACAAGAATAGGGGCCTGGAGAGTGAAAACTGGAAGACCTAGAAATGCCCATGCCTTTGTTAAGAAATGGCTCTTGGGGCTAAAGCCCATGTCTTCCTTTACTGTCTGCCAAATGACAGTAGTAATATTTCCTCCAAGGAAAATTTGGAAAGCACAGTTGTACATGAAAATTACTGTGAGCATGCACTCTTTTTGGTTCACAATGCTTTTTATTATTAAATACTTATTATATAACACAGTAAAATTCTGACTGGTTGGGAGCCCTGTTGGCCCCCAATTCCTGGCTCCCTGAGAGAGAGTACTGATGGTTCACTATCATCTTGGACTGTTTTGCCAACCCACACTATATCCTCAACTCTTGGTGACCTTTCCTAGTGAAGAAAGACATGCAACCCTTGTCTAGCATGGCAGCATCCTTCATCCTTTTAGCCACCCCCTGCAACAGTATCAGCCTGGTGTCTGTTTCTGCAATCCAAGCTCCAAGGGTAGCTGAGAGTGTAGCTGCGTGGCAGAAAATGTGCTTAGTATATACAGTGCCCTGGGTTCAATCCCTAGCACTACTATAGAGAAAGAAAAGAAAGAGAATAAAATAAGAAAGGGAGTGAAGAAAGAGAGGGAGGGAGAGAGGGAGGGAGGGAAGAAGAGAAGGAAAGAGGGAAGGAAGAGAAAAAGACAAGAGTAGGCTGTGGCATAAAATGCTATGAATTAGTGAGACTCGGGAATTAGGATGAAGGAAAAGTCAAGGAGAGAAATTGCAGGCCAAGGACACAGCATACACAAAGGAGAACGTTCTACACCAAAGAATGGCCACAATGAAGGTAGCAAAGACATTTGACTGACACTCACACCTCACAGCAATCCCAGGAAGGATCCCTCCCATTTTAGAGGTAAGGAAGTTGAGGCTTAGGAACAGTTAACCACCTTAGGACGACACAACCACCAAGTTAGGTGGAGAAATATTTGAATCTGGGCAGTGCTATTCTTAAATCCGGACTCCCTGACTTTCCAGCTGAGCTAATTTCTTCCACCCTTTTCAGCAGGATTCAGGCATTGTTTGTGCTATTGTAGCCTCCTTAAGCCAGTTCATTCCTGCTCTGCTTCTTGCCCTGCATCATGAAGGAACACAGCCCTGTGGCTCTAGATTTAACTATGACTCCCAGTCTCCCTTATGGACAAATACCACGTGATTAGAGCAGTCAGCTTGTTTTCCACTGACTTTGCACCAGTTTCCCTCAAAGAACAATGGCAGCTAAATGTCTGTAGCCAGCCTTGTCCAAGATAGTGTCTTCATTGTAGCAGTGAGCCATCTCCATCAGTGTCCCTGCATTTGGCAGCTTTGGAGTGGACTTCCCTTCCTTGTCCTTTGAGAACATTGGTTGTCATTCTACATTTCCACACAGCCCTTTCCCAGCATTTCTTCCAGGGCTTCCTTCTGAGATTCTCCAGAATGTTGGATGTGACTGTGAGCACCTTGTGGTTGCTAACTCACTCTGGATCTCTGATTGTACCTTAGGATGCATCCATCCCCCCTTTAAAGAGCATTGAAAAATACAGGTGTCATGTAGCTAGCTTCAAGAGTGTGACTAAAGCTTCCTTCACCAAAGCTTCTTGGTTAGGTTTCAGTGTGCCTAGAAATGAGAACTTCCAGAAGGAGGTAAAGGTGCTGTCACTGTGCCCTGGGTCTGTGGGCCTTGTTGTCTAGCTCCTGATGGGCTCTTTCCTGGTTTTCCTTCTGCACAGACCCAGAACAGAATGAAGCTAATGGCAGACAACTATGATGAGGATCATCATCATTACCACCATCACCACCACCACCACCACCACCGATCTCCTGGGAGGTCACAGCATTCCAACCACAGGCCCTCTCCGGACCAGGTCAGTTTCATTACTGCTTACCTCTAGGACCCCTCTTATGCTTTGGATATTTTAAGATAAAATAAATAACCCTCAAGAAATAATAAACAGCATAAAGTGATACGTTCTTTGAACTGAAACTAATAGCTTTGGTATTTATTTCCATCACTCAAGGAATCTAAATGTTTTCCTTTCTCCTTCCTTTTTAAGCTTTTGTCTTTTCTTGTTTATGTTATGCATTTTCTTTCCTCCCTCCTTTCTTCTTTCATAGATATGCAGCCTATTGCTGGCTCCTATCTAATGGCTAGTTACTTTGGAATGTCTCTTTCCAAGTTTTGAAAGAAAGTACTCTCTTCCTAAGAGCTTGGCAACCAGAGAAACCTTGAGTTTGCTGAGCACTCTCCTAGAAAATCCCTCAGCGATGCAAGTGAATGGTGACTTAAAATGCCAAAAGGACAAAGCCATTTTGCTGGCCTTTTGTCAGTGATGTTAAGGAGCCTGGTTTATTTGCTTTGGGACCTATCTTCTCCCTTAACTAAGGAAAACAAGTGAAAAGATGAAATGACAAAAGAAAAACAGGAAAAAAAAAAGAAGTTCCTGCAGTTTTCAACTGTGTTCACATTCATTTATTCACTACATGCAAAAACTATAGTGTCTAGTATTAAAACTACTGATGGTGACTCCTGTGCAAATTAAGAAATTATGCAAAATAATAACAATATAGTCAATATTAGTAGTTCATTTTCCTTTACTGTACCTTTATTATGTATGATCACAATGTGGTTTGTATAAAAAAAAAATCCAGTAGATGTGGGGCATTAGAAAAAGGCACAGAACTTCTCAGATACTGGCAAGAAGCACTGAGGTATTAACTGTGTGGAGTGTCAGTGTTGGCTGGGAAGTTCCTCTCTCAATTCTCATCACTGGCATCCCAGGGAAGTTAGTTAAGATCTAGCCTTTAGATTGTTTTGTCAGGAATAAAACTCCAGAGGGAGCCAGTTATATAGTGCACACACCATTGAGTGCCCAACCTTTGTACCCTGAAGAATTTACTCTCAGAGACCCCAGCACTGCAGAGGTTTCCTCATAGACCTTTTAGATGTCCAAAGCCATGTACAGAAAGCCCCCACCCCATTCATGGACTGCAACCCTCTGAAACAGCTCTAGAGTCTGGTGACCCAGAAAATGGAAGGATTAATTGTATGTCATTACCTTACATGTCCTTGTTTTTATTTGGTTTTATGTATTCTGTTTTTGCCCTTACCACTGCATGCTCACACCTGCTCATCCCAGCATATCTGAGATTGTCCCCCTCCCCCGACTTGGCTACTGCCCTTTGGCACACTGCTCTTTGTTCCTTGGCATTCTCCCATGAAAGGCCAGTGTGAGGTTTCATTGGTGGGAGGCCTACAGACCTCACATTGGCATTCCTTCTGAACCATGCATGCCAGAAGGCCACCCTGGCTATCCCTGTCCCCCAGCAATACAGTTTTAAGTTGGAGTCACTAAGTCTACCACATTTTACCATCTCAGTGGGCAATATTCAGTTGGCCTCAGAGATGGAATTATTAGACTTCCTAAGCCAGATACCCCGTTAGATCATGGCTACCAAATTTAGAAAATGGTGCCCTCTCTGGCACTGTATCAACAACCTAGATGTCAACATGGGCATCATTATAGAACTCAGTCACAGAGTGTGGCAGATGTGAAAGTCTATGCATGCTTGTGTAGGCTGTGCATAGAGATGCCCTGAGGGTGGAGCTACCCCTATGCATGCTGGTGTAGGGTATGCATAGTGATCCCCTGGGAGTGGTGCTGCTTGTTAACAGGAAGTGAAAAGCCTGTATCAGTATGTGGCATCCTGAGAGTCTAGACACTCAGTTAGTTTGGGTGAGATTCTGTCTGGTGTCTACTGTGCAGACTTAGCTCAGCTGACTTCAAGGAAAATAATCTCCTCCTATGAGTCCTCCAGCCCTGGCTGGCTGGTAGTCTTTGGGTTCAACCGACCATGTCTTCTAGGCAAGTGGCTGGGCTACAAACTGTTGCCATTGTTTCCTGAGGTTTGTGAAGATATTGGAAGACACAAAAGTGAGGAACTATGTTTCCAGAGAAACTCAATTTTCCTCATAAACACAAGGATTTCCAGGCACTTGTTACAGACTTAGATTCTTTTTCCACATTCCCCCCAAGTACCTTCTAGAACATTAGTCCCCTGAGGGGAGTCTCGAGACAAAGATTTGGTGGGCCAAGAATTTTGGGAAAGTACTGTATATTTTAACTCTATCTCTTGGCATCCTGATGCCATTAGCAGATCAAAGGATCTAAAATGGCATATTATAAAGAACGCTCTCCAATTTTATTTAATGCTGCATTTCCCAGACTTATTTGATCATGGTTTTAATGTTTGTTCATTTTGTTTTGTTTTTTGTAACATCTATGCTTTGCGAAATTGCGCTTGGGATATTGGGTGGAAAAGAGACTACCTGGTTTAAAACATGATTGATTCCATTTCTAACAGTGCTTTTATGGGAAGGAAGACTTTTAGGCACTAACCCTAGTAGTTCACATAGTGGAAAGTGAAAGTGCCTCTTGCATTAATTTCCTGGAGACTGAGTTACCTCACCAAGAACCTAGATGATCAGAACCACAGGAGCCATTTATGGTGGGGACTCAGGAAATCAAGAGCACTCTAAATACACAGCTCATCCGTGACTGCAAAGTGAATAAGGAGCTAGGAGAATTTGTTTGGAGAAGCAATTGGGGAAGTCATGACAGTGCTACATTCAAATGGTCTAACCACTACCTAAGAAAGGAGCAGTTCAGAACTAGAGGCCAATCACCCAGGGATAACTACAGCCATCAGTTATGTCCAAGTATAAAAGAACATTCCAACAATGTATCAATAACGTAGGAAGCCCTTTTAGCCAAGAAGTAGCCACAAAGGACATAGAAATATTTTCCATGACACAGTAAAGACCAAAGGAAATGGAGCATTCCCGAGACGCATTAGTGATTCAACTTTTTTTTTATTTTATTATTTTATTTTATTTTATATAACAAAGTCCAATTAAATGAAAACAAACATTTATACACAATATTGGGGAATTTGGGCGTCATTCTTTCCAAACTACTTCCTGCTGGTAAGGGGCGCTGTCATGGGGGAATTCAAAGAAGGTGATTCAACTTGTATTGAAGTTACCAAAATTGATTTCATAAAACCGAATGACAGCACAGTCTCTCTTAAATGCCTTCCACACCTGTTATTTTCTTTACATAGTGTCCTTCTCTGCTATAAAGCATATTGGTGATACCAAGTCTCTCTCTGATTTCTTTTTTGTGGGCATCATATAACATTTGCTATCCCAGAAAAGGGCAAATTTAGTAATGATTTCCATTGTCTCCCAAATTTGTACTCACCACACCAATGAGAAATCTGCATGGCACAGTGATATGCACACTTAGACCAAGAATAGTCAGGCCAGTTCAGCCAGCACTTGTGTATCTAGGAATCTCCACATTGCTATACTGGGTACTGGGTTGTGATGGTTGGTCTTTAAGGTCTCACTGCTTCCTCATTCTAAATGTAGCTGTACATGTAAAGGCATGATGCTCTGATTACAGTGTGGAAGTGGACCTCAGGGACACAGAACCTGCGCATTTTAGAGCTAGAAGCCCCAGAGTATACAACACTTTAAGAGACCAGTATAACAGGTTTCTGTCATCTCCTACCCTCATTCACTGAATGGAAAACCCAAGTCCAGGAGATGAGGGGTCTAAGTGCATCTCTCTACCTGCATGATTTCCAGACCTTGAAATTTTTTATTTTACTTACAGAAATTCTACTTCTCTAGAAGAGCTATAGAGTCCAGGAGAATGGAGACATAACACTTATTAAAATTATAGAAAAAAAAAATACTAGGTGGTTGAATTCTGTGTTGATGTTCTTTGTTGGATGTTGTGAAGCACATTTTTATTTGTCTGACTCCCAAGTGTACATTCAATTAATGTTTCCAAAATGATCCGTTCCTGTAATAGGTGTGAAAAAGAAGGGCAGGCAGAAGTATCCCTGTTACACAGTTTAACAACTGGTATTTGGAGAGATTATTCATGATCCAAAGACACATAACTGGGCTGGAGAAATGATTAATTAAGTGATAAATAGCACTTGCTGCCCTTCCATAGGACCCAAGTTCAATGTCCAGCATTGACATGAGTGGCTTGGAGATACCTGTAACCTATAATTCCATAACCTATAACTACCTGTAACCTATAACTCCATAACCTATACCTGTAGCCTATAACCTATAACTCCAGCTTCAGGGGACTCTGTGCCCTCTTCTGCCTCCATGGGTACCTGCACTCACATGTATATACCTTGATGCCTACAGGCATACATAAACAAAAAATAAAATAAATTTGTTAAAAAAATAAACACATGAAACTCAAAACCCCAAGGCAAGTGTCTGTGCTCTAATTGCATTGGTTGCAAACTCTGTGGGTATCCACATGGATTTTTCAGTACAGAGACACCTGTCTATGCTTGCATGGCCAAATCAGACCCACTGCTTCTAGAATGCAAACATGCTTTTTCGTCCTTGCTGAAAATAGTACTTTTTATCTAATAGTGTGGTCTTTACACCCAAAGTTGAATTAAAATATCTTGTCAATTTCTTTCCCATCTGCCCCAATTTTTGTTTCTTTCTGTCCACTCTTTGTTTTGTGTCTCCCATGCCATTTCCCCAGATCCCCCTTTACTCTTCTATAGTCTTGCTATCACTTTGTCGATAGAAGTAAGGCTTGCAAGCTCTACTATTGTTATGGGCTCACCAGCATGAGATTCTCAAGTAGAAGAAAAAACTGACCCAGAACAAGAGTGTTGCTGGAGACCAGGGAGCACTCTTAGTAGAGGATTACTAGAACCCACATGCCATTCCTCACTCACCCTTGAACTTTGGCACACATGAGAACCTAAAGAAACTGAGGTTTCCAAAGTAAGGGGGAGATATTTTTCCTTGGCCCAGCCAGGCCTGCCTTCCACTCAGCCAGAACACTGAGATACTTTCAAGTAGTGACTATCCCCTGGCAGATGCTGGCCTTTTCATTTTGCATTCTGACTTTAGAGGGCCTGCTCTGGTCATCTATACCCAGAAAATTGGTGGCACAAATTTTTGACCCACTCCACTTGGCAAGTTTCTAGACTCTGTCTTCAGCTACAGTGATCTTTGGCCCTCTCTCTGCTGCCACTGGTTACTGTGTATGCTCTCAGCATGCCTTGCCTCTTGGATGTGGTACTTTGACACAGAGGCTGATGCCAGGGGCATTGACCTATGACCTTCGTCAAGGACTATAGCACTCATTGCCTTAGTCTTGAGGCTTCTAGGCCCCAAATGTGTCCTTGTTTCTCTCCTTCCATTTACCAAAGATTTCTAGGTTTGTTATAGTCTGGGAGTTGAAGGAGAGTTCCTGCCTTCTGGCCCTCCCACCTCATGCAGAGCTCACACCTGAACCTGGAGTATCTATCTGCTGTAGGTAGAGTACTCAGGTTCCTAGGAAGCATTCCAGTTAAAGAGGAATTTGAAACCAGCTGGACAAGTAGCCCCTCAGTGAGGTCATGGCTGGAGGCAGAGGACCACCCAGGCCCCATAGCTTTCTGTCCAGAAAACCCCACAAGCTTTCCTCTTCTGTTTTCTGTGCACAGGATGAGAATCTGATAGAACCCATGTCCCCAAAGAAAGGCGGTACTTTCAGTGTGCCTTCTGGTCCCTGTGACTTCCAACAGAGCCACTGGAAAGCCCTGGAGACCCCTCTGCCCTTTGTGAAATATGAGATTGGGGCCTTTAATTGGTGTTCCTATGCTTTCAATAGTAGATAGCCAGAACAAAGCCCTTTGAGTTCTGACAGAGTTCAGTGTTCTCTGTGGCCCCCAGAAGATGAATTCTATATGTAATGTTGTTATTCTTAGCTTTTGCTTAGGAAAGGAAAAAAAAGAATTTATTTTATGTTTTGAGGTTAAATGGGTGTGGGACAAATGTATACACAGAGTCCTGTGTGTATATATGTATGTATCGCTATGTGTCAGATGAACTGGGGACTTTTCCACATATGGAAGAATCTCACACAATCATGTTCAACTAGAAACTTCTCTCCTGCGTATGTGTGTGTATAAATATATTTTCATGTTCGCTACACGGAAGAAAAATTAACCAGAGTGTTTTTATAAAAATATAATTTTAGAAGAGCAGGGGTGAGGAGGAAAGAGAGAGAAGGAAGAAAAAGGAGGGGGAAGAGAGAGGAGAGGAGAGGAGAAGAGAGAGGGGAGGGGAGGGGAGAGGAGAAGAGAGAGAGGAGGGGAGGGGAGGGGAGAGGAGAGGAGAGGAGATGAGAGGAGGGGAGAGGAGAGACTCAGTCATGTCTAGTTCTCCATGAAGTGACCTGATGAGAAGTTTTATGTTCAAGGCTCTTAATATCACTATTCATTTTAGCCAGTGTGTCTCGTTTGCCAGAGGAAGCACTTTACTTTTTGTTTTTGTTTGTTTTGTGTGTTGAGAATTTGATTTCATGTTCCTCTTTCTGAAAGATGCTTCAGCTTTTGGCTTAAAATCCAGCAGCCCATGATGAGCTCTTCTCTGCGTGCTGTTGTATATTGGGGTGACATAAGGGTTCAGAGCTTTCTGCCACGGCCACTCGTGGCTGAGCCAGTGATCACCTAATGTGTCCATGGAACTACATTCTGTGAGCCACTTGCTCCTTTTGTTGAGCATCTTTGGTCACAAGTAGATTAGAATACATTTTGTTTAAAACTCAGCAGATTAAAAAATAAATATATGATCTAAGAAGATAGCACAAATACCATTTTTTCATGATCTTCCCAATGACTATCAGAAATCCTCAATGCCACCAAAATATATGCCAAGAGGCCTTTGCAATTTCTCACCACTAGTAATGAAAAGGGAAAGTCTATGTGTTTGCTTACTTTTAAGAGCAGGAGCTCTGGAAAGACATGTGAGGTCATGGGTAAAGAGGGAAGTAGGGACAAATGCTGAGGAAAGAGGATTTCAGGGCCTCTTTCCTCAGCTAGCAGCTGCATGCTCACCCAGACATTCTAGACCCAGGGAAACAGGCAAGTTAGCAGGCACTGAGTTCTGCAGATTATTGCCAGAGCTCTTTAATCTGGGTGTGATGTTAATTCCTCCTGTGTAAGCACATGAGGCAAGTCCTGATAAACCATGCAGGGATGGTCTTAAAGTGTGGGAAAAGAACTTCTTGATGTGCTGGGACCCTCTGGATAGAAAAATCTTTTCCTCAAAGGAGACTAGCACCTATTCGTGATCCTACTCTCTTGCTCTGTTTGGGCTAAATCAGAGCTTTTTCCCTTTACTGGGTTGTTTTAGTTTTACACTGTGTTTGCAGTATTAGGGCTTCATTAAGAGATTTGTTGCCGTGTATCTTTCCAGTCAGCAGGGCTTTCAAGCCCAGCTTGCACTCCCCAGCCTGTCTGTAGGTGGAACTTGGCAACATCAGAGGCTGGATTCCCTTTCAACGTGCTGCTTTAATCCAGTCACATTTGTCAACAGGCAGCATGTCAACCCTCTATTGAAAGGGGGTGGCCAACCTTGAAGTGCCAGGAAACAGGGAAATCCATTTTGTATTGCTGAATACCACTGCCTCTTTTTCCCCCCTTGAACTGATGTAATGAGGATCGTGCTTGACTTACACACTCCAGGCACTTGCAGCTCTTCAAAGATAAAGGGACGACGGAGGGGAAGGGGCTGAAGGCATCTTCTAATTACTATACTCTGCATTCACTCACAAAATCTGATAGTTACTTAATAAAAAAAAAAAAACAACTTATTCGTGAAATAATGGCACCATAACCAGTCTGATCAGGGCATCTATCTGCTAATGAGCTGAGGAAATGCCAGAAGATTCCCGACACAAGGGATGTGTCCAGTTGAAAATAGTTTAATATTCATTATTTAATTTAATTATCCTGGCACCCCATGAAGTATGGGACTCGAGTGGATACCATATTTGTATGTAAGTAATGGGGGAAATGCAAAGTCAAAAATCTAGGAGATTTGGTGGCCCACCAGCCAAGAAATATTCCAGCCAGAGCCATGTCAAAAACACAAATTTTTACTGTGTTTAACAAAGCCAAGTGTTAATGACTGATAGATGAAGGAGCAAAAATAAAGCCTGTCTTCACTCCCCCCCCCTTTTTATGGCTATCTGGCAGTGGCTCGGCTTTTAGCAGATGTTGACTCTGTGCTCCCAAACAGTATTATTGGCCAATGGAGAGCCTTCCAGCACTTTCCTCTTCAGCTGGAGAACTGGATCTATTCACCAGAGACTGGCTTCTTCTAATTTATTTCTCTTGAAAGAAATAAGGATAAAGTTCTTATTTGGAACTAAAGTTTTGAATAAGTACCAGAAGATTCCAAGTTAAAAATGAAAGGAAAAGGCTGCCACTAAAGTGTCTATAATGTTCCAAGTACCTTAACAAGGGTATTTCCACAGCAGCCTTGATTGGTCTTCCTGAGATCAGTCCACCTTGCTTCATGGGCTGTCCAGTCTGCCTCTATCCTAAGGCATGCCTCGGTGTGCCTTTTAAAATGTGGACCACTCCAGTCATCTCCCAGTCAGCCAGGTAGGGCGAGAAGAATGAGCCAGGGGAGGCTGGATGGAGCTTGTTGTGATAGAAAGGACAAAATAGTCTGTGGAGACACAGGGCAGTGATCCTCAAGCCTAGGTAACTCTGGGAGGCAGGCACCATTCGCTCTCAGAAGAGTCATTTAAAATAGAAGACTGAAGCTGGCATCGGTACTCATTTATAAAAATCTCTTTGACTCCTGTGTCTGGGAACTTGTCAGGCAGTCTGAAAGGAGTAAATGCGCTGACCTTCCTCACAGAGACAAGGAAACTTTATCTGAAGTACTGTTGATACATCCATGTAAACAAGTCCCATGGTCTGTGAAGATCCTTTCTTCCAAGAATCAGGGGACCAGACCTAGGTTGTAGCATCATCCACCAAATGGGATCACCACCATGCGGGGAGGGGTCAGTGCACAGTTCAGAGTATTTCAGAGATGAGCTAAGCAGAATCAACAGGCACCAAAGGGGGATCCAATGTGCTTTCTAGGCTTCAGCTCAGACAGTCAAAAAGGGACACGTTTCTACTTGACCAGCCTGGAATATTACCTTGGCTCCATAGCACCTGCCAGATGTTCTTTGGTGCTTTGCCTCATTTTCCTCTCAGCTCACCTTCCTATATCTATTAAAAAACTACCTGGCACCTCTATCTGGCAGCCATAGTGAAACTGTGACTGTGACAGCACAGAAATGAGCACGCGTTTGTACTTTAAACAGCCAGGAACATGTCTGTGAACCTGCCTGGGATTTTTATCCTTTGGGGAACATGTCTGCCAATGGGTCTTACAGGTGGAAACAAATAGAAGTCACTTATGAGGCCACAGCCATACTTAATTCATTTCCCTAGGTGGAGACTTGATCCATAGACCAAGCATCCATAAATGGGACAGATACAGTCTTTAGAGGGAAGGTTTGGACATGAATATGGGAGAAGATGTGGTGTCCTGCAAGGCTCACTGGCTTTCTCCAATCCTGTTTTCCTTCACACACTTTGCCTCACAAGTGTCAAGAGGGTATGACTTTCTAGAACCTGTAGCCCTGCTTCTGTGACTTGATGTTTCAGAGAACCAAGATCAAAAGTAGGGGTAAGGGAAGGTCTGTTGAGAGCTCTCACTGACCGCCACCCCACACTCCTGACCAGGGGTGAGGCTCACTACTTGCAGACAGTGGTAGGTTCCCTCAAAAGCCACTGAAAGTGACTCTCCCTTGATTTCTCCCTCTTTTCTAGGTGCAATAGGTGTGACAATAAGGTCTTTATTAAGAAGTTAATCCTTTAGCTTTAAGAGGAAAAAAATCAGTCTAGTAACTCAAAAGGAACTACCAAAGTTTTAGAAAACACCCAGGGATGGGCTTGGGTTTGCCTACCTGCTGTACCTAACACTTTAAAATAGAGGCCCATTAAAGGCTTACCCTGGGCCATTTATCATGCCTAGCTATCAGGTTCCTGTTCAGAGCTTCCTTGATGGGCTAATAAATACCACCACCACCACCACCCCACATACACACACAGCAGCAGCAGCAACAAGCCTTTTGACTTGTCAACAATGACTCAGTTCCTTTGCTTCTAGATCTTGTCATCAACAAACCCACAGAGAGCAGCCCATCTAGGGAGGAATTTGTTTTATCTCAGTATTTAGAGAATCCCATTAGAGCCTGGCATCTGGACTGTAGGATTTCCATCAAGGCCTCTTGTCCGTCACATCATCCTCAGAGCTGTAGACACATCCTGAGGTTGTTTGACAGTTAAGCCTCTTCTAACCTCAGAACTGGCTGTTTTGTGGTCTCTTCTCTTGGCTCAATCTGTAGAGCTTGTTCCCAGCTTCAGATGCAAGACACAAAAGCAAACAGATGACTGATGGACTAGAACAGTCTCTTCCCATCCAGTTATTTTGGCAACTTCCGGCAGAGCAATTGCTTACAAAGGACACACCAGGGATCAATCAAACATCGGCTAGCATCTAGAAAAGCCACTAGAAATAGAAACATCAGAGGAGGAAACAGGCTCAGTTGCATTTTGAAACTCTAAGCATCTCTAAATGATACAGCAGTAAGTTAGGGATCCAGTGTCCATATCTGTTTTGTTTTTTGTTGTTGTTTTTCCCCCTCATCTCCAGATTTACATTTCTGTGAGGTAAGGTTGCTAAAGAGCTTAATATTTGCACAAAGACAGGTAAGCAGAGAGTGGTCAGACAGTTGCAAATGTCTGGAAGACATGGAGCTGCCTCAGGTCAGCTCCTGCATCTTTGCCATTTATTTCTCAAGTGGGACACTCTGGCCCAAAGGACTTGGTGATGAGAGGCAGTTCATGTTTATGCTTTGAAGACAAGAAAGACCAGAAATGGCCACGATTTCCCTTTCTATTTTCTTCTAAAACCTGGTGAAAATTTGAAAATAAAGAACTTTTAAAAATACATAATATTCTCAGTTCTTGCGAGGAATTTATCCATATTTCTACCATGTTAAATGTTAGCTGAGTTTATATTGGGCTGTCATATTTCTTTACTTTATCCACTAGCGTTCAAGACATCGATCTCAACATCTGGTTTTTAATAACCCTCGACATCTGGGAGCTCCTTTTTATTCCTATGGTGGACGAGGAACAGTAGTGATATTGGCAGTGTATATTTTCAAGCTACAACTCCTGTCTGTTTCAATCATAATTAATTACCACTCTTTAATATATTTAATTTGCTAAAAGTAATTTGCATTAGACCACACTTCGCTGTTAGGAAAGCAGTGGCAGATTTTGGTGGCATTGGCTTTTCTTTCTTCTCTTTTTGAAATTGAAACCCTGTATGAATGGACTTGGAACAAATTCCATGTAAATGTGCTGTTGGGTTTTAAATGCAAAATGAAATAAATTGTTCTGCAAGCTAAGTTTTTTGACAACCATTTAGGAAGCGGTCAGCGGGGGCTGTGGGCTACATTTTACAGAAAATCTTGCAATTTTGTTTTGTAACTGGCAAATTGTAGCATCTTTCCATGCCTGGAGTTTTCCTACAGAAGTGAGTTGAGGGTGGGGGGGTGTTCCGATATGATGAAAGTCAGGGCCTCTATTCAGAGAGTATGTTTACACACATACCCACTGAAATTCTGCATTGAGTTCACAGGTGCCTAGGTCCCCTGGGGTGCCCTGCTGCAAACTTGTTTTCTTTATTAACATGAAAAGGAACATTAAGTTTGCTCTTCCCCAGAGATGGACAGGAAGTTCAGTGAGTGTGACAATAACTCTCCTCCATCCCGCAGGGATAAAGAAATATGTAGCCAAAACACTGGCTAGGAAATAAATATACTCCTGCCAATTGATCCATCTACTTACTTTCAGCCAGGATGTTTTTCTATCTGAATTATCATGTGAAGATTCAGACTGACTTATCCAATTCAAAGTCTCTTCATTGAGAGTCCCAAAAGGAATCCTGAAGTTTTGTGGACCACTGATTCTTTTGGCAATCTAAAGTCTCTGCATCTTTTCTCAAAATAATATTTTAAATTCATAATAGAAACAAAGGGGGGAAACTGTATAGGGAATCAGTTCAAAGACTATATATACATCTGAACCCTCAAACAGTTAAAAAAAAAAATGTACCTTCATTTACTGAAGTATATGAAACCACTTATTGGATTGTGCGAAATTCCTGTTTTGGAGGTCTAAAGTGTGGCATTTCTGTATGATTCAACCAACCACTGCATCCAACAACTGCAATAGTAAGAGCCAAGTCTGAAGACATGTTCCAAGTTACTTCCAGTTGTTTTTTTTTTTTTTTTTTTTTTTTTTTTTTGTTTGTTTTTGTTTTTGCTTTTGCTTTTGTTTGGTTTCAAAACAAAGCGACAAGTCCTGCAAACTCCTCAAATGATGCTGATGCGTGGGGCCAGCATGTGGACCACTCTGTCCTACATACTGTCTAAATGCACCTTGTGACAGAGAGAGTGGTTTGAAGGGGACTTTGCCATAGAGCATATGCTACCATCTTCAAGAATTTGAGCTTGCTGCTTATTGGCCACTTCTTTAGGGGACAAAATTAGCTTGAGACGTTTTGGAAATATTTTCAACCAGAATGCAAACCAAATTATTTTATATTTGTCCACAGATGTACACAATATTAAATAAACAACACCCTTTCTGCAAGCTTCATCTGAGTTGAATGTTTACACTCTTCTTTGATTTTAAATGTAAAACTAATCGTTCCATATGTGCAGTACATGTCCTTCTGTATGCTGAGTACCTAACAGAAAGAGACAAATACAACTGCAGTGTGAGACTTTGTAAAATAATTAATATGAGTTATCCCATGCTACAGAGTGTCTTCCACTTAAGTAGAAAGTTTTTTTTTAATTCTTCTTCATCTTTTAATGATACTTTAAGCTTAAGAAAAATTAAGGGTATTTGATTACAATAATCACTTCTCTGCTTGCTTTAAAGGTTTAATCTACTCCTTAAGCATATGCAATTCAGATTATATGCTTTTCAAAAAAATAATCATCTGCTAATGTAGACTAATTTTAATCTCCTAATCCAATCTTGACAGAGTCACAGCTTCAGTGGATGAAATGTTTTTGTGTGGGGGTTGCCATAGATACAAAATTTGGTTATGCATTTGACAAGTCAGTGATGTGGAACTTAAGTCACTATGGATTGGATTTTTTCCTTGCTTTTTAAGATGAAACAGAAAGTTCAGAATTGTGTGCCTTTCAGTGCATGTTGGTGTGACTAACCTTCTCTTCTTTCATTCTGATGCTCCTCCTCTCTGCACCTCCCACCTTGGGCCGTCCGCAGGATGACGAGGAGGGCATATGGGCATAGCCGGGCCTGTAAACCAAAGTTCCAGTTTTGTTTTGAGGGGTGAGAAACCATCTTTTCTATCATTTTTCTTTAAAAAAAAATGCATTCTAGTGTTGCATTGTGTGCGTGCTCAATTGTGCTCGCTGATGTTTGTGATTGTGTCCTGTGTTTGCTATTGTGTTCCATGAGCGCAGAATGGCCGCGTGCTCTGACCATTCCCAAGACCCTCAGTCCATCCCACCTTGCCTTACCCACCCCATCCCCACCACATTGTTGCTCTGCCTTGTTGGGGCTGGGTTTAGCACAATCCAAATGTTTCTGTGTCATTTCAGATATAAACTATGCCCTTAGGGTTCTTGTACACTTCTTCTAAGGCATGGATTATAGACTCAAAACTTGTCACAGTTCTCCAGTCATGGTTTGCAGCTGACTGCTTACTTTACCAGATATACCAGTGTGGTGTGACTCTCCTGTCCTTCTGGTTGCATCAAATGTTTGGCAAGGAATAAGGAAAATAAAAGTCTGTATCTTCCTGGAGCTGAAACTGTCATCTCTAAGAAGCTTGTTGAATGGATTGTACTGTCCCTTCTGTGGCAGTTCTGAAGAACACAGGAGGATCGAGGCATAATAATGGCGAATGGGTAACTGTAACTCTTCCAGTGAATTAGAATGGATGTGTTGTCATAGGGGGGTTCTAGTGATTTTTTATCTGTGGCTTTGATTAAAATTTGTGATTCTAAGGGGATTTGCATTATTAATTATGTGTACTGTATTTTATAGAAAGGTTTTGCTTTTTTTTTTAAAGCTGATTTTAGCAGTGACGAATCCTTTGTTTTATTTTGTTTTGTTTTCTGCACTGTAGTTGAGTAGTTGAATATCACACAGTTAGAAATGGAACACTGAACTATAGCTGCTGGGAATTGTTCTTCTCTAAGACACCATGGATGTTTACCACCCAACTCCCTGGGGTTGGATGATTGGATGGTGACATGGATATGCCATTGAATTTGATGACATTGCACATGACATTTTGTTCAGAACAAAGAATGTGGTAGACTTTGTGCTGGGGTAATTTTTTCTGGTCTGAAAGTATTCCACATGCAGGCCTTTGTTTAGGGATAAACATGAAATATCAAAGTGCTGGGGAGTCAACATCGAGACAACTCTTAGAATAGTCGGTTGTGTGCATTGTCTCAAATCCTGCCTTCCTAGACCATGGCAGTGCAACCTGTGAAATTTTCACTCTGAACTGCTATGTTTCACCCTTGGGTGTTGGTTTCACTACTGTGTTTCATTTCTTTGTCCCATGAGTGTGCCAGTTGGCTTTGGTGGTTCTAGTATTAGGAAACACACAAGAACTAGTTTTCAGGTAGGACATCTGTAGGCATAATAAATATGTACCAGGCCATGCCAGTAAACCCTGATTGAGAGTTCTAGTCTCTTCTTCCTGGGTGAGTGGAAAGGCACTATTAGCATGAACACTCTAGATGTTGAGGGGATCAGGAAGAAAGCTTGTCCGCAAGAGTCAAAAACCTAACAGCCTGTCCAGGGAAAAGGGGTTTTAAGCAGTGAAAAGCAAGGATGGAACTTTTACTACCAAACATGTCAGGGATATGTAGGTAGAAGAAAGCCCCACAGAAGGGGACTCCTGTTAGGGGATCCTCTGTGAAGCAGGCCTTTTGCAATAAGCAACTGTTAGGCTACTAGGCTGTACTTTGACTATTCCTTCACAGGACTCAGGATATCTGCCCTGCTATGTCTTGTCCCGTTGCCCTTTCCGCTACAACTAGTTCTAAGATCCATAGAAAATCTAGCTTTGCTCAAAGCAAATAAGCAAATATAAAGAATAGTCCCTGTCTTGTTTTTTTTTTTTTTTTTTTTTTTTTTGCTTTGTTAAGTTCCCTAAATACTGTGCATCCCAGAAAACAACTGTGTTCAGAAAATTAGTGAATATATTTTTTTAACCTTAATATGTTATAATAAATTTTATAGACTTCTGGGGAAAAGTGCTATCTTTCTTAAGGACTCCTTTAAACATGTGTGCTCAGACATCCTCAGGCTTTTAAAGTTGTTTCTTTAAGAGTTGAAATACTGAGATACTGGGGGGAAATCTTCTATGTTTGAACAATCATCACATGTTTCTGGTTGTATTATAATCTCCGAGGCCTAAGGAGACATTAAATTTGTAACTAAAGATTGATAATAATGGTGCATTAAAAACTAACTGTTTTGAATGTTTTGATTTATAGTCCTTATAAAAGAAACATTACAACATGCTCTTTGCATAGGCATCAGTTATATGCTCATAACAGCATCAGAGGGCTTCACTTAAAACTGGAGTTCTGGTGCTGAAATGAATCATAATTTAGGTCAAGTTGTTCTAAAATTTATAACAAATTGGAATTAGCATAACAACCCATCAGCTCCTCCCTCTATTGCCACTTCTGATTGGGAGGCCCAGGCCTGATTTATTTGTCTCCCTGTGATCGTCCAAGAGTGGTGTTTTATGAGAGCCAAGTGGACTGGGAAAGATTGCTTTTCTAAAGAGTTTCAATAGTCCCTAGATTTAACCTTGCCTTACCTTTAATCCTCATGCTTAGACCTAGCTTTATCTGGGAGTGGCCTGTACAGTCCAAGGGCCTTCTACTTTGAAGGGCTGGTCCTTTGTCACATGCATGAAATATTTAAGATTTCCCAATAAAGGGTTTCTATATTTTCATTTTGCAATGGGTCCCACAAATGTCATAGTTGGGGTATAGTTGTACTCAGCATGTATTTCTGTACCCTCTAGCTTATATTTGTTCTGTGCCCCCCTACAATTCCCACACCATCCTTATTTTCTTATGCTTTGGATCTACCTGATGATGCATTTCCACCAAGTTGTCCTTGTGTGCATCCCTGTGTTATGTGTTTGCAACTACTGTCCTTGGACCATTCCCTTCAACACATGCACTTTTGAGTGTGAAAGTAGGTGCAAGGAACCTTAACTATATCATCTCCTGTGCTTCACAGCACAGCAGATAAAGCAGCCGTTCAGCTCCCAATTGCTTTCCTTAGGGAAAACCTCTGGTATGGCAATCTTAGGTACCAACAAATAACTCATCATTGTCATTGAATGAAGATGCTATTTTAGTGTCTCAAGTAGTACTTTTGTCTGTGAATACTCAAGGAGTTAGGACAGTGGGAGACCAAGTTGGGTACTTTGAGGTCTAGTGCCACATTTGTTTTGATACTGAGTTGTTTGAGTTCTTGTTATCAATTCTTATAAATGAGCAGGCATAGAACATCATTTTTATTTCTTAAATACCAAGAAAGAAATGCCTTTCTCTGTTGTAAGCATATGTAAATTTATAACCTGATTGATAGAAGTGTGGATGTAGCATTAGCAAGTTCTGTTGTGGGATCATGATGCCAGTAGATATGCCTTGATATAAATGATGAGTTGAGTTGGAGCTGTGTGACATGGCCAACAGATAAAACATCTAAACACAGACAGAAAGTTTTAGCACAGAAGCAGGGCTGGAAGGCCAGTGGGACTCCCAGCACATCATCCCCAAGGAAAGATGGAAGCACATGGTCCAAGTCAGAGTATAGACTTATAATGCTAACCCAGGGCAGCAGCAGTGCAGTGGGGACAAGTGTACAAATTGTAGAAAAGAAGTATACAAATTGTAGGAAATCAAGCCAGGAGGCCTAGAGAGGAGGTCAGATCAAAGATGAAACTGAGAATGCTTCTGTGGGTGTCAAAGTTACAGAGGCTTGTAGAGGGTGGAGGGCCGGGCCGGATAGGGATCCAGGACTCTTTTCTGCAGATGTGCTGTCATCCTGGCCAAGGCAGGTGTAGGCTTCTGACCTGGACACTTTAACATTTGCCTGTGTAACAGTATGGGAATATTTGGCCTCTTGCAGTGATGTGAAAGCTGAATTTAGAGTATGGCTGAAATCCAAGTTTAAGACTATGGCTTCTCTGACTCTCCAGAAGAGGAGACAACTTGTTTAGCAAAGATTGCAAACAAACAATGCCTTCTGGCACATACTGACAATATTAAGCTACATGGGATGCTAAAGCAAGAGGACAACTAGTTCAGCAATATCCTGGACAACTTAATGAGATCTCTGTTCAAAATAAAAAATACAAATAAGGACTAGGGCTATAGCTCGGTGATAATGTGCATGCTACTATGCACAAGACCCCCTGTTCTTTCCTGCACCACGACAAAAAAAATCATAGTAGTAATAATAATAAATAATGAATTGGGGAGGTGTGTGTGGAGAAGGTGTTCTGTAGGAAGCCAAAAAATCCCTGGGGAGGAGAGAACAATGCCAATATTTCTTCCAGCTCCTTCTGAGATCACCAAGTTTCCAATACTCCAGCATGACTCATATGGCTATCTCTGGTGCTTGGCTTCCCATCTTGAATCTAAGAGTTATTGATATTGACCTGTTCAGGACCCAGAATGAGAAATAATGGAAGCATTTTTGAGATGCTGTGGAATGTCCTGATGTTGTCTCTGCTTCCAGCTGCAAAATCATTCCCCGAGCAGAGTGAGATGGTTTTAAGCTTTGTTTCTGTCCCCACTCTTTTAATTATTCCTCTAGAAGACATTTTCATCTTTTATCCAGGTAGAATAGTAAAGCTACTATTCAGAATTAGAACTTGAACATCCTATCCGTAGTCTTTGTATTCCATGCTTTATGGGGCAAATTTTTTCATTTCAGTAATGGAGACAGGTAGTAGAAAAAGTGCAGTTGCTGTTCTGAAAGGACTTAGGATTGTTCACAACCTTTGAATTTGTGTCATGAACCCTGTAGAATCTGTGCACTCATTGCTGTGGTTAACAGATGTCTCTGTGGGTGTGAGCATATTCCTCCAAAAAGGCATCTGTGTTCCTCAGGAGACATTCAGAGGTCCAGGGAAGAGCCACTCATCTCTGGGTACCAGTGTGATTTTTGAAATGTAGGCAGGTCCGGGCCTTGACCCAGCACTGTTAGGTTAGGCTGGATAACATGAGGGGAGGTGTCTTACTGTTCTGGCTCTCTTTTTCCTTTTTTGTGGATGTTATACACAACGGTGTATAGGACTGTGCTAAGGACCAAATAAACTGAGCTAGGTGCATGCCTGGATCACAGTGAGTGCTCAGTCTTAGGTAGAATATTACTGTATGTCTTGCTCCTAAGCCCAGGTTAAGTGTAACTGTATCTGCCAGCTAAGGAGATTGATTGACCCTATAGTGCTAGTGAATTGGGGAGGTGAGACAAAGGCAGAAAATCAGGATGGGAAATCAATTCTTGTGAGCACAGATAAACCTGAGATACCTCTGTGTTTCCCAGCAGGCATGTTGGTCCCTAAAACACACCCTTTCCAATTATCTTTTGTTTTCTTTTTTTTTTTTTTTCTCCTGTCTTTGGTATTTGAGTTTTGAAAAGAAAACTTGGTTTGTCTATGCTTTTAAACAAAAGGTTTCTTTCAGATAAAAAAAAAAAATCTAATGAATAAGATGAAAAGCCAGTGAATACTTAATGAATAGTTGCCACTCAGGTGTTAGAAGGGAGCAAAGGGCCATGATATCATGGTCCAGCTCTCCCTGTGTTCCAATGTGACCACTGTGTGGGGCTGAGGTAAGAGACCTCCAGCAGGATAGAGAAGACAGGACACTCATGCTCTGGCTTTTTTGGAACTCATCACCAAAGTTATCTGGTACAGTTATGCCTGTTGACTTAGATATGACCACACTCTCAGAACCTGAAACCTGGCTGAGAAGATTAAAACAAATAGTAACCTTAAACGACCATGGGCTAGACTTGGGAGGCTGCTAGCAGAGTGTTGTGGCACTATGCTACATCCTTCCTCCTCTAGGGCTGATGCACAAGGATCTCTTTGGCCCTCTCACCCTCGGGTCATTTGCTTCAGTGTGTGGCAGTTTAACTTCTTTATTAATGATCTTTACAAGGGAGAAAAGAGCAAGTGAAGGAAGGCCACAGATGACACTAATTTGGGAGGTGTTAGGAACACCATGAGGTTAGAAAAATCATACAAATTGCCCATGGGCCAAAGAAGGGTACAAATATGCAGGGGGGAACTCTCAGAGGAACCCAGATGAACTCACATCTGGTGAAATTAACCAGAGTTATGAGTAGGTGGAAAATGAAATACTGAATTCCAAGAGGCGGAAAGCTCCATACATTGGAAACATTGGAAAGTCCAGCCTACAAGTGTGCTATGGGACAGAGCAGGGAGAGGCATCAGAGACAGTGCAGAGAGATGCTAGGATCAGTGAGTCCTTACTGTATTGGTAGATACCCAAACAATAGATGTGGCCACTTGTGACAATCCTGCTGCATAACTTTTGTCTTATGATTAGAACCTCATACATTATATGTGCTGTTTCTGAGGATTCTAGTTCCCAGAAAATGAGGAGTTTACAGAACACAGGCCCTAGGTGAGGACAGGTCTTCATTCCTCTCTGCATGTAGATCTGAGCCCCTCACAGCATCAGAGTTAGACTATGTGATCAGTGTGGTATTTTCAGTGATCGTTTGCAGGAGTCTTCTTGGAATCCTTTTGCCTTAAAGAGGTAGCAGCTCTTATTCCTAGCTTCAACCACTGCCCCTAGATTCCTTCTAGAGGGCAGCTGTGTAGCCATCACACTGCTGGGCATTGTCACAGACTGGACCATAGTTTTCTTCTTAGTTCAGCTTCAACCCTTTTCAGACATCTCCAGAAGCTCTGGCAAATGAGAAAGCCAAACAATACCTACAACAAAAGTGAAATCCTCTGTGGCTCCCTGGGTATACCAACTAGAAAGTCTGTATTCCCTTCTACTTCAAGGGCTCCTTTGCCAGGAGCAACTCCCATTCCCATTTAGCCTGTGAAACTGTCTGTCTAAGACTCTGTGATGGGAATATATACTCTTCTAGACCTTTTTTTCCCCCAGAAAATAGTGTTAATATGAAACACAATGGCTGAGAGCTTCTACTAAGCCAGGCCTTAGGCCAAGTGGCTCATCTTGATAGGTTTCAGGACCCAGCTCTCTATGCAGATCTTGTTCTGTGAACACTAGGCCACACTTGCCTTACTGCTGTTCTCAGGGCTATCCCCCAAGGTGACAAAGGTCGCTGAAAAGAATCTGTAGGGGCACCCTTCTGATCCCTTCACCCTTCAAGAAGGTTCCTCTGACCCTAGGGCTGACCTGCCTGGTTTGACACCACACTGTGCATGCTCATAAGTCAGGCCCGACTTGTGGTTGTCTTGCTTGGTGATCACAGGGTCTAGGTAACTTCAAATTCAGCCTGTCCATACGTATCTCCTTAGGGTCTCTGTCAGAGTGGTAACAACTGATCTCTTGGAATGATATGCAACAGTAGTTCTCAACCTTCCTAATGCCAGGACCCTTTAATACAGTTCCTCATGCGAGGAATGACCCCCAGCCTTCCTAACAATAATTTTGCTCCTATTGTGACTCATAATATAAATATCAGTGCTTTCCAATGGCCTGGGGTGACTCCTAGGAAAGGGTCATTTGATCCCCCTAAAGGGGTTGAGACTAACAGGTTGAGAAACACTGATGTAGATGTTTGAGAGAGAAGGTCATTTCTCTCAGTGAACCTAGTAAACTCGTTTGTGGTCAAAGGCATCTTCAAGAACTTCCTTGAGAGGAAACCCCAGAATCAAGCTCCAGACTAAAAATTACAATGGGAAGCTTGTGCTTCATCTGATCACCGTTCATTTTTGGCATCTGTAGAAAATTTTTGTACATTGTACATCAGAGAATTTATGAGGAATCAAAAACAAATCCTAAAACCATCGTATATAAAATGTCCATTTTTTTTTTAACCTTCTAATTTTGAGGCAAGGCTAAGGCCTTGTAGCATGCTGTGATGGGGTTAAGAGGCCAACTCTTCATAGTCCTGTGGGCAGTGTGGTTGGGAAGTACCCAGGCTCTGGTGTAGTACAGACTGAGTTCAAGTCTGTCTTCCACTCTTAGGCATTTGAAAGCAATTCTAGCTCCTGTGATGTTTGTTCAGAGTCCCTGCCACATGCCTCTCTTTCCACATGGATCTTTCCACATGCCATCATAACTTTGATACCTGTTCAGCTGTCAGGCCGCTGGGGAACCCAGGCAGGCTCAGGTAGGCAGGCTGACATTGGCACTATGAGTCCCTCTAGCATACAGGAGCATAGAGGAACACCACTGTCCATCCAATCTACTACTGGCAATGTTCGGAAACATCATTATTTCTGCTGGGCATGTTATGGGCTGTGGCAGCTTCAAATCAGCTTGTAGTTTAATTAATAGACCTGATGATCACCCAGCTTCTGTTTTGTGAATCTTGATTTCCTACAGCTATCATTAGAAAGGGAGTCTCCTTTGCCCCATAGAGCTGGCTGTAAACTGATTCTCCTAGTCGGGCTCTAGCTGCTGTTGATTCCAGTTAGTTTTACGGTTTTATTTATTCTCTGTGTTCTCATTCCTTGGCACCAGGCCCTAGCTTAGGAGCATGATAAAAACATGTCATAAGAAATCCTTCCCATTCTTTTACGTCCGAGGATGGGCGGCATGCTATGAAACTAGAGAATGGCCTGCTTTCTTCTGAGAAGGGAAGAACATGGACCACAGCCTTTCCATTGCCAATCTGCAATGCCATTCAGGTCCCAGGTCCCCAGTACAATTGGCACAGGAAAGGATTATTTTTCTTCTCTGGGAATATATAGTCAAAATGGGGAGGGGAGAGTGGG
Source organism: Phodopus roborovskii (assembly GCF_943737965.1). Classification (NCBI taxonomy): domain Eukaryota; kingdom Metazoa; phylum Chordata; class Mammalia; order Rodentia; family Cricetidae; genus Phodopus; species Phodopus roborovskii. The sequence goes on from NW_026125537.1 coordinate 3,613,965, forward strand.
AGGAGGCACCAGAGGCCAGTGCAGCGACAGTGTCTGGAAGTACTCGTCAAGGTCTAGTGGTGGGTAGTAGAAAACAGAATGAAAGTGACCACTCAGCTCTCTGTTGTTACCGCTCCACAGTGACATAACTTGCCTAAGAGACAAATACAAATAGAGCCCATCTTCTGGGGATCTCCATGCTGAGAATGGATCACATCTAAACTGTCCCAGGAGCAAGCAGTCTAGGCAGTAACAAGTGTATACCCACAGCTTCCAAAACCCCATGCCTAGAAATTCACAGTAAACCGGCACCACCAGTGGTCTGTTGGAAATCAGTTAGTGAAGAGGCTCAAAATTTCCAGCCATTTGAAAATGACCCCCATATTTTGAAGTCAGGAAAATTTCTAGAGCATACCATAAATGCAACAAAATTGCAAAGAGAATTCTAAAACATTTTCCTAGATGTCTGTGTTGATCTCTCCACTGGTCCTAAGTAGATAAAGGAAATATTAGAACCAGCTTATTGAGAAAGTCTGGATTGTATGTCCTTTGCCTGAAGAAAAGCATGTCTACACTTGCTGGTGGTGACACATTCTCTGAGAGACTTCAAGGAACTGTGCAAGCAGGCATGTGCTGGTAGATGACATGCCTTTGTGCTTTGTGTTTCATGGCAGCCAGCAGCTGGCCTCCTTCAGAAATTGTGTGAAAGTGGGTAGAGCTCCCGGTGCAGACTTCTGAGAGAGGGTTAAAGAGACTTTGAATGTAAGTCTTAATCTCATTGGGAAATTTTAGGGTGAAAATGTAATTATATCTGAAATGCCAACAACCACGGCCAAAAGAATGTCTTCTCTTTGGAAGGGCCCTTTGTTGATGAGATTAAAGGCTAAGCTCCTGCGCCCCTGCCTACAAATTATTCAGATTATTTGAAAAGAAATGAAAGACGATACCAGGTTGGGGGGAATCACATACCACAATAGATGAGGCTTAACTAAAGCCCACCTGCTTAAAAATTAGTTCAACTAATATTTGTTGAGTACCTACTATGTGCCGTTCAACAGACACTAGACAAAGTCCCTTCTTTTAAATATTTTACTCAACCATTGTGTAATGGTTAACACTCTGGACTCTGAATATTTTACCCAAATAATGAATTTTGTTTTTCCCTCCCTCCATCTCTCCCTCCCTTTCTTTGCTTTTTTTTTTTTCTTCCCCCCTTTGAGACAAGATCTCATATAGCCCAGGATACCCATGTACTTATATAGCCAAGGCTAAACTTGAACTTTGGATTTTTTGGTCTCTATTTCTCAGGTGCTGAAATTATTAGCATGTGCTATCTTGACTGGTACAATAAATATCTTCCTTATCTGTTCATATAAGGATCCAATATAAGAATTTAAAGCTATCCAGTTTAGTATCAGAACAGCTTCACATTGTATAACCTAACATCAAGTGTGTTTAGGTACTAGTTGGTATGAGCAATTCCAGCAGCTAACCAAGAGATGTATGGTATAGCCTGAACACAAGGACTGGAGGAAAAGGTATAGAGGGATTAAAAGGAAAACGGGGAAGTGACAGCTGTGTTGAAATATGGGATAGTAGCCAACTGGCAAACCCCACTGGAGTCCAGTGAGCTTCATAGCCATGGAACCAGAGTCATAATAATGAGATCCATTTGTCCTATATAAAGGATAGCCTACATCAAAGGCTGTCTGTGTCCACACAAACCTGTACTTACTTGTCTTCAGTCACAGTATGTAAGTCTTCTCTTGCCTGAGTTGAGGAGGAGAGCTTAAGTAAGGCTTCTAAGGAGGTGGGGAAGCCTGACTGGGACTCAGTTATAGCATTTACCATCCCACTTCCTGCCTCATCTTCATTGTGTGTGACCACTGAGTGTTCTGCAGACACAGCTCTTAAACCTCATGCAAAGTCTGTCCCCAAACAGTTCAATTTGTAAGAGTTTGTGCATCAGCTGACTTACATGAATCAGCTGACTTGTGGTTGGAAAATCAAATAGTGAGATATATGTACACATAATTAATTATGCATCATATATCATATATAGTACACATAGTATAGTGTATGTTAAATGACTTGTTAAGCACTCCCTCTAACCAACTATTTTTATTAGGGTTTCTATTGCTGTGAAAAGACCATGACCTCAGCAACTCTTATGTAGAAAAGCATTTAATTGAGGCTACCTTACTGTTTCAGAGGTTTAGTCCATTATCATCATGGCAGAAAGCAAGGCAGCATACAGGCAGACATGGTACTGGACAGGTAGCTAAGAGTTGCCTTGATCTACCGGCAATGCAACAGGAAATGAACTGTGTCCCACACTGAATGTAGCTTGAGCATATGAAACCTCAAAGCCTGCCCCCACAGTGACATACCTCCTCCAACAAAGCCATGCCTCCTTTGGCAAGGCCATACCTCTAACAGTGCCACTCTCTATAGGCTAAGCACTCTAAACACAAGAGTCTATGGAGACCATGCCTATCCAGACCATCACAAGTTATTAAAACTCCTCTACTTGTGGAAAGGATTGTGAAGTATAAAGGAAGATGGTAGTACACATATAGTAGGAAAAAGCAGTAACACTGAGTGAAGACTTTAGAAAGCCTTCAGTGATCCTAGGCCCAAGTATTTCAGAACTGGTTTTACTTAATAAAAAAAAAAAAAAAAAAAAAAAGACAAAAAGGGGGGAGGGGAAGCTAGTATGCATTAGTGAGGTTGTTTTTATGAATTAAATTAATTAAACCATGTAAAATGTCTTGTGTGTCATAAAAGCAACATGCTGGATGCATTGATTAATGGGAACCTTTAAAAATTTTCCAAAAGATAGCTGCTAAATCCCTTGAAGGATTTTTAAAAAGGCCATGTAAATTATTTATTACTCTTGCTTTCAGTTAAAAACAGAGTTTTCTCAACTCTGAACCCTGCAGTGTATGCACAGACATGGTATATGCCTGGATCAACCATTCTTAATTCTGAGATTCCCATTCTTGATTGAGATTCCCATTCTTAATTCTAAGATTCCCATTCTTAATGCTATGATTCCCCCGCCCTTGCTAAAATGACCAAATCATACCAAGCAAATGCTTCTGAAGCCCCACAGTCTGGTGCTTAATCTTCAGCTTTGGGAATAAGAGTGGCTTTACTGAATCATTATACTGAATCATCACACAGTTTAGCATTTTGCCACACACTGACTACCTTATCACACCATAACAAAACCATGAGGCAACTCTCATAGCCCTTCTATTTTCAAGATTTCTAGACCCTGGGGAGTTCATGAAGGTTGTCCCTAGAAAGTTGCAGTCAGTGAACAGTAGAGTTCACTGTTATTTCTGTGAATGGGCAGTTGATCCCTGGAATGCAGTATTCCAGGTTTCTCAACCGTTGTGCTACTAACAGTCAGGACTACAGAGTTCTTGGTCTTACAAACAGTGTATTTTGTGGGATACTTAAGAGGATCCATAATCCCCTAGCAACTGGATCCCAGTAGCATTCCTGGCCCCAGTGTAGCAACCAAATCTGATTTCAAAGATGGCCAAATGTCCCCTTGTGGGCAGTCACCCCAAGTTGGGAATCCCATATTCACATATAGAAGCATGGCTAGAATTCTTGGAACTCACTTAGATCATTATTGAACTTTGGCCCCCAAGCTGAAGCTACCTCATAGACTTTACAGGAGGAAGCCAGCTTTTTTCTTTGTTTGTCTTTTTGTGTTTGGTTTGGTTTGGTTTTCCGAGACAGGGGTTCTCTGTGTAGCTCTGCCTATCTCTGCCTCCTGAGTATTGGGATTAAAGGCATACACCACCACCTCCAACAGAAGCCAGCTTTTTCACTGTTCACAGGAAACAGCTTGCTTTAGAGCAGGGGAAGGGTGAGATCCTTTCTGAATAAACCAGGATATAGTGTGCACATTAGGGTGTGGTGGATGGAATACTAGTCAGGGAGTATTGTAGGGTGGAGGAGCAGAGAGTGGGCTGATATTCTGAAGAGAGGTACAGCTGACACAAGAACATAGCAGATCCCAGCTCCTGTCCCATACAATGACAGTTCACAGGCCTGATTTAAACCCCATTCCACCACTAGCAACTCTCAGAAACTGGGCCATGTATTCAGTCTAAATGTTTCTGTTTCTTCGCTTACAAAACATAAGCACTTGCTATTTTGTACCTTATTATGGTGGCAAGAGTTCCTAAAATCTGTCTGACACATCATAGAAAGTATCCACTAGACTTTTGCCACTTGTCCTGTCCGTTGGGTCTGAAGCTGTGGTACTTACTAAGTGGCTATGAAAACTGGGTCTGGACTCAGGCTGCCCAGTATAAACCCTACATGGCCATGTGTTTTCTGTGTGATCCTAACACAGCAGCTCAGCCTGGGAGAGCCTCCAGCCTCCATGTCCTCATCCTAGGCTCAGCTCTATTCTCCCAGAGTTAATCTTTTTGAATCCCAAGGTGATCAGATCTCTGCTCAGTGCTGTTAGCATTTGTAGCAGGATGGCATTTGCCCTTAGCATCTTTTCTTCCCTGCAAAGTACTGAAGACTCTGATTACGATCAGGGCAGAGTGGTACCCTCCTAGCGCTGAGAGGGCATCTCTGTCTGTGCCCCTAGTTTCTGGTGACTTGTGGGCAATCTCCTCTGTTGTTCTTTAGCTTGTAGTCCTTCATCCTGCTCTATCTTCATCTTCCTATGGAATCCTTCCTGTGTCTATGCTTCACCCCTCTCCAGAAACCCTCCTTATAGACTAAAAACAGTGTGGCTGTAAAGTCACCTGAAATTCTCCAAGCTTTGCCTAGGTGTATTGTTATTATCCCCAGTATTAAAAAGAATAAAGTGGGATGGTGCTGGCCGAGTGGGGATTTGGCATCTGCTAACAGGACTTCATTTCCCCCATCTAGGTTAGCCTCTCTCCATCAAACAGAGACCTGCTGCTAAAGTTTTCAAAAGATCCCTGTGTTGTGAGATTTGAGCAAACTTGATCTTCCAGGTTTAACTTAAATATTGTTTCCATTTTGAAGCCTGTCATGTGGGTGTACCACAAAGTGCATTTGCTTCCCACACCCCCAAGCCCTGGGTGGAGGTATGTATGCAGTAACAGAAAACCAGTTAGAAAGAGGGAGCTTGAAATGGATCCTGGGCTCTGGGCCTATGCAGAGACAAAGCAGGGTGTAAGTAAAACCATTATTTCTCCCTCCTGATCAAAGGCAGCATGCTGGCCCTGCCCCCTTCCCCACCACCCAGAAAGCAATTAACACAGCCTGGCGGCTCCTTGGTGGTGACAAGGATTCTCAGCTCAGGACCAATTCTGACTTGTGGCAGTTGAAAGTAGGGGTTCCTTGTGTTCCCAGGTTGAGAAAAATGCAGGTTTATGTATGACAATATATTGTGGAATATAAGCTCATCTGGAGCAGCATGCACACCAACTAAACATGTTGACAGGTGACTCTCTTCATCTGCCTTTGGTGACAAGTGAGATCAAAATTTAGCAGCTGAGCCTAAAAGGTTAAAATTGTAGCAATCAAGTGGACTCAGAAAGATTTTACAACCACCCATAATCTTTCTAAATGTAGATTCCAATTCCTCTGGGGCCTAGGAGGAGCCTGCAGGTCTGCATTTCTGACAAGCTCCCAGGTAGAGTTGCCAGATTTAAAAAAAAAAAAAAAAAAAAAAAAGAGGAAGGAAAAGCAGAAGGACTGTACAGCTAGACTTGTGTGCCCTGTGCTTTTCTGGCAACTACTGCCAGATGACATTCATGCTGCTGGTGTGAGGACCACACTTTGAATGGCAAGAGTGTATATTATAAAAAAACATGAATGTCTGATGAAAAGGCAAGGCCAAGCTAGTGGATGAGCATCTGGTACAATTTAGAAACCAGCTCATGGTTTACAGGATCATCACACTGCAAAATGTAACTGGCTACAGACAGAAACAAAGCAATAGTAGCAAAGAGCAAGCCTCTGTCTTCATAAACAGGTTCCTTGTTTTCTTAAGTATTACAATCCTGGGGGCCAGTGGGGTATTGCTATTTACTTTATGTACTTAGCCATACATTGGATTGGTAAGTCCACAGTGAAAGTTATGCCTACAAAAGCAAAAATCATTACAGAACTCAAAAATAATACCAAAATACTGAGAGCATTCTGTCAGTCTGTCTCTTTCTGCCTCTAAAATGAAGATGCTACCATAGCCTTGCAACCTGGCCCCCTGACAGGTGATCTGCAGGGACTAGTGGGGGCATCATTTGCAATGACATTTGACATTCAAAGCCAAGACTTTTTGTCTTTGAAGGGGAAGAAATATTCCAGCTCTTTAGAGGATATGGGGCCACCAGAACAGCCACTTTTAGATGACCTGCAGTTTGTCCTAGGAAGGGAGCATAGCCTGAATTTATCCAAGCTCTTACTGCGGAAGGGGTTGCCACTGTAGAGAATCAGCTCCTCTGAGGACTTCTGCCATGTGCAGCAGAAGACACAAATCCCAGGGCGCTGCACATGGTGAAGATCTGCTTTGTAGGATCTGGCTTTCCGAGCCCCCTTTGTTTTGTTCTATTTTAAAACACAGCAAGGTTGCCTACATTCCAAGTCTTCCTTGCCTGCATTCTATAATGAAAAGCATTTCCTTCCTGCCCATCCACAGCAGAGATTGGGCTGAATCTTGTATATACTGGTTTGAGTCATGATTTTAGTAAACTTGATTTAATTGGGGGCGGGGAGGAAGCTCACACTTTCCCATCTTGAACAGTACTGCTTGCTTTATTCTTTCAGTATGTGTTAAGCACCTACTGTGAGTCTAAAGGGCAGAACCTCTCTGCCCCCCAGCTCCCACTCTGCCTCTCTGGTCAGGACTCAGCTCCAGGCCTCCTACAGTGATTTTTATGCTTCTCTTCGGCAGCAACAAGCCCCTGGTGCTCTGTGCATGTGCCCTTTGTGTGTATCTACAACATATGTACATTTGTGCACTAAATGTAGTGTGCACCACGTCGTATGATGAGGTTCCTTATATTTGTGTTACTTTTCCTCACAGTTCTTCTGGGTAAGCCATCTCCTTCAGAGCACCTCATTGTTTTCTAGTGGCCACAAGAAGTATTCTTGTTATATAAGGACTCCCCCAATAAGGCTAACTTTACTGTTCACGGTTACTAAATATTTAAATTGCTGGGGTTGTTTGTGTGTTTGTTTCTGTTTTTCAAACAGGGTTTCTATATGTAGCCCTGACTGTCCTGGAACTCCCTCTGTGGACCAGGCTGTCCTCAAAATTGCAGAGATCTGCCTGCTTCTGTCTCCTGAGTGCTGGGATTAAAGGTGTAGGCCACCACTGCCCAGCTTAAATTGCTGTTCTTTATGTGACAGTTAAGATTGACGTAAGCACTTTAATATATATGCAAGTATTTTTTTCCACAATAGAAACCCAGGATATCAATTTTCCAAGTGAGATAGATATGATAAATAGATGAGAACAGGGTCGTTTGCTTGGAAAATGCATTCTGATTGGTGTCTTGGGGTTTTCAGCCCATACTCTCCTGTTGGGATTAACTCAGGATCCACATCCACCCACCATATTTAGACACCACTGACTGACACTTTTAAGTCTAGAGTCAAACTGCATAGATAAGAACTTTTTAAATTTATAATATTTAAATGCCTTGAAATGGTTTGGACTTCAATGAACAAAAAGTAGAAAAGAGAAGAATAAAGAGGATTTCTCTAACAGATTTAAAGAAACTCTAAATAGAACCAAGCTTCAATCTCCCAAGGAGAAAAAGAGACTCATTCTTCTTGGGGGTAAACAAAAGCTACTTTTAAAAAGTTCCCAGCTAAGCCAACTCCAGCAATGACAAAAAAAAAAAAAAAAAAAAAAAAAAAAAAAAAACAAAAAAACAAAAACAAAAAAAAAAAAAACCAAAACCAAAAAACTAGTCATATATTGTGTGTTGTGTTAACATGAATTTTGATTTGATTCTTTTAAAGATTTATTTATTTATCTCATGTAGTGTTCTGCATGCATGTGTGCCTATATGCCAGAAGAGTGCACCAGATCTCATTATAGATGGTTGCCAACTACCACGTGGTTGCTGTGAATTGAACTCAGGACCTGTGAAAGGGCAGCCAGTGCTCTTAACCCCTGAGCCATCTTTCCAGCCCTTGATTCAATTCTTAAATGAAATGTATATGGGTTAATCATCAGAATCAAAAGATTCTGCCCTACACTTCTGTCTTTTGGTTATTTTAGTCAAAACTCATTTATGCATGGTATGCAAAGACTTTGCAGATAGAATAAAAATTCCATTTTTATTGTAGCACTAAATAATCAAGGAACTGGTCTGTTTCAAGGTAGAATATTCTGGATCATTTAAGTAGATATGAGGAGGAGGTTGAAGCTGAGGGTATATATACTCAGTGAGAGAGCATGTGTTCTATATTGCTAAAGCCTGGATTTGATTCATAGCACTGAAGGAGAAAGAAAATGGGAGAGGAAGGCAGTTGGGGGTACTGTGGAAAGACAAAGAAGAAAGGTATAGAAGAAAAGGTGGTCAGAGAATTCCAAGCAAAGACAAGGAAGCCGAGGATGGCGCCCTAAGCCAGAGGCCATAGGTGGCCTCTAGAAGCTGAGATTGACTCTTAGCCAACCACCAGTCCCCCAAAGTCCTGCAACCACATGGGACAGAATACTGCCAATGACCTGAGAAAGATAGAAAGGAGATTCATTTCCTGAGTTCCAGAAAAGGTGGCAGTCCAGCTGACATGTTGTCTTTGGCCTTGTGAGACCCAGAACAGACATATAGCTGAGCCACACTATGCCCAATTTCTGTCCTGCAGAACTTGGGTGTGGGTAGTAAATGGTGAGGTGGCAGAGTTAAGCTCCTAAATATGTGGTCATTTTTATGACAGCAACAGCAAAGTAGTACACAAAGTTGGGCTATCATCTTTGTGTTAGACAGAGCAGAAATGTGTTGTTAGATGGGATGGCACATTTTCCCTCCCTCCAGCAACTAACGCAGGGAAGGCCAGGGTTATGCTGTGAAGCAAAGCAATGTGTCTAAGTGTATCCAGTATAGTAGTGGGTGTTTGTGCACCATATTCTTAACAGTGGCTTTATAAGAACTGATGATTTTATTATTTTATTATTGCTTTATTATTAAGTGTATCTAGTAAGGGTTGTGAAGTTCAAAGATGTTAGGTCCTTGGACAGAGAACAAGTGATAGGACTGAGACTCAAGCTTGCATCTGTAGGAACACAACACTCAGAATATGGTACACCACCCCAGTAAGTATGAAACAAATGTCTTCCCATAACTATTGCGAACACTCACCATCAAGAATGCCTTTTGTCACATGAAGCCTTCAACCTTGTTTTAAATCTCTTGGAATATTATACCATCGAATTCTGAACAAGGAGGTCAACGAAACAGATTTCCAGCTTCCTTCCCCAGGCTCTTCAAGTTGAAGATAGTGTATACTCTCACTGGGGGCACAGGGGTCCCTTCAACTCTAGATTGGGTCAAAGATTGTGCCTTCCTCCCACCAACTGCTCGATTCCATGGGTAAAAGCTGTCATGGAGACATGCATATACCTTGCACATGGCATCAGGAGCCAAAAGGAATGTCAACTAAAATAGTTGTTCAACATTACTGTCATTTTATCTCAGTAAGGAGGGGTTTTCTGTGCTGACATTACCCTTATAAGAGTATAATCTTAGATTCAGACAGGGAAGGTCTAACTATGAGACATGCACCACCTTCCCCGCATTCATGCCTGCATTTGGGTACGTAAAACATAGGAACTGGGATTTTGCCCTGTGACAGTTTGTCCTGGAAGCTGAGTTTGCAGTAATGAACAAAATGAGCTCTTTATCCAGAGATCTTTCAAGCTAGTGAAGGAAGATTAGAAGAGCCACCAGGTGCAGATCAGTGCTGGAGGGCATCTGGATGCCAGAGTTAGACCCTGGAGCTGGGAGGTAAAAGGAAAATAAGTGTTTGCCAGGCACTTAGAAGGTAGGGAAGAATGTCATGATATATATTGAATATATACATATATATGTATGCATATGATATATATATATTTATGTTTTCATGTATGTCATATGACATACATGAGAGCATATAAATGTCCCTGAACATATCTAGACCACAGAGCATGAAGAGGCAGAATAGCCAAGGCCAAAGAAAACAAACAATTTACAAAAAGTTCCAAGCAAAACTCCTGTCAACTCCAGAAATAACAAAAACCAGGCGCATAATATGTATTGTGTTGATATGGATTTTGATTCCGTTTTTAAATGCATTGAATAGAGGGTAACAGGCAGAATTCTAAAGATGTTGCCATTTCCTCTGAGGATAAAGAGTAGAAAAAGTGGTCTACTAGTAAGAAGAGAATGGGTTTCCATGAAAGGGAATATGCAAAGAAACACTGAGCGATGAGCGGCATGGCTGTAAAGCCAGTGCTGCACAACTGCCCTGGGGCGGGAGAGCAGGGTCCATGTGGAAGGGCTAGTGGAGGTAGAGATGGCAGGATGGTGTGTGGTGGTGATGTATAAGGGGTCCATCGTATGCGTGCTGGGGAAGACAGCAGGACTGCAGCGATATGGTTTGTTATGAGGTCGAATGAGAGAGTCCAGTCCAGGCCATTGGCCAACAAACAGGTTTTCCTTCAGGGGCGGGGGGGGGGGGGCAGCTCTGCAGTTGGCTTCTTGGGGATTTCAGAGCAGGTTATACTCCTCTGTGTTGTTTTGAATTTGATGACAGAAGAACAAAAACTTTCAAGAAAACAGAGCCCAAATCCTCACAGAAATGGGAAGATACAGTTTCAAATGCTGTGTTTTCCATGACTTGATGTTTTTGTTTGTTTGGGTTTTTTGTTTTTTGTTTGATTGTTTTGTTTTGAAAGTTTGTTTGTTGAGAAAACCTGTAGAGGATGGCAGGTACAACATAATCTATGAGGCTCTGGAAGGCTCAGGACAGCTATAATCTGTCTATCTGTCCTATGTGACCAGAGGCATGGTGATGTCTTGACAGGTGTCCTGATTCTTGGCTTGACATGTCACAGCAGGGTTGCCAGTCAGCTCGAGTCAGCAGGTCAGCCAGCTTGGTGGCCTTTGCTTGGCTGCACACCTGTGGCTGCTATCACCCCGTAGCTAAGCATTATCACACACTGATAGGTGGAAGCTACTCAGATGGTTCTCCATCTTCTTGTGACTTAGTGTGGGGGTGGAGGGGTTTGTGAGTCTGTGGAGAAAATGCATTCAATGTGAAATAGTGATGTACAGCCGTCCTCTGCTTTGGCCTGCCTTTTTTTTTTTTTTTTTTTTTTTTTTTCTTTCTTTTTTTTCTTTTTTCATTTCTCTTCTGATACTAGCAGATGGAGTTTCTTTAAAGTTATGTTTGGCCTCTGCAATTCCAGAGTTTGTCCTGCAGCCTGTTCTGTATTGTTGGCTAAAGTCAATAAGTTGGAGTCTGCTTTCTCCAGGTTTGCTCCCTCTGTGAAAGATATTCATGTTGGGGGCCACCATTTTTAGATCAATGATGAGCTCATGATGTAGCTTAACCACTGAGTCTTAATTCTTTAACATTCTTTGAAATTGGAAGACAAGACAAGAAAGCATGGAGTGTCACGGGCTGCCTGGCCACAGCATGAAGGAAACTCTACCTTAAGGTAAAGACAAAAGAAGAGGGAAGTGGGCAAGGGCAGTTGGGGGTGGATACAAATTTCCAGAGACATCTTCTGAGACCCCGAATTCTTTCATAGAGCAACTCAGCCTCTTTTTCAGTGATTTAGCTACAGAAGTCAATCCAATACCGTTGCTTATTACCCAGAATAGAATTGCATCCATTATTAAGTCCTAATTCAAGTCAGTTTAGCAAATATATGCTGAAATGCGTGCTGGGAGACACCTCAAAAAAAAAAAAAACAGAGAAAATGTAAGGTGTAGTGTAGGCATAGAAATAATGATAACAAATATGATTCCATTTGAGGGGCATTTTCCCTCTTTTGATGTTCCCTAGTACTTTACATTCATTATTTTTTTAGTTGAATATATTTTTTAAAATTAATTTTTATTTAAATTAAAAACAATTTTAGTTTACATACCAACATAGTTCCCTTTCCCTCCCATCCTCCCATTCCCCCCACCAGTCCCCTATTCTACTCCCCATCCATTCTTCAGAGAGGGTGAGGCCTCCCATGGGGGAATCATCAAAATCTGTCACATCATTTGGAGCAGGGCCTAGGCCCTCCCCTATGTGTCTAGGCTGAGAGAGTATCCCCTTCATAGGGAATGGGCTCCCAAAGCCCATTCATGAACTAGGGACTAATACTTGTTCCACTGACAGAGGCCCCATAAACTGCCCAGGTCCCCAACTGACACCCACACTCAGGGGTCTGGTTTGGTCCTATGCTGGTTCCAGGGCTGTCAGACTAGGATCCGTGTGCTCCCACTTGCTCAGGTCAGCTGTTTCTGTGGGTCTCTCCGCCATGGTCTTGACCCCTTTGCTCATCACTCCTCCCTCTCTATTACATGTATTATTTCATTTGACTCTTTGAACAAATCTTTGTGTTAGAGTATCTGCTTTTTCCACAGAAGGAAACTTTGATCTAGAGATTTAATAAATTAAATAATAATAAAATAATGATACAGGTTATTAGTAACTGTTACTGATAGAGGTAGGCTCTAAGCTCTGATGTACTATTTACAAAGTCTGGATCTTTCCCAATTTACTGTCTTGCCTCCCTCTCTCAGGTAACTCATACTCTGTTCAAGGAGACAAAAAGGAAATACTTTGTATAATCAGGGCAGTTATTAACACACACACATACACATACACATACATACATGCATGCATGCATGTACACATGCACATACACGCCAAGGGCATGATAATAAGAGAAATGGGACCACATAGCTATCAGAGTACAGCTAAATGGATCAGAGCAGGGATTTACTGAGTTGCCCTAAAGAACTAGAATGGCTAGATGGAGTGGCCTGAATATATAGACAAGAAAGAAATGAACCTATCAGAATTATCATCCTACTAGGGGAGCAAAGAGTAAGACGGCAGGGAGGGATTATGGGAGATATGCATGTTAGCACTATTCCATTGCATTTCCCAACACCCAGACCATCCCTGCTGGGTGGTGGGTGGGAACGTGGAGCACAGAATACAGTTTTTACTTCCTATGAAACTGCCATCCCATTGAGAATTAGTGCAATGAGTCCCTTAGTCCACTGCCTTCAAATGGCTACTTGGGCCAACACCCCAAATTTTTGGATCATGCCATGCTTTTTTTTTTTTTCATCACAGACTGTCCTCAGTTGTGCTCTTCAGTCATTTTCAAGCCTTTGCTCATATATTTAAGCCAGTGCTTCTGAGGGAGAGGACTGTACTTGCTGTGCATACTCTTTCCCACTTTTGCATGGCCCAAAGCCATTGCAAATGAAACTAGCTTTCACAGTCTAACCACATCTCCCTGCAGTTCCCACAAGGAAAGTTTAGATTGGTCAAAAAGTTGTCAAGCACTTGGGTCTATATAGGTGAAATAATCTCAGGGACCCCTAGTTTGCAGGTCTAACTACTTTGGAAACTGCCCCTTTGGAGATGGATTTCCTCTTTGCTTTTTTGGTAAGTCCAGCGTTAGAATCTCTCAGATTCAGGATCAGGCCTGGATGAAAATGCCATGATATCGATTTACATTTGTCTATTTGACCTGAACTCACCAAGGCCCTGGATAAAAGAGCTGAGCTACATCATATACATGAAGGACAACCTGCACACTGGAGTTGTAGGAACTTGAAATACAGTCCTAGCTCCATCTTTACTTGTGGTTTGAGCATGTTTTTCAGCTTTCTGAAGTCGAGGCTCCTCGTGTAAAACATGAGCACAATAGTAGAAGCTGTCTTGTAGATTGTCTGAAAGGAGCAAACAGAGAAGGGCTTAGCCAGTCACCTGTCATAGACTTGTCAGCTGTGAGCAGGTTTCCCATGACTGATATCCAGGTCCCCACTGGCCACGTTCATCCCTCGGCTCACATTTTTTCTTGTGTGCAACCTAGGTCTTATTCCATGCAGCACCTTGGGCCCTTGACAAAGCAGAATCTTGCAGAGAAAGACCACCTGGTTTCAGAGCTAAGGTGGCTTGCCTGGGTAGCTTCTGGAATTGAGTAAAAGTGCCCATTGAAAGAAGTGGCCTTAGTGAGATAGAGTCACCTTTATGTACTGGCTACAGAAGCCTTACAAGCATTTCCAACCTACATGCCACAAGGAACTGTAGGACCAGTATAGCTATAGCTCCTTTTTTTTAAAAATAGAAACCAAAAATTTAGATTTGTTTGTTAAATCTCACATTTTTTACAAAAGTACTCTGATTTGAATTATTACAAACACTGTGCAGACCCATAGCCTGTATGCCAGGAACAATCATAGGACTTTGATTTACAGCCTCTGTCTTAAAAACTAGCCAGGACTGTGGTAGGAAGTCTCTGAACGGGGCCTGCATAAGAGATCCTATGACAAGGATGTGACACAAAGAGTTGGCAGGGGTGAAGTATGTTCCAGGAAGCATCAAAAAATGTAGTGAAGAACAGGGCAGAAAGAAAAAGGCAAGCAATGAAGGGGAGTTGTCAAATTCTGTCAGTAGCTGATACCTGCAGATTGGCCTGCCGGGAAGTTCCAGGGAACTTGTGACATGTTAGCCTGAGTATCATCCATCAAAATATCAAGGATCTGGGATACCAGTCGCTGGCTGAGCTCTGTTCTTGGAGGAGAAGATAGGCCAAGAGAAGGGCATCTTTGGTGTCAGGAGAAAGGCAGAGGGAGGCAGAATTGGCCCTACATTTGTGAGTTGTCAAAATCTCCCTGCACTGTGGCAGGAAAGGCAGATGGCAAAGGTCTTTACACTGCCAGTCTGAACCATCAGATGAGGCTTCCAACATCTGTCTCTGGTCTCCTTTCTGTGCCAGAGCAGGAGCTGGAGAAGAAAGATATGGAAGCTGCTGGCAGGAATGCCCACTGCTGGGCTTGCCTCTCAAAGCTCTGCCTGTCAATTATGGAGAGATCTGCACCATTCCATTGTCCCTCATTATCTTCCATCAGGGTCTCTGGGGACAGCCCAGCACCCGTTTTCTGCAGAGTGGTTCAAATTGTTTTATGTCTTCTTAGCTGCCAAGTACAATGTCATAAGCAATAAATAAATAAATTGTTGGCCTATATGGAAAGCATATTTTGTCCAGATGCGTCCTTGAAACTTCATCCTGAAACATGAAAGTCAGATTGGAAACTGCACTCTAAGAGCTTGGAGAAAGTAGGCTCACCGGAAAAGCAATTTGATTGGCAGGTGCTACTACCCAGCACCCAGTCCATGTCCTGCCTACAGGCCAGGACATCTGTCTTCTGAAAAACAGAGCTTGTACATGCTACGTGTGGGTGGCCCAGCTGGAAGATCTGGTTCAAAAGGGGAATGAAGCTTTGGACATTGCTTAGCTAGGGCCAGAGACCTTGAGTCCCTTGGCCACCTTCTGAGAGAGTAGTGGGAGTTCAGCAGGGCTCAGGTCAGCAGCTTTTGCTGGGTTGCAAGCTGTTTTCAACTACCTCAACTTTCTTGGATGCACAAGTCAAGACTGAGATATGTAACCAGGGATGAGAATAACTTAAAATCACAAAGAAAAGTAGTTAGCCCTAAGATCATGTAGCCACTCTTAAGACAGGGGTGAGTGGGCAGGCAGGAGATCCAGGGGAGAAGAAATCACATAGCACTCACCACTGGTGACTGGATCTGCCTGTGCCAGCTGGCTGCAAATACTTTCAACTGCCCTCTTTATTGCTTTTTAAATGGCAAGCTTATAAAATGTTGGATAGACTAGAGATGAATGAGTATAAAAGTTAAAGTTCCCTTCAGCATCCCTAGCCTCCCTCCCAACCCCCATTTACTGTGGCAATTCCCAAGACTCACACACAGATGTGTGCACATACACATACTTTATTAAGCTATGCTACAAAAATTATTTATTAGTGTCTCTCTTCACATCAGTGCAACCTTGGCCATTGCTTGAGGTGTCATTTATATAGGTTACAGTAATCCCTTGACAAGTTTCAGGTGGCTTCCTCGAAGGTCACTCCCCCAAATGCAAACCTATTGTCACCCAATGCAAAAGGTCAGAAGCACATACCATCAGTATTATTGATAGTAGAAGTAATCTTTTATCATCCTTCCACAGAGTTCAATAAATTAAATTTGAGTAAAACATTATAGAAAGAAGATTTTGATGTGAAGTATATAGGAGTATGTACAATATAATGACATCCAGGAGATGAAATAGTGAATTTAAGGAAAACTAAAGATGCTGCTTTCATAATTAATTACTTTTTCTAAAGGAATTCCTTCACCTACTTCTATGTAGGCATGTATATGTTTGTGTGTGTGTGTGTGTGTGTGTGTGTGTGTGTGTGTGTGTGTGTGTCTGCCTGCCTGCCTGTCTGTCTGTCTTAACTCTAGATGGTGAGGAATAGGCCACAGTATCTTGTTCCAATTCTGACACTTTCTAGGATACGACCTGTGTTGATATGCTTAACTCTTTCTGTGCCTCTTATTCCTCATTTCTTGATGACAATGACAACCACTCACTTGAACAGTAAAGAGGACTGGAGAAGGGAATGCCCTAGAAGCCCTCTTACCTGACTGCAGATGTCTTCAGGCAGGGAGCAGAGAGCCAAAGCAGACAAGAGAGGCATGTGTGTAGTCAGCTCCTGGTCCAAGGGGACAAAGACCTTCACAGATGCCAGCTATCTTCTCTTCTCTCAGCCAGGTAGTAGGGGAAAATCCTGGAAAACAAAACAAATGGAGGATACTTTTTGCAGTCAATAGTCAGCTGAAATTGTTCCAAAATGTCTTAGAGGTTGTCACAAACCATCAGCTGGACCATAACCAGAATCTGATTTCCAGTTGTGAATGATAAATAAACACAGGCCACTGCCCTTCGTGGATGTAGCTATTTTTTTTAACCCATGCAGATGTGTCCTATTTACATTGAAGCTGTCATACAAGTTAGTAAAGGCCTAAAGGATCTGAAGGAGGGCGGGCCTTCTGCTCTGGAGTGTTCACAGGAGAGGGAATAGCCCTGCTCCTCTGTGGTCCTAGGGGAGATATGAGAAGATCTAGCTCTCCTGGGCCAGCAGCAGCATCTGCTGACTGAGCAGACATTGGGTAATGCACAGGAGCAGGGATGATGAGATGGGAGACGGCTGGCATTGCTATAATTTTGACAGTTTTGCAGTCTGTGAAAAGTCTTGAATTTTAAACGGATGTGAAAATCCCCTCATTTGGTACAAGCTTGTGCATGGCAGATTGAGTCTGAATTGAAACACCAATTAGAGAGTACTGGCTGCTCTCTCTTTTCCCTGAGTGTGAGGTTTCCTTGGCAAAATACTTGTTTGGCTATAATTTTCAGATTCACCCCTCACTGGCCCACGCCTATGGGCTGTTAGAGGGAGGATTTGGAGGTCTGAACCTCAGAGCGGAAATAAAGGAGAGGTTTTCAGGTTCATTTCATGTACTACAGAGACCAGGATTTGGCCAGATGGGAAGGCCTTCTCAGGGTCCCTCGGCCCAGACTGAAGACTAGAACCCAGAATCCAAAGCCTCCACAGTGTGATTTCTGCTAGACTTGGTCCTTTCCACATGACATTTGTCTGATATGATCCATGTGGAGAGGAAAACATCAGTAATTTAAATGCACTTTAAAAAGCCTTATGGTTAGTCAGTCCCTCTTAGGTGGGAAGATACTCTTAATGGCATGGTGGGAAGATGCTTTGGGTCTAGGAGAGCAATCTGGGTTCTGACCCCATAAAGGACCTGTGGAGTCCAGCAGCATCCTGGGATGCACAGAACACAAGCACAGGCCTTCCCTTCACAGTAGCAAGGACAGAATGCACACAGTGTACTCTGAGGGACCAGGACAAGCATGTGGAACAGGGCTGGAAGAGAAGGTACCGGGGCATCATTCTTCACTCTACCTGCAAGGTTTCCAGCACACTCTATCTGCTATGGGCCTGGAAGGGGCAAATAGGTTCTCTCTTCACATGGATCAGTCACCCCTTATTCTAATTGAAATTTAACTAAGCACCTGTTTCTTGCCAAGTCTTTGCATCAGGTAAGTAAGAAGTAAATACAGAGCAGTTGACAACATTCTGTCCACAGGAAAAATCAGATCCAGACACTAATGGGTAAATAAACAAGTTAGTCCATTTCAGATAGTGGCAGGCTGGGGTGAAAAGACTAAAAACAAGAATATACTCTCTCAGATAAAATCTCCCAAAAGTCTGATGTGAAGAGACTCAGACTGGGAAGGAGCCAACACAAATGAAGTTCAAACTGAGGGATGGGTGGTGTGAGTGAAACAGGAGAGGCAGGCCAAGCTTTCAGGCTAAAGCAACCCTACATATGATGTTCTAGATGAGCTAGGGAGCTATGGAGGATTGTAAGCCAGAGAGTGCTGTGCTGACCAAGGAAGGAGACAGAGAGCATGGTCATTGCCATACCCGGAGATGGCATTTCAGGAGTGGGATTGGTGCTCCCTAGATGGTGGCCACCTTGAATTCCACAAGGCCTTTGGCTTTAGGGTGACAATAAAATGGACAAAGCTGACAGGCAGCCAGCACAATCCTTAATTTCATCCTAAGGAAGCCAAGGGAGTAGCCAGTGGGCAATTGAGGGGCTGGTCCAGATGTGGAGTGCTGTTTTCTCCCCTGCCTGCCTCTCTACCTCTGTAGCTAGCTACACATCGCCCAGTGGCTCTGATGTGAAAATCTGCTCCCCATCAGACATCTCAGAGAGCACTTTTGCAGTTTATTTTCAGTAGCTTGTTAAAAGGCAGCCACCTTGAATGACTTCTGCTTGACAGACATCTTAGCATTGTCACCACTTGTTCTAAAGAGCAGTGGCACATGAGAGAGGTACCTTTGCTCCATGGGAAATGAGAAGGACAGTGTAGAGCTAATCCCCAGTGCGAGAATTCAGGGTCAGCTTGGTCCTTGACTATGACCTTGACCAAGTTCCATTTGCTCCCCTCTGGGCCTGCACTTCTTCATGTGTAGAGAGTATGGGACATAATCTTAAAGTGAGATAATTTTGAACTAAGCCAGTTAAACAAGTTATCCATTGTACACCGTCTCGGGTTTAAATATGCAAATGAGTACTGACAGACTCCAAGACAGAAGTGGATATACTCTCCTGTGTGTCCCTGCAGGTGATCACACATGTGCATCTCCAGGTGGCCATGGAATGCTAAACTGGAGTTAGATGGCACCTTTCAGAGCTTATGCCCCTCAGGACAGTCTCAGGAGCTGGTCTGTGAAATGATCCTGAGGTTCTATGGTCTGTTGTGTCCACAGTAGCATGGAGAGGCAGACACCCTGTGTCTCAGCAGTGTGGCCTTCCACCTCTGTCTCCTCTCCTCACCCCAGTGACCCACAAAGGCCATCTTGGAAGGAGCTAGACCTGTCTGTTTCTTAAGCCACTTGAAGCTCAAGTGAGCTCTCTCCCCACAACCCCCAATGGGAAATTATTCCTGTCCCCTACATAAGTCATGAAGGCATGATTCTCAGGCAGGCATGATACAGGCATGATTCTGAGGCAGGTATGATACAGGCATCACTCTCAAGCAGGCATGATATAAACATGATTCTCAGGCAGGCATGATACAGACACGAGTCTCTCAGGCAGACTGCCTCTAGGCCCCTCACTTCCTCTAAGGGGCTTTCCTTGGTCCTTTCTTTACAGTTGCTTTCACTTTCTGCATTCCATCTTGTTCATGAGTTATACTCCTCTGCCCAGTGATAGCCACACAAACTAGAAGTCATTTTTAGTTGGCTGCCAGAGGCCTGCGCCTGCCACCTACATAGCAGTAGCTTCCACATGTGCTTTCTGCTGGCTGTGGAGCACTCTTCTGCACTTGGCAATGCAGAAGAAGGAGTGTGGGAATTACTCAGGGCGGCTAGGCAGCATGCCCTGAAGGGATCGACCATGTTGGTGTTCCATCTGTATAGATGAGGATTCTGGAGTTTGGTCAGCTTTGGCAGCTCTCCAGAAGTGTCACAAGAAGCCTAGTCAAGTCTGTACATTCAGCTATGGCACTGAGTTATCCCATGGGTTTTATCTCATCATTGTGGAGAAGGACCTAACAGAAACAGATTTAAGAGAAGAGCATATGGACTCATGGCTGCAGAAGCTCTGGCCATCATGGAGTCTGAGGCATGGTAGGACATCTCCATGGCAGCAACTATCATGGAAGCTTTTCACATGCTGGAGAACCAGGAAGTGGAAAAAGAAGGAGAAGTATGGCTGTAGCTTATGTCTTAAACCCATCCCCAGAGACTAGCACCGGCCAGCAAGGCCCATGTTCCAAAAGTTTTATAACCTTCTAAAACTGGTACTAACAGCTTAGAACCAAGTGCTGAAAACATAAGCCTGCAGTGGGTATTTCACATTTAAACCCCAACTCTCCATTACAGTTTGAAGGAAGGAAGGTGGGTGAATTAATCACCGAGTGGATGGATGGGTGAATGCTGGAGTACATCAATGAAAAAGTGAGGTTATATTAGCCCCTTGTACTTCTGGCTTTAGGAAGTCTACCTGGCCCTGTGAGCGGGGGAGGCACAGGAATGTGCCACCCTTGAGCCATCATTTATTGTTTGTCTGTGGCCCTATGACTGACTCTTCACAGTGAATTGTCTCCTGCCACCAGGGTACAAGTGGGCCCTACCCTATCACAGAGCCTACCTCCTCCCCTGCCAGGCACATCCCACAAAGAAGGGGCCCTGCAGGACTACAGGCCTCAGCCTTCAATTGCTAGGAATAGAGGCCAGCTGTGCTAGGATTGGAACCTGAAGAAAGATGGGCAGGGATCAGATAAGCACCCCTTCCCAAGCAGTGTCTGCCTACCTCCTCCCTATCTGCTGGCCTTTGTCAGAGGACGAGCAGTTGAGGAATGTTGAAATGGATCTCAAGCCCTGATCTGAATTATAATCTCAGAAGCTATACTTAAGTCTACCTAAAGATATTTCAATTTGCTCACTCCCTCCTCTTTTAACTCTCCTTAGCTCAGAACACATTTTGTAGCCCTACAGAATGCAGAAATCCAGGACATATTTCTTCATGTTTTATATCACAGTTTTAAGTCCCTCTTATCCTTTGGTAATCATATTTTAACTTTCAGTCAGTGTGCTGGTGGGTGTGCCTGTGTGATATATATATATATATATATATATATATACATATATATATATATGTATATATATATGTGTGTGTGTGTGTGTGTGTGTGTGTGTGTGTGTGTTCACATTTATACTAACAAGCATAGGCTCCTTTCATCTTTTTTTTTTTTCTCGCAAAACCAGACTTGTAAGGCAACATTCAGCCTCAGATTAATTTCCAAATAACTTTGTTCAGCTTTCATGGCTGCTGCCAAACAGCTTTTCTCCAAGACTGATTGGGTATAATCTTGTGGTATCTGTAATTAATGTCCATAGTCCAGGGACACAGCACACCAAAGGGGAGGGGCAGGGCAGTCACCAAGAACCAGTTAAATATGCCAACAAAGTAAGGACAGCTTGAGTTGGATGGGCATGAATATACGAATACATCCTTCAGGATAGACTAGGCAGAGTTCTGAGAGTCTGTGGAGCAATGGGGCATTCTCTCTCTGTGTGTGTGTGTGTGTGTGTGTGTGTGTGTGTGTTTATGTGTGTGTGTGTGTGTGTGTGTGTGTGTATACATTGTGTGGGGGATGGAAAATGCGTGTCTTTTGAGACTATAGGTTTTGCTATTAGTGTTTAATTAAAGACTAATATTTCTCTTACTCTTTCTTTGATCTTAGAGAAATTGCTTCTCTGTGCCTCAGTTTCCCAATCTATAAAATGGAGGAGTTTTGACTATTCACAAGACGCTTTGGGGTACTTACTCTGGTCTTGATAAAAGGCTGCAACAATAAACAAAAGGACAATGCATGTCTGGTTCTAATGACTCTCGCATTCCGTGGGCATAGAGAAGGGACACGCTCTACGGGGAAGGTTATCAGGACATGTAAAATGACTGGCATAGTGTGTGACACAGAAAAAGGAAAAATATCAAGATTGTTCTTCATTAGATCATACTTACTAAGTAGTGGTCCCAATTGTCCCAAGCCCAAGTGCAGCCATTTCATTTTAGAAACAGGTTTTTCATTAGGGTTGGGTAAGACACTCTGTAAATGTTTTGCTAGTTTAGTCAAAACAGTACACCTTCATACCAGACATCCTGAAGAGAAAAGATGCTTCTCAAATGGATCTTAGCTGAGGAAGATCAGCTCTTGGGTGACAGGTCAGACATGACGAAGTGGGACAATACAGAAAGGAATGCGTGAACGGTGGGATTAAGAATTGCAGGGCAATTACTTTCTGCAAACTGATACGCGGGAAAGAAACAGGCACACCTTGTGATGCAGAAACACAATGAGCAAAACTTCACTATTACAGAATTGCAGAATAGGCAGCCCCCACATAAAAATGGGCTGTCATTAAAAGGGGGGTTGGGTGTGCTGTGAAATTGCTTTGGAATGTGGGCCTCATTTTCCACTAGAATGGAGTTCATGGATGGTCCTCAAGGGCTTGTTTAACCTACACTTGCCTGAAATGTATTATTTCCCCCTCTTGGGCCACAGTCTGCCACAGCACTTTTGTAGGAGACAGACTGGAAGGGCCCTCCTCTCCCTGCACCCACCTTGTAGCAGAATGTACTCACTCCTTGAGTTCTCCATATCTGAGACTCAGTGTTCTTGACTAGTGTTTAAAAGACTGCAAATAAGCCAGACTGGACTTAACATTAAAACACCATGAATCAATTGACCACTTATCAAATGAACATCCTTCATCCCACCAGGTTGATGGTCAACTCTTTTTTTTTTTTTTCTTTTTTCTTATTATCTGGACATTTTCAACATCCAAATTTACAGTCAAAGTAGACTGAACAACACTTGAAAAGCAAGGTAACGAAGTTTTCAAAAGATGTGAGTTCTCATGGAGTTAAAGAAAGGGACAGGGGAAAGCTGGTTTGTGTTACTAGCAAACACATTATCAAATGATATCAATCAAAAATAGAAAATTCAGTAAGCTTAATGATAGCCTAAAGGCTTCCGAGTGAGTGAGTGGATGAGGGAGGCTTACGGTAGTACTTGGGAAAATGGTCTATGTCTACATTATTTTGTACTCCCTTAATGATGGCATTGAGGGAAGCTGAGGACGGCACATCAAGTCCTCTGACAGTCTGGCTGAGGAAATAAAAATGAGCTGAATAAGTGAACACCTGTTCCATTCTCCCCTCCTTTAAAAAAAACAACCTTATGAACTGTGGAAATTTTATTAAACAATAACATATTATAATTGTTCCCCAAAATCTGGTCTTATTTTAAAAATGAAGCCCCAGATCTCTTCCCTATTAGTCACTATGGAAATGTTCCTGCTAAAGTGGAAGGTGATCTCTTCCAGATCCTAGTCTCCCTCCATCAAGAAAAAACCTTGTCTGTTAAAGAGGGAGGTTCAAATTCTATCTAGCCAATGTGGGCAGGGTAGGGCAGGGTGGGGACACATAAGGATGACTGATGGTCATACACTGATGGTCCCTTGAAGCAGACTAAGATTTTGAAAAATCTTGACAAGTAAATATCAGTATTAAGTAGTATCCAAGGGGTTGTTTTATGGGTTTTTATTATTATAAAATTACTTTTAAGCTTTGGTGATTGTTAATCCTGATTTTTAACATACATTCTAACCCTTCAAAATAATCCTCTTAACAAATCACCATGACCTTGATGAAAAGATAGATAGTTTATGGTAGAAATTTGCATCTATTTTTTTCTCTGTGTTGATCTAATAAAAACTTAAGGAGAAAATGAAAATTCCACTCCACATAACAAAGTTCACTCTGGCAAAAATTTAAAAGCCACAAAACATTGGTATTAAATCAAAAGGAGAGGCTTACAGGCTTAATGTGTGACTGAAAAAGACCCATTGATGAGGAAAGATTTAGAGAGCTTTGGCAATGCGCCTGACCCATATTCTGTGATAGACACAACTTCTTGCTTAACTTAAACTGGATGTCAGAAAGACCTGTCCCGGAACCCCACCTGTCCCCTCAGGTAGCCCAATCCCACAGAGAACACTCTGCGGACAGGCCACTCCTTCTCAGCCTAAAACTCACAAGAATCCATTTCATGAGCCACATTCACTCATGAAATGTAAGTCTGGGTAAGAAACTCAATAACAAGATTTTGTTATTCCCTCCGGGCAAATAAATGCAGCTACAGGCTTTCCATTGCAAAGTCCTGTTTTCTTATCAAGGAAATGTTTCCTCTCCTCTGTTATTTTCTTGTTTTTTGTTTTGTTTTGTTTTTGTTTGTTTGTTTGTTTTGAAGTTAGTCTTATAACCAAAACGTAGATAAATCTATGCATTAAACTAATTTTCTCCTCTCCTTTCTTCATCTCACTGAAGGGACTCTTCAGCAAGGGGGGAGATGGCTATGTTTTGAGAAGAGGTCATGTTGGCAAAAGGCATGAGAACCAAATAGAGAATTCTGTTGGAGAAATAGTTCAGCATTTAAGACCCCTTTGCTCTCAGAGGACTGGAGTTCAGTTCCCAGCACCCACATTTGGCTTCTCATCACCTCCTATAACTCCAATTCCAGGAGATATTATTCCATCTTCTGACCTCCACAAACACCTACACACATAAACACATGGTTGTACACACATAAAATAAATAATAAATAAAATGTCACTACAATTCTTAGTGAATGGAGCAAAAGACAGTCTTGAAATTTTATTGAGAAAGAATGTGTCACGGGCTCCTCAAAGGGCTCCTCAAATTCCATTGTCTGCCTCATTATGGGAAAGCCCAAAGGAGAGCCCCAGGATGGCACATGGCCACCAACCCTATAAATTCCTCATTATAGATTCCTGCAACAAATATTGAGTGCATCCTTGGAAGGTGGCATGGTGTGCAAGTGTGAGACCTCTGAAATGTGCCTTTTGCTTGATCTGGCTTTCCTGCCTGGCGAAGAGAGAATTTGACTTTACTACCATGCACTGGCCCTTGTGATTTGTGGAATCAAGGCTGAGTACCACATCTTGCTGGACAGTACGAAGTGTTCCTCAGCAGGGCATGATGTTACACACTTGTAATTTCAGCTTTCAGGAGGTACTCAAATGAAACTGAGACTGGCTGGCTGGTGGAAAATATGGCCCTGTGATGAATCTGCTCTTTGCACTGGACCCAAGTTACAGGAAAATTTCTAGTGTAATGTGTGTTGTTTGTTTGTTTGTTTGTTTGTTTGATCACTAGGAACCTGGAGGAAGTGGGGGAGGCGTCCCTCTCTGCAGAGAGCAGGAGCCTCTCCCCACCTGTCTGAATGTGGAAGAACCCTTGCAAATGCTCCCCTTGTTAATACTAGGGAAGAAGGGAGCTATATCAGCTTTATGTGTGAAAAAACAGTGCCTGATGATTTTAGGGATGGCTGCCTCTGAGACTTTAAAAGGTGTCATTAGCACCCTGCTTCTTGAGAGTTTTGACTTTATACTCCCCAGGGGACTCCTGTCAGATTCACATAGGATAGTAAGCAGGTATTGAGAGCCCCCCCCATCACCACATTTGCATGTCAATGTGGATACCCCAGAAGGATGGAGACAAAAATCTTCCCACTCTGTGGAGTCTCACTGTATGAACTTTAATCACACTCCCTTCTGTGAGCTTGTCACTGGGTATAGAGTATTTTCATTATGTGGCCTGCTTCATACCATCAGCTTCCCTCCCTAGAGTGTGAGAATGCAGAGTGAGTCTGCAAAGGAACTTAGGATACTTCCTCAGATGCTTCCATGCCAACTACAAACAGACAGGAACTATCCCTGCAGGGGACTTGTGGAAAGCCTGGGTAAGGTCAGCAGCTGGACATAGAGATGGAGACTAGGGACTGTCTCACCCAACTTCCTTCAACTCTATCAAGTTCTTGTCGCCCATCCCCTGGGCCTTATCAATGACTGGTTCCATTTCTTGGAATCTTTCTTTCTTAGTCTTTTGACAGGAAGTTGCTTTTGGTTATCTCAGAGCTGGCTCACAAGCCAGCCCTGGAGATGGATTTGCCTGAAGCAGGAGTCCTGACTTGGTGCATTCAATTCTGCAAGTTATGCAGATCGAGCTGATTATGCTCCAAGGCAGGACCTTCAAAGGTGACAGGCAAGAGCAGTGTGTGTGTCAGGACAGGACTTGACAGAAGACTGCCAGGCTATTCCTGGAACCTTGTTGTAAATGACAAAAAAAAAAAGGGGGGGGGATCAGGACTGGACTGGGCTGTTGAGGACCAGTATAGCTAAGGAAGTCACCTACAGGAGGAATAAGAAGACAAAGCAGCTCCTGTCTAGCTTCAGTTTCCTCATAGGGTTGCTAACCAAACAAAAAAACTCCAAAAAACAGCCTACAGAATCTTCCCTTCACATCAGGCAAGGCAGTTTTGTATAAGACCCTCATATTACCTCCTCAGGATATGGTACACTCCTTTGGGCTCCAGCCGTCCAGATCTAGGCAGGATGATGCCTGCTAGGCAGTACTAGCCCATCTCTCCATCTGCTTCCTACCATTTGTGAACTCAAGGGAACCCAGGTTGTGAAGCAACTCATCTTACTAGAAACAAAATTGAACCTGTATGCATGCCTATGCACACATATGCACCCAGTCCCAAGCTCCACAGACATGCAAGTTCCATCCGTTCATACAAATGCATTGGCATTTGTTGGAGCAGGAAGGGAAAATCTTTTATTGAAAGTCAGAGTGTGTGTAGTTGCTGATGTAGAGATGGTAGAACTTTAGAGCCAGGGATGCTGTCTGCCTCAGTTATTCATTTACTTATTAAACAAATATTTACTTATATTTTGTATCATGAGCCAAACAATGTGTCCCTGCGTCTTTATTTCTAGTCCTGAGCCTACATGCTCTCTCCTGTCTGCTGGCCCCTTGGCCTCTCTGTCTCTGGTATTTCCTGACCTCAGAGATTCTGTCTACTGAAGTTCTACACCTGGGTCCCTGGGATCTATCCCTAACCAGGAGATTATTCTCCTCTTACTGCATTGGGTCTAAAGGTGCTGTTCTCCTAGCTGTGGACTTGGTCTTACTAGGTGGGGGACCTAGTTATATGCTGTCTGAATGTGAGATTCTAGGAACAGCAAAGCCTGGTTTTGACCTACCTGAGTGTTCCAGTTTTTCTATTTAGGAACTCCCTCTAGTTGTAAATGCAGATTAAGAACACATAGGCCTTGAATACAGTGAACAGCATTCCTGGCTTCCAAGGTGTTGTCAAAAGGCAAGAAGTAGCTAGTACTGTCATGGACACTCTTCATCTGGTCTTAGAACTTCATCCCTGTGCTGCCCAAGATCTCCAGAGGGATAGCACTGTGATGGTTACAGTGATAGTATTAATATTACCATAATATGGCTTGGTGAATAACT
The DNA here is from genome assembly GCF_943737965.1 of Phodopus roborovskii. Lineage (NCBI taxonomy): Eukaryota > Metazoa > Chordata > Mammalia > Rodentia > Cricetidae > Phodopus > Phodopus roborovskii. The sequence goes on from NW_026125537.1 coordinate 3,641,466, forward strand.
GTTTAACGTTTTCATGGTTTCCTTGCATGTTTTAGAACAAAGTGGTAGCAATTAGCCAACCCTATCTACCTTTAAGGCAGGCAATTAAAAAAATCTGGTAACCAGCCAACAACATAAAAGTATTGAGTGTGGTATATTTATTAAATATTGTATTTACTAGGGGGATGGGCAAGGACTCTGGTTCTTGCTCTCACAGTACCCTTTGGTGAGAAGATTCCAAATTCTAATGTTACTCTTTAGGGAGTCTCCCTGAGGTAGTAAGTCATCCATGGCCAACTTTTTAATTGAAGGTAATAATTCCAATAATATTATTAAGAACCACCATTAGCTTAGCAAGGACTGAATTCACTGATGTAATGCAGAGGCTATGCCTAGCGATGACTGCTTTGTTGAGCCCCTGGGGGAATAACTTTCATAATCCATTGAAAAGTTATGAGCTCCTTGTTTTCATACTAAGAAAAAAACTCAGCATTTACCAGTTGGGAAGCCATGGAAAGATGGAGAAAAAGCCACTTGTAATCTTAACAACATAATGAGTACTAGAGATGGAGTTAATTCATACAAAGATCTCTCAGAGAAGGTTAGGGTGTGTATTGACAATGGAAAATTATCCTAGTTGTTTAGGTGAGAACAATGCCTAGACACTAGGAACAAATATGGTCAGGGGAAAAAAGAGTGAAGACTTTCTGTTATGAAATAAACAGGGCCAATGGGATCCTTGTCTGTGTCGGGACAAGGAGAATCATTGTGTAGGGGAAACTGAATGAAATGAGAAGAGTCTAGATTATGGCCTAATAGACCTGAGTTCAGTTATTGCTTTTGCCATTTGTTAGCTTCCTGACTTTGGGCTAGAAGGCTTAACCTTTATGGACCTTAGTTTTATCATCAATAAAATGGGGGGAAATAACAACAGCCAATTGTGGAGTCAGAGAGATGATTGTGCCAAATTATTCACCCAGTGAACATCTACAGTCTCATTTTACAGATACACAGTAAAAGTCTCCCATGTAACAGGGACTATAGTGGATATAGAAATCTAGTTCTCTTGTGTTTATGTATGGCCTAGTAGAAGAACCCCCCACATTCACCTCACATGTAAGCACATTAATCTGTAAAATGCTTACAGATTATATATTAAGTTAGAGTTTCTGGCCACATAGGTTAGCACTAGCAACTCTGCCTGTGAGCACAATATAGATTTTAATAACTTGGCTTTTAGAGTTGGTCAGCACAGCTTGGGTGCCCATCTCTTTCTCCAATAGTTGTGTAGGGGAAAGTTTTTCTTGCTTTCTGAACTCTGGCTTTCTACTGGGCTAGCTTTTGCAGAGTCCAAACTGTGTAGCTATGAGAATGCATTACTTCAACAACCCTTCTAGCAGCTTTCATTCAAATTCATCTTCCACAGCATAACTTTCTGTTTCCTGGATGAAAGGGAATAATAAAAGGAGTTGCATTTCTTTGCCTGCACGTGGGGAAGAAAGTGGGGAAGACACATCTCTGAATATTTAGACAAAGAAAGACTGCCACTGATTTGAGAAGGAAGAGAAAGGGCACCTTTCAAGAGAGCTCTTGCCTGCCAAGGCATTAGCCGCAGGCCTGATGTCTGAGAGGGACCGGGTATACAACAGGCTGGCTTGCTGTATGGGTAAGTAAACAGGAGACGAACTGGGAAGCAGGTGACTGTCAAAATGGATACACCATGAAGTACAGTGGGAAGCAGTGATTGTTGGAAGTGAACCTGGGTATAATAGACTCACCTCCTCCTTGTTTCTCTTTGCTGGATTTGGGCCAACACTAAACCCTATAGGCCATCATTGAGTGTGCATGCTCAGATCTAGGTTTGATTTTAGCAAGCAGAGACTTTGGAACTATGACCTACTAGGCAAGTCTAGTCCCCTGCCTGCCTGATTTTGTAAATAAAGTTTTATTGGAGCCCAGCCACTCCCATTAATTTGTTTTCTATGGCTGGGTCCATGCAGCATCATAGAATTAAGTCTTTGTGATGGAAACCATATGGCCAGCCAAGCTTAAAGTATTTACTTGCTGGCTTCTCACAAGGGTATCTTGCCAAACCCTGATTTAGAACATTACTAGTTTGGTGAGGATAGATGAATCTGTGTAACCATTCATTTAGATGGTTACAGATCATCAAAAAAATGTCATATGCGCTGGGTGAGGCCCATTCAAACTTTGTGTGCCTTGTGTGAGGCGTGTGGAGTGGTGATATTACTACCCATTTTGCAGATGGAAAAATGAAGGATGAGTGATTTGCTCAAGGTCACCAGCTGAATCAAAGACTAGAAGCAGGCTTGTCAGTTCTCAAATGCTGTGCTGCTAACCTCACCTCTACTAATATACTCATGTTTTATTCTCCCCACCTCTGATTACTATGGATAACCAAGAGAATGAGGAAAATATCTAACAAAATATAAGAAGAATTTTAAAAATCAAATCTATGGTAGAAACTGTTGCCCTTCAGAGAAGGTGAGCACATCCCTTCTAGGTGATTTTCCTTTGAACGTGGTCCTAACCTCACATTCCAATTGATAAAGCCATATCAAAAACCATCTGAAAAGGTTTTCCCTCAGAATACCACCATTACCCCACTAATGTTGATAAACATTAAAATGACATAAAGTATTTCCTGTTCCAACCTAAGAGAGATCTAGAAGGATTTCACTAAATATTAGCATGGTTTTAAAATAATCAGTGGTTGATTCTCTGGATAAAAGGTCAGAAAATGGTATTTAGAAAAGAAGAAATAATAAAGCTTGGCAGGCTTTGTCACTGGGAGCTCTTGCCTCTACAGTACTAGGGGGGAGAATTGCTTTAACAGGTTGTATGACCACTGCAGAGTCAAATCCCGTGATCTCTTTAATGCTCCTTCTAGACATGGCTTTGCCAGCATTTCTTCACATTGCATGCAAGATAGTATTTCTAACTGGAAGCAGGAGATGACAGCCCCAGCAGAAGAACCACACTTCCTTCCAAGACCTTTGATGGAGATGCTCTGATCTTAGTTTTAGACAGAGGTTCTACAGGCAGATTCCCATACAGGCTGATTATGCTTCACCTGGAGACATTTTATCAGGTTCATTTCCCTGGAAGAATGCTAGCTTTTAGGGCTTTTGGTATTCTTTTCCCCAAGAAAAGATTCTAAATGGCTTGTCAAGATTACATCTCATATGTGAATCTCAGTCATCATCAGGTTTAATAGGTAGAATTCAGACAAGATCATGGAAGGAGAGTAAGCTGGTCCCAGTAACAAGTAGGAACATGGATGTTTACACACTACTCAGGTAGTTTCAAGTTTGTCTAGAGATTGCAAGGCGAATTCAAGGACAGAGCACATGTGATGATGATGACAATTTGTTACTTCAGCATCTGTCTGTCTTAGTATGAGCAGCTCCTAATGATCTGTCTTTGTGTTTGCGTAGTTTACCACCTGAACTCCTAATCATGCCTTCAGACCTACTTCAAAGCCACAGACTTGGAAAGAAAAGGGAACCTACCTTTCCGCTAAGCTGTCCAATGCAGAGGTTTCAGCAGACATGTACACAACATCTGAAACACTCCACGGTTAAGTTCCCCAGCTCTTAAAACACAAATGGAATCTCTAGAAGAAGGCCGTGTAAGAGGCTTTTCTCATCTTATACCTTTAACTTCCAAGCACTGTATGTATACTGATGAGGAAGAAAAGGAGACAGGAGGGTCAGGCCTTGACATCATCTTTGTATTTTTAAGAGAAGACCAAAGACAATGTCCCTTTAAAATGTAGCTGTGCCTTTGAATGAAGTGTGAGAGAAGAAATGTGGTAGTCTGGCCTCTACCAATCAAATGTAAGCTCCACAAAGGCAGACTCTGTACCTAGTTTCACCACTTCTGTGGCTTCAGGGACTAGACCAGTGCTGGCAAATAGTAGACACCAATTAATACTTGATGGATGTATGATATAACCCTGAGGACTCATATATGGACTTGTGCTGTCAGTACATGTTATATTAAATAACTGTTCTTTGCCAGGAACTGGAGTAGGAACTGACCTAAGGTGTTCAGCCCAGTGAGGAGTTAGACATGTTAGCTGATGGTTTATGTCCCCATAAGCAAGGGACTTGCACTTATTTTATGAAGTCCCCAAATGTGCCTAGCTGATACATGAAATAATATAGAGCAGTTGCTCACTTTTCAAGCATGTATGTTTGATATGAAACAAAGAATCAGTGTATATCAGATACTTGTTTGTCATCCTAAAATATCTTCCTCATCATTAAAAACTATATTTACGGAGGGTAATGAACTTCATGTCCTATGAAGGGCAGGCAGAATTGTGCAATGAGATGAAGAGTCTAGGTATGTCCTTAATGTCCCACTAAGACCAATTGGGTAATCACAGACAAGACAGGCACAAACCTAGATCTTTTATCCCCACAGTCTGGATCTTAAACTCCAGACCATGCCCACCCTCTGGCTCCTCAGGGAGAAAATCCCCCATGGCAAAGCAGATCCCCTTATTCCATGCTCTCCTAGCATCATACCTTTTTCTTCCAACTCATCACCTCCTCTGACATTCTGCCTTTGCTTGTGGAATGTGGTTATCAGTCTCCAGGAAGGTCAACTCTGGCTCTACTCAGCTTCATAGGACTGGGAAGAGGCTAGGAGGAGAAATGAAGGAAATTCTCTGCATGTTATCAAATCATGGCCAGCAACACTTAATTGCATTGAGTTGTTACAAAATTAAATTACATCATATGAAAGTTCTGACTTGTGCTAATAAACAAATATTTATCATAGTAATTGAAGAACAAAAAGGCAGTTGTCAAAATGGTCTTATCAATATGGCATAGTAACAGCTTCGGAAAGAAGGGTTATATAGAAACTAGTGGGCCATTATCTTGGGTTTATTTATACCTTGTCAGGATGACAAACATGACCATTTTAATTTTTTTTTAACAGAAAACTCCAAACACTCCACTCCAAAAACAATGCAAGCAAATTTAACACAATGTAAAATCCACATGTAAAATCAAGAGCATTGTCTGATATTAATAACAATTTATCTGAAATAGAATTTGAGAAAAATTCTATTTTAAATAGCAACAAACTGCTAAGAATAAATGCAACCAATCTAGACTGAAAGCATATAGCTATGATTTTAATGTTGGAGAGGCAGATGCAGGAGACTTAGTAATTTAAGATTAGCCTTATCTACTAGTGAATTCAAAGTTATCCTGCATCAGTTTTTTCCTCCCATTTGTACTACTACTACAATTAATAAAAATAACACATTAAAAAATATGACCATTTTGACAATCACATTTTTTGTTCTTTAATTAGTATGTGTCCTTGAGGTTTGGACCATGTTTGGTTAATGTTGAAACTTTTGTTTTGTTTGTTTGTTTGTTTGTGGGTTTTTTATTTTTTGTTTTGGTTTTTTTCAGGAGAAAGAAGTAAGCCTGCACTGTTTTGGCAGCTAGTACATCACAGGGGTTAAGTGCACAGATACAGTTGCTGGTGTGGGAATCCCTGTTAGACCACTTCCTGCCTATGTGACTCTGGCAAGCTATTTACCCTCTTTGCTCCCATTTTCCTTATCTGCAGAACGGGAGATAACAATACCTGACTCACGGGTTATTATGAGCATGGAGTGTGTTGACATTTCTAGAGTGCTAAGCTAATGCCTGGTAAATAGGAAGTACAGCTGGGTGCTGGATGGAGAGGAGCTTTTAGTTAGGCCTGACAGGAATTCCTGGTAGGATTTGCTTGTATCTTGTCTACATTTTACTTTACCAATTTCAATCTTCCCAGCAACTTAGAGAGGGAGGCTCTTATTTTGTCCCCTTAGAAAGACAAATAACTGCCTGGCTCCAGGTGTATAGTAGTGAGGTTAGCAGAGCAAGATTCCAGGAAACAGCACCTAGCAGAGTCCTGAGATCACAGCTCCTGAACTAAGACAAGATCCCCTACAAGGAAGTCATTCCTCTGCAGACACCACTGCCTTGTGTCCCTGGAAAGCCCTCTATTCCCACCCCATGCAGAATTTGCTGGATTTCCTTCTGGCTGTCTTCCTACTTCACCATTCATCCCTTTACATCAATGCTAGGGGTGGCTTCTCTGCAACAAGTCACTCTCACAGCGTTGGAATGCTACCAGCTCCCTATTGTCTTCCCTGGACTGGATTGTCTTTGAGTGTTTTGGTTAGCCAGGTAAAGTACCTACACATTGGCTATCTGTCCTAAAGCCTATTTAAAAAAAAAAAAGAAAGAAAGAAAGAAAAGAAAAGAAAGAAAAAAAAAAGGAGCATCACTTTGCACTTTTCAGAGCCTAGTGGGTGCAGTCAATAAGGACTTTTGTCTGGATTAGATGGAGAAATGGACAGATGGACATTAGTGGTGTGCAGAAAAACTGAGGGAAGAGGGGCAGAGGGCAGAACACAGCATTGGAAGAGCATGTCTAAGTATTTTGAAGCTTAAGAGTATCTTGGTCACTAACTTGGGATCACTGGGAAGCCCTTTAACTAGTGGGAAATTGAAACTAACCAGGATCCCCTCTTCTTTTCCCAACATAATTGCACTGAGTATCTTAGCTGCAAGTTGGTATTAGTGAGGAAAAATTATATTTCCTTAGGTTCCCAAGATCGTTCCTCCTCTAAAGTCTGTGATGCAAGTGATGCAATGCTTATTTTCTGTTGTGTTGCTATAAAGTTCTAGGTTAGACCTGCAGTCATCATAAGATGCTTTAACTCCTCCAGATGTGGTAGGAATGAAGGCCAATTAACCCTCAGTCCAGCTGGGTATCCTTGTGCTTCCACTTAAACCAAACTAGTGGATTGGTGTGGGAGGGTATGGACCAATTGGTCTTACCTTTCTATATCCTTCTCACCTGTCCTCATTGGGGTATCACAGCTCTCCACCAGTAGATTCAGACTAGGCTCTAGAGGGGAAGTGACTTAACCCTTGTGTCTGTCTGTAGCCTGGGTCTCCTTCCTTCTCTTCTCTAGCATGTTAGTTCTCAGTCAAACTTGAATGAGATGAGAAATCAATGGCCCCAGCCCCAGGGATCATTCTAAACTCTTTTAGGGCTCTACAGGCTAATATGGAAACAGCACCTAGCATCATCTTCTTTAGATTAAAAAAAAAGGTCATGCCTTCCTCTGCTTTTGTACACAGAGCTACCCAGCTGTTTAGTAATCTCTCCAGCTTAAGCACCCAATGAAAGTAGAGAATAACTCAGCACAGGATCAGGGTGAATACAAGTTAGCTAGCATGGACTGGGAGATTAAGCATCTTTTGTTATGGTACCAGTTCCTTTATTTTATAGCCACAGGAGTTCCCCAAGCTTCAGCATCTGTGTGCTCCATGGGGAGTAGTCAGAACACTGGTTACTTCATGTTGTTGTGAGCACTGATTTAGAGAACATCCCTAAAACACCAGACATAGGGCTGACACATGACAGACACAGTAAATGGAAGTACTTTTTACTATTGTTTTTAGTAGAATTTCCTCAAGGAACCAATAATCAGAATTCTGCAGTGATAAAAATCCACATAGCTTTGTCTGGTCACCTGCCAGATGATGGTTGGAGGCTAACCAAAGGCTGCTCATTTGGTCATAACATCCTAGAGAGAATATTCCAGTGACTCTTCCCATCTCTATCTCTTAGCTTCCCTCAACCTTCTTTTGATTGCTTGTGACTAAAAAATAAGAACACATCAAATTTGAGTGTGATTGAGCATGTACTCATAAAGATGGTCCAGTTAGCTATCAAAACTAGTGTTTGGAAGTGTAACTTGTAACTCCTGGTGCCAACAGAGAGGCATGAGGCAACAGCTTTCCTCCTAGAAGACCCACAGCCTCCTCTGGGGGCAAACTCATGGTTTTCACTGAATGGGCAATTTGTGTATCAGAATATTTGGAAGAAAACTATTGACTAACTCTTGCTCTTTTCCAGCCTTTCTCCCTTCCCCAATATTTAGGAACCTCAGCCAAGACAAAGAGCTCATTGTGTTGCTGGTAAAAACACCAGAACTAAATTAAACATTCATTGACTCTTAATTAATTATATTAAGGTTGGGCAATTCTCATTGCTTGGGGGGGGGAAACCCTCAAATACTTAATTTACTCACGATGTGGTGTGTATTGAACTAAACCACCACAAGACAATCACTCACTCAACAGAAACTAGGGCCTTGGCCCAGGGACTAATTAGCCCCTCTGTCTCTATATATAGCTATCTTCACCAGCAAAGCCATCTGGAAGTTCTTACCTTCCAAATTCTTTCCATCTAGCCCCCCCCCCCCCCCCACCTCCCTGCAAAACCAATCATTACTGCCTAAATTCCTCCTTTCTTATTTTGTGTTACGTGACTTCCCACTCTTAGATTCTCCAGCCTTATCTAGATCTAAGTCCAGCTGTTATGGGTATTTACTCTCTATTTAATTTTCAAGTGGCACACCTATTTTTACTGTACTTTTCCCAGTGGCAAGAAAATTATTTATATTAAACCCAGAGGTTGGTCAAGTTTCCAAGGGCGTTGGGCCCACCTGAGTTGACTGTACGTGCCTGCCAGGCTCCTGTTCTCTGCTAAGCCCTTGCGGCAGTGACTTTGATGGTTAGAGATGCGTAGGGAGTATTTGGAAGAACTGTATTCCATCCCCAGCTCGTTGATGAAATTCTTTCTGTTCAATGAAGGTCTATTCTCTTTGGAAGGAGAAAGGCAATATAGAAAGTGTCTTTGCTGGCTGTATACTCTAAGAAAGTGGCTCTGTATACTTCAGGAACTTTTCATTTCAGTAATCCACAGTCTGTACTCTGGCTTGTGAGGGGACATTCCAGCTGGTCCCATGTATTTATGCCCCTCCCCTCCTGTCAACCAACCATGCATTATATTCACCTAGTCCTGAACTTCCAGCTTGCTGTCTGCTCTCTGGCCAATGTACTCAGCTTATCACCACCCCAGAATCTCAGAGTCTCCTGCACCTGAGCTCAGCACCCACGCCGTCTGTCTCTAAAGGATGGCTTTTTCCCATCACGAAGGTCTCAGCTTAGCTCTTGTTTCCTAAGAAGATCTAACTAGACTACACTAACCCAAGACTGTCCACATAATCCAGGTCCTCTCTGCCATTGTGCCCTACTTTGAACTCTCCCTAATACTTGTCATCATAGGGATTGTTACTTTTCAACATAGGTACCTGTGTTCAGTAGCCTTGTAGAGTTTACCATTGTGAGCCTAGTACCTGGTTTAATAGCTGGTTGTGTTGTGCATTGTTTTATGACATAAATGCCTTTCTGTGTATAAGTTACATAATATGTGTGCTTAGAAGTCTTTGTCCATTTAGAATACAATCCAGAAGTAGTAAGAAACAAGGAATATTTTAAGAAACCATGAATGACATCAGTAAGAACCTAAGTTTAACTCCATCTAAGGTACTTGCAAGTCACTTCAAGCAGTGTGCTTTAAATTGGTCCCTTTTACTTCTTAGGACTTGGGGTAAGTTTTGGAGTAAGTTTTCTAGCACCACGCAAGTCTAGGCACCAAAGATGAAATGACCTGAGTCCCCCCAGAGTTTGTTACTGGGGGGGGGCTTCTGATTGTCCCTGGGAGACACAGTTCTAATCCCCCCCTTGCTATCCCATTAGTGCCAAGCTTCATGATGCAGGTTGCTCATTGGCATAAAGCAAATAGCAAGGCCTAGGACTTCTGGATGCTTGTTTTATGGAGGGATGTTGTCTGCAAACCTGAGCAGCACTTCCTTCCACAGCCCTTTATAGTCAACTCTCAGTTCTTTTCTTGCTGTTTCCATCTTAAGTGGCAGGGGTCCCCTGAGAGCTGGCCTCCTAATTCTCAGTTCTATTCATGTTAAAAGGTTCCCCACATAAAAATGCTCCACAGTGTCACCATTTCATCAGGGCCAGCAGGACACTCTACAAAGTATCACCTGTCAGGGCCTCCCCACTTCCACTTGCTTTCCATGGTCACACTGGATTTAGCTCATTTATTCTGGAGAAGAGAGACTACAGCAGCCAGGACCTGGCCTGCTTTCCCCTGGTATTCCTTGGCTTTTCGTCTTCTTTCCAACCACATTTCCACAGTTTTTTGCTTGCTTGTTTGTTTGTTTGTTTTCTATTGAACCCAAGGACTAGGATCCAGTGAAGAGGGGATTAAGGCTGAACAGACCCTGTTGTAATCTGTCTCTTAGTTAATGCCTGGTCTTCATAAAAACAGTAAGAGTAAATACAGACAAGAAGATAAAAATCAAAGGCATGAGGAAACAAAACAGAAAACATCAACAAGGAGAGATAACTCACAAGGATAAAAGGTGACTCTCTGAGGCATTTATTAGCCACATAAGACTATATAAATGGAATCCACAGAAATTCAGTCGCAACGAAAATTTAGTTCCTCTGTCACACTATCATTTTCGAGAGATCTCAATGCCCATGTCAAGTGGGTAGTTAGTGCTTTGGCATTAGACAGTGCTGGTGGATTCTAGCCTTACCAGATAGTGAAAATTTCACTTTCACAGAAAGGTCTGCTGGAATTCTAAGTCCACCCCTTGTCCTGTTTATTTAAGAGACAGGAAGTAGAGAAGGCAGGACACAAACGTTGTGCTAGTGATTGGGATTTTTGTTTTTGCTCTTTAAATTGGGTTCAGTGAGAAATTTACTTAAAAGTTACAAAATTAAGCAAAAATAAGAATCTGTCAGTCACAGAGGAATGGAACCACTAGCTGTGATGTGACTCTAGTCTCTCTTCCTGGCACCAGGTCCAGACAATGGTGAAGTGATTTCTACTGAAATGTCAAGGAAGAATGGAGCTGGGGGCTTGGCAAGCCCGGTGGCTGTGTGGCATTGCAGCTTTGCCACTTTAAGATGTTGTCTCTTCACTCATCTACACAATTTACAGCTTTCACCTTGTAAAGGGACAACATTGGGTCACCCAAATATCCAAACAGCTTTTTCAGTAGATCCAGAACAGAGGAGCAGTCTGCTAGAACATTTGACCAGGTGATACAATGGAACTGAACCCACTTTTCTCTTTGTTCCTGTGTTACTAAGGGAAAGTTTCTCCATTCAAAAGCATTTACCCCTAGTTTTAAGTAACTACTCTTGAGAGAGAGGTAGAAGCTATGATTTTTTTTTTAAGTTGCACTAATGACAATAGAGAATATTTGTAGACTGATTCTCACATACACATGAATCTGGTGCCTATCTGGAACTTTCATTTCAGAGACTAGAAAATGGGACTCAAGATGTTGCCAGTTCCCCAAGGACACTTGGATCTTATGGGTTGCAAAAATTCCCAGCACAAGAACTGTTCATAGGCTAACCTACATAGACTGCCAATCATTAGAGTTCATGGAGCTTCTGCGGGGAATGAGTGGATTTCTTTTTATTTCCTAGTAACAGTAGCAATTTTTTGAGGTCATGCATCTTTGAGACATTACCTTTCTAATACTACCCATCCAGAAAACCCAATAAACCACCTGTTTCCAGATGTGATCACAGCAATCACTTACTTTGTACTTGAATCATTAAGGAAGTAAAGCTGGTTAGTAAATGCTAATATTTGACTGTAATATTCTTCTGTTACATAAGTGAGAGATGGAAAAATGGGTAGCTATTCAAGCAGTAGGGGTCCACCTGGTCTGTGGTGCTCTCAGTGAACATGTTCCATCCATCTTGGAGAAGGTACCCCAAGGTTCTCTTCTGCTGTGCTCTTGGACCATCTGAAGTCCTTCTGTCCATTGACCCCCAGGGTTGGTCATTGACAGTCATCAGCAGTTGGCCATTTACCTGATGTCCTTTGATTATGTGGGTTTTCTCAAAACTTGGTTTCCAAATACCATGTGCAAAGGCATGCATGCCCAGGGCCCTCAGTGATGGTTTTCAACCATCAAAAAGACATGCTAAGCAAGAATTTCCCCAGTTCCCTACTTCCTTAGCTGTTCATTCCAGACTTACCAGGTCAGACCTAGCTCATCTTTGGAGTGTGTATTATGCAAGATGGACTTTGGGAAACTTAGAGATGAGAAACCTTTTTTTTTTTTTAAAGTAACTAAAGCAGAAGTCTATTTTCAGTTTAGATTTAGATTCTTTGACACACTCCTCCTTGAGAAAAGGGTACTATTTGAAAAGTTCCCTCTTGCAGAAATGCAGACATGCCTTTCAGTGCCCTTGAGTTAAGGCGTGGGTTTAGAGGGATAATGTGCCCTGGATTTGGCTTCAGTGTAAGTCTTTGTGTTGCTGACAGGGCTTAAAAGGGGCAGGTAGTCACTAGTTCAGTGTGTCATCTCTCTCCTTCCTCTTGCGAAATGAGCACCAGCCATTTTTAGGGTTTTTTTTTTTTTTTCAAGAAACTTAATCATTTCTTTTAAGTGAAGGAAAACTATCATCCTTTTCCTTGAGTCTTATATCTTCAGAAAGAAATCTCCATGAAAAGAGGGAAGTAGGCTACACAGGTGACACAGGGACACAATGTGTTTCTATATATCAGTCCTAACACTTTGACTTCTCTGACAGACATTGAATTAATGACATCAAATCTTAATAAGCCCAAAAGGGAGACCTGAGCATTGGCCATGGTCCCATGGCCAGTGGCTTCAGGACCACATACAGAGTTTCCCATGTTCTTCTTGCTTTATCAAACCCAAACTACCAAAATAGTCACCCTTTTATTTTATTACCTACTTTAGGATGCACCTAGCAATAGTCCATGTGAAGTAAGTATTCTTTATTCCCTTTCTGCATGGAGGAAGCGGTTTCCACTGAGTCAGTGCCCTGAGCCATGGCTGACAGGTGGCAGGACCAAGTGACATATCCTACAGCCTCCAAACCCCGTGTAGCTAGATGTCCTATCTCATCACAGCTGGAAGTCAGCCAGTTTTTTCCACAGAGTGCCTCTTCTTGCCACTACTCCCTGTCTGTCCTGGTGTAGTTGTAGGGTGACCCCCCGGCACCTCCTGCTTTTGGGGGCAGTTCTCCTGATTGACAGCCCTGGGAACCCATCTAAGTCACAGGCCCCAGCCAGTTGTGTCAATTCATCCGTCGCCTCCCTGTTTCTGGTTGCTCAGGTTCAGTCTCCAGTGCCTTGTCTTCTTGCTCACTGGTAGGTGGGTTCCCTATATCATTTTTATGAATTTGGGGTTTTTTTCTCTTCAGAGAATAGTACTCCTTGCTTTTCCTGGGGCCTTGTGATTGTGGCTTTGTCATTATCCAGAATGGCCTTATTATTTCCCTAAGTTCTTCTCTGAAGTTAGCTTAGGAGTGCTTCCTCAGGAGTTTCCTCTGCATTTTTGAAGCTGGCCTTGCTTCCTTCTCCTGACCTTTCTGAAGCTCTCAGAGTCCTAGTTCAATTCACTGAGAGTTTAGAGGCCAGTGTTCCTCAGACCTTCCTCTCTGTGCCCATAGAGTCCCTTGTGTGTTTTTGTTGTTGTTGTTTATTTGTCTGTTTTTGATAAGGCATTGCTGTGTACCCTGTTCTGGCTTTTCTTTGGAGAGAACTAGAAGACAACAGTCAGAGCTACTGTTCCTTGAGCAGAGCACAGGTATTGGACACTGTTGCACGCCTTGCTTCCTGTACTCTTCGAAACACTTCTGAGCCAAAAACTGATATTAGTGTCATCTGCCAGAAGAGATAGAAGGGTCTTCCCCAAAGGGCGGCATGAAGCACGCAGAGAGACTTTGGCCCCTGTGCTCTGTATTTTTTTGCCATCCTTCACTACTTGCAAGGAGACTTTTGTACCTGAGCCTTGGGAACAAAGGAGAGAAAGTAGACTCTTACGTTTGCAGGCTTTCTGCAGGAGTGGGTTCTGCGCACCTCCCTTGGTGCTGGAGTGGAACAGGAGAGCGGGGTGTTGAATTGGGATGTTCGGTTTTAAAAGCTTTCCAAGTTCGTGTAAGTGCTGTACAAATTTCACTCAGAGCCAGTCTGACATTGGCATGGAGGCTGTATCTCCAGTTTCCCTCCTCCCTGCTTAGGAAAACGAGCCTCTTCTATTTGGTTTTAGAAGCTTTAATCCATTTGGGAGCAAAATAGAGAATAAACAAACAAAGCTGAATATTTTACATTTTTAATAGCAGCAAACACTTCTGTAATATTTTTGAAAATAAACTTTTTGTTATTAGGTGGTTTGTGCCTTTTGAGTCCACACTGTCACTCTGGCCTTGGGTTTATAAAGTCTGTTTAAGAGGCCAGTCTGGGGAAATCAGTGGTAGCCAGGAATTTGCATTATCTGTGACTGTGACATAGACTTTTAGATGCTGTGGTGTATTTCCAAATACTATCTTCCTTTGGTGGTAGATGTTTGTTCTTGGTGTTTCATTTCAAAGGAAGCTATATTATCAGAATGTTAGGGGGTGGGGAAAAAAGCAAATAGATTAAAGACCATTTAACTTAAAATCCAGTGCAAGTCACTGAGAACCTCACAATCATAGTTCACTCTCAAGTAATACCTATTCCACCATCTGTCTGACTCACCCTCACCACAAAGTCTTCCGTGGTGTCAGCATGTTGTATGTTTACCAGGTAAAACTGTGAATGCTCTGCCTGGCTTCTACAAATAGTGCTGTTTTAGATAATCAAAATTGAAGTGTTCCCTTAACTCAGGAAGTATAGCCACAGTTTCAGAACAATGCTTGCCGAGTTAGCCTGGGGCATTTACCTGTGTGTGGATGAGGGCATGGAGCATATAGAGATGGGGCAGTGGTTCCTACTCATTCATCCAGCTGGCTTCCGGGGAAGCATGCTATTGTACCTCCTGTCCTTTGACTAAAGCTCCTGGCAGAGGAATACAGTGCCTTGCAGGATCCTTTCAGCCTCAGCTGACCAGTGATAGAGAGCAGTGTGGGAAGTCCTCATGCACCCTCACATCCACCATCCACCCTTTGCTTTTGCTTTTCCTGCTGGAAATACTCATCCACTCACTTGGCCTACCTGTCTCCTTACATTTGCAAGGGCACGGACTAGAAAAGATTCTTCTCCAGCAATTGTCTCTGACCTTCCCTCCCCCGCCCCCAAAGAAGCAAAGTTACTTTTCAATGCCCTCAGCATTTGTGCACTTAACTCTCCTGGGATCGGTTAACATTTGGCATAGTCATTATGAATATGTCTCCTTCTGCAGCATCCCACCTAAACCCCATTTCCTTGATCTCTCTATCTCTGGCCTAGCCCTGTGCCTGGAAAACACTAGGTGCCTAGGGGTTCCATTAAAGGAAGACACACAGCAGGATGCAATATCCCAGAAAGGCAGAAGCTATAACCTGTCTGGGTGAAATCCCCCAATAAATTCCATTCTTTGTTGTCATCTACAAGTAAAAGCATCCAATCTTGTCAGAGAGGCGGTGGACACTGGAAAGGCCAGCGTTTCCTAGCTGGGTATCTGGCCAGCCCACCACTTAGGTGTTTGTTTTGTTTTGTTTTGTATTTTAATGATAGAGTGACTCATGAGGCGAATAGGTGATCAAAGATACCAACTCTAGGAGAGGTTTTAAAGTCAGATTGTGTTTCTGCATGAGGAGAAAGGGAACCTGAAGAGAGACTAGGTATGGATTATCATGAAGTAGAGAAAATGCTTCAGAAGCTTCATGGTGATTTTTGTATGTGGCCATCTTTAATATCCCTGGGAGATAAAAATCACCATAAAGGGTCATAAACCACTGTCAGGGTATTTGACAAGTCCCATAGGTAGTTCTTCCAAGCCAGTAAAAGCATCTTAATTGACCCAAATGACAACAGTTATGTTATAAATATCTAGAATTTATGGCCTGAGAAGGCATAATCAAGTCTTCCATCAGTTAAGCCTGCATAGGAGAAGCTTGGGGATTTAAGATAGAGCTGCAAGTTGAGGGAAATGGGATTAGCCTTAACTTTATGACAGACACCAAGCTAAGTGGATCTCATGGCTTTCAAGTTCCTGATGCTTGGGAGTTAAAGGCAGTGGTGTTGTATAGTTGGTAAAAGCCACCCAGTACCCTCTGGACAGCTGTCATTTTATTGGCCTTGTAAAGTCTCACATTCAGCGTGACAAATCCAAGACCATATACCTGTGAAGGGGAGACACTTTAGATGATGTGGTACAGAGGAAGTGACTAGTGGGGTTAGAGGGCAAAGGCCTGTGTGTTTATGTCCAGGCTTCCTTGGAATCTGCAGAGTCACTGTGAAAAACAAGTAGATTCTGGTCCCAAGATCCATGTGGGCTGTGAGAAGATGCCTTGCTGAGTCTAGTACTGGAGTACATGAAATTGCAGACAGACTTCTCAAATGAGTTTGTTTGTTTGTTTTTTAACCTAAACACTATGCCTAGCTCTCAAGCAAGTTGGATACTAGATTCAGATTTTTAAATTTTGATTCAGTTTCTAATTGTTTTACTGGAAGAGATGTGTTAATATCATGCAGGACTATCATTTTGGAAACAAAACAAAACCAGTCTCAAAATGAATTCAGAGTTTAAATAAATTATATAATGCTGCTAAGTCACACAATTGCCCAGGGGGTCTCACCAGCCACTTCAAGGTGAATGACAAATGGCTTAACCCCGATTTGCAGGCTTCAAATGTGCCGGTCACTTGCTTGGCCACAAAAAGCTCATGCCATAGAATGCTGTCATCTGAGGAGCTAGGCAACTTTCTTAAGTTTAAGAACAGCCCTTCAAATAAAGCTTCATATGAAGTCCATAGAGAGATCGTTTCTGTTTGAACTTGGGAGAAGAAGCTGATCCATGATAAACATGACCCTTGAGTAAGCATTCTAGGGCTCTGGCAGGTATACCTAAAACTCTGATGCAGCACTGGGCAGAGAGACCCTTTCAACTTCTGCTTACTCCATTCATTGGTCAATAGGTCTCCCAACCATTTATGTATATTTCACCTTTTCTTGGGACCAGTTAGGTTCCAAGTTCTGTCCTCCATTTGTTCCTTCTCAGGGTAGGAGACAGTTGGGAGTGTATTTTCATCCTGACTTCCTGTGTACTTCCATACTGTTCAACGGCGCACCTCCCAAATACGAAACTCCATGGCTCATACTGTGGAGCAACAGAAAGTCTGGAGCTGATTATGAGATGATGAAGCAGGGAGAGATACAGGCATGTGAGGGGATCAGTGTACAAACGTATAAGCCCTGATGCAGCCCAGCCTGCTGCAAAGGACAGATCGTTTTTGGGTTTGAACCCTGCTTGTACATTTCAGCCTAATGAAGTCTAGCATTTGCTTTGTGTGGTGCTTGGGGAGCTTTTGGTGTTAACAGAATTCTTTTCTAAAGAAATTCCTTTGGATCCCTTCAGAATTTGTCCTGTTTCCAGGTTCCAATAGGAAAAACATGGACAAGATTTTAATAGAAAAATAGTACTCCAGGTTTCTCACTTGGCAATCTCCCTGCTTCAAGGGCTGTTCTGGCTTGAGTACATGAAGCAGGTCAGTGTTGTGGAGGAGCTCAGGGGTTTTGTCTCCTGATAGAAGGGACAGAAAGGAGACCAGGAACTACCCAGGAAGGTCACTGCTGAGAGTTGAGATTACAGCTAGCATCTCCATTTCCTTCTCATTTCACTGGAGATTTTGTTCCAACTAAAGTCACATGTTATCAAACGTGTTCTGTGTTCATGTTTCTCAGATGAAATGAAGCAAGGTCTTCCCCTGACATCTCAGACATGGCTCTCTTCCTGTTGCTGGAGAGAATAGTGGTATTGAGGGCTTTTAGAGGGATTGTGTGTGTGTGTGTGTGTGTGTGTGTGTGTGTGTGTACTAATTTCTAAAGACAATATGTTTTAGGGTTACTGTTACTCTGATGAAATACCACAACCTAAATCAACTTGGGAAGGAAAAGGTTTCTTTGGCTTCTGCTTCCACATTGTATTGACCAATGAAGGAAGTCAGGGCAGGAATTCAGACCAGGCAGATCCTGGAGACAGGAGCTGATGCAGAGGCCATGGAGGAATGCTGCTCCCATAGCTTGTTCAACCTGCTTTCTTAGAGAACCCAGGACCACCACCCCAGGGTGTTACCCCCGACTGTTCCCTCCCACATCAATCACTAATTAAGAAAATGCCCTACAGGCTTGCCTATAACTCAGTCTTATAGAAGCATTTTCTTAATTGAGGTTCCCTCCTTTCAATGACTATAGCACGTGTCAAGTTGACATAAAACTAGCCAGCACATAATATATATTTATTATTAAAATTTTCACACCATTGGAGCTGGGAAGATGGCTCAGCAGGTAAAGGTGCTTGATGCCAACCCTTAAGAGCTATCTTATCATTGTTGTCCAAACCATAGCAAGAATGAGTCAACTCCATCAAGTTGTCCTCTGACCTCCAGGGGCATGTGCACATCCCTCCCCGCCATGTCACCATACAAATAGATAAATACAAAATAAGAAGTTTTAAATAATTGAAAAGTTCAGGAACAGAATGTTTGCCTAGCCCAGCACTGCAAAAGTAAATCAGTGATCAATTAACACAAGTCCCTGTATGAGAAAGTCAAGCCACCCTCAAATCCACCATGTGGATTAACATTTTATGGAACTGGGTATCTTTAGTTTTCCTATAGCTAGCCTGATGAAATAGAATGAGATCATATTATGAAAATCTTAATAACTGCTCTTTGAAGTTATACTGCATGTTGTTGTATGCCCTTTCCATATTGATGTGTACGTCCAACATCATTGGTATTACCTATCCAACCCTTGTTAGAATGTCTCCCATTAGACTCTTGACCTTTATTTATCCTATCATTTCTTTAGAATAAATTCATGAAGTGAAACCTCACATTGATAAAGGTAAATGTGAACCCACTTCCCAGGGATGCCACACCCCTACTTCCTGTCTCCAGTGTGCCCTGTCTTCTTATTTATTCTTTTTCAGTTTAATTCCAGTTTAAGTGCAGAATGCTTAGATTTCCACCCTCACCCCCATGGTGTGTTGTAAATTAACAGAAAGAGGCACAAAGTGAAACTTCCAAGTCACTTTCAGGATAGAGGCACCTATGGATGTGAATAGGGTGTGGCCACCCTCCACCATCACCAGTGTGGTCTTCTCTCTCACCTATCACTACAGTCCCTTAAACTTAAGAGAATGGAAGCCAACTGCAGGTTCCTTGTGAGAAGACTGTTTTCTTTGTAAGTAAGATTGGTGTCTTCAGTCAGTGAGGGGAAATTGCCAGAGCAGGGCCTGCCATCCTCTCTTTAGTCTTTACAAACACCCAAAGGAAAGCTTGGCTAATGGGTTAATTTTTGCTGGCCATACGTTTTAAATCTAGGATTTCTTAGTCATTGAAAGGTTGAGGCTCAGGCCCTTTTATCCTTTTATTAGTGAATTCACTGAAGTGTAGGCAGACAGAAAACGTTCAAGTGGCCGCAGATAAACTTGTTAAATCCCTGGGAGTCTTTCCTTCTTGCTCTGGGCGTTTATCATCTTGGTGGAGTTAAAAGGCAATTAGGCCTGTAGGTCTTTGCTGGTTTGTTTATTGGCATTTTACACATGGGTGTTGAAGAGACAGGGGCCTATTCCCTATTTGGATCCTGATGGCCACAAGGGAAGGAGACCTCAGCCCAGCAACATAGGTCTCCTTGAAAGACAGACTTGGCAGAGAGCTGGAGGAAAATCACTTAAATGTATACCTGTTCCCCACAAAGCTCATTGTTGGTGGAAAACGCAGTCCACAGGTTCCATGCTGTGCTCCATTTCCTGGGAAATGGTTTTATGGAGGGGCATTTGATGAAAAAGTTCATTCTAATTGTTTGCTGCCCCAAGGTGTTAGTGAAGGTGGGGGCATCCTGGAAATGTTCTTTCCCAGTCTCTGGAGTGCACACACAAACACACACACACACACACACACACACACACACACACACAGAGAGAGAGAGAGAGAGAGAGAGAGAGAGAGAGAGAGAGAGAGACTCATGATAAATGGATGCCAGCAGTTTGAAAGCGGGTGGGAGCCGATTTCCACTCAGCACCCTGCCCCTCCTGGTTCTCCTAGTCTCTCTGGCCAAGCTGGATTTGGAAAAATTAATGAAAGGAATCTTGACATTCCTCTTCCCTGCTTGGGCCCATAGCCTTTAGCCTACAATCCTGTGAGGGAAGCCTTGCAAGGGACTAAAACTTACCCCTGATTAACACTCACTCTTTAGACAAAGGGCCTGGCTCCTTCTGCAAACCCATCCTTTAAATCTGACTTTCCCCACTACCAACATGGGTGCTCAGTGGCATCTATGCCAACTTCTCCAGCTGGGTATGCTCAGTACTTTAAACACAGACTGATGGGGCTAGGAGGTGGCTCAGGAGGTGACCTAAACCAGGTCCCCAATACCACGTAAAAAGCCAAGCACAGTAATGCATCTGGATTCCCTTCACAGGTAAGACCTTGAGACTCATTGGCCAGCCGGTCTAGCTGAACTGGCATATTCCAGGTTAGCTTAGAGACACTGTCTCAGAAATGTAGGAGGATGAGCAGTGAGCCAGCTGGCTTGGTAAAGGTAGGTGCCACCAAGCATAAGCTGAATTCAATTCTAGAAGCCCACATGGCAGGAGGGCAGATTGTTCTCTGACCTTCACACATTCACTGTGGCAGACACATGACCACATACTCACACACATGCACATACACACCTACAAAATAAAATGTAAAAAATGAAGGTGAAGAACAATTGAAGTCATCCCATGTTAACCTCTGGTCTCCATATAGACCCACATACATGTGCATACATACAACCTCACAACACATGTGCATGCACAGAAACCCTTGTCTGTCACACACACACACACACACACACACACACACACACACAGGTTCAAGAGTCAGGTACTCTTCAGTTTGATCTTGGGGGTCTATGTTCTGATTTTGTGGGTTCATGCAATTTCAGTCTCTGTAAAATAAGGACATAGATGGTCTCTGCCCTCTTCCATGTTGATTTGAGAAACTAAATGTGCAAAAACCTTGTCCTGGCACATGAGACAATCAGTGGTTGCTGTTAATATTTAAATGTGCATTACCTGACACACAAATTTAGTGTGTGTGTGTGTGTGTGTGTGTAAACACATAGTCATAAGACAATTACATTGAAAAAAAGTACCTATTTTTAATCTTACCCACATAGGGTACTACTGAAGTATAAAAAAGCTTCATCTGTGTAGAGAGAGTCTTTTCCTCTGCCCAAGATACCTGGAATGTGAGGACTTGAGTTTCCACAGCTGAGGGCTGTGCTCACAATCAATAGAACTCCTCTCTTGAGCAGCAGCCACTCCTTATTTAAATCTGGGTTTCTTCAGAGTTGGCACCCTGCCTTAATTCTCCCGACTAAAGAAAACACAATAGATAACTGCGCCTTTTATTCCCAATGTGACCTTCTGCGTTCTGAAACTAATTTGCCATTGAATCTTGCCAGCCTCTGCTGGAGGACTTCCTCTAGCTGAGTAATGTGGTTCTGATTAAGGACATCCTATAAGACCCAGGAGGACAGCCTGGGAAGGAAATGGGTCTGAGACAGAGAGAGAATGGATTTCTAGCCGCTAGTGGGACATGCCATGTTGAAGACAGAAGGTGTAGGGAGTTTCTCCTTAGGAAGACTGAGAAGAAAAGCAAATGGCTGACAAATTGACATCTTTTATACAAAGCTGACAGGCAAGCAGGCCTCTTAGCAGAAAGGATATGCAGAACCCTGAGGCCAAATGGCAGGCAGCAAGCTTTTTGAAGTCCCTGCCTGCATGCCACTTCTAACAGCAAGACTTCAGCTGTATGGCCTCCTCATAAAGATAGGAAAACTTACTTTTAAACTCAAATATCATAGTTCAAAAAAGTGATATTCCATTTCCCTCCCAGTACATGCACTGAGACATACTTCTATGATGAAAAGAAGCAGGCTGTTTTTTAATCTCTACTCTTCTATGAACTGAATTGCAAATGATAAACTTTGCCTTATTCCATGGAGTTTGAGAGCTCCCTGTTGGGCCTTGCTAAGCACTGGCTGGCCTCTGCCCTGACTAATGGGTAACTCAGGAGCTTGGAGACCCCATTTGCTTCTCTTGGCCTAGCAGGGGGTAGGCATCCATGGCAGGAAAGGCAAAAGTGGGACTGAATGGGCAATGGGACTTTGGAGAACATGGAGTTCTTTACCAAATACCTAAGAATAGACTAATAGTTGTAACTCTAATATGATTTTCTTGTTAATCTCTGTCAAAGCATGAAATCCGATATGTTAACCATGACTAAGCCGTGAAATTTGTCAACTTTGTCTGTAATTTACACGAGCTCTCTATTTTTTCCCCTTAAGTCCTAACACAAAGTGTAGAACATTACTTCCCAGCATGCTCTTCCCAGCAGGCTGTTAGTATCCTTTGACAAGTAAGAATAGAGGGTATGCATTTCTCATGCTGTTTCAGCAACCAAGGACAGATAAAGATAAACCCTGAAAAACAAAGTACTTTATTTTCCTTTGAGGTAATAACCATGAACATACTACATTTGCTTAGATGTCAGCAAGTATCAATAAACGTTCAAATTAGTTGTGTGATTCATGTCAATAGACATCATAATAAATTTCCTTAGAGTGGTAGGTTGTTTTTTAGGAAAAAATAATAAATGAATAAAGCAGGCATTATTTCTTGTTTAGCTTCAATTATAGGTTGTATGGTTAATCTCTTCAAGCCAATGTGAATACAGGCTCTCTACATTGGCTGTGTGGGTAAAACTGTGGAAGACATTTAACTGCTAACCTGCCCCTGGCTTTTTTCTTTTTAAAACATATCAAGGCCTAATTTGTAGGTAACTTTAAAACACTATGGGGTTCAGAGCTGGACATATCTGTCCTTTGCCCACGAAGGCTATCACCTAATTTAGCAGTCTGTGGTTTGGTCACTTGGTTACCTCAGAAGAAAGTTAGCTTCATAAAACTGAAAGAAAATAGAGGGAGGGTGGGCAGTTTGGAGCAAGTAGACAGCTTGCTCTGTGAAGGAAAGGGGAGCAGCTGGCAAGAAGAAAGGAATGTTGGTGACTGGGAAAGTGGTCAGGCTGGGATGTCATTCTCTTCTGCCCCTGCCAAATGTTTTCTCTTAGACTCAAAGGAAAATGTCCCAGAACCTCCCCAGCGTTTCCTGACCTCTGCACTGCAGATCCAGGACCCGATAATCAGATGATTTAGAAATAAGAGTGCTTTGTTGACTTCAGTCACCACATAGCCAGTGTTTTCAAACTTTTTTTTTATACAAAATCTTGGGCAGTGCTCCATAACCCAGGAGAGCCCTTCCCAGAAACCTGGTCGCTGGGTCTGAAGGACATGAGCTGTGCAAACAGTCAAGCTGCACTGTTCATTCCCCAACAATGAAACCAGAGGTTATGGAGCCCAAAGAGGTAATCTATTGCTCAAGTGATAGATAGTACACAGCCATGTCTTCCTGCTTTCCAGTTTCTCACTATGCCTAGGCATAGAACTTCAGGATTCTTGTCATCCCTCTGGAAGGCTCTTAGACCCTTAAATGGTCTGTGTATATCATAAGGTCTATGAATGCTCTCATTGCCTCAAAAATAGTACTTTTAAAAGAGTATAACTACAAAAAGGACTTTCTTATGGAGAAGAACAACAACTTTTAACAAATGCTCTCAAATCTGTCACCCCCCAAAAGGGTCAAGAATGATTTCCCTATAATTTGTGCCCCTAAAAGTCAGTTTTCCAGTTCTGATTATGAGTTGCAAGGTTAACAATTAGGTCCACTTTAACCTTTCAAGGCAAATGTAGCATATAATCCTCTGAGTGCCTGAGGTCCCAGACTTGCTTGTAAAACAGCAATTGGGTTGTGAATTCCTTAAATTGTCTTTGCAGCTGAATTCTAGCTAGAGCCAGGTTCTGTCCATCTTAGAGCAGAGATGCTTAAAATCCATTGAAATAGTTCAGATTCTTTTTGAGTCATGAACAGTCATCTCTTGGCTTAATTCTGCTTTGGTCTTGGATTAGGATTGCCAGATTTAGCAAGTATAGGAAGGCTTGGGAGTTAGTGTTGGCTTGCAGAAGAACTGTGGTTCAGTTCCCGATGTTCACATGGGGGCTAACAGCAAGCTTAACTCCCATTTGAAAGGGTATGGACACCCTTTTCTAGTCTCTTCAGGCACCAGGCAAGCATATGGTGCGCATACATACTTGTAGGCAAAACATTCATATACATAAAAAATAAAAGTAAGTAAATAAATGTAAAGTTTTGGGGCTTGAGAGATGGCTCAATAGATAAGAGCAGAAACTTCTCTGGTAATTCAGTTCCCAGCATTCATGTCCAGCAACTCACAACTACTTCTAACTCCAGCTTCAGAGAATCCAATGTCTTTGACCTCCACTGGAAACCTGTACTCACACACAATCCCTAGTCTCCCCGCCCCCTATTATTGAACACACACACACACACACACACACACACACACACACACAGAGGCAGAGAGAGAGAGAGAGAGAGAGAGAGAGAGAGAGACTTTAAAGGCATGTTTTTAAAATTACTTTTAGCCCTAGAACTTTTTGTTGCAGATTATACATTTTTGGAAAACAGTGACAGAACTGAGGAGCAGGGACAGGGACCATAGAAATGTTCTAAAACTGGTATTAATTTACTCAAAATCATTGAACTTCACACTCAAGAGCACCAACTTGATGATAAATTACATTTCAGAATATTATTAGAGACTTAAGGCTAGCACTGTTTTCTTTACCAATATGATGAAAGCCATAAATCTATGCCTCAGAATCAAACTTTTAGGAATCTGTGCAATATTTTTGTAAAATTTCTAGGCCTGCAAAAGCTCATTGCAAGGTGCCAAATGGTGCCCCATCTGGAATTCTGTCCACTGCCAGGCAGTGGCAATGAGGCATCTCACTACCCAAAGTATAGAGCTATGGATTTTGAAAATCTCCTGTTGTTGACTATAACAGTGGCCCATTAGGCATCTGTGCATTTCATACTGAAAGCATATGAGGAGGGCAGCACTGTTGTGCCCAAATTCTGAGTCCCAAAATCACCAAGAGACCTGATCCAATGCAAAAGCAAAGAGTCTTTAATTAATTAAAGTGAAGTGGGAAGGACCCAGAGGGACCATGGGACAGGGAATTTATTGGGGCAGAGAAAGGGGAGTGTCTGGGGTCCAAAACGGTTTCAGGATTGGTGCACTCCAGGGCTTTGGGCAACCTGTCCTGACTTGATTGTTCAACTGCACCTGAAGGGATGGTTGCTATGGCCAATAGGCCCTCCCAGGGCAATTGCTATGCTCTGCACTCCACAGTTACAGTAAAGTACATCCAGAGCCTGCCAGCTAACTTCTGATTGGTTTCTTACACATGTTGCCTATGTCTTACTGGGTCTTTTCTGCAGCCTATCATGGCTGCTAAAGCATGGGGCTGGGTGAAGGTCTGGTCCCTTCAAGAACTTGTTTTATGGTTGAGATAGAGTATTGGGTTTGTTTATGAAGCAGAGTACATACCTACTGAAGCAGGCCCACACTCCCCCCTTAACTTCTTGGTACAAAGTATGTCTGTGAGTCATTACTGCAGGCTCAGCCCCTTTATCTACACCGGCAAAACTCATTATTTGACTTTAGTGTCAGATACTCTGAGGAGTGTACATGGGCCAGGATGTGGGGTAGGAAGGGTTTTGAGTGAGGGAACTAGTCCACAAGAACAGAGTAACTGTGAAGACTGAACACAGTGCTCTATAAGGACAGAGTAACTGAAAGGTGAACACACCAGCCTCTTGAAGCTACTATTGCTTATGGGATTTATGGAAATCACTGTGGCTTCTGCTAGAACACTGGTTCTCAATCTTCCTAATGCTTTGACCCTCTAATACAGTTCCTCATGTTGTGGTGACCCCCCAGTCAATAATTATTCATTGCTACTTTTTAAGTTTAATTTTGCTATTATTATGAATTGTAATATTAATACCTATATGTACAGTATCTGTTATGAGACCCCAAAGGGATTATGACCTACAGGTTGAGAACTGCTGTGCTTGAACCTCAAGCCTAGTTCTTCTGTTTTTCTCTGACTGTTCTAAATGTTATTTAACAAAAAGTTGAAAAAAATAAAGAAAAAGAAACAATAATGGGAGTACCAAAGCCCCTCAGAGATCCCTTATTCATGTTCTCTGTCCAGTTGAGACATGTCTCCTTTTGCAGTCAGATTTTCTAGAGGTCATTGAGACATGGAGGCAGTTGGACAGTGAGGAACAAGAAGAGTGAGAACACTGAATAATTTGATAGCTAGAGCTGAGGGTGCCTAAGACTTGAGGGAGCTGAGATGTCCCTTCTATGGAACCTAAACTCTCTTCCAGCTCTTTGCTTTGGACAATTTCTGGCTAGACAGTTGCTAAGACCCAAATATTTTCATTCCAGTAAGCCCCAACAAGGCCCATTCTTCACACATAAACTAACATGGTTCTTCTGACTCAATTGATCTGAGCTCAGGACCACAGGACAGTAAGATGGACAGAAATCTGTGCCTAGAATCAAGTTCTGGGGACATTCAATGAGGGTCTCTTTTCTTGAGGAAAGAGAAAGCTAATTGAGTCTTTTTCCCAGTATAACAATGGATGCATTAACTCAGTGAGTTCTTCCTTATTTTGTCATTCAATCCACTCATGAGGGAGGCTCCTTGGCCAGTCTACTCTCAATCACTTGTATTACAGTGCAACCAGGTGTTTCTCTTTGGAAAACATCTACAAAACTATCAAGTTTGCTGCTTTTAAATTACTTCTCTCACATGTATCCAAATAAGTGAGGTTTAACTGGTTTTGGCTTTCTTCTTTTTATCCTCCTCCTTCTTTTATAAAGTGGGTGACTTGTAGGTCTTTGTTAAAGGGTCCATTTTAATAATGCCCACCTCTCTCTCATGGCTTTGCTCAAACCTGAGTATGAGAAGTACAGTATCTTAAAATTCTGTTTTCTTTCCTGGAGAAGACACCGAATGCTCATTTTGTAGCTCACCATTCAGAGGCCTGGCTTTGTTTGTGATGTCCTCCTCTGCTGTGCCCTTTTCCTCTCAGTGTCTAGGCAGTACTATTTCTATTAGAAACGTTTTCCCTCCATGCTGACTCTGAATGACTCAGCAAGTTAAGAGGCTCCATGCCTGTAGCAGATAACAGTATGGCTACCTTGGGCTTTGTTTTTCCCTTCAGTTACCTCACCCAGGGTTATTTTACATGGTTTCTGAAAGTACTGAAGAAAGTCGTGTTTCCCCCTTACTGAGACCACAATACTACAAGACATCATGTTCTCCAAGATGCTATGAGATTTGGTTGTACCTCAAATGTTCTATTAAAGCAGTGCACTCAACTAATACTGGCCCAGCCCCCATAATTGGGTATTTGCCTCTGTTTACTAATAGTTTTTATTGTCTCAGACTGAGAATTGGGTGATACTGTCATCTGGTAGGTAATTGCAACCCAATGTACACATGTGATCCTCACTGAAAATAATGTTATTTTCCCAAACTTACATAATAGTACGTTGAAACCCTGGCATTTAAGGGATTTTTGCTCATGCTGTCTCTCAAGGTCTGAGGAAGAAAACAGAAAATGCCCCCTTTTTATTCTTATGAGTTTGTTGTCCTGAGTTCATACATACCATGTGGATCCAGGCAGTAGTGTGCATGAAGGTACCCCTAAGCTGGGCAAAGTGCACAGTTAAGGGAGGTCTCAGCTCCAACAGCTGCCTTAACTCCTAGGAGAGACAACTTTGACAAAAGCAGAGGACCAAAAAGTTACAAGGATGTTTAGTTTGTGATAAAAATCATCTTGCAGATTAAAGTCTTTCTTCCTGCTCATAAAATGGCATGTCTTTAAATAACTCAGAAACTGGAGGCATCTAACCATGCTGTGAGTAGGGAGCCAAGACTGTTGCCCATAGACATGCTCCATTAATTCCATCCTTGTTAGCAAGGTCATGGTGCTTCTCATCATTTCTGTAAATGTCCTGTCTGCAGGAATTGATTCACGGGGCCTCTTTCCCAGAACCAAGTTCTTCCTGTGTCTTTTCTCTCCATGCTCTTATTCTCTCCTGGGGCAAAGATGGCTACTGAGTACCAATGCTTTCTTCTGTCCATATACAAGCACAGTTAAGAAAAGTGTGAGTCCTTCCCAAGACACCCCAGCAAAGGCTCCTGTGTCTCATTGACTTGGGATCATGTGCTTATCTTGAACCGGATGCTAAGAGATGACAGACTGTCACTTTGACCTAAGTATGCTATATCCAGGAGCTGGAGTAGAACTTCATGGATTCATGTGGGGTAGGCTAAACAAATATCTGGCAGATGTGTGCCCACAAAGGGAAGTTGGGGTGAGATAGCTAAAAGGAGAGATAAAGGTACTGCACACACACACACACATACACACACTTACTGCTAGAAAGTATGTATTCTACAACCCAAAGACTTACCAAAGTTCTCACCCCACCATTGCATTCATCTGGCTGACTAACTCAGATAGCTGTTATGAATCCCCTTATCTCCCTTCTAAGCCACATGTAGATGTACCTGTCAAAGAGAAATGTAAAAATAATTATTAACTACCTTAGAATATTGGAAGTACTGTGCAGACACAGAGTGATGGTGACATTACATCAAATCAGTTCCATTCAGTGTCAGCAATTTAGAAGTGTCTGCACGAGCTCCAGCCCACCCGAACAGCTGTGCCAGCCTTATTTCGGAAGCCAGTGTCTAAATTTATCCCAATCTTCATTGTCACAGGTCAGTGTGGGAAATCTTCTGAGGTCAGTGATTGAGGTAATTGGCTTGGAAACGTCTCTGTTAAATGACATAATTGGTTTTAATTATGTAATTATGCCACTTAAAGTGTGGGGGTGAAAGGTTACCCTTATATTTAGCAGTGAGATCCCCCAAATGAAGCCAGGGCATTTAAAACAGCAGGTCTTCAAAGTTCTCTAATGTTTTTCCAGAGGAAAGCCAGAGTGGGCTTGCCTTGGCACTGGCGGTTTGGGGGTGATTACCCTTCTTGCGGTAGTGCCAGGTCTGTGACTGTGTATAGGAGCCTTTGTGAGGAGAAGGCAAGAGCTTCCGAAAGACCTCCTTGTGATCTGAAGTTAATGAGCAGTGGGAACTCAACTGTCAGCAATTGAATCTGATTGGGCAGGGTAATTATATGATTGCCTCTGGTGTTTGCACATGCACAGGGATATTTTTATTGGAAAAAACCTAATTGCTTACTTACTTAGTGGAGGGCAAACCTAAACAAATTTGTGTTGTCATAGGTTAAAAAGACATCATTTCTTTGTCTCTAAAGTAGTCGCCTGTTCCCCTTCGTAGAAGTGAGGGTTTTGTTTCTTCTTGGGTTCAGTCAGGGATATTTTCAAGACCTTGTTTTGTGATAATATTAGAACATAAAGGAAAGCCACTTGGGCTGTGAGCTTCTGGTATGACTACTATGTGCTGGTTGTCTTCTCCAGCTACACCCTACAATGGCTTCTTTCATAATACACAAACAGCTAGAACCCTGGGCAACATTCAAGCTACAGGGACTTTCACAAGCTTTTGTTTTGTTTTATTTTCTTCCCCTTATGGAGGTCCCTGACAACACTGGCTTCTGCAGCTGCCTGGTTTCTTTTAATTGCCTAAGGCAAGTGGGAGGGATTCTGCCTGTGATGAACTTTTAGAGATGAAAACACCCAGGCTAAGAGGCGGGAGATGCTACCTCTGCGGTCTCCCAGGGCCTTGGAAGGAAGAGTGAGGGCACAGTAGGTGTGCTGAAGGGAGGAACCTGGGGTGCATCTGAGTCAAAGCTTTAAAATCACCACAAGTGAAGCTTACCTTGGTTAGGAGAGCTCTACAACAGACTCCAGAGCATCTTCTTTCTTCTCACTTCTTCCAGATCCACTTACTTCCTAAGACCTTTCCTTTGGTGAGATCCTACCAGACCTGGAAACTGCCTTATAGGGAGCAACTTGTGTTGAGGACAGCAGATGGCAAATAGGTATAGACCTAAGGGCTGGAGGATGAGGCAGAATACAGCCCAACCCCGTTTGCCTGCTCTCCATCTCAGGAATTGTGCATATGCTGACCCATCTAATCCTTTTACTGTTCAGGTTTGATAATCAATGTCACTTCTTGAAAGCATCCCCCGACTGCTCTCACACCTCAGGACCATTTATACTTCCTAGCAAGCTCTAGGTTTTCAACTCTACTGTCTTGTGATTACTTGTTTCATTGTCTCCCCAGTCCCCAGAAGCTCCACAAGAGCAGGGCCTGTGTGTGTATTCCTCACGCCTCTCTCCACCCAGAGCCTGGCACAGTGCTTGAGTGTATGGAGTGAATGAATGAGGAGAGGAATGTTTGCTGTGTGTCCCAGGGAGCTGTGTGTGCTGCCCATAGTTCCCACCCCATGCTGTTAATACTGCTCTCTTGTCGCTTACAATTTTCATTGCCCTAGATGATCCAGCTCTGTCGGAGGCACGTGTAGGCACAGCCAAATCTCATGCTGTACATTGATCACCTGTCCAACCTTTGCCTAGAGTGGGAGCCCCCAGTTCCTTCAAGAGATCCAACTTTACCTGTCTGTAAAGAAGAAGAGGAGGAGGAGGGAGACAGCGGGGAGGATCCGGTGGCATTGTAACACCAGTGCAGGTCCAGTGTTTACTCTTGCCCTTTGGAGGTGGGTAACTGCAATTGGCGTGGAGTGCTGCAATTAAGAGAGACAGAATAATGTCTTTGGATTTGGGGACTCAATCGTGCTTCGCTCCCCCCACCCCCAGCTAGAGTATAGGGATTGCACCCTATTTTTGTATTTAACTTATAGCCAGACTGGTCATTCCATGATTCCCATCAGCATGGGCTGTGGATCCAGAACCAGCAAACACACACTATATGTTACTGTAGTGTCCCCATGGCGACTGTGCACCCCTTCTGCATCTGGCTATGCAGATGAGAGGAGGAGCATTGGTTGGTGGAATTTAGTGAGTGCTACATTGATTGTTTTCTTGCCAAAGTGTGTGTTTGTTTGTTTCAACCTTCCACCAGTACCCAAATGACCTCACAGTGGAGAGGCCCTGAATTCCTATTGAGTAGATGTAGTTTCACTCAGAAACACCCCTCAGTGTTTAAGTGCAGCCTTGCCCATGCCTGACACAGGTATAACCCCAGCTTCTTCCTTGAAAACATTGACCCACGACACCTCAAGCCTCAGCCAAGTGGCCTTCCTACTGAAACCCCAAACTCCAAGCTATCCCTGAACATGAACTGCTGACTTTTGATTGGCCTGCAGTAACAATTTCTGGGTGGATCGATGCTTTCATATGAAAACCACAGCTTCACAAGATAGAACAGAGCAAACCCACAGAGGCAGCAGGACCTTGGCTATGGTTTTATGGGTGGCAGCCTGCACACAACTTCCCTCGGTCCAAATCTACTCTCCTTTGGTTATGTCCCTATAATGTCCTCACATTCTGAGTCTCATTTGCCTTGTAATCTTGAGATTGTATTTCTTAACAAAATAGGCTCTAAGTATTCCTTCGAGGAACAAGTTTGCAACCACTTTGTCATACAGTATGTGTGTTCACAGACATCATGCACTTTGAATCAAATAGCCATGGACCATGGTGATCTTTATTCCTGAGTTCTAAAGAAAGTTTAATGGGACTGTGAGTTTTGGAATACTACCAAGGATGGATCACCATCTCATATCCTCTCTAGATTGAGTCAGGTAATAGCTGTCTAAACAAATAAGTCACATTCTTTTGCAAATATATATGAATGGCATTTAATATATAATTAAGCTAGGCAGTGCAGTCTCTGAAGTGTCTCATCTTATCTATGTATAATATTTCCTTCCAGAACACTTCTGTGTTGGGTGTGTTAGTCCTTTTGCTGCTATCATCACAGAGTTTGACAAAGAGAATAATTTGGAAAAGAAGAATATTTAGAATAAGTTATTGCTATTCCAAGTCACACCCAAACCATTGTTTTGCTCCATTGTTTTTCTTAGAGAGTCTTCATGTCCCTTTCTTGGCTAATTTATTCAATAGATACAGGGTGCAATGCCTGTAAGAGCAGCCTGCTTCCTGGCATCATACAGGAATGGCTTAGATAGTTAAATCCTTAGACCCACCTGGATCTAGTGATTCAGAAACTTTCTGTGGGGCCCAGCAGCCTGTGCTTGAAGGTATCTGTGGTACTCATATGTACCCAACACTCTCAGAGTCGTTGGTTCTCTACCAGTATGTAATGTGAGGACATTAAAGGGACATAACCAAGTACTGTTCTCCAGAATATTGAGATCCATCAATGGCATAAAGCATAAATCCATTACACAGATAAGCAGAGTGATCATCATAGAATGTGAGTTATAGCATGGACTCAACTTCATAACTCCCTCCAGGTGGTTTCATTTCATTCTTGTAATGAATATAAAGGTTTGGCTTGGTCCTTCAAAGCCTAGTGTGTTCCCCTGCCTGCCTGCCTTCCATCCTTATCTGGTACCACTTCTTCCCTCCTCCAGTGCCCTTCAGCATGATGCCCGCCTTCTTAGAGGTCACCAAGCATGCATCCAAGGACCGTGCAGCACAGACATAGAGTGGAAGGAGGAAGCAGAGAACTGTAAAGCATCAGTAATAGACTCTAGCTCTTATTCATGAAGTGGAATATGTCCAATCCCTTTGCCATCATTGGTTGATGCATTCATATAGTAAGCAATATAGACAGGTGCAATAACATAATTGGCATAATTGTTGGTATTATTAGCCTCATACTGAGGCTCATTGTCAAGTCATTAAGCATGTAGGAAGCATAGTGCAGTTCTTAGTATTATGTGTGTATTTTATTGACTTTTCTGTGTGAGCTGGCTAGGTAGAGACAGAGGCAACTGAATAAATGGGTAGGAGCTCCCACTTTGATGTGTTGCACCATTGCATGAATGGAGCTGATGAAGGACTCTTGATGTTTTCAGTGAAAATGATGACCATGTCTATTGAATTTGCCCTTTTTAAAAACTATGAATGTCAATTTGGATCTTTGCAGCATTAATGTATTGTGTACTCTGAGACTAAAGGAGCCAGTTGGATTTTTAATAGGATGTAAAAATAGCATATCTTGCTTGGTGGTGGTGCCATACACATTTAATCTCAGCACTCAGGAGGCAGAGGCAGGTGGATCTCTGTGAATTCAAGGCTGGCCTGGTCTATAGAGTGAGTTCCAGGACAGCCAGGGCTACATAGTGAAACCCTCTCTCAATACAAGAAGAAGAAAAATGTCCTATCTCAGGGTTCCATTTAAAGGAGAAAACATTTAATATGTCTTTTGGAATGCAAATTGGATTTAAGGCTTCATGATGAATTGGGATCCTTGAAGATCTAAACCTTTTGAGTCTGAGAATAAGGACAAAGGATTTGGATGTTGCTTCTATTTTGAGTATCCCAGCTCTGTGTTCACAGTAACAGCCTATTGCTATAGGAGTGTAGCATCCCTGGCTTTGGACATCATTTGCTCATCAGGATCCTTATCTGTGATCTCCTACAAAGGTACAAAGAGTCAGTTTGAAGGTGCAAACAGGGAGAATGATGTGTGGCCTTTAGGGAAGGTATGGTTTCTTCCCTGCTTCCTCCAACTCCCCTACCTTATAAAGCCCTTCTTGAGAAGGGAAACAGTCTCCTTAATACCTTGCTTACTATTGCACAGGTAAAGCCAGTCCACTCCTGTGAGTGGCAATCCCACATGGTCACAACACACATGCCGTGTCTGCTGTCTGAGAACTCAAGCACTGAGTCCAAGAAGGCTTCCTCCATCTTTTACTGACTCTTCTGTTGTGTGTGAGACCTCATGGTGTCCTTGACAACTTATAGAAGAGTTCATGTTAGCTTATGGGCTCCGGAAATGTAAGAGTCCCTCATTGCAGGAAGGCATATCAACCAGTGGCACGCATGACAGCAGGAAGTTGAGAGCTCACATTGTCAAATGAAACCCTAGAGCAGAAAGAGAGAACTGGAAATGGTATGAGGCCTTTAATCTCAAGACCTAGCCCCAGCAACACACTTTCTCCAAAGAGGCAGATTCCCCAAACAGCACCACCAACTGGAAACCAAATATTCAAGTAGGAGAACCTATGGAAGAACAGTCTCATTCAGGCCTTAACACTCCAAGAACCAAGTGAAATGAACCCCAAATACATGGGCTGAAAGTTGAGCTGTATTGGGTGAGGGGAACAGATACTTAAAGTCCCTTCTGTGTGGCAGGGCTGCTGTTCCCTGAAGACTGTAGATCTGTAGTCCTTGGAGCCACCTGTCCTTATGGGTGGTTTCACTTTATTTCTTTATGCCAAGTTATTTCTAGTGCATGTTTCTTTTCCATGTGCCTGGTTACTCCTTAAGCCCATGTGTTTTCCATCTGTGTGCACTTATCTCTGTTTTCCTTAGTTTGGGCCTTGTCTACTGAAGCATCTCTTATCTTCAAGTTCTTGATATCTAATTCCTGTATCCATCCGTCATCTAGGAGAACTAGATTGCATCTCCATATTATGAGAGAAATTTACAAATTTATAACTTCTTTCACTGATGACCTCTTCTTCAATAATTTCTACTGATTCAACTGTTTCTAGTGCTGGCTGTGGTCCCATTGCTGCATTTTTAATAGGTGGTAAATGGTAGAAACCCCTTCTATTTCCAATCTATTTCCAATCTGCATCAGTACCCATAAAAGCATTGCCACTCATGGGAAAACTGAGTCCCAGAGATGGATGTGGTTTATCAGCAGTCTTGTTATTGGCTCCTGGTAGGGGTAGACATTGCAAGGGCCTGCTTCACTCCTGCAGCTCCCAAGCAAGATCAGACCTGAAAAGCAAAATACACAAAAATGACCATTACTGCCAAACTGACCAAGATCTCACATATATGAAGTATGAATATTTTAATTGAGACTTCCCTAGCTCAGAATGATCCTTGCTTCTCCAGAGCATAGATTGTCTATAATGAGGACAAAAATTAAAACAGAGATGTTCACTTGGGAACTGTTTTGCCCACCTCTGGCATAGTTAGCAATGTCCAGAGTCATTTTTGTTTGTCCTAATTCAAAGTTTGGGGAGCAGACATTGGGCTCTCATTATTCAAAGTATGGAGGGCATAGCTAATCATTTTGCATTAGTGAGGATAGCCTTCTCACAGAATAATCCATCCCAAAATGTCAGCAGTGCTGCTTTTTAAAGACTCTGGCTTGAGGAGAATACATTCTGTGTTTTATATCAGTAGTTGCTTACCCAAGAACCAAAGCGCCTTGGGAAGCCACATACACAAAGAAACATGCAATCACCCCTAGACTATGATGGAATTTATGGCAGTTTCTCTGCTGTGTGCATAGACAGTGTTGTGACTTCTGAAAATGGAAAACATTTCCAACTTTAAAACAAATATTTAAGAGCATTACTGGGTACCTGTTGTCTTTGCTTGGGTGAAAGCAAGGTTTGGTGGTAACTCTTGGGGCTAGCCTTCTAAAATGTTCTGACATTTA
The DNA here is from genome assembly GCF_943737965.1 of Phodopus roborovskii. Taxonomy (NCBI): domain Eukaryota; kingdom Metazoa; phylum Chordata; class Mammalia; order Rodentia; family Cricetidae; genus Phodopus; species Phodopus roborovskii. Next base: position 3,676,920 of record NW_026125537.1, read on the forward strand.
AAAGGAGTCAGCATCAAGATAGCTCTGAATCTGGGTTCAGGAACTAATGTAAATGTTGTCCATGTTCTTTGGATAGTCAACCATCCAGGGAACTTCTTGGTGGCTTCTACCAGTGGCCATGGTATTGGAGCAGATCTGGCAAGCAGATGTTTATGATAAAAGATTTGCATTCTAGAACAGTTGCTTCTGAGGGAAGGAAGGTCAGTCTAGAGAAGAACATCTCAGACAGTCTGCCCCTTTGTTAACCATGCTGCTACCTTGGTTACCATCTCCATATTCTCAAAGCCTTCAGTCAAAAGACCACCTTAACAAATACATGTAGTGTTGGCCAAGGCTTATCTAGTGCTGCTTTAGTAAGAGCATTTAAATCAGATTCAAAGGAGCATCAAGACTCACTCCATCTTAGTGGTAAATCTCCAAAAAAGCTGTAGAAGACAGATTATCCAAACAACTATTTAGGGCTTCGTGATTGTTTTGTAGTGAATGGCACTGCAGGCCTTGCATATATGCTAAGTGAGTGCTCTACCACTAGAAAGACTTAGATTTCTGAGACAAGGTCTCAATGTGTGATCCAGTCTGATATGACCTCAAACTTGGAATCTGAATTTTGCAGCCTTCTGCATAATAGGATTACAGGTGGGTTACACCATACCCAGATGAAAAATAGTTTCTTAAGGAAAACTGTTGAACCAACAAAACAGTTTATTTTGCCAGGGCCAGAAGTCTTAGTACTATTTATCAAGATCATTTGAACACACTGTATTTAGTATTCTAATGAACTAATCTCATTAATCTTCATAGCAGTCTCTGAAATAATTACCAGCATTATTACCATTTTATAGATTTAGAAGTAAGGCTGCAGCCAATGAGCTATTTATTCAAAGACTCCCCTAGTAATTCCTCCTCCTCCTCTACCCATCGGGCTGGTAGCTTAAACATACTTCTGAGTTCAAGTTATCAAGCTGTTGTTGTTTTTCAAGGTGGTATTTTCCCTTATCTTTTCTTTCATTGTGCCTGCATGTAGCTGTTTTAAGAGACAAATGCATCAATTTTAGTTGATTTGACAAAGGCTAGTATCTGGGTGGTATTAATAAAACAGGCTACTGAAAAGGGCATACAAGTTCCTTCTGTGTCCACATCTGAAGTCTCCAGTGAGGCAGATTGTGGTACAATGAGGATTAAAGGCCATGACAGCGAAGCAGCCACATGGCTGCTTAGACTCTTTGGTTACTAAAATATAGATTTAAACAGGCTGCTGCCACATGGAAACCATAGTTTAATCATTTACTCAACAGCCATTTATTTGTCCTCTAGGACGTACGGCAGGCATGATGACAGATTCACTCACCATTTCTTTTTGAAACTGAACCACAGGTAATCCTCTACATCACAAAATCCATCTAGAGTTTGAAGTCTTTTTGAGGAGCTGTGACCACTACAGGCTACAGAGTCAGTGCAAATGTTCTTGAGTGTCTACTGTGTGCAAGACATCCAGCCAGGCGTTAGATATTGCAAATTACTTCTGGTTCAGTGGGGCTAGGTGTAGTAAACCAGGAAGCAAATGGAGATGATGATGTCTTGGGTAAGTTACGTGGAGAAAGTACAGTGGAGTGACTGGGACTGGGGAGCAAATAGGCCTAAGCTAGTTAGAAATGATTTTTTCTGAAGAGCAAAAACTTTAGGAAGTGAGATTTTCCTTCTAGGCAGGGAGCTGTGTGAATGGACCTTAATGTGTGAAGTTCTGAAGCTTAATATTTTTATTTTCCTTTTCTTGACTGAGTCTGTGTTATGAGCACTTTCTGGCTAGCCTGGCCCCATATCCATGTCAGCCCCAAATAACACACAAGAAGCTGTATTCATTATAATGCTGTTGGCCAATGTCTAGCGCTTCTTATTGGCTCTCTGTCTTAATTGTGAACCCATAATTACTAATATATGTATTTCTACATGGCCTTATCTTAACAGAGAACGCCATACTCGTGTGTCCTCTCCTCTGGAGGTCACATTGCAACCCCATCCTCCGTTTCCCAGAACCTTCCACCTCTCCTAGTCCCATCTAATTTGCTTCCCTATTGGCCAATGGTGCTTTATTCATTAACCAATAGGGGAAAAGCATTTACAAAATAACATCTCCCATCAAATCTGTGTATCCCAGGTGATCTGGAATTTACAATATAAGCTCGAGGCAGCTTCTAACACATGTTCTTTCCACCTCACTCTCCTGAGTGCTCAGGTTACAGACATGTTCTAGCAAACCCAGGGTAAATTTTTAACACAGGTCAGGAGCTGAATACATTGTCCCATGTCTTAGAAAGTGTTAATGCAGCTCAGTGACAGATCACCAGTTCTGTTTTTGTAAACAGTCCACATTCTCATGAAGATAATGCATATTTCTAAATGGAACTTACTAACCTATATAACTAAAATCTTCCAAATCCCTATTGATGCTTTCATTGTTCATTGCTCAGTTTCTGGGAGAGATAACAGGAAAATCCGCTTGATATTTTGGTCATTTTTGGAGTAACCTTGGCAATTTTTTATTTCTCTTTTCTAGGATATGCTTTCCTAGGAGGAGGAATCTTTTTATCTAGGATTGCCACTCTTTCTGACTTGTTCTTAAAAGTGCCCTTTCTCCCTATTGATGACTTTACTATTAAATTTGATCTGATAATATTGCTGATGCAACATCATTTTGGTTTCTATGTGTGTTTTCGTCTTTGTTGTTTTAGCCTTTATCTTTCAATGGTCCATCTTTATGAATAGATTTTAAGAAAAATTTCTGGTATCTCTCTTTTAATAGATACATTTAAGCTATTCATATTTAATATACATTATTTTGCCTTACCTTTGTCTGATTTTACATCTTTTACTATACTTCTTTTCTGCTTTTATTTCTTTTCTCTCCTTGACTGCCATATTTGATGGTTCTTTCTTGGCTTGATTCTTTCTTTCTACTCTCCCCTCTACTGTTTTTGAAAGCACATATTCTGTTTCTCTTTTTAGTGGCTTAGATAATCTCTACAGCAGGATTTGACATACCCTCAAAGCTTTTAATGCACCCACTATAGATAAGCTTTAAGGGTCTTCTCTACTATTTTGGTTCCCCAAGCCTTGGTTCCTTAATGGGGTGAAATATAAATGAAAGTGCAAAACATGCTCATCACAATGACTGTATCTAGGAGTGAGGATTCCCAAAATGCCTTTGCCAAGGCTGCACCTTGTTCTAAAGACTCATTGGTAACCAAAAATTGCACAGTCATGGATCATAGGCCCTTTGCAGTGCTGAGCAAAGTGACTTGATTTCTTTTGTTGCCCTTTCCTTTGTCTGCATTTGCGCTCTTGTAAGTGATGATAAACATTAAATAGCTCCTATAAAGCTGTTGAATTGTTGGTTTTTAAACAGCATAAAACACTGACATTTTCATTAGATCCTGGCTGTGAGAAATGTCCAGCTTTCATCATAACAGTTTTGTTTATTTCTAAGGAGAGTCTTAATGTACTGCCTGTGAGAGAACTCTTTCTGTCACCTGCTCCTAAATGGAAACATCTTTGCTCAGCCAAAGATTTTTTGGGAAATGATTTATAAGAGAGCTTCTTACCTCCTCTTCTCTCCTTGTCTCCTAAACAGTAAGAGTGGGAATTGAGTTTTTGAAGAGCTTTAGTATTAGACAGAAACAATTTCAGCCTAAGGAAATGCTACCAAGTCATCTTCAGAAGACAGCAATGCTTTTAAACCTCTATTTGGTTTCAGTGTGTCCTGCTGAAGATAAGCAAGTCATGTCTGACTTTTCCCTCAATCTTTCAGTTGACATTTAAACAGATAACTTGATTTTGCATTAATAAACTCCCTTGTATATGTTAGCAGACAAAGCATTTAAACTGCCAGGTCTTTCTAAGCAAATTAGAAAAGAGAGGCCTTTTATCTTCCAATCATTGCGTTAGATCTGAAAACATGACAAATCTTCATTAAAAAAAAATAATGTGGCGTCATCTCAGTTTAACAAGCTGCATGTGCTGAAAGACAGACTTGTCTCAATACAACTGGGACTGGGATGTGAAGTTCCCTGGTATCAGCATATCTGTATCTGTAATTTATGGCAAGATGTGATGGCTTGTTGAATGTGTGCTTGGTTTATCCACTTACATCTTTTTGACTGAGAAGCAAATGTCCATCTAGCAGAGTAGGCATGTGTGTTCTGAGTATAGGATCTTTGTGGTCATGAATAGCTAATGAATGCTTTGGATTCTCATCTATTAAGCCAAGATAAAAAAAAAAACCAATGTTTTAGGATTGGAAACATTAAGTAAGGTCATGTCTATAAAGCGCACAACACAGTTCATAGGAGATGTCTTTCCAACACTATGAGATAAAGATGATGGAGGTGGTGATGGTAATGGTGATGGTGATGATATGAGATGAAGAATTTGGCACTAATGGGGTACTGGTGACAAAGAAGAAAAGTATGGCAATGATGGAGGTGCTGGTGGTGAAAATGTTGATGGTGATGAAGATGGTGGTTGTGGTAACAGTCAGGTATTGAAGAGATGCCTGGAAAATTATCACGTAATCAAAGTATTTGAGAAATAGCACAGTTAGCTATTAAAATCTCATCCATAGTCTCTAAGCTTCTACTTGGATAATTCTAGTCACTATAAGGTCTTAAGTGAAATTCTACCACAGAAAGCAAGCTACAGAAGCCCTGATCAGTCATCAGTTGTACTTTGGGATGTGTATTCATTTATATAATGCCAAGGGTTAATGGTTTGTGTGATTCATTCCTGATCTCATCTTTCTCCCTAAACCTTGGCTCAAATGGCACTGTCAGTTTGGAATTCTGTACCCTTGGACATGTCTCTATAATCTCTTTGCCTGCCTTCCTTCCTAGAATCACCTGAATATAAATGATAAAGTAATGCATTAGAATCAAAGGCCAGCATCTAGGTAGGAAAAGAATGGAGCATAGTGTCACTGAGACAAAACAAAAGCAAACCAAAAATAAAAAACAAACAAACAAAACCAACAAAAAGAACAAGAGACAATTCGTAGAGAGGAAGCTTTGAGTATAAGAGAAAGGGTGAAAGGAAGAGGACTAGGGAAGCCCATTATTCTCGAACAAACAGTCTAGGACCAACACTGAGCAAAATAAAATCCCTCAGTGACTGAAAGAAGATCTAAGGAGAACCTGGGGGTTAAACAGTGGAGCCACAGGCCTTGAAAGAAGTTGAGAAAGTTGTGAAGTAGAAATACTTGTTTTGCTAAGGGAGAATGTTGCCTCTTTGTGGATTAAGTTTAAGAACCAAAGAAAGATAAGAATGAAGATACAAATTCAAGAAGAGGCAGATATTTTGTTCTGGACAGGAAGAGGAAGGGAAAGGAGCCCACCAGCTATAAAGCACATAAGGTGTTCCCACATTCCTGTATAGCAGAGCAAGGACACAGGGCTGGTACCAAGTAAGACTTCTCTTGCATGATACTGAACCTCTTTAAAAAAAATTGGCTGATGCTTCTTACAAAATGAGCAGTAGAGAGAATGGCTGGAGAGAGGTCTGAGAGGTTAAGAGCACTGGTTGATCTTCCACAGGTCCTGTTTTCAATTCTCAGCAAGCACATGATGGCTCACAACCATCCATAATGATACCTGATGTCGTTCCTGGTGTGCAGCCAGAACACTATATGCATAGTAGATAAATAAATCTTAGAAAGGAAGGAAGGAAGGAAGGAAGGAAGAAAGAAAGAATACAAAAACTGAACGCAGTAGAGCCTGGCTTAGACATGAAGAACAGCCACCTTTAACAACAGAGGAAGTTAACCAGTTGTGAATAGACTTGCCAGGAGCCCTCTGAGGAGAAACCATGCCTTTCTACATCCCCACCTCCAATTTTCTTCCTGCTCTGGTCCTGGGATATTCAATAAGATGTAGGTACCCTGGCAGCCCCCATCTGGCCCAGTGTTTCCACACCCCCCACATTGCTCTCCTTTGTCTTCCATGTCTACTTGTGCTTAGATAGGTAACAGAGTCACCCAGAGGGCTGGTGTGCTGAGATGAGGACAATGGCCAAGCACTCAGGCCTTATTCCACCCAAGTTGAAGGAGCAGAGGACAAGGAGTCAAGGACATGCTGGGTAATATCAAGCCTAATTAGCCCATCTACTCCTGTGTTCTCCTGTAGCATAGGATGGACTCACATCTTGCTTGCCTGCCATTATGCAGCCAGCATGTCATCCAAAACCAGATATGTGTTTAATGCTTGTATAGTTTATTTGAAAAGTGGAAGGGGAGGGAGAGAAATCATCAAACACCTCGTTATCCTTACAAGTGGGGGGAGGGATATTATTCCCATATACATTTTAGCATACACAGTACCCGTGCAAGTAATGACTCTTATGGCCAACTATCAACTGCCAGTGGCAGATAGGTGGAGGGGGTTGCTTTCAGCAGAGCTGGGTGGGGTATGGCTAGAGCATCTCTGATGTTAAGCACCTTATTGTCTACACCTACAAGTTGACTTTCAGATAAATGAGTTTCTATTCCTTCAGCAATCTGATCCAAGCTGATTTCATTGTTTCTCACCCCAACTGTTGAAAACGAGTGTACTTTCTTATCATAGATAAGAAGTTGAGGTCCTGGCAAGGGAGAAAAATAGGGGCAAGGTCCAGATGAAAAGCTAAGCTTGCCTGTTGTGCACACTGGCCCTCTCCCAGCTGTCCTTCCCTTCCCTTGCTTCCTTGTTACTGGTACCATCCTTGGACAGCAACGAGGAAACCCTTGTTTTGAGATACAGCCAGGGCAGGGGCATCCATAAAGGTTGTCCAGTGTGCCTAGTGTATTAGATCCCACAGGGCACTTATTTTCAAAACAAAAGCTTTCCAGTCAGATGCTCATGAACAGCTGAGAAAAGGGGAATAAGCAGGCATGTAGCTGGCCATGAACATGGAGACAGTACCTGGGACACTGTGACCACGGGCACATCTTTGCTGATCTGCCCAGGAGAGACCTCGGCAGAGTTTAGCAAGGGGCTTCAGAGTGCTTGAGGAAGACTCACCTAGCAGTCATTGGTAGATAGCATGGACCAGTTGATGTGTCATCGCTCACAAGGCCACCTTCAAACTGGCATCTTTTCAGACACCTGTCTTTTCCACAACTGTTCTTATGAAAAGGTTTCAGAGACAAAGAAGTGTGTCTTTAGAAGGCGTATGTCACAACACTAGGCAGGTACAACTGGGTTCCATGTCTGTTTCTGTCACAGGGTTTGTGACTTTTCATAACTGAATGACCTGCTCTGAGTCTCCTAGGCTGTAGTAAGGATGAGAATAAAGGAAACACATTTGCTGACAAGCAGTTGGGCAAAGAGGAGATCAGGGAACATGTCTGGAGTGCCCCAGGAACCACTGTTCATCTTTGTTAGGGATGTTTGGTACAACCTCAGCAGCTGCTGCTCTGACCAGAACGTGGAGATCTTGCATCATCTTGGTCATTGTGCTTGTCAGTCAGTCCAGTCTCCATGAGCAATGACATCTTCCATGCCCTGCCTATGCCTTCACCTCAGTGTCCACGTGTGGAAAGCAAATCATGTGAGCAGGCTCTAGCTTTGGGGGGTCTACCCTGGCATTAGAGCTTTCTGTACTCTGGACCTCACTTTGACAGCACAGGGTCTCACAAAATGGTAAACGGGAGGCCATATATGACCATCAGGCTCTAGCTTTGGGGGGTCTACCCTGGCATTAGAGCTTTCTGTACTCTGGACCTCACTTTGACAGCACAGGGTCTCACAAAATGGTAAACGGGAGGCCATATATGACCATCAGTCCCACATAAAAGATGTAAGTAAGGAAGTATTTCCAGTAATTTCCATTAAATTAGCACCAACAGCAACAAAAAGGGAAAATCAACCAAGGACAGTTCTTCCCCTTAGAGTTGTGTCCAAATATGGAAAAGAAAGCTAATGTTGCTACCAATTGCCTTGGCACAGTTTGTCCTCTCCAGATGACTTGATGGTTGGCAGTGGGTGTGTCCTTCCCAGTTGCTCTTCTGAATTTAAAATGGGTCTCTTTATTTGCACATGTATGATATATTGTGTGATTTTACAGCAACATGGTTGACAGTTTGTGTTGGGGTCATTGTAATTCACTTGACATGATGCCAAGTTCCTCCTTGAATGTCAGTGAAGAGGTCAGCCTTCTGTACTTAGTACAGTATGCTGTCCTTCGCTGAGGAAAATTTTCATGGTGCTCCTCCCCAGGGCTTTAGCATCTTTTCAAGGTTTGCTTGGGATGAGGAAGGCTGCAATGAACAGCCTTCATTCTTTGCTGAGTATTCTGAAGGTCTGACTTTGGAGTGTCATCTCTTTAAATTGTAGTGATGACCACCACACTGTCTCTGTTAAGATGCCATCTTCTGTCTGCTGTCAGTCTATCTCTTTTCCAACCTTCCGAGTACAGTCATCTTCTTCTGACTTAGTGTTTACTTTGCTTGGCTGCCTTTCCCCAAAGTTTATCTGTTTGTTGGTTATTTTTGTCCCAAGAATTATACATTTGTATCTTTGACCCTCCTCCTATTTTGGTAAAATTTCCTCTCCTTTTTAAAGTAAATATTTTTAAAACTCATAGTAGCAGTAACCCTTCAAATCATGGGCTCGTTCACATATGTTGTTGTCTCCATGTGTTCATGGGTACCACCCTGGGAGGTGGACTGCGCTCTCAATGACCTGGCTGTCAGTCCCTGGTTGATAAAAGAGGGTAGATCCTGTATACCCGTTGATGCTGGGTCCAGAAATCCGAGTTCATCCCTGCAGGCCACCCAGCTGTCTCCTGTCTCTTGGGAACAAAATCAAGAAAGCAACATACACAAGGCGTGAATAGGGAAACAGTATGCTGGGGTGCAGTTTGGAGGTAAAGGTGCATCTTTTAGGTCAGTTTGGGTGCCTGAGGCTTTAGATCAGGTATATGGTCAGAAAGATAGGTGTTTAGCAGTTCAGGAGACCATGCTATTTGGTTGCTAGGTCACAATCTTATCTGTTGAGCCATCAAGTTCCTAAGACTCTCTGCTTTTGTTACTGTCAAGTGACCTTGTTTAATTGGCTGCCCTTCTCCAAGTCTCTTATTCTTGTCTGTAATGGGATTGATGTAACCTTGGTCATTACTAGAAATCAGTGAGATACATGCGTGCATACCTCAGCCTAAGGCAGAGCACCTCCAAAGCAACCACCAGCTCAGGAGGGTAAACTGTGCAATACAGAGTGGCACCCCAAACTCTGCAACCACTTTTGAGAACAAGTCAACAATAACTAGCCCCATGTATGTTAGGGTATTCAATACGCCATGACTATTTGACCTTGAAGTCTACACTATCGGGAAATGTTTAGACCTTTGTAATAAAAGATGTGTAAATAGAACCATTGAAGATTTGCAATGACAAAAAATGGGGGGAGATAGAAAACATTCATCAGTGGCACTTACTGACTTGAGCCTTGTCTTTAGCCCACTAAATGTTTTATAATTAGTATTTTTAGTTAACATAAAAATTTATGGGTTTCATTATGACATATTCTTACATTTATATCATCTTATTTGCTCGTATTCATTCCTTGATGATGTCCTTTCACTGATCTCTTTCCTTGTCCCAGACAGGCCCACTTTGGGTTCTCTGTAACATGCATATGTGTATGTTCACATATACATTTAGTCAAATCTAGATTCCATATATAGAGAAAATGTGCAATATTTATCTCCTGAGTTTGGCTTATTTCACTTAACACAATCTGACCTTTGATTCCATCTTTCTCCTGGAAATGATGTAGTTTCTTCTTTTTGGCTAAGGAAAACTCCATGGTGTTGTATACAGTACATCCTTTTATTTCATCTGTGGATGTGTGTCAAGGCTGACTCCACATCTTAGCCATTGTCATGGTGCTGTGATAGAAATGGAAAACCTTATGCTGCTGGGTTCCTTGGGAATGATGTGCCTGGAACTTAGATAGCTGCTCTATAAGGTGGCCATGGTGATTCTGTTCTTAGGTTTTCTTTTTTGTTGGTTTGTTTGTTTGTTTAAGGGGCATTGTTTGTTTGTTTTTTATAAACCTTCAACTTATTTCCATAGTTGTTCACACATAATTCCCACCTGTGTATAAAGGGCTCTCTTGCTCAGGATCCTTGCTAGCATGTTTTCATTAATTTCTTTAATGATAGCATTCTGCTTAGGGTGAGATACAGCCATTTTTCCTAAGGTGTGTGTGTGTGTGTGTGTGTGTGTGTGTGTGTGTGTGTGTGTGTGTGTGTGTGTGTGTGTCTATGCCATAGGCATTTAGATGCCTCTGGATACTGTAGGCAGCCATCAGGTCCCACGGAGCTGGAGTTTCAGGTGACTGTGTGCTTGCTGCCTTATGTGGGATCTGGGAACCAAACAGCAGGCTTCCGGAAGACCAGCAACCCCTCTTAATTGCTGAAACCACTCCAGTGAAATGGTATCTCACTGGAGTTCATGTCACTTCCCTAACCCCTAAAGCTCTTAAAAAGGATTCAAATATTTATTGACCATTGCATTTCCTCCTTTAAGAACTGTTTGTTCGATTCATCTGTCCATTGATTGATGAGTGATTTGTTGTAGGATTTTTTTTTTTGTTGTTAGTTTTTGTCTTTTATTTCAAGAGTTTATATAACCTAGATATTGACAAAAATTTCTTGCCCATTCTGAAGGCATTCACTGTGCATAACCTTTTAATGTGTTGCAATCCTATTTGTCAGCTCTGTGGATCCCCCTGGACGGTGTCTGTCTGTTAAAGTAGTCCTCCTATGCTTTCCTCCAGCACTTACAGACTTTCGGCTCTTACATTAAAGCCTTTGATCCTTTTCTATTAGATTTCATCCAGGCTCAGAGATATGGATCAAGCTTCATTCCCCTACTGGAGATCCTGTTCCCTCAGCACCATTTGATGAAGAGGCTGTCTTTCTTCTAAATAACGGAGCAGGCTCTGTGGTGATGTGTGCCTTATGATAACCCTTGTTTAAGTTTAAAGATTCAAGCCGAATCAGTAGAATATAAAATACTGACTGTACTGTACACTTGCATAGATGTGATATTCCTTGGTGCAGTGTGTTCAGGGTGATTAGAAGAATAGACTAAAAACAGAGAAGGTAGAGGAGGTCTAAGCATAGTCTCTGTTCCTTATTTTTAGGAGAGCAGATGTGAGGGGATCATGACAAGCTTTATTCCACCAGATGATGGGGACATGCATGTTTGAAATATTTTCAATTTCATTTAGCATATTTGAAACATTTTCTAATAAAAATTTTAATAAGTATAGCTGAGTTATTTCACACAGTGAAGAAATGATAAAATGACAAAAAATAGTGTGTAGCTCCTATTCCAGAGAAGAGAAGGCCTAAGGGGGTCATCTCGAAAGTTTATGTCACGAGGATTCCATATTAGTTAAAAGCAGTTAGTAGAAGAGAACAGCTAGAACTTGTCTCAAGTGTGCTTGGCTAAAGGAAGTTATAGTGACCAAAGAGATGCCAAGTTCTGTTGCCAGCTCCACTCGGTCTGTGTTTATGAAGAGGTTCTGATCAGGTGCTCTCAATCCTAGTTACTTTGTGCTGTGACAGTCAGGTTTACTAATGCACACTTAAACTCTAATCATAAATTCTTGAGGGCTGAGGAGATTTTTTAGTAGGTCAGAGTAACTGGTTTCAAATCCCCATTACATACCTTAAAAATCAGGTATGATTGCATGTGCCTATTGGTGGCAGAGACAGGAGAATTGCTGGATCTTTGGGGCCACTAGTTTATCTCCAGGTTCGGGGATAGACCCTATATCAAGGAAAGACAAATGTGCATGATAGATTCTGGACCCCTGATGTCCTTCTCTGACCTCCACATGCACATACCACCCTATATACACATGCACATACAATACACATACACATATACACACATTTACTTACAAAGTCTTCTCCCAGGGTACCATACTGCAGTTTTGTGAAAAGTTTCTCTACACACTGTGATTTGTTGTTTAAAATTGGGCCCAGTCAGTGAAGGCACTTACCCCAAGTCCAATGACCCAACTTCACATAATGGAGAGAGAGAACTCACATAATGGAGAGAGAGAAATGACCTCCAATGTTGTCCTCTGATCTCTGTACATGTGATATAACACATGCACATATATGTGCATATTATACACAAACTATATAAATGAATATTAATTTAAAATTTAAGCAGGGGTGGGAGGGCTTAGAGAGATGGTGCAGTGATTAAGTGCACTGTCTGCTCTTCTGGAGGACTCCGATGGTAGTTAACATCTACCTATAACTCCAGCCCTAAGAGATAAGGCCTACCCCCCTTTCCAGCCCCAGCAGGTACCGGTCATGCACATGGAACACAGATATACATGGAGACAGAACCCACATACATACAAAATAAGGTTTAAGAAAAAATAAATGGACATAGAAAAATGCAGAAATGGGTCCTGGATCCACAGGCTGCCCACATATGACTGCCCAGGTCTTCTCCAGAACACTTGAAGGCCAGGGTCCCTCGTGCATCTTAGAGCTGTGAGACCTCTGCTTCCCCCATTCCACAAACAAACTGCTCTCTTCTTTTGGTCCTATCCTCTCAGCCCTCTCTCTTTGGTGAATTATCAACCTCCCCTTCGTTACTCCTTTTTGTTCCTTAACATTCTATAGCCTCTGCTCCTCCTGCCAGGCTTTTTATGGGTACACCAGCATGCTTCCAAGTTAGGCCTGCAGTAGAGACCTCTGTGTGAACCGGGATGGTGTCCTTGTACTCCCACAGTTCTCTCAGGAAGCCCAGCTTCCAGGGCTGCTTCCAAAGCCTTCTGGAGCTCTCCCTCCTAGGGCTGCAGGCTGAGGCAAAAGAGTTCCCATTCTTTCTCCCGTTTAGCTTGTGACTTTTGTTCTGGGGTTCAGCCCTGCTTCGCTTTGTTTCTCAGCATCAAAGCTGAACCCAGCTGTGTTTGTTTGTAGAGCCTTTATTTCCATGAAACCTGCAGATTTTTCTAGGTCAGTCTGTGTTCTTAATAATCAAGAAGGTAGGCACTCAAATGACCACAGAGAGAGGAATGGGAGTCAGAAAGACCTCAAAGCCATAGCTTGTTCACCAGTCTTGACCTTGGCCCTAACAACTAGTAAGAGCATCCATGTAGCTTTATTGTCTTCCAAGTTGCTGGGCCTCAAACAAGTCTTTAACCAGGAAGTCATATAGAAATCTTTGATTTATTTTTTTATTTTCATGTCTAATTTCTTACTAGTAAATATCAATTATGTATAATAATGACATTTTCATGCATGATTATAATGTTATATCTACCCTCCTATTGCCTCCTCTTAGTTAGAAGTCTTGCTTATGATTTTTGAGTAACATGAATAACATGAAAGATCTCATGCTTAAGACCTTAGTTTTAAAGTCTAGAACCACAGGAAATCAAACAGGCAAGAGCGTGCATGGGTGTTGTGGTTTGTGTCTTTAAATTATAACTAGGCCCTTGGGTCATTAGGCCCTATTAGCCATGTGGTCACATTGTCAAGTAGCTTGTTGAAGTTCATTTGGGTGAATGAAGCCATAGTTCAGCAGTGGTAAGCCTAGTAACCTGAAGTGATAGCCGGGGCACAAACCACCCTAAAGCTGGAGAAGCCAAGTCCTAATAGAGGCTGCTTTTGGAAATGTATTTCTAACGTGGTTTAGTCAGTCACACAAAATGCCACCTAGTAGACAAGACAAACAGTGCTAGCAAACGTTCTGGGGTCATTCCCCAGAACAAGACAGAGAACCTGGAGGGAACAGATAGCACTGCTGGAATCTGATGTTAAAACAAAGAGCCCAAATCCCTGAATCGAAGGCACTGTGGGGGAAGGAGCAGCCAGCCGCAAAGAGGCCGCTGTCCACCTGAGTGCCTCCCCACCTCCCACCAAATGGACGGATGTCCATCGGGCTCCCAGAACAGCCAAGACAAGACCATATTTGGGTTTGTAACTCCCAGGGTTTGTTGCAGGCAGGTCTGGTTCTCGTTGTCCATTGACTCTGAGATAAAATCTGGGTCTCTGCTTAGCTTAAGACAAGCCATTCATCTAGATACCCTCCCTCTCAGGACTGGACTACCCAAGTACTACATGGGTGATTGCAATTTGCTTGTGGGGATATCTTGTCAATCTTCCCAAGAGTTGTGGTTCTCTGTCTTGTGTTAAGCTCTCTCCCCACCCAGCTTTGAGTGTCCCCTGCAAAATCGATGACCTAAGCAGGGAGATACGAGCCTGGGTTGCTCTGCTAGGTTTAGGGTGACAGAAGCAAATGAACTGAGAGTCTCTGGTTCTCCTTATTCAGTGGAGGCAATGGGGCAGTGAGAAACTTGGGAATAGAAGCTCATCTCAATGAGGGTTCAGCCAGGAGGATCTGCCTTCCTTCTCAGGCCTGGCAAAGCCAGGGTGGATCCAGGGTGGAGCCAAGAATGCCTGGCTATTCAGCCCAAAGATCTACCGCTGTGCTTTCATGCCCCGATCTAAACCAGGCATGGCTCTGAGGGCTTCCTGCTTGGTAACTCACTGAGTCTTTAGCCAGATTTCAGAAGATGGGTAGTGTTTTTATTCCCACTTTGCAAAGGAGGGATAAGTCTGCAAAAGAATGAGTACCTCACCCTAAAGTGACAGAGAGCTAAGAAGGGGCAGGCCCAGAATCAGTCACTGGGATCTAGACACCATCTTGTGCTCACCAGGCTGTGTGTGGGTTCTCTAGCACCACCAGCACTATAGCAATGCATGGTTACAAAGGGACCTCTCCAGAGTTGGTACAGGGCCTGTCACTGGTTTACAATTAAGAAAGCAAAGCCCTATGTGACATACCCCTAGAGCTATGTAACTAACAAGTAGAGGAGCTAAGATTCTAGCCCGGGAGGTTTGGTTAACCTAGAATCCTGCCCTGGGTCTTCAGCAGGTGCTAGGAAAGGGGTGTAACTGGATGTGCTAGTAAGAGCTCCTATAAGCGCTCTGTGCCCTGTGAAGGGCTCAAAAAGGGAAGCAACTCAATGTATCTATCTCCGAGTGTTTGAGAGGAGCTGGGTGTCTCCCACCATATACTTGGCTGAACCCCTCACTTGAGCTCAGCAAATTTCCCAGCGAGGATACTATCCTAGCACCAAGCATAGTGCCAGCATACAGTTGTACCTGGAAATTATTAGAGAAACTGATACTGCCTGATACATCCTTGGCTGTCATCTCTCTTGGCTTGGTTATAGGGATAGCTGTGATGCTCCTGATCCTCATAGCATAATAACAGCTATGATGCTGATACAATAATGATACTAAGTCAATAAGTAGTTGCTGCTTCTTCAGACTCCAGGCTAAGCAGTCCCATTTTGGATCATATGCTTTATTAGACCTATTTTGTCAGGTGAGACAAACAGTCTAAGAAACCCTCAGAATGCTGCTTAGATGGCAAGTGTTAAGTCATTATTCTAACCCAGGCTTCTTCTCCAAAGCCAGAGACTAGACTGATCATGTGCCTGGAAACTGAGACACAGAGATGATAAATGGATTGCTTAGCTATATGTTACCAATTTAAACTCAGGATACATCTGTCACCTGCTTCAACTAAGTCTTTCAAGTCAGGCTCAGCAAATACTCCTTTAGATAAGGACAGCCAGCTTGTAAAGCCCAGCAGAAGTGTTGAATGGAGCTCTGAAGAGGCACATGATAAAAAAAAAAAAAAAAGGCAGTCAACAGTTTGACCTAACTTTTAAAACTATTGAAATGGGAATCAATCAACTGTGAAAAATCAAGTCATTGAGATAGATCAATCATTTTAAAGGAAGAGGTCTACTTCATAAGGTAATAGTTTGTGGATGTGATCCCACCACTTGAGAACAGGCACCCCATAATTCCTAACCTGGTCATGGTTTGGTGTTCAGAAAAAGGGGCCAGTCAGAGAAAGAATTGACCAGCACATTCATCTATAAACACCTCTTGGCTGTCTATAGGTTCAGCGCTCTGCTTTACTGAGGACAGTCCCCTTTGGTCCTCACAGTGCTCCTGTTGGAGCAGGGAAGTTTCTGTGAACTTGGAGCTTACTGTTAACTCCCATGGGCAGTAACTGAAGGGGGATTCTAAAGCATTTCCACTCACAACCTCATTTTGCCTAAGAAATTTTCACACAGTCCCAGGTATATGAAATAGGTATACAAGTCAAATATCTGCTGATAACAAATCATAATGCAATTTATTTTAAAAGAGTGATATACAAATAACTTTACCTCTTGGAGAGATGGCTTAGAGGTTAAGAGCACTGACTGCTCTTCCTGAGAACCTGGATTCAATTCCCAACACCCACATGGAGTTCACAACTGTCTGTAACTTCAGTTAGTTGTAAGGGATCTGACATCCTCAAACGCACATACACATTCAGTCAAAACACCAAAGCATTTAAAATAAATAAATCTTTTTTTTAAAAAAAAAATTAAAAAAAGCACACATTATTTTAAAAATTTAATCCAGCACTTGGGAGGTAAGGGCAGGTGGATCTCTGAGTTTGACATCAGTATGTTCTGCCAAGTGAGTTCCAGGACAGCCAGGGCTACACAGAGAAATCCTGTCTTGGAAAACCAAACCAAAACAACATAGAACTTTACTATTTATTAAAGATGAAAGAAAATTTACATATCAGTGAGATGAGTATGGTTGCTTTTTTTTTAAACAAAGAGACCTAAATTGTGAACACTAGATTCTGTAGGACATAGATTATCTTCAACATTTTTCAGAGTTGATCTATAATTTGACTTTATAATCATGAGTTCCAAGATAACCACTTTGCATAAATATGTAGTACAAAATAACAGAGATGTGTCCAGGGCCATTTCAGAAATTATTGGAAATTCTGTTTTAATCTCAAACAAAAATTCACTTAGTGATTTTTTTTAAATTAAACTCAAACATCAATTTTTAAAAATCAGACATTCTTGTACAGTACACTTCAAAGATATACTATCTTTATACATATACACTAAAGAATGATGGTAGAGAAATCATAGACACCTTGGTTCCCCTTCTTAAGCCATTATGTTGCTGTAAGAGCATAAGACTATATGTGTTTAGTAGAAGCAAATCACTCATAGTATACAGGAGTTTCAAATCTGAACCAAGGTGTTTCAGGAAACCGGTGGCGTTGTCTAGTAGCACAGTACACATAGTACAAAGTGTATATGTGTTGCATGTTCAGAGCCCAAGGTATAGGACAGTCACATGAGACAGCAGGAGTGACCATTGCTAGAAACATTTCCATTATATACATTATTTGGAATTCTTTTTTGTTATTGCAAAGTTCAAAAGATGCCTACCACTGTGAAATATTTCATGACCCCCATTTTCAGTTACATGGTCCCCTATTGAGTTGCAACCTGTAATTTAAGGAGCTGGGTAATAGAGGCCATGAAGGGTGTGCTACCCTAGCCAGTGCTCTACTTGGCTATAGGACGTTACCTTCTAGGGCATAGACATGTTATTTTAGCTGTGTGTTAGTAAGTAAAAAGTGCAGAAGAGTGTTCCAAATGGGATTTTGTGTGTGTGTGTGTATAGCTTAGAACCTTTGTGCAGTTGCAGGAGTGGACAGTGGTTTGGCCAATTGGAGTACAGGAGGGGACACCACATATGCAATTCACAGATGAATACCATGGGGTACCTGACTCATGATTCTTGTGAAGACCCTTTCATTGGCATGTTCTCTCTGATGACAAAGGTATCCTTGGGGTGGAAAGGGAAGAATCATCCATTGACCCCCACCCCTCACAATGGAAAGAACAATTAGGGAAGATAGTATTCCCTGTGAATAGAAGAGGTCTTCATTTTGTAGAAGGCCACAAAAATTTCTGAGATGGTATGGACCCTTTCCCAAGAAAGCATAGTTAGTGCTTGAAATGTTACAAGTCATTTTTTTTTTTTAAGAACCTGTCCATGAGCTTGGGGGTCAATGGTCAGGGGCCCTTGTTGCTTTTACCTTCACCTTGTCTCCTACTTGAAAATAATGTTGGCTGGCCACAAATGGGAAATTTACTTTGTAAGAAGCTTACCCAGCATTCTTCATATTTGCATACATTAGTGGTCTGCAGAGTGAGTACTGCGTCAAAAAGGTTAAGTCTATATGTCCACCTTGAATGACAATCCTACACCACACACACACACACACACACACACACACACACACACACACACACACACAAACACATGCGTGCGCATCCTTTCCTCCATATGGCATGTATATTTTAGATGTGTGTACTTTCTTTCCAAGTTACTTCACTCTGTTAAGAAAGTCTGAGTCAGAAGAGTGGGGCTCAGGTATGAGGGACAAGGTGGACAGTATAAGAGATACCTTTATTTCTTCTCTGAGCTGTTTACCCTAAAAATGGATTCCTTTGAGGACCAACCACTGGAAGCCACCCAGAACTTCCTCCCTAAAACTGGGGTCACCCAAGATCCCTACACAGTGTGTCCCCTTCCTTTCCACCTACCTCTTTCCAGGCAGTCTTCCCAGCAGCCTAGATATCAGCTGCCTATGCTCTGTAAGGCTTCTGCTTCTGCCTGGGATCCTCCTCTGCCAGACAAGTGCCTGCATTGATTCCTATCACATCCAAACCCTCCTTCCAGAGCCACCTGCCCTGGGATCTCTTTCCCCTGCCCTATTTCCATAGGTTCCCTCTCCCCCTTGGATTAAGTGCTACCTACTATTATCATTGGACCAGCTAGCTGTGTGCTTGTTTCCTTTATAAACCTTACATGGTTAAGCACATGAGCTGCTTTGTTGACTGTGCCTAGAACAGTACTCCATTCCTGTGGTTGGACTATTCAGACAGTATTTTTAAACAAATATTAATTATATATATTTTATTATGCTTGTATGAGGGTACCTGGGACCCGTGGTGAACTTGTCAGAGGATAACTTTGCAAGAGTGGGTCCCTCTTTAGATTCTTTCACTATGTGGGACCTGGGGATCAATCACAGGTGAGCTAGCTTAATAGCAGGCACCTTTACCCACCAAGTCATCCTGCCCACCCTCAGTTAGTGTGTTATAAATTGTGGACTGCCAACGTTCCAGATTAACACGGACAGGTACCTCTGGGGTCATCTGCATGCCTGGGGTTAGTCAACAGATTGTCTTCCAAATCACAAGCACAGCTCGGGCCTGGAGAAACGGGAACATCCCATTGCCAAGTTCTTGGATTCCACTTCAGCCTGCACCCTTATGAAAGCAATTAGCGCCTTTGATTCAGAGAAATGATTCCAATGATCTCTTGGGAGTTGGTAGCAAATCCGAGGCTCTCTCATCGAGACTGTGGTTTCCAAAAGAAATGAATTCAGCCTCTTCTGGTTACCAGGCTCTGGGTTCCAGGGCTCTCTGACCCTGAAAAGCCCATGTTTGAGTCTTAAATGGGTTTTAAGCAAAATGATAGTTTTCTTTGTTAGGCCCCTAGAAGCACTGTCCCTTCATCAGATGCAACCCTGAGTCCTCAACAGAGAGAGAACAACCTGCCCTCCCCAGTGCTAGGAAGCAGGTGTCAATGAATATACCTGGCATGAGTGTCAAAGTCCTTCTTTATGGAGTATTTGCCTGTCTCAAACTCACAACATTCCCCAAGCTATTTTATCACTGGTTGAGTCCTCTTCCGGTATCCCTGAGGCCATAGACATTCTTATTTGAAACTCTTACCACTGCCATGGAGATATTAAATTAAGCATCGCAGCTTAGTATGGAATGTGTAGATACTTGAAGCGGGATTTAAAAGACATTCTGATTCCCTAGAACAGTAACAGTATATTGCCTCAGAGCAGGGAGCAACACAGGCAAGAGCATCCTCTTCCAGCCTCCAGCCCTGCTGCTCCTCAGTGCAAAGGAGACTAAATCACGTACCAAGCATGGAGCATGTGAAAGGGGGAGGGCATGTTCTGCTTAGGAGACCCTATATGTGGACTTGTTTTGCTGGCTGGGGGAATGAATCATTTCAGCCATGCACACCAGCTGCAGCCTGTGGAAGTAAACCGTCGGCTTTCCCACAGCACGCGCTGTATATTTCATTGTTAGAGCTTTGCGTTTTGACAGGTAGTTCTTATCCTGCTGGAAAGCGAAGTCTGGAGCCAGCAGCTGGAGGAAGACCTGGCAGGGCCTGCTGTCTAAATTGAGAGCAAGCATGTGCAGTGAAGCCTCATTATAATGTGACCTGTTATTACGTGGATTTTGATATCCCATGGGGCAAATATGTCTCCCAGCATAGAAGAGCTCCAAGCTGCAGATGGCTGTTGTAACTTGTCTAACCCAGAGTATAACCTTGTCCCTGAAACCAGTGTGATAAAAGGGTTTGACATTTGCCTTTGCTTTTCTTCAAATTAAAAGCCACACCAAACACACATCTTGAAAAAAAATTATGTGTGTACATGCACACACACACACACACACACACACACACACACACACACACGCACGCACGCACGCACGCACGCACGCACGCACGCACGCACGTGCGCACATGGCAGATGAAACCCTCTGTGGTATTTGGCCAGTGTTCAGTGCTCACTAAGGTCCCTTGTCTAATAGAACTTGCTTTGGGGGAGAGAATGTAGTGGACTGATTGTAAGATTGTCCCTGCTCCTTGTTCTGTGCACTGTGACTTGATCGCTGTTTCTATGAAGGGGTAGGATTCAGTTTCTCCTTTGCTTGAGTCTGGACTCCCTTGAGACAGTGACCCAGAGAAGGCAGTGGAAATGAAAGCATGGCTCTTCTGAGCCTCAGCCCCAAGGGTCCTGTGGTCTCTGCATGAACTTGGATTTCATGCAGGGTACCCTTACCCCATCTTTGTTTCTCATATTTGTCTTGCTGTGTGAAAGCAAGCCCAGGATAGGCATATACAAGAGAGGTATTTTCCCAGCTAACTTCCAGAACACATGAGAGAACCAAGCCAAGACTAGCCACCTAATCAACAGGCACTGGAGCGAGAGTTAGCCCAGCCAAGGCTGGGCAAATCACCTTACTTACCAAGACTCATGATCAGTAATAATACATAGTGGCTCCTTTAATCCAGTGAGTTGTGGGGAAAACTTGTTACACACCATAGCTAACTTATACAGGAGGGTTGTCAATATAGAAGTGAATGCATAAGGGAAGGAAGTACAGACTGGACCACCGTTTCCTTGAAATGACCAGAGCCACATGAACAAACTGTCTACTTTAAGGAAGAAGCAAGACCAAAGACATGGTTGGCTTTGAGAAGAGCCAAGGCCCAAGCGGAATAAGGAAGTGTGTGAAAGGCTGAGGCAAGGTCTGGGAATAAGTAGAGATAGATCGGATTCTGATGAAGATGCCGAAGAAGCCACAGGGCCACTGGCAAGGGAGGACATAGGAAGCCCACCTGAAAGACCCTGGAAGAGGTCACAGGACAAGTGCTGGTGACTAGATTCATCTGACCATGTGAGCAAAGCCCCTATCTGCCTGCCGTTGGAGAGCTGTAGTCATCCTTAGACCTGCTACCACCGATCAGCCTGGTGGTGACCTTCAGGGCATTGGGGGTGGGCAGCATGGGGGACACCTCCATTATCTCTCCAGCGTCAAGGCCTGGCACATCGTGGACTCCGAGGAAACTCCTACCTTGGTGATGCTTTAAGTTTTTATATCCATTCTAACTTGTGGTGGCTTCTCCTGCCTCCTCCCTCCTTTCTTCCCTCCCTCCTTCCCTCCTTTCTTCCCTCCCTCCCTCCCTCCCTTCCTTGCTTCCTTGCTTCCTTCCTTGCTTCATTCCCTCTGTCCCCCTTCTCCCTCCTTCCTTCCTTCTGTCCAACCTTCCTTTTGCCCTTTCTCCTTCCATCCATCCATCCATCCATCCATCCATCCATCCATCCTTTCTTCCTTCTTTTCTTGCTAGGCCTATGAGAAGCAGAAAGAGCTGGAGGGTGTGGCTTCTGTTATTACTGATCATCTCTTAATGGCCTGTGGCCACCACCCAGTGGGTTCCTCTCCCAGGCCCCAGGGTGGATGGTACTGGTCTGACTCATCCAGCAACTGAGGAAGTCTCTAGGCTTCTTGGCTCCCTTTCTGGTGCTGTCAGATTCCTCTGGTTTGTGCTTCCCACCAACCCACCTTGAAGCCTTGTGCGCCAGTGTTTATGGAGTACCCAGAGTGATGAGGTGGCTGGGGGAGCATATGCTGCATTCAAGACTCTGTCCTGATGAGCCAACTTAGTTCCTCATGTGCCTGGGGAACCCAAACTGAAGGCACTTTATGAGGATGCGGTCCTATTATAGCCACTACCCCCCTCTGCCCTTTTATTGGTAGAATTATTCATTGCTGGCCTTCTCCTTTCAACTGACATAAATTCTCTCTGACTCCACTTGGACTTCTCTCTCTCTCTCTCCCTCCCTCCCTCCCTCTCTCCCTAGGGGTGGGGGTGGGTGGAATTTAGAATTAAAAAGTAGCAACCATTGGGAATGCAGACCTGTCTTGAATTTCACAGCAGTTCATGAACTTCAGGAAATCTGAACACACAGCATGCAATTAAGAGCAGGAGGAGATTTTTTTAATCAGTTGTGAAAGGGAAGGTGGTCTGCTGAGAGTGGCTCATGAGGGCCTCTGGGGCCTGGGAAGTGGCTGACAGTAAATAGCCTAGTTGGCAGCCAGAGAGTCTCATTCGTGTTTTGATCTCTAGGATGTAATGTGGCATGACTCTTTTCTGGACATGGGCACCCAAGGTCCTCAAACTCTCAGTAAGCTGAAGAAAGGGCTCAGGGACCTAGAAAGTAACTTTTCCCTCAAAAGAGTCTCCCCTAAGCTTTGCAGGATGTGGTGTGACTAACTCTTGTCACCAGTTCAGTTCTGACGAGGTGCCGAAGACAGGAAAGCAAGGGATGAGAAGTAGGAAGAGGCCAACAGCTGAGGCCACAGAGAGCCTGGGGGACACCAGCTCGGCAGGCAGCTGCAGAGTCGGCCATGTACGAGGCTTGCTTAGCAACTCCTCCACCTCCTGTTTTGGCTCTGAACCAAAAAGAAAGGCAGGGCTTGTGCTTCAGTCCCCGTGCCATAAGGAAAAGCCAGGGACTAGTGCTAATCCGAGGCCATGCTCAGAGAGCACAAGCAGGCCTAGGTTCTGGTCCTGCAACAACATTGTCCTGGGGCCTGGCCCTCACTTATCTGAATCTGTACCACAACATGACAGTTCCCCTCTACAGGTGATCCCAGGTGTCAACTATGCTGATGTGTAAACCACCAGCAGTTCCTGGTATAGGACAGAGACAGAGTGGCATGGCTGCATCCACTGGAAGAGGTCTTACAGAGGTGAATGACAGCAGCCTGGTTTAGCTACAGCTGTGTGGTCTTCAAGCACCCTTCCTGGGTCTCAGAGTTTCTTCAGTCTGTTACACTGGGCTAGCGAAAAGACCAGTGCTTGGGATCATAGTGAGGCATGAAGCAGTTAGATAGGTGATGCATAGCCCAGGAGCTTGGTCTGCCACTCCAGCCATAGCCAGGCAGCTCCTACACTCTGATCTTCCTCAGCAGCTAGATTTTCAGCTGAGGGGAAAGACAACTTGGGCCCTACTCCTTTCTCTCCCCTTGTGCCGAGCCCTAGGTAGCATGTGAGAGGTCCTTGAGCCAAAGCTGGCTGGAGGTTGGTGGGGGCTGATGGGAATGGGAATGTCCTTGGGCCATGCATACAGAAAATGGTAACATGTCTGAGGAGCCCAGATGTCTGCTGGTGACCTCTATGTCACCTGGCATAGTCACTCCCTTAGTATAGTTACTCTGTTAGCATAGTTGCAAATTGACTACCAGGCAGCTGTTGCTTCAGGATCCTAAATTCTAGATGGATTAGTATAAGTCCTCTGAAGACTCAGGGTAGAATGGGCTCTGTTTCCAAAGCCTTGGTATCTCTACAACCACACACTGGAGGAATGGCAGCTTGTAGGTCTTCTCTCTCTATCTGAACTATGAGCTCACAAAGGGTACAGTTCCTTATCCCCCACTTCTGTCTAACCTTCAATGCATAGATACAAAAGCCAGAGCCAGCAGAGGTATCAGCCAATAACTCATTCAAGGACCCATGCCCACTACTTACAAACAGAACAGAGATTTGAACCACAGCCCTGGCTCTTCTTAGACTATAGGCATCTCCCTTGGCCCCCTTTCCTGGGGTATCCTCCACACCCTTGTGTTTCATTTCTGGAATTTCTTCCCACCAGGAAAGTTCCATGTGTGCAGCCCCCTACAAGACTGTGAGACTTAGCAGGTGAAAGTACGATCCAGAACAGTGTTTGCAAAGGGAAATGCTGACAGAGTTTATCAGGGATTTGAGAGAAACAGCAGCCACCACAGGATGTGGATGAAGCAGGAGGTGTTGGGCAATTTTGAGTCAGAGTCTTTACCATAGAGCTGAGTGGCCTATGAGATCAGTGAATCACTTGTGCTTGGTAGACAGAAGCCTCTGCATCAGCCAGATGGAACTTCTGAGGTTGGGAAGATCTTATGCACAGGCTTGGCTGTGTGAGAACTTCGAGGAGCTGCCCATCACAGCAGCAAGCCTCACTGTTAACTAGGCAGTGTCTGACCTAGACCCAAATGCCGACATAAATGAGTATGTTCCTTCATTTCTAATGTGATCCTTGGGTCAATTAACAGGTCTTTGCTGATGACAACAAGCACTACATTGAACACACTGACCCAAAGTTAGTACCTTCTCCATTCAGAGCAGGAGGGTAAGTTAAGTCAGACCACCCAGCTAAGGAAACTGTGGGTCTTTCCCACCACCCAAAGCTTGTTGACTTAGACTAGTGGGGCTCAACAGGGCACCCTTGTCCTCTGTCTCCTTGCACTGTGACACTCTGGTAGACTGTGAGGCAGGACCAGAGGTCTCAGGGAAGCCCACAGGAGGAAGGCAGATCCTGACTGGATACATGCAGGAAAAAGTAATAAAGTGTAAAGACACATGAGGAGGACCCCGTGGGCCACTCAGTTACCCTTCCAGCAGGCTGTGACATTGCCTCCAGGCCCGCTCTATAGCCCCCAGTGTCCTGACTCCTTGAGCATCTGTGGCTTTTCACTGTATCCTTCCAGACGCAGAGGCATGTGAGGAATTGAGTGAATCGTAAAGTTCAACGAGCATCTTAATGGCTGACATTTATTGAGTGCCTGCCGTTGCCCAGCCCTGTGCAGAAAGCCTCCTCCTAGGCAGTTCTTCAGAGCTCTGTGTAGCCTTTGCTACTGCGAGTGCCCATTTCACAGACCGGGTGAATGAAGTACTTCGCTAGCAAGAGATGGAGATAGGTGTAGGTCTGTCCCACACCCAAAGCTGTTCCTCACCATGCCATACCCTGCAATTCATATTCTATAATGTTCCAGAACTATTTCCTTTGGGACAAGGAGGTCTGTAGAGAAGAGGAGACATAGGCAGAGATTGTGTGGGACGAAGCTGGGATTGGCTTGGCAGCTAAAGCTGGTTCAGGTACGGTTTGTTCCATTTTGTGAGCCTCAGAGAAGTTAACCAACATGATCAAAATCACATAGTCTATACACAAAGGAATTTTCATAGGCCTGATGGTTGTTTTAGCCTCTGGGGTCGGGGGGGGAAGCTTGCAATTTAGAGTTGTTGCTGTTTGGGTTGAAACGATAGAGCAGGGAAAGCTCCAGGGTCAAACAGCACATAAAGAGAAGAGGTCAGAGGCCCTCGGCGGGTCCTGTGAACATAGAACAAGATTTGATTATGTGAGGGTGGCTATGTGGGGTATGGGATGGGCTTTAAGAGTAGAAATTTAAACCTAAGCCACCCTTCATTAAGTGACCTTAGGCAAGTCGTTTCACCCGTCAGACTCCGAGTTGCCATCTGAGAACAAGAACAGCACCTCCTTACAGGGCTGGTGGCATTAAATCATAACACACACAAAGCATTCCATGCGACACCTAGTGTGAAATAACTGCTGGGTTTCTTGCTTTCTAGAAGATTCCAAATGTCCCCACCCAAGTGTCCGAAAATAGCCCATAGACTAATCTGAGCATGGGGCTACTTGAGCCTTTTCTTTCTAATGCCCCCATTTGGGGGGGCGGTGGGATGGATGTGGGAAAGCCCATTACCAGGAATGATGTTCTCACTACAGTCAAACTCTCACTTCAGATCCCTGGCCTCTCCACCGCTGACCCAGAGACCCAGGTCCACACCAATGGGTGACAGCGCCTGCCTGGCCTGTTCTCCACTCTCTCCAAGTCCTTTCTGAAGCACTGCCAGGAAGGAGCCATAAAAGGCGAGGCTCCCCGGCAGTTGTCTTTGTTCTTCTGAGCTGGAATGTCTCACGATGATGGCAGTGAGGGAAAGCCCCCTCAGTGTCCCAGTGCCACCTCACTTCAGCAACTCCATCAGTCTCGCCTTCCTGGGTTGCACACCCTGTGGGTGGGGTGGCTGGCTGGCTGGAAGATCAGTGCTGCCTGGGCCTAGAGAGAAGGACCGCCTGAATTTCCACCTACTGGGTGGCCAGCCATTGACATTATCTCCTGGGAAAGAAAGAGACCCTGGGAAACAATAGCCAGGAGGTTTCTGTGGACTTGTATGTTTGGGGGTTAGGCCTCTCAGCCCTCAAGCTTTCTGGGGTCTTTAATCGAGTGCCTACTATGTGAGCGGTAGCACAGTGGTAGGATTTGAATTTGCTGATTTTGGAATTTATTATTCAGAGGTGCTGAGGCCAACATGCCAGAAGGCAACAGGGCCACTGAGAGATACTTTGTTCTTCAGAGACCCAAGAGGAGGAGCCACAGCATGCTATGCAGGGGCCACCTGGGAAGCACTAGTGATCAGAAGGCAGAGAGAGCCAGAAAAAATATGGCAAGAGCCTTTGTAGTGGTTTCTGTGGGGCCAGCAAGCCAGGCCAGGGACTGACGCATTTGAATAGTTTCACAGCTTCTAGGGTAGAAGGACTCTTCTAGCTATCTAGTACCTGGCTCTGTCTGGGTCACTGGGACAGGGCCAGATTGCTCTGGGTGTAAGTAAGAGCCCTGCAGAGCACTCCCCCATCCCAAAAAGAAAGGGAAGGGGAGAGATGTGTTAGGTATGGATTGTTTGCAAGTGAAAGGTGACCCTGAGGCCAGCTAGCTATCCCATGGTTGTCTCTAGGAATCAGCTACTCCTTAAGGAGTTTCTCCAGCCACTAAGGCCTCAGATGTCACAGCACCCAATTTGAAAAGTAGCTGGGCCCTGGATCCCTGGTGCACAAAGCCCTCCAGATCCAAGGAAGGAAACAGCAAACTGCTGGGCATTTTCAAGTGTGGTGAGGGATCAAAGTAGGACATAGAAAATGATTATCACTGATGATGTGGGGAAAGCCTTCTGCTTTAAGTAGGGAAGGGGAGCAGAGCATCTTCTCCTGTTACTGATGCTGGTCATAGCCTGCTAAATGAATTCTGAACCAGAGCATGTCACAAGCAAGGGGAACACAAAACAAAATGAGGCCTATGCAAGGGGAGAGGCCAGTGTGGAGAAAGGACAGACAAAGGATGTTCCGAGGTCTGGAATTTTCCTTGAACTTCCTAATAACCTTCAAGGGCTTATCTGACCATGGACCATCTGTTCCTCCTGGAGTTAAGAGAGTAGTATGGGCAGAGCCCTTTGAAACCTTTGAACACAGGGCCCCCATAATGGCTGCCTCCATCCCTCTGGGTATCAACAACCCTGGACCACCTTCTGCTCCCAGACCATTTGGAACCCATCTGGAAGTCATTATGAAAATCAAGCTTGGTTGCAGCATCGGCAAGTGGGGAGACCTGTAGCTGGGAGATAAGAAAAGGCTGGAGTTTGCTGCTGTCCCAGCAGTCACCTACTGCTCACCCTACCTGCCATCATATGGGGACAGAAGTACCAGGGGAGAGCTCCTTTGGAGGGGTAAATTCAAATAGAAACATTAGTCCTGGTGGGGAAAGGGCAGTTCTCTGCATAAAATAAGTGAAGCCACCTTGTAAAGCATCACCTAGGAGGCTTGCTGATTATGGCTCTTTCCGTCCCCAATTAATTACTTGTCATGTCATTTTTGAAAAAGATGAATGATGAAATGTTTTTAAATTCTTTGCCTAATTGAAATCAGTGTTTATATGATTTGCCAAAGTTTAAAAAATGTGTGTGACGGGCTGAAAATGTTAGCTTAAGGAGAGGTTCAGGCACAGCAGATGCAAAAACATCGAAAACCATTCATCTAATTTAATTGTCAAGTTGTGCCAAAAATGCTAACGTGATATCTTTGAAGAGTAATTGGTAAAAAGAATATCCTCAAAGAGAAATATTTCCACACACGTCTGACTCTTATCTTGCTCTCCTTGGATTTCCCCCTCCCATTGGCAGAGCAGTCTGTGCTCCGTCCCTTCCTGTGTGCACAGGGACCCAGATTCTGCAGATTTTTCAGCCACCAAACTTCTTCATGCTATGGAAATGAATACAAATTCCTTCTTTACATGTAGTCCAAGATATTCATGGAAGTATTCTTAATTCGCTGTTGCTGCCAAATATGGCCTGTGCAAGTGTCAGTTTAACCTGGTGAGTTGAAAGACAGCTGCTTGCTCCGTTCAGAGACAAGGGTAGCATCTCTCATGGTAGGGGAATGAGTTTGAGGTATGGGTGATATTTCCTGGAAGTGAGTCCAGAGGCTGCTGTTAGCTTATCATCTCAGTCATATTCCCTGCAACTTCCTGGAATAGTCTAGAAGAAAGGAGACTAAACGTTTAGAGAAATGGAAAACCCACCCCACATTTACCACTCTAAAATGATGGGAAGTAGTGGTCCCTTCATGAGCACCATCCACAGTGCCCTTGGGTCAGTAGCACTGTCTGCCTCCTAGACCACAGGGGGTGAATGACTTTACTGTCATTTTTCTGCATCCTCAAAGGGATTGCATCTGCAGCTTCCTGCAATGACAGACCTAGCTCCAGCCATATTACAGAGCCCCCTTTCAGCTCCCCTCTCCTGTTCCCATATTACTTCAAGCACACACATGCCTGTGCACATATGTGCATGTACACACAGAGAGGGGGGAGAGGGAGAGAGAAAGGGAGAGAGAGAGAGAGAGAGACTACTTACTTATCGTATTCACTGTCAAGCCTGAAGACTTTGGTTCCCTCATGGGCAAAGATTTCGTTCGCTAGGTACCTGGCACACAGCAGATACTTGGTAATGGTTTGTCAAAATGATGAATGGAGACTTGGGTATTCATAAAATTAGTGACATAACAACATCCCTGTTGAGAATAGTAGTCAAGAATTAGGAAACAGGGAATTTCTGCTAGCCACATAGCCCAGATAGCCATCATGGGCCTTTTACATTAAAAAAAAAAAAATTCTTAACATAGATAAAGCTACCAGGTAGTTTTGTTGTGGCACACACCTTTAATCCTAGCACTCAGGAGGCAAAGGCAGTCAGATCTCTGTGAGTTCAAGGCCAGCCTGGTCTACATAGCTAGTTCCAGGACAGCCAGACTGTTACACAGAGAAACCCTCTCTTGAAAATAAATAAATAAATGAGAAAACTAAGATCTGCAACTTCCTTCGGCTGGCTGCTCATGCTGTCACACAGATCAGTAGTGTCACATTCTACCAAAGGGCAGGATACCCTGTGACACTGCTGTCTGACACGACCGAATGCCCTGTGGCCTCTCCCAGTTAGGCTTCACAGGTGAGCCATCACCCTCCCAGTGCTGGGGTGTCCGTTGCTAAGTGAGACCTGTGACTTTGTGGGTACTGGCTCTTGAGGGCTGTGTATGTGTGTTGCCAAGAAAAAGAATTGTGTTGGAAGAGTGTTAGGCAGCAAGGAAGCAGGGAAAACTAGCAGGGCTACAAGGAACAGGAAGTGGATATAGCCTGGCTAGACACTTGGTCATTTGGGCCCTTCACCAATGTCGTTCTGGGGCACATAACACCTCCTTTGCTATTCCTGAAGTCAATCTTGCTCCAGCCAGTAAGCTATGTGCAAAGAGAATGGGAGAAGCGTGTCAGTAAATGGTTTACCTTGCGGTCTCCTGCCTGCTTTCCTGACTGTTGACCCTTGAGATGAAGCCAAAGTGATCACACCAGAGAACCCCCAGGCAGACAAGGCCGAATGAGGAGTGATGTGGACTGGTAACACCACTGAAAGTTTAAAGATGGGCCATCACTGTAACTTGGCACATTGAGACTAGCACACAGCCTGGGACGTTTTTAGTTTTGGTTTCCGTGTTCTTGAAGTTGGAGTCTTAGCATGTGCAACCCATTCTGAGCTTGAAATCTCACTCTTCCTACATCAGACTCCAGAATGCTGGGATTGCAGGTGTGTGCCAACATGCCCTACAAAATAGTTAATGCTCTGTTTATCTATTTGTTTGTTTGTTGTTTATTTGGCACATGGTCTCTTATATGTGATGACCTGGAACTATCTGTGTAGCTCAGGCTGTTCTTGAACTCACAGAAATTCACCTGCCTCTGCCTTCTGAGAGCTGGTATTAAAGGTGTGTGCCATCACACCTGGCTAAACAGTCAATTTTTAAAAGAGAGTCTCTCCCTTCACTACAGTCAGTCAGAGTTGACTGAGGCTCACCTATGTGTTCAGTCTCAGGGGAATCACTGAGGAAACAGATGGCAGCTTCTGCCCCTCAGCAGCTCCCATTGTGCCCTTGGGGAACAGGGAATCTAAAAAAGATAAGCCCATAATAATGCTTGCTGGTGATAAATGCTTCTGTGACATGGATATGGGAAAGTCCAGCTCTCCCTGGGAATTCAGAGAAGGCCTAACAACAATGTCATGTATGTGTACATTAGAACCTGAAGGAGGCAGAGGCAAGCCTTCCTGATGTCTGGAAAAGCACATTCTTGGCAATTAAAGACAGTACGTGCAAAGGCCCTGGGGTGAGGATGTATGTGCTATATATTTTTGCCATCTAACAAAAATATAGTGAGCACAGACAGAATGGCCAACTTGAGTGAGTTAAGGACAAGCCAGGGCCAAATGGCACCAGACACTGGTGACCCCAGTAAAGTAACTGGCAAAGTAAGTCATTTAAAGGGGCAGGCAGATTTTTGTCACAAACTAACATGATTTTGGTGAGATTTCTCTGGATTATTTGAGACTAGTCAGGAAAGGTTAAAACACAGGAGGGCTTTTAAAGTGGCCAGAAAGCAATCGTCAGAGGAAGGCCCAGGCAGGAGCAGTGGGATAGAGGGGAACAGAGGGATCTGGACTGGAGAATGTGTAGTTTGAAAGGAGAGGTAGTATGCAACAAAGAGAAGCCAGAAGCAAGCCAGGAGTGGTGGCACACACCTTTAATCACAGCTCTCAGGAAGCAGAGGCAGGTGGATTTTTGAGAGTTCAAGGCCAGCCTGGTTACATGAGAGACACTGCCACCATCTCCAATAGACAGTTACTGGCTGACTGCAGGTTGCTGTGTAACATGTCGCTGCCTTCCCACCGCATGGAGCCCTGCTTTGTGCCCATACACAGTTCTTCACCTGGAAGACAAAGCACAGCTCTCCACTGGTAAGAGTCCATCGTGGCAAAATGTGCTTGGCTGGAGGGGCTTGCACACTTGTAATGAGCTGAATATGGATTCGACTGAGCTATAAAATAAAATAATAGCTATTTTAATATACAGCATCTTCCTGCCAAGGCAGCCAAAGAGAAGGCTATGAGCAATAAAATTAGTCCAGAGAAAAATGAAAAAAAACCACCAAAAGCAGTCACCTTTAAAGAGAAACAGACTAGAAGGGTCCAAAGAGGGAAACCATCACGAAGAGCAAAACTCACCAGATAGTGATAAAACAGAGAGGGGAGGGTCGGAAGGACATTTTCCAGGCTGCTGTCTCATATTCCACTAATCACCAAGTGACCTCATCCCTCCTGTGGCTTCGTGTCCCAACAGGGGGTGAGTCTCTAAAGCCCCAGACCAGGCACTAGCCATAGTCACTGCCTGCTGGGAAGTGTATCTTCATACCCTCCCCCTGAAAAACCTCTGAGCCACCATCACTTGCTCACTCTCCTCTCCTCCGATCACTGTCTCCGACCCTCCTCCTCACCTTCTCCCACCAGCTCAGGCTGTGGTGTCCCTGGCAGGGTCCTGGGGATTCCTCTTATGCCCTCACTGCCTCCTAAAGGACCAAGCTTCAAAATGAAAGCCACATCAGTAACTCCAGTGAAATCTCATTTTATTTCAATGAAATCAAAATGACTTACCAGGTCCTATAGACTGGGGCACACCGGCCTCTCCAACTGGTTAGCCTTCTGTCTGACATGCCAAGCCTGTCTCACCTCAGAGCCTTGACGTAGGCCAAGCCCACAGTTTGGAGTGTGCTCCCAAGGTCTGACATGGTGATTCAAGTCACCTTCTCATCCCTGACCAGTTGACCACTCCATCACCAATTATTCCCCATTATGTGACCCAGAATCCTTGTTTTGTGGCAGCGGTGACCATGGAAAAGACTTGATTATTATATACTCATATAGTCTCTCCTTTCCCACAATATGCAAGGGCCATGGGATTTCCAGTATGTAAAATATGTTCCAACACACACATACAAACACACACACACAAAGAGAGAGAGAGAGAGAGAGAGAGAGAGAGAGACAGAGAGACAGAGAGACAGAGAGACAGAGAGAAACAGGAAATGTATCGAATGGAATCTGGCTTTTAACAGATGCTTAAACTTTTCGTCATAGTGAATGAATGAATTTCAATTCTTTGTGGGACCCATGTTTCAGCCAAGAGAGTCTGCCCTTTCCCCAAGCCCTACACTTAGTGTGTCATGAGGCTGGGTTGCAGCCCATGCAGTCACAAAAGAGTGGGTGCTCTTAACATACAGTAGAAGCTCATTGTGTGGATATCACGGAGTGAAAGTTAAGGGTGCCTACCTAATTCCAGAGTCAGAAAGCTGAGGCCCTGGGACCTCGTCCTGAGATTCCTGCTCCTCACTGCATGCTAGGATTTTATTTGAGCCTCGAGAAGAAATGTGAAGTTGAAGAGGAATGTCTTGAGTAAGAGACTTTACAGCAGCAGCGTGGAATATGCCAACACAGCAAGTATTTATACCCTGCCCAGCACAGCCTGGGTGCAGGCTCTGAAATCAAATGACTATTTCTGAGAGTATTTTATTTTAAAAGCCTCTGAGTGACAAATGATTTAGCAAGTTTTCAACACTGTGCTTCATGTGGTTTTGGTTGCCAGAGGGTGACTTACGGCCAAGCCTGGGAGCTCAAACCCGAGTGATCCTCGGCAGTCACATCTTCTTTATGATGTTTAAGAAAACTTAGCACTCCTCTTTCCTCAGAGCATGGCTCTGACTGGGAAAGCTTGCCAGCCCCATCTACAGAGGACAGAGTGTGCTGAGAGTTGACATAGAGACTTTGAGTAGAAAGAGGAGAACCATTCAGGGCAGAAAGAGTTAATTGCCCCTTTAGCCTGCAGCTCATACCTTTCTTCCCAGCAGGCTTGGGGGGCCTGTTGGCCACTGAGTTTCCAACTTTGGGGGGCAGTGATTGGGAGGGCTTAAGATTTTTGGGATAAATACAGCTATCTAATTTTTATAACTAATTCCCTTGTTCCTTTAATATCCATTTCTGATACTTATGTTAAACAAATATATCATGAAATAAATATATTCTGCTATAAAATAATATGCTACATATGGAATCTTATCATACAGCTATAGTATTTCTTAGTGATTTTAGTTAGTATTAAGTTTTGCCTAGAATGACAGAAATTCTAGCCTAATCATGAAATTTCTTTCCTCTTGTGTGAAATAAATCTGGTAGATGGATGTCAGTCCACATAAGGGTGATGGAGGGTGAATATTATCAGGGACCTGGGTTCCCTTCACATGCTGCTCTTTGGTCCTAGAAAAGGGATCAGCAAATGATAGCCTCATCTCAGCTTGTAACTCAAATGTCCTTGGACATGGGTAGTGTATGGCTGTTTTTGCTTTACAGCAGACTCAAGTAGCTACCATGGAAAGCCAGTGGCCAATAAAGCACAAGATACTATCTGACCTTTCATGGACTGAGACTGCCTGTGCATAAGACTTCTACCTTCTGATACAAATGGCTACTCAGCATGGTTGTGGGAACCTAGTTCTAGGATATGAAAATGAAGACAGAGTTCTATGGAATCTTTATGCTTGCATTTCGTTCACCAGAATTTAACCAGATGCTCACAAACAGCTGCAAGGGAAGCTGGGAAATGTAGTCATTTCTTTAGTAGCCAGGAGTCCAGGTAAAAATCAGAGATCCCGTAGTCAAAAGGAGGGAAGGAGTAGGTTGTACATGTAGCAATTTTTTATCCCAGGTATTCTTTAACATGGGATGACCCTTCGCTCTTTACAGCCGGGGAGGCTGGGGCTGCTGCATTTGTGCATCTTAGACACAGCACACCAGTGTCCTAAAGGGTTAAAATATAGCAGTACATAGAACCAAGGGTAGGGACATTAATTAAGAGTGGCCATTTTGTGATCTCTCTCTCAACAGCTTCTACTGTACCAAAAGTAAATCATTACATCCGTATTGCCTGAGCCTTTGCTCTTCCCTTGGGCTTTGCTCTTCTTTAAAAGCAAAATGGTGTCTTTGTACTTACAGATGACCTCAAATCTCACCTCTTCAAACTGTCAGGAGAAAGCCCTCCTTTCTGCTAACAGTAGGGAATGCCTGTAGAGGGAGGGCAGTCTCACTCACATTTCACCATGGAGTCACTAGTACCTCATTCAGCCTAGGACTGAGTAGGTACCTAGGAAACCAACATGGCACTGAACTCAGACTGTGAGCTCCTTTGAAGTAAGAACTGTGTCATCCTTCTGCTTTATCCAGCTTCTTTTATGGTCCTGGCCATGCTGTAAATATGATGGGTAACTATGTCAGTGAAACTGTGTTCCATTCCAAGTGGCAAAATCCCAGATCCAACTGGCTGAAGCTGCAAAGAATATTTATTGGCTAATGTTCCCCCAAAGTCCAGGCAGGGGTGGTTCTGCTTGCAAGCACAGCTGGATCTTAGACCTTTGCCTCCTTCATTTCTCTATCTCTCCATCTCTCACCCCCCTCCACCCTGTTGTATTGCTCTTTGCTTCAAGGTACAAGGTGGCCTCAGGGAAAGCAGCCATTTCTCTACATTCATCGTTATGTTCTGCTCAGGACCCTGGAGGGAAAGAGTCCACCTCTGTTACTGTCATTCTATTTCTGTATGAGCATTCCCATATCATATGGTGTGGATGAGTTGGGCCTATCCATGAGCCAACCACTTTTGCCCAAGGATGGAGTAATCTGACCCACCAAGTTTCAGTCTTGGGGTTGGAGAGAAGTTAGTGGAACCCTCTAAGTTTATAACAGAGTAGTGTAGGCCTTGGTACCAGAAGGGCACTAGCAAGCAATTATACTCTCATTGATCCCTTTAGCATCAGGGTCCACACAGTCAATAGTAAAATATAGACTCTTAGATAACATTCTTATTAGTCCAAAATCTTTTCAGGAAACAAAACTGAGATGGTCATTTCAGGACAGCTCTCTGCTTTACTCACTGCTAATGAGTGATTATTATTTATTTTTAAGTGAGGTTATAGATATCCTGTTTTC
The DNA here is from genome assembly GCF_943737965.1 of Phodopus roborovskii. Taxonomy (NCBI): domain Eukaryota; kingdom Metazoa; phylum Chordata; class Mammalia; order Rodentia; family Cricetidae; genus Phodopus; species Phodopus roborovskii. The sequence continues at coordinate 3,712,488 of NW_026125537.1, forward strand.
CAAACAAGCTGACCACCGTTCTTGTCACATGTGCATCCTTTATGATAGCCAGAGCTGATTTTCAGACCTCTGCTTGTACCCCAGTTACTGATAATTTGGGATTCATGTGTTTCTTTGACCTTCTGGACATGGTTGATGGATGGGTTTTTAAGCATCTTTAAATGAATTACAATATATGCCAAACTTATATTTTTGTAATAGTTCTGCCAAACTGGACTACAGTGGATGGCTTATTTCCACATTCCTCTGGAATGTGCATTTCATAAAATTTTACGCCTGTCACTTGGTAATTCGCCAACATTCATTTGCTATCGCATCATGATCATTTTTTTTTGAAAGCAACAATGAAAAAATAGTTAAACACAGGTATTAGCATGGAGACTAATGCCTTCCAGTAGCTTGTCATTTGGGTGTCTAAACTGGAGAAAGATGAGCTCCATAGAAGAGGGTACAGCTGGACAGCAGTGAAAAGATGAGTGGTGAGCCGGCTGGGCCGTGAGCTTGGCACTCAGTGCCATCCTTCGAAGTTCATCTCTGTGTAGGCAGTGTACACAGAACACATGGATTCTCAGATGGCATCCCTCAACTCCGCTAGGATGTATGAATGTGTTCTGTTAGCTGAGACTCTTGGCTTCAAGTGACAAGCACTCAACTTAAATTGGCTTAATTTCAAAAGGAGAGGAGTTATAACTTTACACTTTGCATAACTAGAACGTCCAGGAGCCCATGTGATGCCATCAGACTTCCTACTTTCTCCATCCCCAGGCTCTCCTCGTCCTTTGGCTGGATTCGGTTTGGGTTTGTTTTGGTCCAGTTTTCACACTGAAGGGGCTATGGGCCAATGTTATCTCCAAGCTAGCATCTTGCACTCCATGAACAAATGACCTGTTAGCTGTTCTAATAACACCTCAGGACAGGCCTGCATTGTATTGGTTTGATTCCTGGTGCCTACTACCCAGGCCTGTGTATGTTTTAATGAAGGAGAGACTGACACAGCTGGCCAATTCTAGTCAATTGTCCTCACTCACATGGGGGCATGAAATGAGAGCAGAGGAAGGATAATTTCTCCCAAGGAAATTGGGGGTGTTATTATTATGAGAAAGGGTAGATTTAATGCAGGAAGAGTGGCCCAAAATGCTGACTTGCCTAAAAGGAACAATGTGAAACACAGATGCACAGAATGCTACCCCCCATTCTTGTATTTGTGGGGTAGATAATTTAGGGATAAAAGTTTTAGAAGGGCCTTTACAAACTATGAAGATTGGTACATGCAGGCATGGTTTGGACTTTCACTTTATATTACACATTACAAATATTGATAAATGCTTTTGTTTGAAACAGCTACAGTTTGAAAGAGCTCTGCTTGCTGAGTTGTCTCTTTCTTACCTACATCCAAGACTATGAAGACCTTTTTTTTTTTTTTTTTTTTTTTTTTGTTCTCCTTTTAAAAAAGACAAGGTGATATCTTGGTAAACTTTCTACTGAGAACATGCCAGATGCAGCCAGACTTTTACTTAACATGGACAGATTAATGAGCCAACTTCTTGCGTGCCATAAGACACGGGGACATGTTCACCTCCCACCACTCCAAATTCTTGCTAGAAGGTGTTTGATGCTATTAGGGAGGGATATTAGAGGCTCGCTGAGCCAGCAGTTTGCCAAGACAGTGATCTTAGTGACTGAGCCACATAACACAATATTCCCTTCATCGGGTTCTCTTTTGGTCATATTTCTAAACTGGCTTGTGACACACTAATAGTTTTTCCTCATTTCTGGAAATTTTCTAGTTACATCTTTTTGCATAAGGAACAATCCCAAACTTGTCTTTAGGCTTGTTTGGTTCGGGCATTCTGGCAAAGGTATGCTGGAGATTTGGTTCTATGTGGCATGCAGGGAGCTCACTTGGTGGCAGTGAGTTGCTAGCTTGGAGCATTTGAGATATTTCTATCCTGTCTTGTGTCATGAAGGTCAGGCTTTTCCTCCTCATCATTCTCCTAGATGTTTCCATGGTCTCCTCTGGGTAATCTGGCTCCTTGCATGGTAGCTTTGAGTTTGGGGAGACCAAGGCAAAAGCTGATAGTCTTAGTGATGGGTGATTTCTACCAGACTCATCAATCATTGTAGCCCAAGCAGTTTCAAGGGGCTGAACAACAAGTTTCTTGTGGCCATTTTGAAATCATGCAGTGACACAGAGGAGAATCAACTCACTTCATTATAGCACATGCTGTTTTGATTTGCAAAGATATTACCATAACTAAAGGGTTTCCCAGTGGCAGCCTTAAGTTGACTTTCTGACAGCTGCTCCCATTTGTAGTGGAAGAGCTCTTAGGCTTCAGCCTCCTAGGAACTTAGAATATGTGCCTTTCCAGAGCAAGGGACCCCTAGAGCAGAGGTGCTCACACTTGGCAAAGATGCTTCCCTGAGTGATCTTTGGACATTGCCAATTGGTATTGCATGAGAATTTAACCTACAACTTCCCAGATAATGTTTGTGGTTCAAGCTGGACACTTTAGGGAGCACTAACCAAGAGTAATTGTTTCCAACTATTTTTCTATAACTCATCCTGTCCTACAAAGTAATCCCAAATTCAGCTTCTGTCTGAACAAAAGAAAGTCACTCTGAGATATTTGGGTTGGAAAGAGTGGTACAATGGAATGCCAGAGAAAGGTTCAGGGGGGTCTCAGAACCCAAAGTGAAGACTACAGATAAAGAGGGAGAGTAGGGGAGGAATCTAGAATCTTTAGAGCTACAGTTGTAGGTTGCAACACTTTCTTGGTTGCATGGCAGATATTTACATTACAATTTACAACAGTAGCAAAATGGCAGCTATGAAGTAGCAATGAAATAATTGTATGGTCAGGGGTCACCACAACATGAGGAACTGTATTAAAGGATGGCATCTTCAGAAGGGTAGGCAGCATTGGCTCCAATGTAACGTAAGGGCCAGTATAGGATTGTAAGTGGTGTCAAAACCTTGGCCCTGCATTGTCTCTCCTATCCATGGCTGCAATCCAAGTCTTATGCTAACACTGCCCTTGGCTTATTGACTAAAGATCTAAGACTAGATCTAGATGAGTTACTTGCTTAAGGCAGTAAGCCTTGGACCTAGAGAGGGCTAGCTCTTGCCTCTGCATTTCCTTCCTATAGGACAAAAAGTAGTGTATACTGGGAAGACAGATAGCCATCAAATGCAAAGTAGCTATGTGAGGATGGCCGGGCTTAATGGCTGGATGACTAAGAGCATGCATTTCTTTCTAGTCAATACATTGCAATCTCAGTCTACAGTCTACATAGCTTGGTCAGTAAAGAATTTACCCTGAGTTCTGAGTTCAGTCTTCAGAACCCATGCAAACAAAACAAACCCATTAACAAAAAAGGGCATGGTGGCATGTACTTGTAAACTCCTGTGCTAGAAGAGTAGACACAGGTAACTCTCTGGAGCTTATAAATTGGCCATCTGGCCTTGCCTAATCTGTAAGCCTTAGATCACAATGAGAGACCCTATCTTTAAAAACAATGCAAACAACTCTGAGAAACATCACCCTATGGTGACACCACTCTAAAAAAGAAAATTCCTCCATTTGCCTTCTTGGCGGGATGATCTGGGGCCCAGGCATCTTTGCTATGGTGTTTGTGAGGGGTTCTCTACTTGGGAGGCTATTGCAGTGACTTTGGTGAAGCATGCAGGAAATGCTTAGGAGGGAGCTGTTATGGCCACCCCTTGAAGTGGTGTGTTATCATATTCCAGGGGAGGCACACCTATGCCTGCAGATATGCAAAATGAGACTGTGTAACACCAGATAGGGACACCACTGAAGGCCTCAAGTGTCAGAGAACTACTCTGCTGCAGGCCATTTTGCTCTCTTGGAGCTCTCTGACATAGTTTGGAGACATTGTTTTTATTTTTGTGAATCAAGGCTGATGCTGGCATCTAAAAGTTAAGACCAGAGATGTTGCTGAGAAGCACACAGAGTAGCCTCCTTTTCCCTAACTCGCTGTGGCTTCCTGGCCCCAGTGCTAGCAGGATAGAGGCTGATAACCCCTATTCTTATTTTGCATTTTTATATAGTTTCTAGAGTGAGAAGTCTGTCTCCATCTGGGTGTATAGAAAATAAAGGTGGTTAGGATGCCGAATACCACCACTGCCTGCTTCTTATTTTTAAAAAAAATAAAATTTTATTGGCAAATAACCATGTCCACTTATTTACCCACTGTTGCCTTTCAGGTCTCTGGCTAATCAAGGCTCAAAGAGAATCTCGCTACCCTGGCCTACCTACCCAGATGGAGAACTGAGCTGCCAAGGGTTTGCCTGGTACCAGGGCAGCAGCTCCTGGCACTTCCTTCCCTAGAGGAGTTCCAGGCCTTAGGCTGAGTTCCTTCCATGGCTTACCAGAGATAACTTTCTCCACCCCATGATACTTCTGGGATATGATGATGAGATCATGCCTGAGCATCCTTGATCTTTTAAATAGGAAGGCTACCTTCCCTTATGGAGTAGTGCCCCATTTCCCTATAGCAGATGAGTTAACATGAAATATGGTCTTGCCCAGGGAGAAGTTAAAACAGGTTAAGGGTCATGCCCTTGCTAGAAAAGAAGGATCAAAAAGAAATCAGTCTCTCCTATTCTTTATGTAGAACTGCCAGAGGAGAGAGGTCAAAGGTAGGAGGGCACTAATGGATAGGCTGAAGGCATCGTCCCACAAAGCCTCTTTGGGAGCAATTTGACTGGGATCTAGACCATACTCTCCAACCTAGCCTATCCTGGGGCTTAGGTCCACTTACCAGGGACTCCTTTCAGTCTTATTTCCCAGACTTGGCCTCTTGGGGACACATGTGTTGTCTAGTATAGATAATTTAATTTCTAAGATGTAAGAGACTGACAACTTGGCTGTCAGACAGGTCTGAAAGGAGATGATGAGATAGCGTCCAGAGATTTAGCAGTTTAGGTTGGCATTGGTGGCAGGTTGGATGGTGGGATGGGTTTTCTGGAGCCTGGAGTCTTGGCTTCAGTCCCAGTGTAGCATGTATGCCTTGCATGAGTTCATGCATGCAACTCTCTTCACCCTTTAGCACTTTCTTCTTCTTTACAAGCTATAGGGAGTTGAGGGCTATGACTCAAAGCTATCCATTATGGGTGCTTCAGAGTTGAGAAACCATGCATGATGTGGGAAGGGTGAGAGATGACAAAGAACAAACAGGTTGAAGAAAGCTGACAATTATGGAGGGAAGCATCTCCAGTTCAAATCTATCAAGAGGCTGAGCTCACTTAGGTGCTTAAGAACTACTCAGAGCTATGTGCCTTGGTAAGGTAAAGACTGGAGCCTTGGGGTCTGGCTGTCCTGCCTCTATGCCTGCCCATCTGCTTTGCAGACTCAGAAAGAATTCATTCAGTATGTTCTGTAGAGCAAGATGTGAAGAGCATCTCCCCACAAACCATATTCACTTTTGGTCACTTGCAAGCTGAGCCCTGCTCTCTGGAGGGTCATGGAGTTAGGACGGATGGGAAGTTTGGCATGGAAATCACTGTTTATCCCAGATCTATAACATATTCCATACTTCCAAGATACAGCATGGATCTCAGAGGAGAATTTAGCCCATTATATGGTATGAGACAAGTATTAAAAACATACCCCAAACATGTAAGCACTCAGACAATAGCATTGCCAAGCAAAGCAAAATATTATGTAAAATCTGAGCCAAAGGTCACAAACACAGACACTTCTCTGGAACTGTCAAGGACTCTAGAAGAGGGATTAGAGTCATTTGATGCACATCAGACTGACTTCTGCACACTTCGGACTGTTGCATCTGGTTGGCCTGCCATGTTTACTCTGAGCCTTGCTCCACTTGTAAGGAGAAAATGAGCTGCTAAAGGGAAATCCAATGGCCAGAGAATCTCTTGAACCTTTTTTCTTTGAAACCACAGATATTTGCAACCTTGGCAATCTTGTTCTTTGTTTAACTGGAGGGACATTTGGAGGTTAGGGTTTCTGCAAAGTATGAGACTATTTGGAGCCCTGTTTTTTCTCCTCTGGTTCTGTTATTCATGCCCAAACTCCCAAGTAATTTCTTAAGTGCCTACTATGTGCCAGGCAGTGAGTGCTAGAAACTAAATGGTAAGCAGAACCAGACATTGCTCTGCTTCACTGATGAATTGGGAAAGAGAGATGTCAATTCAAAAACACATGACTTCATTAAATTGCAACTGTGAAGAGGTTCTGAGTCAAGAGTTGCTCTCAAGTCTGGGATAATGACTTATGTTCACTGGGTTTATTATCTGGGAATACTGCTGTGACTAAACCTCTCTACCATGTCAACATTGTTGATGAGAAACCAGAGGCACAAAAAGGCTACCCAGCCTAATAAACTCTGACACAAGAATTTGCACCCAGATATTCTGTGTCCAAGAGTCCTTGCTCTTCACCCTGCATTGGGAACAGTTGAATCTTAGAGACCCAGGAGGACTTCCATGATGAGGTGGTGCTTGAAACTCAAGCTGAGGAATATATTGGAGTTGAATCAGTAAAGGGGTACCATTCTATACAGAAGGACCTGTGGGTGTAAAGTCTAGTCAGTGGATACCTCAGAGAATATAACAGAATATGGAGTGGGTGGAAGTTGCCAAGGCAATGAATAGTTTCTCTGATCTTCTCCAAGATGTATTTCCTGCCCATGCCACATGGCTTCGTGCTGGAAGCCACCTTTAGAGCACACTTGCCATGGCAGCAGAGCTTCATGGAGCAACTACTTCAAATGCAAAGCAAATGACTCTCCTCTGGGGAAAGCCAGGAGGAACAAAATTTAGAGTCCTTTACAAACTGAGAAGCCTGGAATGGTGAAACTAGCTAGAATGGGGTTCAGGTTGAAGATGCAGGTATTCAAATTTGCTTATACTGTCCACTCTGTTAGGATGACATGTTCCATTTCCTATCCCCAACTCTGCTTGTCATTTGCAGTTGTTGCTTCCAGGCTACCTCCATGAACCTATCTTCTGGACCTCATTTGTCTGTCAACAGAACTTTTTACCTGCCTTTCACTGAACCCACCATGCTTTTCTTTATATCATGTTTCATGTCTCTTTAGAGGGTACAAACTGTGAGTGCATGAATATACACCTGTGGCCCCCACCATTGACAGGTGACATTCTATACAGGTACCATTCTATACAGAAGGACCTGTGGGTGTAAAGTCTAGTCAGTGGATACCTCAGAGAATACAACAGAATATGGAGTGGGTGGAAGTTGCCAAGGCAATGAATAGTTTCTCTGATCTTCTCCAAGATGGTGACAGGTTGCAGAAGACAGTATTTGCTGGATATTGTCCATAGGCTTCACTTCCTATCACATGCTCAGCAGTTCTTTTCTATTACTTTAATTGCAAGAAAAAGAAAAACCAGCCCTAAACTACCAAGGCAGGTGAAGAGTTCTTATTAATGGAATTAGATGCATACGGAGATCCAAGAACTCTGATGACTTTTGAGAGAAGATATCCCTCCACCCAGGCCTGGACCTTCCTGTGTATGTTGATTATTCCTTAGGCTCTAGCCGGTAGACCAGATGGCTGTCAGCTATTTCTTTCCAGCTTTGGTCCACCTTGCAAAGAGAGGGAAGCTCTTCTCCATTGGCAGAACTCTCATCTTAGAGTCTAGGATCATGCTAGACACAGGGATCCAAGGAGTATGACACTACCATTGTTCCAGTAGAGTGGAAGATCTACCAATGGAGGTGGAGGAGGGAGGAATCTGGTCATCTTCCTTATAGATATGATGAATAGGCACTGTAGGGTTTAAAACTATGCCTTCTGCCCTGCCTGTTTGCCATTGTGTTATTACATTTGGGACACAGAGAGGCCAGCACTTCTGCTTTTGAAGGACCACTGTTAGCAATGTTAGGGAATGCTAAGGCAGGGTTGGGGAGATGAAGACTCAGATCTTCAGTGCTAACCCTCTTCTCCAAAGACCTGCCCAATAAATCCCCATTGTGAATGGCTTAGTGAAGACCCAGGAAATATGTCAAACTGGCCCCTGAGACTACTCTACTCTGACTGTCTCAGCCAATGAAATGTTTATCCTCCAGCAAGCACAGCCAGACTCTGGTAAGAAGCAGAGTTCCCTCCTATCCTGGGAAATTCTTCTACCCTTTGGTTATGGGTATGATGCTCCCAGATGCCATGGCTCTGTGACTGGGATTTGGGAGACAGGTACTGTAACAGTTACGTTGGAATTACTGAAAGGGCTGCCATCTCTTGCTGAGACTTCTCAGGACCAGCTGCCTGAATGAGGAGCAGACAGCCTATCAGAGCAGGGTGAGGTATCTGTTTAACTGCCCTTTCCACCTGACCACTCCCTTGCTGGGGCTTCATCTCCTCCATGGGTGCTATGATCTCTGAAGCATTCAAGACTCAGAAGGTTAAACTCTGTTGTCCCAGTCCTCCAGCAGTGAACTGTTGGCATGGCCTGTCTGATTCTAGACTTTCCCATCCCAATTATTTTTCTGGACTACTTAATCTACCTCCTAGATGTAGATGTCTGTGACCCTCCCCTGAGCCATACCTCTTCCTGGAAGACAGCTGGGTTTTGCTCTTGAGAGTAGCAAGATGAGGCTGCTGCTCCCTCCCCAGGCCTGCAAGGGCTCAGCTCACTGCAGGCCATGCCTCTCTCAATTTCAAACTCAGATGGGCTCAAGCTGGGCTCAAAGGGCTTCTAGACTGAGACAACGAAAACTCATTTTCTGGCATGGTTTGAATTAAATGAGAATTTCCCGTTTTTCATAAACATTTACAGTAGTTGTGGATGCAGAGTTGAAAGGTTTAGGGTTTTGGTGTTTAATTAGAAACAAATGCCCTTTATGTTCCCGTTAGCTGGGGCAGCAGGTCTTTGCTATTAGGATTATGTCTATTATTTGTGAGTGCGTTTTGATTTTCTGACCATGGTACCTAATATTGACTTCCCCACCGTGACTGGACATAATGGTAGGAAATGGAATCACTCAACCCCTGGTGGATACTTGTGTCTGGGAGCTAGTGCTCTAGACTGGCTTCAACTAGCCAAAGCCCAAGAACTCAGCCCTCCCTTCTCCCTCCCTTTCCTTCTCTCTCCCTTCCTCCCTCCCTCCCTCTCCCTGCCCACTTCTCTCCTAGCTTCCTTTCTTGCTTCCCAGAGTCCCTGTGTGCTAAAAGCATCAAAGGCTGGATATCCAGCCCCATGGTCTCTGGGGTTGGGCAGAGGGATATCTGCCAACCTTGCAAATGCAGGTGTTGACTCAGATATAAGTCTGGTGCTGCCCCTGAAACTGGAATCAGTGTTCAGTAGAGGCTTGCATGAAAAGCCACCCCTAGCAAGCAACAGGGAAGAGTCCCAGTATTTACAGATGTCTCTGTTTTGTCAGTGAGGAAAGTCAGTTTGGAGATTTGTAGACTGCCTTCACATAATGGGAAAGGACCAATTGCTACACCCCAGAACCCTCTACACCCCAGGAGAGAGTTATCCTGAAACAAACCTGTGTTCCTAAGAGCCAGCATGCTGATTCTCTGGGATCCTCTATGAGCCTCCTTCCTGAAGACGTACTAGAAGATATAATAGAAGATGTATTAGAAGAAAGGAGATGCCCCAAGCTCTTTTGACCTGCTAAAGACACCTTGGCTCCTATCAAGCATAATCCTTGGGCTACTTGGTGGAGAAGAGCACATCTTTGGCCTCAAAAGCTGTTTTCATAAGATGAGAGGGATCAAGGAAGTTTATAGTGTGTGTGTGTGTGTGTGTGTGTGTGTGTGTGTGGAAGGGGGGGGGTCTCTGAAACCTTTTCAATCTGTTATTCTCATCCAGAAGATGGGAGAGTTGAAGCCCAGGAAAGGACTTCATGAATAACAAAATTATCCAGGTGTCCTGGACCCTACTCCAGAAAAAGCAATGAATAAATAAACGTGGAAGAGATGTTCAGTGGGCCTCCCTATGTCTTCAGATACTTGTAAGGGACACTGGGTCTTCCCTAGAGAAACCTAGGAAGGGTTACTTGGTGTTCCTGGAAACCACTCACAAAAGCACTCACTATTTCCCAGTTCACCCTGGAACATTGAGATACTGTAACACACGTTCAAGAATCAGTCTGCAGACATCTTCATTCCTACACCCCCCACGCACCCCATTCAGTTGTACTGTATGAACGCAGTCATGCACTCCCATGTGCATTGACAGTTGGACTCCAGTACAGAGGTTTGACAGTGAGGTTTGGGCTCAGTGGTTTAGGTACAAGCCACCATTTCCTAGCTGTGACTTGGGGCTGGTTACTTAACCCTCTAAAGCCCCATGCCTTCACAAGACTCCCCAGAGGATTAGGCAGTTATTAATACAGGATGGTCAGCACATTTTTAATAATTCATTGTTGTCAGCATAAGGAAAATAGTAAAAGCTGGAAGCTCCTCTGTAATGATGCAGAAGCCCAATTACTAACTCGGAAATGCCAAACAAAATGAGTCTCAGGGAAAATTAGTGTTTATAAGTTATTCTGCTACTCAAGAAAAGAATTAATCTGACCAGATTTTAACCTCTTCTTTTACATCCATTTGAATAAAATTTTAATGTAGGGTTTTCTGGTTTCATTTTTTTTTTTTTTTTTTTTTTTTTTTTTAGGAAGAGATTATTCGAAAGCAACACAAAACAGATACTATATCTCCTCCCTGGAGGAGAACTCCATTCAGCTGGACTTACTCACCAGAAATGACATGCCTATGACTGTGTGAGAACGAAGTATGAACAGCACAGGCGCATGCTGAGGGTTCTTTCTTTCTTTTCCCCCTAATGTGCTGGGTAGGGTTAGTTATACAGGACAGTTTTAAAGAACAAAGTCATAAAAGACCATTTTCACATAAGGGACATTTTCCACGATTCAGCTCTTGTTTACAGACCCTGTAAATGTGCTAGATTAAATAGGCCCCTTTCTTTGGTGTGTGTGAGTCCAGATACCTCAAAGGCAGAGAAGACTGGGGCAGAGAAAGTGGCAGGGGCAGGGCTGAGGGGAAGGAGAAAAGCAAGAGTGTGGAGAAAGCAATAAATGGGAGCAGGCAGTTCCAACCTGCACATGAAAACAATGGTATCCCTGGGAACCCAGAGAGCTGACTCCCTATGCTTGTTAGCCAAGGTGGCATTGATGGACAGTATTTCCTATGCATAAAGGAGACAGAGACCTTGGAAATTATCCTGCCAGTCAGAGCCTGGTTCCGGTGGCAGCCCAGTGTAAGTGGCAGGGAACCTGGTCTGCATAGAGAAGGCCCTGTTTGCAGGCAGAACTCTGGCAGCTGTGGGAGTCCCTGTTTCTGGACTTAGAAGCAGATACAAGTATGAGACGAGGCCTAGGGAATGATCAGACAGTTCACCAGTGGGGGGAAAAAGGAAAAAGAAAGAAACAGAGCAAGGTGAGGCAAATGCAGTAACACTGATAATGGTTGACTCAGGACAGTGACCGTCAGAAGGTTTTGCTGCTAAATTTTGTGTCTCATTGCCAGGCCCTCAATGCCCAGATCATGGTTGTAGCATTACTGTAGATGTTCCTGTGCGGGTGTATTTTGAATGCATTGGAGATTTAAATGGGTGGACTTTGATCAAAGTAAACCTGCCCTCTGTAATGTGACTGGGTCACAAACAACTAGCGAAGGCCTCGGCAGAACCAAAGCTGAGCTCTAAGCAAGTCTATGGTACTCCGGCTTAGGATCAGATGCCTCCAGGCTCCAGCCAGCTAGCTTGTCCTCTCAGGCTTGGGACTTGCCCCCAACCTGAACTGGTTCCTGGAGTAGCTCTTTCTCTACACGGACATGCCCAAGTCTTGTTTCTCTGCAGATCCCTGACTGACTCAGAGGCTCTCTGCATTTCTTCTTAAGTTGTGTTAGCATGAACCTTTGGAAATCAGGCAGACTAGTGGCTGAGTCAGCCTCTACCTGCTTGCAAATTAAGGGATAGCTTAGGTGGAACCTAATTAACATATTTATTTATGAATTGGCTCAAGGAGTAGTTATTACACACTATCCCTAGTGTTGAACTATGGCCTTGAACTCTGAGATGAGACCGCTCCCTGCCTTCTAGCAGTTTCAATTTCATTGGAAGGGATGAAGCTAAGTGAAATTACCCAGATAAGAACCTAGAGGAAAAGGACCACAATTCTATGAAAAGATGACTGTGACCAAGAATGGAGACTTAACAGAGGCCTCCTGGGGACTGAAACGTGTGATCTTTAGAGGGAATGAGTGGTGTAGAGGCCTATAAGGAGGAGGAAAGGGGACAGATATCTCTACTAGAAGGACTTGGTGAGGAGGGAAGGAGCATGCATGCATCAGGCCAGGGAGGGCAGCAGAGGGCAAAGGTACAGAGACCAGATTGAGCTAGGCTGGAAGTCAAGTTGAAGTCTGTGATCTACATCATAAGCTATAATGGGGCACAGGTTTTCTATTAGCATTTTAGAGATGGAGGGATAGAGGGGAGGGGGAAGAAGAAGGGAAGGGGGTGGAGAGGACTGCTTGGAAGCAGCTGCTGCTTTTCCAGTCTCATTATTGCCATCAGAGTAATATTTCCAGGGTGCTTCAGTTCCCTTAAAGTGTTGGGAGGAACAGTCCTGCAGATGAGTGATGAAGCTTGTGTTGGAAGGTAGGTCTTTCGGAGACTGCTGGAGAGGACTGCCAGTGGGCAGCTGGCTGGGTCACAGGGCCTTCCATTTCAAGCCTCTTGGTATCGTTGAGCCTCAGTTTCCCCATCTGGAAGGTAATAACTAGTCTAGCAGCTTGGCGGGGCAGCTGGGGGCTTAGTGATATCAGAGCTCATGAATGTGGAACAGCTTTGAAAGTTACAAAAGCGCAGGGAAAAAGAAAAAAAAGAAGAAGAAAAAAGAGGTAAGACGGTGCACGCATCTGGTTTCCATATTGTCTCAGGCATCTTGCTTCAAGAAGGCTGCCTCAGAGAGCTGGGGCGGTCCAGGTTGGGGCTCTGTCTCAGTAGTGTAGACAAGGATCTTTAGAAAATGAGAATAAGCAGGGCACAGGTCTCTGCTCTTCACCGAGTGCTTCCACAAAGGTGACCTGGTTTCATCCCTGCCCGTACTGATGGGACCAGAGGGCAGGCATTAAGCCCCTTTCCTGGAGCCTTGGGCAGTAGAGGTTAGGCATTCTTTCTGTAAGCAGCCAATTTCTATTATGTGTTTTAGTTTATTCACACACTAAAATCATTTTGTGTTTTTTCTTTATACATTTATTTTTTTTAATTTTGAGTGCATACACTGCACAGTATATGTGTGGAGGTCAGAGGACAACCCAGAGAGCAGATTCCCTCCTTCTACCACATGGACCCTGGGGATCAAACTCAGGTCATCAGGTTTGGTGTCAGTCACCCTCACTCACTGAGCCATCTCATAGTCTTGACTGGAGTTTTTAAAACAACTGTAACTCTTGAGATCAATATATTTTGATGGACCTTCTGGGTAACTTGCATATCTGAGTTGGTACCAAACATTAAGAGTTTGTCAGTTTGCATAAACATCAGCTTTCCATTTCCCTTGACAAATGTGGGGTATGGCCACTAAGGGGCTCCATTTCTGAAATGATGTTGGCCAGAGGAAGATGGTGATGGTCCCTCTAGAATTCCAGTTCTGCTTCCTCTCCTAATGGGACTGTTGCCTACGTGGCATCCAAGTGAGAACTTCCATCCTCTTCACTAAACAACAAAATGTCATGTTAACAACTAAGGCTCGACAGAGTGGCCATCTCTTTTTGGCCCCTATTTCCTGGCTCACAGGTGTGACATGGAACATGTGTGGTGGGTGGAGTGACAGACAAACTAGTAGTAACTGTGGGGACTCATGCAGGGGAACAAAGTCCATGTTTCCAAGGCAGAGAAGCCAGATTGGTCTTTTAATCGCCTGCAGCCACTGCAGAGCAGTCAACAGAGAATAAAGCCAAAGTGCCTGAGATCACAGGGGCCATCTGGGATTTGTTTGGGGTTTTGGTTTTTTTGAGACAAGGTCTCATGTAGCCAGGCTGACAGCTGTGCAGTACAGGATGACCCTGAACTTCTGATCTTCCTGCCTCTATGTCTCCCATGCTAGGATTAAGGGAGTGCACAGAAAGCTTTAAAATAGAAAAACAAACAAATAAACAAACAAACCTCTGGTTCTAACTAGTAAAGTGCAGGCCCCATTCAAACAACTGTGTAGTTCAGGAGGAGAAGACTCCATTTGGGCCACAGTCATGCACATAGGCTGGGGACACCCAGAGGGCAAAGAGGAACTTGGGGTTGTTCAGGTTCTCCTTAGAGGTTCAGAGGAACCTCTTCCTATCTGTGAAAGCAGCCACTAACAGCTCCCTCAACCCCTGCTGGAAGCCAGTCACACTACTCACCAGGCATCTCCCATGCTGGCTAAGACACTCAAGAAGCGCCTCTGGCTGTCCCACAGGGCCTCCAGAGCAGATGAGTGCTCTGGATGGGGGAAACATAGGCCACCTCTCTTCTCAATTCACCCAGGGAACCCTTCCCTGGTATGTGACCTTAGGTCTAGGGTTCAGTACTCTGATTCTCAAGGGTTTATTGAGGAGCTTAACAAAATTTATTTGTGACTTTCCAACTCCTCGGTACAGGTGAAGAAGCCAAACTGTGCTCCCTAGTGTGGAGCATTTGGCATTCTTGAGCCTTGTTCTTCTGCTCCTACAGGGTGGGTTTGCTTGATTTCCTCCTGGGGTTGGGGTTTTGTGTGCTGCCCTGAGGAGAAGAAGAAACTGGAGGAGGAAGGGAGTGTTCATCTTCATTATTCCTGAAGAGGAGCTGCCGGAGCAGCACTGAGACATTTTATGAGAAAGAAGGACCTTAAACTGGTTTTCATTAAATGTGGCTTGATGGAGGCGAACCGGAAACATTCATTGAGCAATGGCAGCTTTTCAAAGCCCCCCTGCAGGAATGATAAGCTATAAAAACAAATGGCCCAGCAACAGAACAAAAAACAAGGCTCCAAGAACATTTGCTGGGCTGCAAGTATGGCCCACAGGGTCCTGCCCTGCATCTCAGAGGCTTCATGGTCCAAAGCAAGCTTAGGTAGGGGAATGAAGGAACTGGGAGCTCCCATGGCATGGAGGAACAGCCACAGGCTTAGCCTCGGGAGTGGGGAGCTCTCCTGAATGATCGGCAGGCAGACATGACCTCCACAGCTAACATCCTTGTGTGCTTCCTGTGGTTACCAGCCCTTGAGAAGTGCCCCAAGTCCAAGGGCTGAGTAGAAAAAAAAAATCTCAAATTCTGTTTGAAGGGAAGTGCGTCCATGCCACCTGCAGCTCTACCTCTTGTGAGGAAATGGTTATGAACTTGAACTGAGTTCCAGCCTTAGGAGAGAGAGAGTCTTGAAAGTTAATGGGTGTGATGGAAGGGCTTGTAATGTGGATGTGTTCTACATCAGCTGAAGTCTCTGTCTACAGCTTCCTTGCTTGATCCTTACTGGCTGTCTGTTCTTTAGTAGCTCCTTACCCTTCACTGAGCCTCAGTTTCCCCACCTGTGAAAGAAGAATCACTGCACACCATTTTGATTCACAGCACTGTGGTGGTTATGTAACACACACTTTGAATAACTTCTGAGTACCAGGGGCTGAAGGGGGTCTTGGAAATATAGAAGAAAACCAGAGATTAAAATCTTTCCCCTTATAGTCCCTGGCTTTCCTTAGAGGAGGCAGATTACCAGTAGAATCAGAGGGAAATAACACTGTGCCAGAAAACATGGTCAGCTTGGGGCAAAGTGAAGCCCATAATGAAGGGTAGGGTGGAGTGACTTGAGGAATGGGGACTACAAGGAGATCAAGAAGGGTCTCCCAGAAGGGGACTGGGAGTCTGAACTTAGCAGTGGCAAGGGCAGGGTGCTCCTGGAGAAGGATAGGGACAGCAGGGGCCCTTGTTGCGAATAAGCCTGGGTTAGGAAGGAAATACAGCAAACCAGGTGTTTGGAGACACCTGTAAAGTGTCGTGCACAGTACCAGTCTCTCAGTAGCTTCTGCTATAATTAGTGCTTTGTATTAAAAGTATCTTGACCCCTCCCCCCAAAGAGAAGCTTTCCCCAGTCTCACTTATGCCTGCTTAGGTAGCTGATACTTTGGCCTGTTCATTTCTTGGATATCTACAAGTTGCCCCTGAATGTACTCAAGGACCTTAAGGAAGGTACCCAAAACAGGATGGTGGGACTTAGAGACCCTCAAGTGATTCTCCAGGTCCCCTGTACCTTGAACTTCTCTGGCAACAGTAGGGGCTCTCTGGTATCCAGACAGGCATGTTCCGAGTCATAGGAGGAACTCTCGGCTGTACGTCTTACAATCCTGCCTGACAGGAAGTCTAGCCCAGGAGGCACACCTGAGTGCTGTGGGTCATCCTCTGCTTGCTGCTGCTTTTGACTCCTTCACCATCACCACCACCACCCCCGTTCTTTGCAGAGCGTGTGCTGTTTCTGCTCCATGTTACACCTTCCTGAAAGGTTGCAGTATATGATACAAGTGTTTCCTGAGCAGACAGTTATTGTTGAGCACTGTTATGTGGAAGTCTCACCTGATAGATGAGCACTCCTGAGGGGCCAGACTTCTCTGGTTGGAAATCTGGCACATTGTTCTGCCCCATGTACCAGATCTGTACAGTCAACCGTCTAGACTTCCTGTAGTGCTGCAGGAATGAATGTACCTCACGGCTCCATCCAGTTTCCTCCAAAACAGTGTTGTAACTTGGTCTGCCGCTTAGAAGAGGCCCTCTGGTTGTTTGCAATATGAATAGGGAGGGCTGTGATATAGTGGATCTTCCTGAGGATCCCTGGAAGGAGCCCAGAGAAGAGATGTGGCCATGGTGCCTATGAAGCTGGACTACAGCCTCCACATAGTCTTATAGAGATATTTTAAAGATAGAAGCATGGCCTGGGGAGATGGTTCAGTGGTTGCTAATGCTTGCTATATACTAATAAGATCAATACCCAGCACCCATCTAAAAAGTTTGGCAAGAGTGACTCCATCTGTCTGTCTGTGTCTGTAACCACAACACTGTTGGGAATGGAGACATGAGCATTAACAGGGTGTGTTGGCTCCCAGTCCTAGGGTCTGTGAAAGACTCCCTCTTAAATGAATAAGGCAGAGAATGATAGAGTAGTTGACACCCAATAGTTTCTTCTCTTCTCAGCATGGGGGCATTAGAATGAACATCTGCAAATATGTGTGTGTATATACATCTCTCACTCACACACACATGCAGAGGGAGGGAGGAAGAGAGAGAGAGAGAGAGACAGATACACACACACACACACACACACACACACACAGAGAGAGAGAGAGAGAGAGAGAGAGAGAGAACCTGGTATTACTGATTCTATGGAAGAGGCAGAAGCAATCAGATAGCCAAAAGAAAATAATTTGTCATACAGGTAAGGGTGACAGTGACAACAGCAGTATACATAGTTAGAGTGCATGTAAATGGATGTCAAATCTGATATATAATATTAGCCACCACAAGACCCTGGGTAAGAAAGCAAAACTTTATGAGATGTGTCTCTTCATCTACTTACTGAAGAGGGTAGTGAGTCCTACCTCTCAGGATTGTTTGAGGATGAAGTGAGTTACCAGCCTCAGCATGATGTCTGGCATATGATAGACAGCATCCACTACTATGATGTCTTATCTACTGTTATAGATGTATTAGTATCCTTTCCTATCTTCCTTGGTAAGAGCCTCAGAAGTGATTTCTTCATTTAAGCTATTCCATAATGCACTGAACTATTTAAGAAATTCATAGAGAAATAGGCAAGGAGCTAGCATTCGCCTGCAGCTCAGAATTCAGATTTATCTCAAATGACTCTGGTAAATGAGAGAAAAACAAATACTATCTCAGGAGACAACTTATAAAAGATGTCCCTTCCCCCCACCATTGGTACTGAGGTAGGGGACTCAGTTACATAATAGTTGGGGAAAGATTGTCCTTTTCATAGCCAGAGCAAAGGGTAGAAGTGTAGGATCTGGCATGGGGTCAGGAAGGGAAGGGCAAATGGAACATCAGTCACCAATAAAAGACTGTTGCCGAGACCTGATAAACCCAATGGACATTCATGTCGATGTGAGAATGTGGCCTTTGTTCTGTCTGATGAACCCAGCCAAGCTTTTGAAGCTCAGGGGGGAGAGTAGCTTGACAATGGGGAAACTGAGACCTGAAGTTTGGAAGACCGAGTTAAGTGCTTGGAACATTGAAAAGAACAGTCCCAGACAGGTATGGTGAGGCCTAATGACCCATATCATACACTAAAAAAAAAAAAAAAAAAAAAAAAAAAAATCCACCAACCACCCTGTCCTGGACATCATCGTTATATTATGTTGGTACCTGAATTACTCATTGGCAACTAATCTCCTGGATGAACCCTGTGACTTCACCTCCATGAACAGATGGCCAAGTTCTTGGCTTTTTGTTTTGTTTTTGGAATTATAAATGGAGGAGCAAAGATCCTCCATTAGCTGCAAGAGGTGGGATGCCAGAGTTAAAAAGGGTTAACCAAGCAGTCACTGCTCATAAGTATAAGCAGAAAACATGAAGAACAAGATGGCCCATAGAGAGAAGCCAGCAGCATGCAGAGCCAACAGGCACCATCAGGGACAAGGACTTTCTTGCTGGCTGACTTCCTAACACTTCTCCAATCCCAGAAAGACTGGCCAAATGTTCACCCAGACCACCACTGTTGTGATGAAGCCTAAATTCTGCTTCAGATTCTCACAACCAAGGAAAACCACTCCCTCCACTCCATTGTTTGACTCACTTCCATCATCTTTACCAGAGGAGGGGACTTGGAGGGAGGTTAGCCCCTGACCACTGAGGCAGCCAGGCCTTGTTTGTGCCGCTAGAGCCAAGCTGGGAGGGTACACGGATGACCTGGCCACTTGCTCATCTTTATGAGAACATCCCCCTCGTGGGAGCCTTTTCTTTTCATCAGGATGTTATTCTTGATGTCCAGCCTAACATTCCCATTTTTTATTTCTTCCTATGAGTCTCCTCTTTGGCCCTCTATACTGCTGGCTGATATAAACCCTGTCTGCCTGCAGCTCTCCCTCTGAGTTCAGACATTTGACTGCTTAAGCGTGGCCAGCCTTTTGCTGCTGCTTTCCTTCCAGGCCACTCCTCCACATCCCTGTTGTTGTTTCAGCCTTGCTCTTCTACTCCCCTCGGAGACATCAGGGACCTCAGAGACAGATGCAAGAATGCATTAGACACAGTGGATTCAGGAAGGGGGAATGTGGCCAGGAAACAGGGGACTCTTAGATTTGTAGAGGACCAACAGAAGCTTTGAGCAAATGTATGATCTAGAATACCAGCCCTATAGCCCAGTGCAGGAGGGATCCCTGTGAATAATTCACTTCTCTGAGGACCAGAATCAGAGTACTGAGTGAAGAAAAAAACAAAACAAAACAAAAAAAAAAAAACAAAAAACAAAACTAGATGATGTTTTCGGTGGAGTTGGAAGCAAGAGGGAGGAGATATTGACTACAGTGGAATGTATGAGAAAGTTTGGCTAAGAAATCTTGGAATATCCTTTTGTGTGTCAGACAGAGACATCTGGTCTACCTCCAGGTGGCTATGTAGATTACCTTGAAGTACACAAAATCTTGAATGGAAATGGTGACTTAAAAAGTCTGATAATGAGAAAGATCAAAATGGGAAGCCATGGGGGAACCTTCCAAGCTCTTTCTTTTCCCTTGAGAGAACATTTGTACCACCTTCTTGGCAGATAGAAGTCCTTGGAGGAAATTCAGGATTAGGTGTTACAGAGTCTCATGTTCAAAATGTGAAAAACAGAGGGAGTTGAGGATTCTGATAAGTGTCTGTAGCTAAAAAAAACCTTCATTTCTGTGACATAACAGTAGAAGCAGTTTTAAAGAAGGAAGGGTTGGTCTGTGACCCACAGTTTCAGAGGTTTCAGTCCAGCATATTGTGAAAGTATAATAAAGTAGCTCACCTATTGTCAACCAGGAAGAAGAGTGGGAGAATACATGTGCTCACCAATTCTCTTTCCCCCTTTATTCTACAAAGGGCAGTTCCTCCACCCCTCATTGATAATCTCTGAAACAACCTTCACAGACATAGCCAGAGATATGTTTATCTCACAGGTACCTCCCAAAGTGAGCTGTAAGTTGCCTGAGTGCTTATCAACTCAATCAAGTTGACAATCTAGACTAATTTCACAAGTAGAATGAGAAATTATAGGTATGGATGCCCCTGCTTTCCAGCACCATAGCCTTCCAGCTTTTTCCATGGAGCCTCCAAAGAGCTTCTGTTGGGTGATCTCAGAATTGGAGCACAAGGAGTGGTGACCTCTGCTGTAGCCTCAAAGAAAAGAATAACAAACTTACGTCTCCAGGGTCCAGAGAAGGAGCCAGGCTTTGCACATTTGGTTTCGAATCTTGGCTCCATCACAGACAAGCCCTGGTCTTAATCCAACTCTTTATTTAAGGCTTGATCCTAGATTAAATTCTTAGATTTTTAAGCCTCAATTTCCCAGATTCTAAAATGGGTTTTATAATATTGACTAGGCAAGTTTACTCAGAGGGTTAAAGATGGTATGTGCCATCAATTTTCACAGTGCCTGGAACATGGGAGATGCTTGATAAAGGGTATTTTGGCAGAATTTGCAAAAGTCCTTAGGATTCTTTCAAGTCTGGTCACTTGACCTAGCATGTCTTGGGCTGAAGGGATTCAAGCACATTGACTTGGCACATAACCACAAAGGCTTATCTATTCTGAACATTTGTGAAACTAACCAGGGCAAAAAGATTCCTGCTTGGATTATTATATGGAATCTAATGACAGTCCTTGTCTGGCTTTCTAGACAACTCATCTTCTGTAGACTCTTAGGCTCTCAGTGTTTGGACTGTGTAGATGGTATATGCTGAGAAATGGACAGTTTTCACAGTGGAGAAGGCAATGTGAAAGTTATGCAAGCTCCACTTGATGAATTGTTAAACTGTCCTGTGAGCTCTCTTTGCCAAATATAATCGCATGCACAAGCCAGATAAGCACTAAGAATTAGAATGGTCATTCCTAGCTTTGACTTGTGATAGAACATCCCTGGCTTCTCCTCTGAGGTCCCACTGGATTCTTGTCATGCACAATGTGAGATCCAAGCCCCAGCAAGAAGCAGTGGCATGACTTGACAATACAAGGCCTTCAATCAGAGCTGTGATCTTGCTAGGTCCTAAGAATGACCAGACTGTTTTGTGACTGGCTCAAGGCCTTTGGAAAAGTCAATTATTTGCCATCTTGCTTTTAAAAACATGGAATTTGAAGTTTTGGCCAAAATAAATCACCAATTGCACATAGCTTGCATAATGGGTGGTGGTCTGGGAAGTTGATATTTTGAAAACTGGATGATTTCACAGCTGATATCCTGAATACATTCTTTTTTTCCTCTCTCCCAAATAATGTTTCAGGAATGGATGGAGGCTGTTAATAAGAAGGAAGACCTGAGGTGAACCCATACTTTGAACCTAAATCTTCAGTTTCTGAAATTTCTATTATAAATAGTCTGCACATGCTTGCACCTCTAGCTTGCTACATAGTGAGTAGAAACCTATAGTAGAGATGATGACTACAGTGGCTGTTATTGGAGTATCTGGCAGTCTCTGAGGACTCCAAGACTGTCCTAGTTGTCTCCCAGAAATGTCATGAACTTTGCATAAGCAAGTGGACTGTGGGGTGCCAATCCCAACTGATTCTGTTCTTAAAGGAACAAAGACATGTCTTTGCCAGAGAAGATTTTAATTTTAAAAACGGCTATTCATTGTACAGTCATTGTGTGAGTTCAGCTTGGAGTGTCACTCCCAGGAGAGAAAGAAAAAGAATGGCAAAGCTGGGAGGGACTTTCTGAATCCTCCAGCTATCCTGCCTCCTCCCCAGTTGGGGAGTTGAAGACCGTAAGAAAGAATTCTGGGCTCATATACAGAGGCAGTGGCCAATTTTTTTTTATTTTTTGTTTTTGTTGTTGTTGTTTGTTTTTTGTTTTTTTGTTTTGTTTTGTTTTTGTTTTTATCTGAGCTATTTTCTTAAAGCAGGAAGAATCTTCCCTCTAGCACTGTCCATCTTAGGCTCCACCAGTCAGGTTCCCCAGCTCTCAGTCTGAATCACCCTTCTCCCATCAAACTATCAGCTAGAAGTGAGCACTCACTCAGTGGGTACCAGCTGTGGTGAACCACACTTCAGGTCCTCAGATACCCCCCCCCCCGTGGTATGCTTTAAAAGCATCATCACAGAAATAAGCATCATCCCATTCCAACCTTGAACTCCAAGAACACCAGAACACCCTAGGGGAGGACATTACTTCTGGTCAGCCATAATGGGGTCTAGCCCACAGAGCATTGACCTGGAAATGTTGCTATCTGAGACCTCTCAAGACAATGCGTGGATCCTAAGTGAATCTTCTCTTCTGTCTGTCCCTGAGTCTCTTTATTTATAAGTCATAGAATTCAACTAACATTTCCAAAAGAATATTTCCACAGAAAGAACCAGGAAGAGCTTACCCACAAGAAAATATTTGCACAGGATATATTAAATCAGTGTTATTTGTAGTAAGTAATCTTCATTATCTAAACAACCATTCCTTAACTAAGAATTCTTTTCTAATTTCTTTAAAAAAAAAAGTAAATTCTAGTGTTTGGGATCGAACCCAGGTTTTGTGTATGATAGGCAAGCCCTGAAGCAGAGATACACCCAAATCTTAAGATATAAAAAAGAAAAGAAATAAACTATAACCACATACGTTTGGTCCATCCATTCTATACTAAACAAAATTAAGCATGCTGGTTTATTGCAGAGCTTAAGAACGCCCTCAATATAAAATGACACACCAAGAAATCTACCAGCAGGAGTGAAATAGACAGTTTTCTTAGTGCATTCTCCACACGGATCGTGTCTCATGAAGCACCCTCCTCCAGCCTGCCAAACATAGGGTGGATATTGGCTCACATCACATAGGTTTGTGCTTGTCTCAAGCCTCAGTAGCTGCGTTTTCTAAGACTGTGGATAGACCCACCGTAGACTTTTCACTCTCCTTATCAGTGTGATTCCTCACACAGTTTTGTCAGATTATGTTTTGTTTTTCAGATGTAGAAAATTATGTAATTGGCTCTGAGGCCTCAGGCCGTAATTGGAGTGACATTTCCCCACTTACAGAGTCCTCACAGTACCCAATCTGTAATTGTGTGAATCTTTTAAAATGCTGTTGGCTTCATTTAATTGTTAAACATTAATTTAGTGTTGGGGAAATCTTCAAGGAAGGGATAGAAGGAAGCAAGGCTGGTAAGACAAAATATTAATAGGTATACACAAAACAGTAATTCCTGTCTAAGCTTGCTGCTGTTGCTGAGGTAGAGGAGACACAAACAGTTATTCTAGGATTATATGGGTTTCACGGACTTAAAATGACCCACAACTAACTAGGGGTGGGCTTACCTTCTCTTTATTTTTTGCCTGAGGAAGCAGGAAGAAAAATGGGGTTTTGTTTTTTTGAATTAGAAAATGCTCTTTTCCATGAAAGCTTCCAAAAATGTTCATTAAAGAATGTAATGCTGTTCAACAAAGACCAAAATTAAAACGGAAAAATCTCATTTTGCCAGCTGCACCGCTCATATATGCAGCTCTTTAGCTCAGCAAACTCTAACTCGGTCCACAGTGAGGGGGGGCTGGCTTGGCACCTTCCAGGCCATCAGAGTTGAGACTGGAGATGTGTGGTGTTGTCATGGTGATGGCTGTCAACAAAGGTTACCCCTGGTGGAACCTCTTTGGCCTCGTGACCCCCACACAGAGTTGAAATAATAGACTCTGTAAGTGGCTTCTGCTCTGCAAATAGAGACAGGGCTGGAAATCAATTATTAATGAGCTGGGTGACATTGACATTCACCCACATTTAATAAGCCCAGCCTGGTGACAGGGGAGAGAGCGATGGTTTGCTCAGCAGTCTCATGGGCTGGTGGGGAGTTCAGAGAAGAAAAGACTAGAGACAAATCCCAGAGAAGAAGCAAATGCTCTGCGGCCGCCCAAGTTGACTTGTTTAGATCCCCACCTAACACTTCCATCCTAAATGACCTTAAAGAGCTTGGCGTGCTGACAGAACAGAACATGTCTTCCCACTGTCTGCCCCAAGCCATCAAAAGGACATGCAGGTGGTCAGAGGCTCCCCATGCTGTAGGAGGAGGCCATGTTCCACTCGGACCAGCAGCCCCACCTGTGTTTTTGGTTCTTGTGGTTCGGAAGCATTTTGGTCCTAGTGAGCACTCTGCAGAAAGTGAAATGCTAATGAAGCTAAGGGCAGGCAGGGTGCAGGGACTGAGACATTTGTCCCCATTGCCCGTGTTCTCCACAGACTGGTTTCCAAGGCTTTCTATGGGAATTGCTCTTTCTGTTTAATTTCCTTTCACAGAAGCCTGTGATTTCTTTATCTCTGAATGGGAACAAAGTTGCCTTGATCTGGAGTTAGCCATTGCCACGCCCCACCCTCCAAATTCTGCTGCCTTAGTAAGAAAAAACAAACAAACAAAAACAAAACAAACAAACAAAAAAAAAAAAACCTCTATTTTAAAGCATGCTTCAGCTCTAGTATGAGCACAGGGGACAGAGATCCCAAACACCTTCTAGAACCCTTCAAATTGGGAAGCTAGGACATAGAGAAAGGCTCTAGGTTCCTAACTCAACCCATCACTGTTGACTAAAAGTATCACCGAGATATGTTCTAATTTCAGGCTAGTGTTCCCCTTTTTGATATTCTAGATGCTTTCTGGAGCCTGTCCCTTCAGGGGGTACCTCCACCTCGTTCTTTCAACGGCCTTGTCACTTCCAGACACTGATTGTTAATGGCATAGAGAGTGGCTGTAAGAAATAATTTCTCTGGGAAATGTGGCCAGCCAGCCACAGGTCTGCAGTGAGTTATGGCATCAGCAGGACCCAGCCTCCCAGCATGAGGACAGAGGGGCCAAGGTGCTGTGCAGAGACTGGACTCAATTAGAGGCTGTGTCTTGGGAACAGCCCGCCTCGCATCTCCCTTTTTAATCTGGACTCTTTGCCTTTTGATATTCTAGACGCTTCTCTTTTACCCTCTGTCAGCACAGAAGTCTTGAAAGTGACTGATATTTCAGGTCAATAATTATATGTGGCAAAAGTTCTTAAGCGATGGATTAAGATGCCTATAGTTTCAAGGCAAAAGCTTGTGTTTTCAAAACCCTTTCCTGTCGCTCAGAAGGGCTAGGGGGCCATCAGCATGCCTCAGCATCTAGTGGGGCCTCCACTTCTAACAGGTCTGTTAATATCTGAGTGAGAGGAAAGGGGGCTCCCACATAGCCATGTCCCATAAGCCCTTGTATAGCACCCCTGCCACCACCACGCATTGGCAAGAATTTCATATTCAGTACCAACAAATACTTTCAGTAGACTTCAGTGTTTATATTGTGCACTGTCCCAGCCTATGACTTAACTACATTTAGCATGCCCTGGCCTGGGGCTGATCAAGTCAGTTTAAGAGATCAGTGAGTCCCTCTTGCACACACTGTGCTTCAGACACAGTGGCTGTGGTACAGTTGTGGCCTGAGAAGGATCCCTGTTCTTATGCAGTGCAGTCATTCTAGCTGGGAATACATCCAGCTGTAGCAGAGAAGTGCCATGATGGTAGGTTTGAGGTATAGTAGGAAAGGACAAGGGTCTCTGAGCTCAGGCAGGAAATGGGGGAGGGCTTCCTGCTGGTCCTGTGGCCATCTAATCCTGCAGCCTCCTGCTCTCTGCACATAGCCCCAATCTCTACCTCACCCAGTTTCTCTTCTCCCCTCCTCTCTCTCCTGCCAAACTTCTGCTCTAACTCATTTCCTCTTCTTGCATGGGGCAGCAGGTACACAGGGAATGAGCTACAGCTTGTGATGGGAATGCAGTGACCTGTTACAGAGGGTAACGGTGGGGACTTGATGTCATACTATCTGTCAGGAGGGCAGCTCTGTACATGCTGCTGTTACCCAGCCAACTGTTGCTCCTCAGATTACATTAGAGTGGAGGGCACCCTTTAGAGAGATGAGTTCTTCTAGCCCAGGTTCCAGAATGGCCCCAGTGCTTAGACTCAGCTTGTTGCCAGCAACTTTTACTGAAGCCTGGTCACTCTTTCCTGTCTGTAATGCACCTGTGACAGCTTTCTGTGTCCCCAGTGAGAAGGAATTGGCTGCTCAGAACAACATCCACTGATGACGTTTTATAACACATTGGTTAGCCTTAGTCCTTCCAGCTTGAGCCTGTCTTTGAACATTGGCCAACCTTGATGGCAGGTAGAATACTCTGGCTCTCACCCTAGGACTCCCAGGGGCCTAAGGCTGCATCATAGAAGATTTAAGTAGGTGACATAGCACATTGCTGAGACAACAGGGCTACTGTCTTCCTCTGTTGCTATTGGGGTCCCAGAACTTCATTTTAGGTGAGGCTCCTGCGAAAAGTTCATTAAAATGTTTTAGAAGAAATAGGAAAATAGCTCTGTCAACTGATGTAGCTACAGTGGGACATGAGCCTGATACCACCTTTCTTGCCTTTAGATAAGAGCACAACTTCCAAAGGCCCTGCATATGTGTGAGTTGGACCCTGCTCTTCTCCTGCAAGTCTTTGAATCACTATCATGATCTTATAGGTCCTGGCCTAATGTCTCAAATGAGAATACAAAGAGTGCAGTGTGTACAGTATTACAGTATGTTCTTTGGATTGGGGAGAGCTGAATACATGCATACATATATAATATACATATACATGTACATATACATACGTACATGTATATATATGTCCTCAGCCACTGCACTTGACACCTAGCTTAAGCCCAATATTGTCATTGTCATCACACACTTGAGATAGCATTAGACAAAGAGGTTTGTTTGCTTGTTTCATGGTCAGGAGGAGTGCACTGGGTTTGTACCCCAGGACTGACCCATGCCTAATGTACACTAAGATCCCTGATTTGGGGTGATGGGAAGAAAGATAAAAGTTATGTATGGATCTGATTGTCTAGACACGGGGCTTAGAGGTAGAGCTGGAGGACCCTGATGGACATGCTGAAAAGTTAACCAAGTTACCCAGATCACTCTCTGCAAAACTGTGAAAACTAGGAGAGGGTACAGGTCCAGGCAGGACTGGAAATCAGCCCCGGGGTTCTTCCCTTTCATGTGGGGGGCTTTCGTAGTCTTTTACTTTGAAATGACCCTCATTATCTTTCAACCACAAAAGAGCTCTGGAAAGCTAGAGATATGTAGGATGACAGAACACAAACCAAAGGTTTCACATGGCCCTTGGATCTGGGCAAAAAGCTGCCCTGGATGCAGACTATGGGCATGTAATGTTGAGGACAGCATCTTATCTGCCCATCCCCTTTACAGTTGTGACTGATTCCTGAAATCCCCTAACCTTTCAAATAGAAGGGAACTCCTTCTGCTGGTTTGCTTTATATCTTGAAACTCTGGGAGTGTGTAAAGGTGGAACCAGAGTAGAGAAGAATTCTGTCCCATCCTCATGATGGTGGCTTAGGAAAGGGCCTGCCACCCACAGGGAGCAGCCATCCAGGAGGATCCTGAGCTCAGTGAGCCTTCCTTTAGCAAGTTACAACCAAGTGAGTTACCTCCTTCTGAGACTTGATGTTAAGCATAAGTAGTTTGTGTGTATGGTTTTATAAAGGCCACCCGTTATTATCTTGCAGACCTCTCTGGGCTATGGTATTCTGCTAGGAAGTTGACATTAAACATAGCAGCAAAGGCTCAAAAGTACCTCAGGCAAATATTACTGTTCAGGTGACAAGGGCACAGTGGCTTGTCGCAAGGAGCGACCCACCTCCACTTCTCTAGAAGTGACTTTCGATCACTTCAGGATCTGGGAACCAAGCACTTGCTTTGGCACAGGTTCTTATATGACTTGGAGCTTCTATACACTCATTGAAAGCAGAGCTAGTAGCCCCCGAGATTTCCCCCTCCCAGAGAATTACAGCTCCTTAAGAACATCCTTGCCAGCAGAAGTACAGGCCAAAGCCCCGGGTGCAGATTATCCACTTACTAAGTAGGACTTTCCTCCTCCTGCTCCCATACATGGTTCTCCCCCTCTTCCCTCAGCCTGTGCCTCTCTATCAAGGCAGAAATCTCACCATCAAAGAAACATTGGAAAGGGACTCGGGCAAAATCTGAGACAGGACTGAAGCAGAAATGCAACATAATGAGGTTCCCCCACACACACCCAGCATACTTCAAAAGGTCAGTCAGGCTCTGGAGCCCCATGTGATGACCTCACCATCAAAGTATTCTTTCACTGTTCCCTTCTCGTCCATGCTGTGCACACATGTGAGCCAGAAAGGTGTTCTGGTGGGAGAAAAAGCCCACTCCCACGCCTCCAGGTGCTGCTTGCAGCACCTGGGCTCCAGACCTCTCACACTTGAATTTTCCAGAGAGGATGAGCCAAGTCCCTGTGAAGAGCTCCTGTCTCCAGCATCCTTTCTTTCCAATTCTCTGGCAGTTGGAGCCCCTGTCCAGTGAAGGGAGTGAAGGGAGATGGTGCTGTTCTTGATGGTAATTATCCTAAAGACTTTGGTCCTCAAACTTAGACATGCTCTTGCAGGGTTTTTGCCTAGGCTCCAACCACAGGAAGACAAACCCAGGGAAATACAGGGCTGTTGTAGCATATGCATATCTCTTAGGAGACACTGGTGTCCTTCTCTTGGGTCCAGAGCACTGGGGCTAGCTGAAATTGAGAGGCCTCAGGTCAGGTGCTTGGAACTGTGCAACAGGTCACAGCCCAACCTGGGTTGTCAACTTTCTTTCATTTTTTCAGGTTGCACCGAGCTGGTTCACATATTAGCTGTGGCTACTTTCGCACTGCCATCACAGATCAGAGCTGTAGCAGACACCCTAACATCTGCAGAAGCAGGGGTGTTGGTTCTCTGGACCTTTACTGGTTTGCTGACTTTTAGTCTGTCAAAAAAAAAAAAAAAAACTGGAAGTCTCTTGTGTCCTATAGTAGCTGGCTTTGGATCCACTTGGATGGCAGGTGGTGCAGGGTATTGGTTGCAGGGAAAGCATCCCCGTGTTGACACAGGAGTTCCTGGAGTGGAGTTCTGCAGGGAGAGGAGTTTCTTAACTCCATTGTCCTTTCCATGGGTGGTTTCTTCACCTAGAAACTCAAACACTCAGGCAACTCATAATAAGATGCCACTCCTGGTGAATCATTGATAGCCTTTGAAGCAGAAGCTCTCTTTCTATCTCATATAGCCCTGACCTGACTTTACCAAAGGGGAAACTGAGGCCAGTGAAGAGAAAGTTCTCCTCCTAGGGCGTACAAGGAGCCAGTGGCCTTATTGGTATGGGCCTTGTGTCTTCAAGACCAGGGTACCTGAGTCATAGTAGGCAACCACATTGCTTTTTGTATGCCAGCCTTCAGTGGCCTTGGCACCCTTTAGGGAGCAGCAAGAGAGCATGTGACTCAGCAGTTTCTCCCTCTGAAGAGCATGCTCCCTGTTGGTTCTTAAGCAGCTGATTGTGGCTGATTATTCCCACAAATTACACCTGTCCTCCCCTGCACAATGCCAGGCCTGGGTAATGTGATCCCTTTGAAAGAGGAACCTGTTTTGTTTTTCAAAGGGTGATTATAAATTAGATATGAATGCAGGCTTAGGAATCTGGCAGACATTCCACTAAGGAATCCTTTATCTTATGTGGATTTGCTGAGCAACCTTTGCAGAAGTTAGGCCACTCTTAGAATTGGAACACAACCTGGAGGTTTAAGAGTTCTAAGATATTTGAACCAGGGCTACACAGAGAAAATATAATAAGCCCAATTCTTTTTCCTTGAGGACTTTCTATAAACCCTAGCTGACTTACTGATTGAGTCAAAACATGAATTACATTCCAGAGGCAGTGTAGCACCTCAGTAAAGATTGACTCACATCTCATAGCAAGATGCAAGGGTACCTGGGGCTCAGAATGCAGGTGAACTAGGGCTCCCTCCTCCTTTCAGAAATGAAATGGTTGTGGCTGATGTGATCTGGCAGAGACAGAAAGGAAAAAGGGCAGAGAATCTGAATGCGTAATTGAAGGGTAGACACGCCTTGATTGTAAAGGAGATAGGGTCCTGCTGGCTCAGGCCCAGGAACTCCCACCTCTTGGTGGATCTCATCATGCAGACACAGGCAAAGAGACTTCAAAGATCAGCTCTGGCTTCTGCTCCATGTGAATGACTCCCTTACTACAAGTGCAACCTTGGCTGTAGCCTCCCTGAGATTCACTTTTCCTATTCCTAACTAAAACCAGCAGTTCACAGCAGGGCCGGTCTCATCCCCATTCCAACAACGGAGGACATGTAATAAGATCTGGAGATGATTTTGGTCATTACAGCAGAGTAATATCTGTGTGGTCAGAGGCAGGGGACATTGTTAAATATCCCCCCATTCACAGAACAGCTCCTTATTACAAAGACTTATAAAGCAGGATGAGTGTGATGGCTCAGCAGATGAGGTGGTTTACTGCCAAGCTGAGGACCAGAGTTCAATCCCTGTTCCCCCTCCCCCATGGTAGGAGAGAATCAACTTCCATGAACAGTACTCTACCTACCCTCCACACAAGCTGGTGGCCCATACACACTCCCCACACACACATACAAGTAAGTAGATGTAACAACAATAAAATAAAAACAATTACCAAACAAAGAATTCTCATCTTTCCCTCAAATCAAAACTGCTGCGGCTGAGAAGCCTACCTAGCTGCAAGGAACCGGGCTTTGTTGGTTATTGTATTTGCACCATATAGTGCCAAGTCTGCACATGTTAATCACTCAAGGAACATCTGTGGGGAAAGAACATAGGAATGAATAGGAGAAGATTTCCACATCTGCTATAAGAATGCTAAGATTTCTTTTGTCAAATGATTTATGGGTGCCCAGTACCCAGCACTGTGCTCCGCACATAGTAGGGACTCAGAGTGGCAGCTTAGAGTCATGCCAGGAAATTCACCTGACTTTGCTTCATGCTCCTTTTAAATAAGAATTCACTTGTTTTCATCCTTTGCCAAGATAATAGGCAGTCTGTGCAGGCAAAAAGCCCAGTGGGGCTTTTACAAATATTGGTTTACAAAGAATCTGTTTCATCTTGTGTTTTTCAGATAGGTAAGCCAAGGGCCACATGGTTGTGCCTTCATTTCCTCTCCCACTGGCAGACTTCTCCTAAGCAGGGTTTTGTTTCTCTAAAATTATTGTTTCAATGCTTTGTTGTTCTGAAGAAACCTGTTGGTTAATATTAATTCATTTTTTTTTTTTTTATCTTGGGCCATTTCCTTCCGGTTCTCTTTTTTCCGATCTGCCATAATTTTGTTCAGCATCCTTTCTAATATCCCAGCTGCTGACAGGGCCCTTTCATCTACGTATTACCCTCAAGCCTCAGGAAGTCTGTGGGCGGGCAAGCCGCCATCTCCATTTGACAGATAAGGAAACTGAGGCTCAGCAAATGAATTTCCAGGGAGTGAGTCAGGAGCTGTGCCTTACAACTCCTCTGAGAATTTGGAAACTGGAGATTTGGGGATGGAGGTCAGAGGAAGGGATGGGACTTTCCAATGCCCTCCAGGAAGTGGGGCTCTCCTGATTTCCTCCCCTGACTGGAAATCATTTGCAGTTGAATCTGTTCTGAATTCACTTAGGACAGTGTCTGTGTTCTGAAGTGAGGTCAAGGGAAGATAACTGGCTGGGGTCTCATTCCTCTTCTAATCACTACATCCCTTAATGATCACAAACCTCAGGTTCCCTCATCAGATGTGGATGTGACACAGCAGTGTCATGATGGCCAATGGAGAGAAAGGGAATGCATAGGTTTGTGAGCTGCATTCCTATGAGAATTTCTTTACCCTTCTTTCCCCCACTCCCAAGTCCAGAGTTGACAAGTTGATGTGAAAACAAACATACTATATGCTTGTATTTTCTTAAGGCTCTATTACTCTCAAACTCTTCATGAAACTCAGTAACATGTACAGTGCCTGCTACTCCTTTCAATGCCTCTATGTGTAATCTAGATTTTTCTACTAGTCTCACAGATAAGGTTCTTGAAGCCCAGAAAAGCCTAGATTCTGATTCAAGGCCACACAGCTAACCATGAACAAGGCTAGGACTGGGCTCGCCCCATGGGTGGATTAAATTACCCAAAGACATTTACTGTGCATTAAGTAGCCAGGAGAGTATTTCCTGACCACACCCAGGACACAACCATGGTGACCAAGATGTCCTCCTCCTGGGAGGCATAGTGACATGTGTGCTCTTGCGGGCTCACTGTGCAATCAGCTGTGTCAGCCAGTGTCCCTGGGAAGAGGATGACCTTACTGCTTCCAGCTGGGAGCAGCTGATAGCACCAAGGGAGGGTAGGGGTGGGGGCTCCAACTGCATCCCACTGCAGTACAAGCACCTCAATTGTGTGCCCAGCTTCTCTGAAGACCGTGGCCTGGGCTGTCCCTTCAAGCTTCCTGAGTGGCTGCTTGCCAGAATCTACTGTGTGGGACACCGTCTGTCCTGTTGGCTTATCCTCAGGGGTTTCCTGGGGACAAGGGTACTTCATGACTTTGAGACCACACGGGCTGATATCTCTGTCAAACCTGTTGAGGCTTTCATATTACAAACACAACAGCTGCCTGCAACAAATATTGACTTTGGGTTCACATTTTCTCACAGATGACCACCCTTGAGAGAGCCCCAACCCAGGCCTCAGAGCACATGCTGTGTAATTTGGTAACTGGAACAAGGGGAGATGCCTTTTGACACCCAGATGGCCCTCAGCTACCTACCAGGACCCCAGCACCAAGAAGTTTTAGTCTCATTGGGAGAAGAGTTACAAGACCCCATAGACACCTGTAAAGGTTCCCATGAGTGGTCATAACAAAACAGGGTGAGCTGCACGGCTTTACATACTGGTCCTACTTTGCTTTCCTATTGCTTAGATAAACACCATGACCAAAAGTGACTTGGGGAGGAGGAAAGGTTTCTTTGGCTTACAAGTTGCAGTTCATTGTCTAATGAATCCAAGGCAAGGACTGAAGCTGGAGCCACTGCTTACTAGCTTGATCTCCTGACTTGTTCAGCTACCTTCCTTATAGAGACCTGGCCCACTCATCCAGGCATGGCACAGCCCTCAGTGCACTAGGCCTTCCTACAAATTATCAATTAAGAGAATTCCCGCACAGATATGCCCACAGGCCCATCTGATTCCCTCTTCCTAGGTATATCCAGGTTTGTGTCAAGTTGACAAAAACTAACTAGTACACACAATGCCAAAATATATTTCCCTCATGCTTCCAGAGACCAGAAGTTCAGTATGAAGGCGCAACCATGACTGTGCTTTCTTTGAAGGGTCCAGAGGATGACCCTTACTTGCATTCTTTGGTGCTCCATGGCTTGTAAGTGCTCCATTCCAGTTGGCTTACCTCTTGGTATGGCATGAATCCTCTATCGTTTGTCCATCTTTCTCCTCTCTTACCTACACCAATTGTTTAAGATTTGTCCTAATCCAGCATGATTATATTAAATAACCTCTGTATATGTATGTATCGCTATTTGTAAATTAAATCATATCCATAGGTTCATGGTCAGCAAACATGAATGCTTATTGAATTAGATAATCAACTTGATGAATGATCAAGTAGTGAGAAACTCAGCAGAAAGCAAAAAGTGATTGTGGACCACCAGCTCAATTGAGGGCATGCTGGGATACTCAAATGTACTAGAAAGACTTGACTGTGTCTTGCAGAGGATACAGTTTAGCTCATGCTGCTCATGGGGTGGTTTGTCTGTTAGGGAGAGGCTGTCTGGTTTTCTATCCCTTTGGTCCAATCCCCATTTGGCCTGGACAGTCCTTCCTAAACTACACATTTATCCTCTTTTGGGTGGGTAAGAATCCTACCTCCATAATGCAGCCAAAAGGCCCTATATAGACTTGCCTTTGCTTGTCTCTCCACCTTGTCTACCACATCCATGAGAAGACTGCCTCTGGTCCACATTACTCTGTGTTGCTTCTGACCTTTCCATTTGTTGATTCTCCCCTTAGAACATTCCTTTCTTTCCTTTTCTCGGAGCTCCAGATCATTAACCCTTCCATCCCAGCCTGGGTGTTCAGCCTGAGTCTTTTCTGACTCTCAGGCTATGTCTGTGGCACCTGTCAGCCCACTCACCCCAGTTAGCTCATTTATCATATAAGATAGCCATTTGGGGGCATTCCCTTTGCCCCCAATTTTCTACAAACCTCAAATATCAGTGGCTATGTATTACTGACTTCCCAGCCCTACTTCATGGCTAGAAAAAAAAAATACCTACTGTATTGAATAATCACTTGTATATAAGTGGAAAGGGAGGGGAAGATGGGGATTTTTTAAGTAGAAAGTGAAAATAACACTATCATAGCTTTCTTCTTAATTTTTTGGGAACTAGGAACTTTTCGGCTTCTCTGCTACTGTCCCCTACCACCCAACTCAACCAGTGGCACAATCCCAGAAAATGCTGTTCAGAGGTGGCCCAGGCCCTGGGGCTTGGCTGGATTTGAGTTCTGGCCAGCAGAGCCGTTGCTAGTCTCCTTTCCCATCAGGAGTGCCCACACTGAAGGCCGTGAGGCACAGCTATGGCAAGAGTCTTCAGCTCCACTTCTTTCTTCAAGACTGAGGAAGTAGACATCCTCAAGCAAGGCCTTGTGCTGTGGTGCATGTGTGGTGTGACTCTTTTGCATGATTGACTGCCTCGGCCCACTGAAGAATTAAAAGCTGTAATTCCTCTGTCTCTCTCTCTTTTTCATTATGTTTAGCAAAAACCTGCTGTGAAAGAATGTAAGACACATCATTTTGTTGGCACCCGTTCACAAGTGAGTCAGGGAGCTTGCTCACATTTACAACTAAAATTGGATTCTAATTTCCCCAAAACTTAGGACAACTGCTCCTTCTTGTGGCTTAAATGCCTGCAGATAATTAATTTAAGATTGCTTCCTGAGGCAGCCTGTACAGGTCTGTACCTGGCACAGAAATATCCTTGAGAGTTTATCTGACATCTAGAACCATGAATCGCCCCCACCACCACCACCAAAGCTTTGTGGAGTGAGCTATCTCATGCCTAAAGGAAGAAGCCAAGAGAAAACATAAGACTGCCTGCCTGCTGGTGGTATGCCCCCCAGGGAAAGGCACAGCATTTACTGTTAGAAGGAAGCTTGGAGATCCTCTGCCTCTGTTCCTCCTGGCCCTCTGATCTTCACACTGTTCCATGAAGGCGACAGAGTTCATGCCCAACCCAAGAATATCTGAAGTATGAACACCCCAGGCTACACTTTCTATACTCTGATCAAGCTGGTCCTGATAGCTTTTTGTTCCATATGGTTGTTAGTTCAATAGCTTTTTGTTCCATATGGTTGTTAGTTCAGAGGCAGAGGTCTTAAGGATTGCTGTTAGTTGGGCTTAAATGGCAGGTAGGAGGCTATATAGGAGCAAGTGCGTTAGTTACTTAATTCATTGCTATGGCAAAATACGTGACTAGAACCACATGAGGAAGAAGAAAGGTTATATTGGCTTACAGTTTGCAGAATACAAGTCCATCATGGTGGGGAAAAGCAGGAGTGGGAGGCCACTGGCCACACTGCGTCTGTAGTCAAGAAGAAGAGAATGAATGTTGGTGTTCCACTCATAGCTCTTGTTGTTTTGTTTTGGTTTTGCCATCCTGGACTCCATCCCCCAGAATGGTGTCACCACATTTAGAGTAGGTCTTCCCATCATGGTTAGAACCTGACAGGTGTGCTCAGAGGCTTGTCTTCATGGTGATTCCAGAGTCTATCAGGTTGACAACACAAACCCTCTTAGAAGGATTCATCTGTTCATCTTCTCACCTGAGGCAGTGAGAGTCATTGCCTTTACATTAGTGATGAGAAAAGTGAATGGGAGACCTACCCAGGGTCACCCAAACTAGAAAGGGAAAGCACTCACAGAAGGTGAGCTGACAGTTAAACCCTGTCACACTGTCACATTTAAGGACCAAGACAACAGCAAGCTCTCCAGGTCAAAATACTGAGAGTCATGGCACTCAGTGTTAAGTCTCTCTGGGACATGGTAAGTGCTGGACACTGCACTCATCTCTCTCCTTGATCCATTCATGGTAGGTATATCAGAAGCACCGCAGTGAGAGACACACACCCAGCCCATCTTCAGGAAGGCCACCAAAGGCAGGTAGGCAGGTACCAATCAAACAACAGATGTGTGATGCCTTTTTCCCCTGTAGGAAATGGTTTGGCAGAGACCAGGAACCACAGTAAAGGAAAGTTCCCAAAGAAGCATCACTGAAGCTGACCTCTGTGTTTAAGCAGACGGTGGCCAGTTAAAGGCCAGGGCCACAGTGCTCTGGTCTCAAGAAACTGTGTGCAAAGGCCCAATGGGCCTCCTATTGATTGACTGATCTAAGCAGAGTGTTAATGTACCTGTCTGGAAGCTGAGACTGCCCTAGAAGAATGAGGTCAAGCCAACCTGGATTTTAGAATTTCATAAGGAAACTTCTAGCTAGTTCATGTGTCATGAAAATACTTATTCTCCTCTTTGCTCTTCAAAGTGACTATTGACAAAGCTGTGTAGAAATCCTCTGCTCTCAGAGAACCTCCAAATCGATGCATCAATCATGTGTGATAACAGAACAGGCCCATCCGAGAGGCCCATTGTTAACATGCTCTGGTTATGCTTGAAGCTTTGATGTCCTGGCACAATTACAGAGTTCACGTAGATTCCTGACCTGGAGTAGAGATGGGAGGTGGAGGGCTGCAGCCCTAGATCTCTGCACTTGGTGTGCAGACCTCCAAGGTCAGATTTCATCATGGGACTTAAATATAAATTCAAACCAGAGAGCATGTCTGCTTTTTGGCACTGTGAGAATGTGACTGGCCTTAGAGTCCCTCTGAAATAACCTCTGCCTTTATCACACTCCTCATTCTTTGGAGGGAGATGTCATCATTTCTCTTTTTAGTGGCCCACTGGGCAGTGGGTTCCCTGTGTGAAGAAAGTATGCACATGCAAGCATTTTCACAGATGTCTGGAGCCATCCTTTGCTTTGTGCATTTCATATGACTTTGCAGCCTATGGAAGTAACAGAGTGGGTACTTCAGGAACACCGTTGTGGGACTCACATACTTGAGGATATTTCTTGCTCCTGTCCATGCCTGTAGCAAAAGATGAGTGATACTGCCAACTCCTCCAAAGCATTATTCAGTAATTATAAGTTATTCTATAGTATATTGGCCAGTTCTGCCTATCAACATACAGTGTGATGATACATTATATAGAGACCAGGATGGCATCTGTAGTACCAATAGCCTCAGTACTGTGTGGCAAAAAGACATCATTCTGTTTCTACTCCAGCATAATTCCATTTATTTATTTATTTATTTATTTATTTATGTATGTATGTATTTATTTATTTTCTCATGAGACAGGGTTTCTCTGTGTAACAGTCCTGGCTGTCCTGGAACTCACTCTGTAGACCAGGCTGGCCTTGAACTCACAGAGATCCACTTGCCTTTGTTCCCAAGTGCTGGGATTAAAAGCCTGTACCACCACTGCCCTGCATACAAAATTCCTTTTAGACAAAGTAGCTATACATGAAGCAGACATTTTATGGATGAGGAATCAGGTCCCGCTAATGCCAGTGTGTTTCATGTTGTTTCCTTATGCACTTCAAGGTTATAT
The DNA here is from genome assembly GCF_943737965.1 of Phodopus roborovskii. NCBI lineage: Eukaryota > Metazoa > Chordata > Mammalia > Rodentia > Cricetidae > Phodopus > Phodopus roborovskii. Next base: position 3,750,213 of record NW_026125537.1, read on the forward strand.
AGGAAGGGATAAGGGGGAGGAAGACAGGATTTGCATGAGGGGTGGAAGACAGGGAGTAATCCAGCAGCAGATATCCTAGTCATAGCTGAGGGAAACAAGTCAAGCTTTGGGGCTATACTTTGTCTTTAAAGGCCACCCCTCCCTCAGTAATCTGTTTAGCATTCTACTCCATCAAAGATAACTTGGACCCTAAAGCCCCATGCAACCAGAAGACATATGGATATTCCATCAATTGTGTAGAAGCAATAGATTGGAATCCTCCAGATAGTTTGTTCAATCTCAGGATGATAAACGATCAATCGTTGCATTCCTCCTAAATGAAATTAAGATGTTAAGATATATTGCTTGGGGCTTCTGCATGGGATTTCAAGAGTTGGCTTTCCAAAAGAAAATGTACTGCTTTGGATTCACTGGGAAATGGAGACATAGGACCTACGCTAAAGCAAAAATAGTTGACAGTTTGAAAGACTGATTCAGACATGTTAATTTTTTTCACATTTAAAAAGGATTAATCATCCAGAATACCATGAAGCCAGAAGACCATAATACAGAATCTTTTGGGAAAAGATAGAAACCTACTTGTGCCTTGATCCTCTAGAGCAGAGACCTTTAAAGGAAGCTCCAGGTGACCTTATGCTGGGACACTAGACTGTTGACTGAAAGGAGTCCAGGTGGAACCCTGGAAACACAGGGAAGTCCACAGTATTTTTCCATCAGCATCTTATGGAAACAGGAATCACTAGCTTTCAGTACACATGTGGAAGGACCAATGACTTACTTCCTCCTTGGAAACTCTTCCATTTAGAAGCTAGAGGTGCTGCTTTAAGAAGGGGTTTGCCATGTCTGGTACAAAGCTCACAGCACCAACCTACCACCTATTAGTAGTAAGGCTCTCTTCTCCCCCACAATGAGAATGGGTTGGGACATATACTAGGTTAACGATATCGATCTCTTCAGAGCGTGAGGGTGAATATGGATGGGTCATTCTCAACCTTGATACTTAGCATGACTTTTTAACTAATCACATGTTTCCTATAATGATTTGCTTAAAGTAATGGCTGGCATTGCATGAAGTCAGAGCTGTTTTATTTAGCATGACTCCTGGTTAAATGAAAAGAGAAAAGGGAGGACCCCTGAATATGGAAAAGGGAGGATTCCCACAGGGGGAAGGGAGGAAAGGGAAGGGTAGAGAAGGAAAGGAAAGGGATGTGGGTCAGCTTTTGTGCTTCTCATAAGCATAGCTCACAGACAATATAAAATGCAGATTGAGTTTGCTTTTGTAGCCTATTTCAGAATGTATTTCACTTTGAGCTCCACACACCAGGAGGAGATAGCATTTGTCCTGTTCCTGTAATTGTTGAAAGGTGAGGATTATTAGTGCTTAGAGCCTGGTCCCCCAGCTGGTTACTGGCCTATATTTGTTTCTCTTTTCCTTCCCACCTATCAAAGAGCTTCTTCTCCCAAAGGGAGGGCTACTTCCTTTTGTTGGAGGAAACTCTTGGAGGTGGCTTAGAAAACACAAAGCAATTTGCAGTGAATCGAAATCAAAGCCCAATTAATCAAACATAAAACTTCTATCTGCCAAAAGTTTGTAAAATGAGTTTCACATTGGTGACAATGATGGCTGTGTTCATAGTGGTGGGGTTGCCTGCCTTCAGCAGCCATCACTGACGGCATGCATGAGCATTTAGAAATTAAACTGAACCAGATTGAACTTGCTGCATTAGCTATTGCCACATCAGAACGCTAATAGGCTTAGTGACCACAGCCTACCCAGACCAGAGTAAGTCAACAGCCAAAGGGCCAACCTCATGGGCTGTTTTTGCTCTGTCCAAACAGCTTTGCAGTTTGTTTGTCAGCTTCTTTGGCCTCGCTCCTGCCATGTCTTAAAGAGGGTAGCAGTCCCCCCCCCACACACACAGGCTCTGTCACATGGCCACCAAGCCCTGGTGAGCCATGAACTGACAGAGACTCAGTCCTCTGCATCTCATGACTGGTTGGACATTGGTGATCCATCTCCTTCATGCTCTAGCTAGTCACTTCTAACATACATTCAGGAAATGGCCCAACTCCAAGCAAATGCAAAGGGCCTCTTGATTCCCTGCTCAGCTAGAAAAGTGGAGTTCTTTTCCCACCCTCTCCTTCAGTGAGGAAGCATGGTACACGGGGTCTGAACCTTCCAGGGTTTCCTTTGCATTGAAGCCAAGCCTTTCAGCCTGACTGAGAAATGAGGTCTGTCTTCTTCACCTCAGGGTAGCTCAGTCAAGAGCAGGATTGCAAGATGTTGGTGATAAAGAGGTTAAATTGCTCAAAAGGCTGGCTCTGTGGTTTCCTGTCCACACTTGTTCTAGCCTAAGGCAGTGCTTGGTAGTTTGGGGAAGGGGGAAAGGGAGGTCTTGCTTGGACCCAGGTGGCCGACAGGCAAACCATGTTATTAAGAAGCAAGGATAGCAAAACCTTGATCTTCAAGCTGAGACCCCTAATTAGTCACCAGCCCAAGAGTAAATGGCATTCCACCTCAGCAAAGTGGGAAGGGCGCCTTCAAATCCCAGAGACTAATTGCCATCAGAGGCTCTGTGAGGATCCTGCAGGAAACACTTGTCATTCGAGCCACTCCTGGTCAGTAAACTTAAACTATCAATATTTCAGATTCTTCAAAATGTTTTCCAGCCCTCTTACTTGGAGGGAATATCTTTGCTGAACATGATGCCCTTCTTAGCATCCTGTTTAGGGAAGGGTCTCCGTGATACACCTACATATGACAAGTTCATCCTAACACCGAATTCTTATAAGGGAGTTAAAAACATGTTTTACTTTATTCTCATCTAAGTTTATAAAACTCCAGTTCAAGAACCAGCCTTTACTAGATGGAGTGGGGATTTATTATGGAGAGTGAGCCTTCAGTTTTGGAGAGTGAGTCTTCAATTTCAGAGTTTGACCAGGGACCCTATACTATGTCCTTATGGATGTGTATTTTTGTCAAGTTTGAAACCCTCTATCTCTCTCTCTCTCTCTCTCTCTCTCTCTCTCTCTCTCTCTCTCTCTCTCTCTCTCTCTCTGTGTGTGTGTGTGTGTGTGTGTGTGTGTGTGTGTATGTTTTCTTTAAAGGGGTCTTCCCAAATAGCATGCACTTTGAAGCCCACAAAATGAAAGTAGGCTTTGCAGTATTCTGGTCTTTTGTTTTTCCTTTGGAATCTCCTGTTCTTGCCTCTTTTGGTGGTAAGTACCCTCTGCTTACGCTTGTCTCTTAGTCCCACTTGGCACTTGTGAATGGAAGAATAGAGTCAAGCTGGCCACACACAGAATTCTAGTTCGAGAGAATGTTTAGAGCTTAGGAATGAGTGTATCCTGGCTCTGTCCCTTTGAAGGCAGCCTGGGTCACACCAAGCTCAGGCAACCAAAAAAGCCAAATAGGAGAGATTTGGGTATGCTACTCACGAGGGCTTATTCCTGTGTCTTACAAGAACTGGGATCCATTTGCTAGGATCCTCTCACAAGAGTACTACAGGCAGAGTCTCTGAAGATGACTGAACTGATTAAGCCTAACTTTTTGACCCAATTTTAAGATCCACAAGTAAGCTTCAGAGGGCCCTGAAATGACATGTTTCATGTTAACATCCTCTCAGCATGCTGTGTTACAGGGCCAGGTGTGGTAGAATGGCCCATGGCCACTTTCTCCTGAAGTTCAGCCTCAGAACCATTCCCAGCCAGCCAAGGAGCAGCTATTACTCAGCAGTAATGCCTTGGTTGTGAATAGGCTGGGCTGGGACAGGAAGATGGGAGGTCTGTACACAGGCTTAGGGTATTTGCACATAGGATTCCATCCCCTGTGATGAAAGCTTATGGTTTGCCCTCTATGGGTAACTTAATAGCTTCCTGTAAGTAGAAGGGTTGGGAAGTATGGCCCCACCCAAGTGGACTTCTCCAGGATTCACTAGGACAATTCCCTTCCCTCCATAGAACAGGGGGTTCTGTTTGCTGAATCAGCCCTCATCTCCAGTGTCATTGGGACCCCCCCCCACAAGACTCCCAAAGCATTATTTTAACCTGTGTGTTCTCCTGATTGGAGATGTTAGAAAATACATGCCAAACTCTGGATTGTTTAAACTAGTTCAGAAAAGAAAGGCTCACATCAGTTTTGACAACAAACAAAACTATTTTTTTTTTTTGTTCTATCAGTTATGTTTAAAAGATTCCGGTTTCAAACCGAACACAATGTGTGGTTATTCTGTCAGCAATGTATATAGCCAGAGGGGCGCCACAGTTACACACTGCATACATCATTGTATTTTTGAAACGTACTTAATGAACTTTTTTTTTCTTTTCTAGTAACTACTTCATTGCCTTAAATGAATGCATTCCAATAGAATTTGTAACAAATGACCACTCTGTGTTTGTGTTAATGCCAAACACGTTTAACAAATTTTTAACAAGGAACCCTGGCAAAATGCCAAACTCCTAGAGGGACACTGGAGGAATGCTATAAATTTGAACTAGATTTTACCTTTTCACTTAGCTCAGCAAGTGTCTTAGGTGCCACGCTCTCTCGGCACAACAGCCTGTCTATTTCATGTCAGATAGCTGTACATTTTCATTATGTTTAGTACTCAGCTTGTGCCTACTTCCAGGGACTTTTGAACCCAGGCAGCTGTATGTCACATGATATGCAGCAGTGGAGAAATAAATCTTTACTTCTGTGAAAATTTTTCATATCTCCTGTGGGTTGGTAAATGTAAGTTCGTATGCACATACATATCTATCAAAGTTATTTCCATGTTTAAAATCCACCCTCAGCCAGTATTGTACATAACAATTATTTAAGCCAAGGATTCTCACCTGGAGGTAGTGTGTCCCTTCTTAGATACTCAGTGATATCTGGGTTCCTTTAATTGTCATGTCCAGGAGTGGGAATGTACTATTGGCAGGTCAGGGAGACTGGAGGCCATCCTCTCTTGAGGTCAGTGCCAGATAGCAAAGACCTTTTCAGCCACAATTGTCCTTATTTTTGAGACTGAGGAGACCTGGATTAGAGACCGTTAAAAGAAAGCTAGTTAAAAACCTTTTTTTTTTTTTTTTTTTAAGAAAAAAAAATTATGACAGAACTCATTATTCCTCAACCAGTGTGTTGAAGATTAGATGGAGCTCCTCCAACCAGTTCTGAGTGGGGGACTTTGGTGTTTTCCTGCCCTTGACTTCTGCTTTGGGAATTCAGTTCAGGATACCTTGACCCCAAATGTAAACCAAGGTGGCATCAGGGCTTGCTGGTGGCCATTGAAGTGTGTGTGTGTGTACAGACAGGCACCTACCAGGTGCTGCCTCCTGAGAGAAAGCCATTGCTGGGTAGCAGGAGTGTAGCAGGAGTGTTCCAAGGCAAGGCTAATATGTGGTAGGGTGTTGTCCACCAGTTTTGGGGGTTGGAATCTCATGTTACAATGCCCAGGCAGTTATCAACTTGTATAGCAGACAAGAGCTGGTTCCATTAAAGTATTAACATAAAGCTTTGTGAAACAAGCTATATTGTTGTGTTGAGAGGTTGTTAACAAGAGAAAGAAATTCAGTGTTAGAGAGAGATTACACAAGTTGGAGAGATGAAAGATAAGAGACAATAACCAAGGTTTAAGAAATTCTGACCTAAGAAGTTAAAAAAAAAAAAAAAAAAAGTGGGAGGGGGGCGCTGAAGAGTCAAAAAGGTGTAGGCACAAAGGAGGGAATTTGACTCACACACTCAGTTACCCTGTGGGGAGGGGCTGCTACCCAAGCAAGTGGATATGTGGTACTCTCAGACTTGTTTGAGATAATTAATGCGGAGATGTTGGGACAGACAGCATGCTCCATACATGAGCCATTAATATTCCTGACCACAATAATAATTACAAAAATAAATCCTAAGGAGACATAGCACCACACGAGGCCATTTCCATGTATAGGTTGCATATCTGTCTGAATCCCTTCATTTAAAAGGCGGTGAGTCACGCCCAGCGGGAAGAGGGCAGAGATGAAATGTGGTCAGTCCACCTCTGCCTCCTGCAGCTCTCTCACCCTAACAGCTTCAGAGCAGGGCTGGAAGGCCAGCCCTCCCCCACCCCTACAGCTCTTCGGGCTCTGAAGTGTTACATTTTATTGCCCTGTGAGCTGTAGGAGGCCACTCTCAAGGTAAAATGTTGTTCTCCACTCATATTTTTGAATTATGGCTTCAAGGTGGTTGCTCCTATCAGGAAAATTAAATGATTTAATGTAATTTGTTGTCACTTTGATCACAACAATAATAAATAAATCTTCATGAAGAAAATGGGAAACCAATTCCATCCCATTTTAAAAGATGCTAAGTCATAACACAGATGTAGTTATATGTTTTTACTTTATTTTATTTTAGCAGAAACGACTGTGTTGGGCTTTCCTGTGCATAGTTTCTCAGAGGAGTTGGACTATCGGATGCCCGAGGCCCTGAAGGAAACCTCTCCTCTTCTGTGGTTAATTAGTCTATCAGGAGCTGGCCTTTTGTGTAGGCACCATGTGCCATACGTTAGGGGCATCTGTAGCTGTTGTGAATGGGTGTCTGTTTTTGTACCTGGGGCACACTGCACACATTTGGGACACACATGGAACAGAATGGACATTAACCCAGATGTCAAAAATAGCCTGCATTTTACTACTGTTATTAAACAGTTTCCCCTTTAACCCCTCTGTGTTTACCAAAGACCCCTTTCTCCCAGCCCGTTTCTGCAAATCACTACTGAAAGGGCAGGAGAAGAAAGCCATAACTAGGCAGGTGCCTTTATTCCAAAGAAAAACAGTCTGAAGGCACATTTATAGCTGACTGTCCTGGGGGTGCATGTCCTGGGCTAGAATCTCCGGGCTGGAGTGCACTGTCTGTCCTCTGTTCACTTTGCACCCTACCCAGAGTCAAGCCAAAGGCAGCAGTGCCATCCAGGAGGGGTTTTCTTCCCATAATGGAACTAGCTCTACATTCTAATATGACAGCAGCCCTACATTCGTTGGTTTAAAATGTCCAAACAGTGCAAAAATATTCTTAGAAAAGATTTAAACACCTCTTTGATAAAAATCAATATTCTGCTATACATACACTTGCAAATGTTTGTAATTACTTCTGCTTGGGTGTAAAACTGAGATCAAATTATGTAAATAGTCAATCTGCTTTTTTCCCTCCTCTAACAGAAACTTTTAGGCATCATTCCCCATCCAGAATCAGAGTTATCTGTTTCTTGGTTATTCATAATCAGTTGATAAAAATGGGTATTTCCCGATAGCAGGTGTTTGTTTCCTTCAGGGCGCAAAGATTTAAACCTCCTTCAGATGTCAGTTCCCCATGACAGTATAGACTCAGTGAGGACATGGGTGCTTCCCTGTCCTTCCCTGTCATCGTTGCCCACAGTAGGCACATTGCCAATGCACTGTGCTAATTTTCTCTTGCTCCAAAACAGATTACTTCAAACATAGCATCTTACAAGGAACACCCATGATTATTACCCCACTGATCCTCTCCATGATAGGTCCATATAGAAGCTGTGGACATGACTGCTCCAAGGTATGGTTGAGGGGAAGGGTTATATTGTAGATATGAGGGAGAGTATAGTCGAGGCGTCAGCGGGAGTTTGGAGCTGGGAGAGAAAGTAGTAGACTAAACATGGCCAGCAGAATGGACTGGGCCATGGTGGGGGTGAGGAGGAGAGGAAAGGAGGAGAGGGGGAAGATGAGAGGAGGGAGAGAGAGGAAATGGGAGAGGGGAAGAGCAAACACTGCGAATGGCCAAATGGCAAAGTTATATAGGGATAAGAAGCTGCTCCAGGGGGTGGCAGGGGGGTGGGGGGGGAAGAGAGGCACAAGCTGGAGAAGTTTAGACTAGGGGGCAAGAGCCAGGCTGTAGGCATGAAATCTTCTGTAACAGGTATTTGTGATGCTGAGAGAGCTGGGATGCCTGCATGCGCTTTGGTATGCTAATTGGCTCCTGCCAGAAGTTCGGGAGGTCTCTCCCAAGTTCCCTAGAGGATTGTGTACAGACAGACCTTAGAGGACTTGAATAGGAGGGCTTTGGGAGCAATGGGCTCCAAGCTCTGACATTCTTGCTGCTTTCTGGTGTCAGTTTTGCTGTGTCTCAACTCTTAGCGGGGTGGGGTGTGTGTGTGTGTGTGTGTGTGTGTGTGTGTGTGTGTGTAACAACCCTTTTACGGTATCAAATATCAGATATCCCATATCATATATTTACAACATGATTCATAACAGTACCAACATTAAGGTTATGAAATAGCTGTCACCACAACACAAGGACCTGTTTTGGAGGGTCACAGCATTAGGAAGGTTCCTCACCATTGTCCTAAAGGAAGTTGTCATTCCTCACCCTTGGGGCTCTCAGCACAGTGAGGCCCACAGCTTTCATACTTGACTTTCTCTTTTGTAATGATGACAGAAGAAAGAGATCTGCTAAGGAAGGGCCCCTGCCTGTCCTTCAGCTAAATCTGTTTGGGCAAACTTCCTTTTATAGTAATTTAAAACAAACTGGTTAAGAGCCCTAATTGAGTTAATTAATATAATTATGATCTGGTGTAGTTTACTCCAAAAGCCAGGGTTTGGGGTAGAAAGACTTGTTTTCAGGGAGTCTGGGTAGGGAGGAAATTTTAGGGTTCTATCTACTCTAAACATTCGTTAATATTTGTGGAATGAATGAGGAAATCACCCTGTCCCAGGCACAAAGCTCAGGGGTTGCTGAGAGAGCAAGAGCAGCTTGCCCTTGCCCTCACCAAACTGACACTCTAGATGCTCACTGGAAATGAAATGGCAAGTCATGTCTATAACATTGAGCTCCCTGGTAGCCATATTTTTAAAGTGATAAGAAATAGGTAGAATTTAGGGCAATATATTTTATTGTATTAAGCCCATCCAAAGTGTTCTGACATGAAGTCAGTATTAAAAATTGTTCCTGAGGTAGTGTACATTCTTTTTTACATATTAATCTTCAAAATCTGCTATGCATTTTAAACTTCAAGTGTATTTCAATTTGGATTAGACATGCTTTGAGTGTTCAGTGGCCACATGTGGCCAGCAGCTACCATATTGGGTAGGGCAAGTCTAGACAATTCACAAGAAGAGGACCATACAGGAGACTTCTTGGACGGCACACTTTCTATACTGAGAATGAGGAGTAAAGAGATGTCCATCCCCTGGAGAAATAACTGGAGTGTATGTGGACAAATGACACAGTTAGAAGAAGGACAATGTTGTGATGCCAGAAAGTGCAATGTGGGAAGAAGAAAAACAGCATGCAGAGGCCTGGCCAGCCTGGCCAGGAGTCCACAGGCCCTCCATCCCAAATACTAAAGGGTTACAAGGAACTACGAACAAGGGTGACACACTCTGAACAGCTGTGCATTGGAGTGAGCATCACTAGCACAGTAGAGCTGTCAGCTGCCCCAAAAGACAGCTGGGTCTGTCTTCCTTGCAAGAGGATACTGGAGAAATACTGCTTCAAGCATCCTTGTGAAGGAGAGCCAGCCAAGCTGGGAATCATCTTGACAGTGGGTAGCAGCCTGGTTGCCATTGCTGGAAGGCTAGGTTCCACTTTTAAATGTTTTAAAAGTACCTTTTCCCTTGCCCCTCAAGGAGTGATAATCCCTACTTGTAACTGCTGGCAATTCCTTGTCAGGTTTGCTTTGCTTTTTCAACTTCAGACTTGTCTGAGCCTCTTGGTGAATGAACTACTTCATCATTTAAATAAGTCATTTTCTGTGTATGGTAGACTGTTAAAGATAGTCTCTGAGTATATCCATGGTAGTGGTTATGTCTGTTGTCTTTCCAATGAAAAAAATTAAGAAGTATCACAGGACCTAAAAGATGTAGCTGAAGATGTAGCTGGCGTAAGGGTCCTGAGATCTTCCCTAAGCGTCTAACAGGTATGCCACTTGTTTGTTCTGTTTGCATCTTTTATTTTTTTAATGCCATTTAAAATCAATATTTAAACCATCAGGGACTTTTGAGAGTTCTCTTACCTAAAGGTAATTATTGCATTTCCTACAAGCAGTACACTGTGACTGTGAGACCCGTGTTCTGCTCTGTGACCTGGTGCCCAGCTGGAAACCTGTCTCAGAACTGAATAAACAATTGTTCTCTGCTGCTTTATCTTGGAAGAATATCAAGGACATTGACCATAATTATTTTCCACTTAGTTCCCCATCTGTAAAGGAAACAACCTGTGCATTTTAATACTCCCTTTCGCTTCCCTTTCCCTTTTCATCATATGGCCTTTTAATATATTGGGGAGCCCTTTAAAGGGATGATTAAGGAATGCTTAGCACACAGAAGAATGAGAGCTATGCAGAGCTCATGAAACAGAAAGCGTGCTCAGACTCACAATTTTCATACAAAGTTTGCAGAGATTTTATGTGCCAGAGTGAGTAATATGATCTGCACCAGAAACTCCCTAAATTTCTGGCTCTGCAGAAGTCATTTTTTGCCCTGATTCAAGCTTCTTAACCAGAAGAATTACACCAAACTCCTCAAAGTATGAATTAGCCAAGTTCATGCAAGCCTTAAGTTCTACTGATACTGCTGAAGGGTGCCCTGAAATAGGTGCTTGCCTGGGCAGACACAGAAATCTTTGCCTTTCTCATCAGCTACTGGGGCTTGAGTAGAGCTGTGGATCTACTGCTGAGCCAGACATGCAAGGGTAGATATAAAAAGTGATGGAGAAGGCAAGGCATGGTGGGGTACGCTTGCATCCCCAACACTTGGGAGGCTGAGGCAAGAAGATCATGAATTCAAGGTCATTCAAAATACATAGCAAGACCCTGTCTCAAAAGTAAAATGAACCCAAAAAGTGTGTGTGTGTATGTGTGCGCACACACATGTGTAGATACTCTCCCTTCCCTGACACATCTCTAGACATAGCCACACTATGTCTATATGTTGGAAACACTCAGCATTCCAAGGGCCTCTGAATAGCAAGGGCACAAGCACACAGCTGAGCATGAGCAGAGACCCCGGTCACAGCTATGGCTTCGGTGTTGCACGATAACCACCACATGTTGCTTATCCACTCATTTGTTGACAGACACTTTGGGCTGTTGTGAATAATGACATTTTGAGTGCTTGTGTTCAAGAATCTGTTAGAGCCCAGGTTTTCAGTTCCTTTGCATGTATACATATGAATGGAATTGCCAGCTCCAAAGGTCACTTAAGCCATTGCTTATAGGCCTTTGAAATTGTTGCTGTCACATGGCTTATAAGTGGGTGTTAAAGCATTTGACATATTGACTGCCTTTAATGTTTTAATCTCTAAAAATTGAGTCTAAAAAAGAGCAAAACCATATTCATAGAAAAAGGGGGAGAGAAAAAAATGACATATAATTTGATCAGGTCAAAAAGAGACCCATAGGAGAATCTGGCATATTCCCTTTGCTTTTTTATTTATTTATTTATTTATTTATTTCTGGAGAAATGGCTTCTCTGTAGCTTTGGAGGCTGTTCTGGAACTCGCTCTGTAGACCAGGTTGGCTTTGAACTCACAGAGATCCTCCTGCCTCTGCCTCCTGAATGCTGGGATTAAGGGTGTGCGCCACCACCACCCCGCTTGGCCTTCCTTTTCATTGTGGTTATCAGGATTGTGTGCACAGTGGGGGGCATGGTTTGAAAGGGCTTCTTCTCAAGATGCTTGTGTAGGACATAATATAACTTTCTGTTTAATTTGTCTCTTCTCTCTGCTCCCTTCTCTTTGCTGCCTTTCTTCTCACCTGACCCCACCAAAGAGAATGGCCATGGTTGGGTTAGAGAGAGGGAGGGGTCCCTGCCACATTATGGAAGACATCACCACTACTGACCTCCCTGTTAAACCATGTATTTTCTCTTTGCAGCTGTCAGAAGGGTTGGCTAAACAGAAAGCTCTGCTCTGCAACCATAGTCTGGTAATCTACTGCAGCATGGCCCTCTTCACTGTCCACCACCAGCCGCAGTGGCGAGTCCCAACAGAAGGGGAATTCTCACTTCTGCTTTCCTGCCTGATTCTGGTCACCTCATTCCTCCTGCATTTGGGTGTATGGGAAAGAAAGGGTACGAAGGAGGAGACACATGATGGCGCTGTCATTTCTTGTCAGGATTTGGGCCTTTACAAAGTGATGGTCCTTACAGAGAGCTACTTCGTGATGAAGGCTTTATTTCTGTTGCTTTGCCTCACAAATACATTGGCACTGCACGGGATTCAAACTGTGGATTCAGCTCCTCTTGGGCAGCTGGCTCCATCGCCCATCATCCTGCTGGTCAGTCTAAGTGGTCCTAACACGTTAGATTCCTGGACAAGCTAAACTTGCTGTGAACGAGTGCTGCTGCTGGTATTTGTATACCACAGTGCATGGAATGTTTGACAAAGAAACCAAAAGACCAAACATTGAGAGCCTTTGCCCTCCTCTGTTTCTTTAATCTGTCGGTCAAGGAACCATGCTTTGATGGGTGTTATCAGTTGTTACCCCTGGGCCAGGTTGGAAATGAAATCAATTTTTTAAACCACTAATAACTTGCCAAGAAATCGCCTTATGAGAACATGGTGTGTGTCTCTGACAGTGCATGGCACATCTAAATTGGTCATTCATAATTTTATTGTCCTGCTCATGTATGAGAGTGACAACAGCCTGAGGCATGTGTATATCTACTCCACATGCTCCTTGAACCCCATGGCTGGGACATGACCTGGCCTCAGGCTTTTCTCCTTCTCACACATGCAGTTCTCCATGAAGAAGCTGAGGTTCATTCATGTTTCAGGACCCAAATAGTGTGCAAACTTGGGTCTTCTGTAAATGAAGGGTCAACTCTCATTGTCTTCTTCTCCTCCTCCTCTTCCTCCTTCTTCTTAAGAAAATGTCTTTAACATGGATTCCAAACCATTTTCAGCATCAAACATGAAAGCATTGATGAATGAAGAACAATCACAAAAGTTGTGTGTCTGTAAATAGAATTATATATCCTGTCTGTGAATACAGAGTCGTTATCTAAAGCACATGCCAGGGAAAGAGACCACATTCCAAGGTCTTTTACATAACATGACAAGGTACTAAGGAGAATTCAACTCCTGCTGCTTCCTCTGAAGTTTAAAAATTATTAGTCATTACAACTTCGTAAAACACACAACTGAGCCTGGCAAATGTGCAGCTCTTGTACTGACCCATTTTCTTGTTAATGGGAGAAACCCTCCCACCTGCATTCCTAAAGGACAAACAGTGAATTTAAGCATGAGTGGCCTTAATAAATACAATTGTCTTTCTTTGCTGCTGTGGAGAGGGTTCTAAGCAGAAGTTGCTGGAATCTTGCATTGAATCAAATCATTTTGCAAAATGTTGGTGCAATTAACTCTGGACCTCTCTCATGAGCCATAGAGATATTTAAAAGGCAAACCCCTTGTTTTCTGGGGGAAGGAAACTGTCCCCTAAATTGCACTCTTTATCCCGGGTGCATCAGGAGTAATATATTCAAGCAGGGTTCTTGCCTCGGCTTCATTCCTGTCAGTAAATAGTGAACTATGTAAAGCTTGTATGTTAACATAAATGATACAAAACACATTCATGTTTAAAAAGTTTGTCCTATACCTATCAAAAGGATCTAGGTCGTTGTTAGAGAAGGGAGCAGAGTTCTTTGCAAGTTTATGTAGTACATTTTGGTGGAGTGTTGCAATGAAAACCCGAGCCACAGACTGGTCCCCAGCTATGGTTTGGTTGTCCTTAGAGAAGTCCTCACAGCCTACCACCAGGTCCTGGCCTGAACTCTGCAACTAAATACTTGAAATAGGAGGTCAGAGAACCAGGATGGCAAATGGGGTCCTTGAAGTAGCAATCAAAGAGATCAACCATGTGTAGTTAGCTGTTTCTACATATGTGCCAATTTTGTTACAGCTATTGTTTGGAAATCATATTTTTTGACCCACTCTTGTTGGTTGAAAGTATTATTGATCTTACTTTCATGCAAGCATATCATTCGATCATTCGGTCCCTGAAAAATCAAATTCTAACACAGTATCTTTTTTTGTGTGTGTAATATAATCTGATGTTTGGGGGTTAAAAAAAATCCTTTTTTTTTTTTTTCACATTGAAAATAGTGTCTGGGTTTACAACAAACACTGTGATGTTCAGGAGATTTTTCCTTTGTGCGACCTTTAGCAGGTTCCCTTCTATTCATAGTATATATGAAACTAAACAACAACAATAAAAAAAAGTTTGGGCTAACATTTAGGAGAAAGTTGGTCTAGTCTTACTTTGTGCAAGAGCAGGCTTGTATTTATACCCTAATTGATTTCTATATACAGTCTCAATTTTGTATTTAATGATTTTGTGTATTCAGTATGCACCTTAATAGTGTTTCAACTTTCATTTGAAAGTGGGTTTTACTTTTTAAACAGTGCTTATGATGAGACCTCAAGCATATTGACATAAGCTCTATCTGCAGTGTTTTTGTGTAGAGTGCATTTGAATGCTGCCAGGGGTCTATGTATCTAATTCCCTGAGACCCTTGTTTGATAGTGCTTTCTTGTAATATTTCTTCAAGTGAGTGGCATGTGGGTTGTGATACTGACCATGTGATTATGGACATCGATATGAAAAATAAATAAATTAAATTAAGGAACCCTTGAAACTACTAATGGGCATGTATCAGACAGTCATTGTAACCTCGTGTCTAGTAGAAATACCATGTGCAAGGTCTGTACAGCTCATAACTTTGTTATCATGTGTATGAGGAGTACTTTGTGCTAATTGTCTTATTTATATTCATCAAATAAACCTTGTTTCTTTCTGAAGTGACTACATTCCATCTTTCACAAATACACCATGTGACCCTCTCTAACACTTTGGGGCCATTGGTTACCATTTGAAGAAACATGCAGGGCTAAAGGAGAAAAAGAGAGGGGAGAGGGAGGAAAGGAAGAAGAGAAGTTATGGTTTTCATTAATTGGAGAGGACAAGACAATAATCTTCCTTGATGGACAGCTGGCCTTGCAGGCTCAGATCAGGAAGTTAGATCATGGGCTATGTCTCCACCCCTTTCCCTTATTTTCACCCACACCCTCCATTTTCCCTTTCTTCCCTCTCCCTCCACCCTCCCATCCCCTTCTAGCTTTGCGTTCTTCATTATGCTGGTAGCTTTACTCTCTAGCAGATTCACCCCTTGATAGCAAATATGTTTCTGGGCATTTGGAACTTTTAAATATCCACAAAAGTCCCCAAGAGGGACTTTAGCTATGTTTGAATCTTGAATCCTTTCTTTTTGCGGGAGCTGAGAGGGTGAGGCTGTGTGGTCGATAGTCTCATTTTCTAGTGTGAAAACATGGATTCCATTCAAGAAAAGAGAGATAGAAAAATTAGGCAGGAGAAATGATCATCAGCACTGACACCACTTGGATATACATGATCACGTAGGCATGGACTCATCAGCCCTTGCAGCCTGAGTTAGACCATAGACAAGACCATAGACAATGCCCCCTCACAGTGATGGCATCTTGCTAGATGTCCATTGAAAGGAACCAGGCCCTGCTTCCTTTAAAGCTTTTCATTTATGTTAGCACCTCGTAATTTCTAGTTCTTACCAAGAATGAAATCATTGAGTGGTTGTAGAAACTGTGTTTTATTTGATGGGGAAACTGAGGTTCATTCATAAACGACTGATCTAGGCAGATGTGGTAAACTCATGACCATCTAAGACAGGAATGTGTGTCCCTAAGAGGCCCTCTAGGAAAGAGAAGAGACAACCAAGGTCTTCCTCCAGTTGACCCTTGACAACACGGAAAGTATCTTTGGGCTTATAGGGATGACTTCCCCTATAATCAGGTACACTGGGGGCCCTGTTTGTCCTTTGCATTTTATTGTCTTTCTGTAGAAAGAGGAAAAATTTCTTACGTCGTAGACATGCTGAAGTAGCCAGCACTTATCCAGGACTGTTTATGTCAACCCATCTGGCCATGAAATCCCTACTTCATAACCAGCAAACCCAGCTCCTGGGTGTGAAAGACAGCAGCCCTCATTGCTGGACTGCTTGCCCATTTCAGAGGTCCCTGGGGCTTCATAGACACACTTGTGGTTTGGGCCTCCAAGTCTCCCATGACCTGACCCTACTGTCTGTGAACTGCTCTTACAGAAGACCAGAGAAGACAGCCTAATCCTGGATCCAGAACTGCATCCTACTGATGATAAGTAAACCTAGGCAGTAAATCAACGACCTGACCTGAGGATTTGTTAGGAGCAGGGCTGTGAAACTGGCAATGTCACAGCATCTATTTTCACTCACCCTGACAAGAGCTCTGTGAGGTTAGTACAATCCACATTTCACAGAACTGACGGAAGTGAAGTCATGGGGATGACCAGATGCAGAACCTACGGAGTACTCCACAGCACAGCAGTACTGGCAAAGTGATTATTTAGTGTCGTATTGTACTAAATGTTATACATATGTGAACTTACTTATCCTCAACACAATCCCATAAAGCAGGTGCTTTTATGATCCCATTTTATAGACTAGTGAAAAAAAAAAAAAAAAAAGCCCAAGGACCCAACATGCATTGCTCAGTTCCTCCCCCATGTTGGACCCAGTGTTAGCACGAACCCTTGCTTAGGAGAGGGTCCATTGAGCCCCAGGTCAAGTCTGTCTGTCAGAAAGGGCAACAGACAATGTTCAACAAGAGTTCCTAAATCTAACTCCAGGGTCCTCTTGTTCCTAAATTTGAAGGCTTCAAAATTATCCCCAAGGTAATATTTTACAAGTCCTATCCACAAATCATTTCTAGAACCCACTTTGGTCTCTGACTTTTAGGAAGCCCTCACAGCAGTTCAGTGGTAGAATGTAGCATAAACTGTGTTTGTAAGAGACCAATGTAAGCCCATTCCACACAGCATACACGTGACCCCATGCCCATAGATTTGGGGTTTTCTTGATTGTTAAAATGATAAATTAAGATGGGCAGTGGTGGCACACACCTTTAATTCCAGTATTCAGGAGGTGGAGGCAAGTGAATCTCTGTGAGTTCAAGACCAGAGCAAGTTCCAGGACAGCGCCACAGAGAAATCCTGTCTTGAAAAGAACAAGATAAATTAGTGATGTCTATGCCACTCCTTGCAATACTATCACACCTGAGAGATGGAATGCATGCTAGATTCAAATTTCCTTGGTGTTAACCCCCTGTCTCTTTTCTGTCTTCATCTATGACATCACATTGCGTTTAACTGTTATGCTGCCATAAGTTCCTATTACTGAGAGTCACTCAGACTGGCCTTGTTTTTATGTCCTTGGCTGCTTTGGAGGTCACTAAACAAGTCTACTATAGGGCACTTCTACTGAGATTTGACAGCTCTCTATTTTTCAGACTTAGTCTGGGGAACTTAAGGGCTATTGGGAGGAAGGCCATGGAGCTGATAAATGGCCATCACTGGGGCAGCTTATAAAGGAGGGCCCATACTTTGCAACATGACTTAACAGTGTTGATAATGGCCTTACCCTTTTGGATGGGCCAGTGTTTGTCAGTTTTTGTCACCAAGGTCACTCTTGTCCTCCCACTGTGTTGAACATTTAAAGTATTAAAGTAGGAGGCTGGGAAATGGCTATGTAGGCATGGGGACCCAAGTTCAGTTCCCCAGCAACCATGAAGAGAAACTGGGTGTTATGGCACTCACCTCAACTCCAACCCTGGGAGGCAGAAACAAAAGGACCTCAGGACTTGCTGCCTAGCAGCTCTAGCCCTCTGTGAGCTCAGCATTCAGAGAGAGACCCTGCCTTAAAAACTGGAGTGATGGAGAGGAAGATGTCAGAGGACTCCCTGTGACCTACACACAGGTTCACACTCACCCACATGAACTCACACATGTGTCACATGTTCTGGGTACAGAGATAAATGATTGGGTGTCTATCTTAGAATGTTCTGGTAACAGGAGCTATAGGATTTAAAACAAAACAAAACAAAAACAAAAACCACACAGTCTTCAGGAGCAAAATCATTTGCTCAACAGTCTGTTACTTGCGTGGAAGCATACCTGTTATCTCCAGTCCCATCTTCCCAGTAAGATTATAGGAGCATCTGTGACAGAAACAGCTGGTGTGAGAGGACCAGACCCCTTTCCGACCGCAGGCTAAAGCCAGAATTTCTAGTTAAAAAATAAGTGGTGCCTGTCAGCACTGTAACTTCCTGTAGGGAAGACTCGGGGGACACCGACCGTGGTGAGTCCTGCCCCTCACCCATGAGGGTGCTGTGGCTCTGCAGTTGAAAGAGGAAAGATGGGCATTTATTTGGGTCACAATATCTGTTAGGGCTTTTTTGTTTGTTTCCTTTTGCAAGGATGGACTCTTCACAAGCAGAAGGAAAGAACAGAAGTTTCATAAATAAAAATAAATGCACAGGTGAGAATGATAGTACACTCCTGTAACCACAGTGCCTGAAATGCGGAGGCTGGGAGTTGATAAATTCAAGGCCAGCATGGGCTACATAATCTCAGCAAAAAGCATATACATACATATATTCCTGGGCACTCCCAGCCCTGCAGGTAAGAATTCAGACTTTACAATGCCTTTGTGGAAGTGAAAGGCTCATTCTCTTCCTTGCTAGGGATAGAGTCCCCTGCTCAAGGTCTAGACCTATTGAAAAGGCGTAAAATACACAGCCCCAGATATCAACAGGAAACAAGTGCTGGGGTACAAGCATCAAGTTTATGCAGTGAAAAGAACAGCTCACAGCAAATCTACATTCCATTCCGCCATGGCTCCCAAAGAAGACCACAGCTCAGTGAAACCACATGAGTGGCAAAACCAGACAGCTGCATCCTAGTCTCTACTGTGTAGCTATTTTTTTATTTTTATATTTACTTATTGATTTTGGTTCTTACTTTGGGAGAGGTATGTCACATTATCACTGAAGAGAGCCTCTGTCTCACCAGAGCCAAGAGGAACAATGTAACTCCTAGCCACCAGCCCTGGAGCCTGAAGGGATGGCCCTAAGCAGTGGTAGGCTGAGAAATATTAATGACACTATGCACCAATTTTTTACATCACAGAAATTGGAAAACAAGGGGGTAACCATAAGCTATAAGTATTTCTTGTTTGGCCAGCACAGTGTCTTAAAATTCGAGGAATTAGGAATTAATTAAGGTTGGGGCTGTATCTTCCTGTAGAGTGATGGACTGGTAAGCATAGAACCTTAAATTCAATCCCCAGTACCTGAAACATCTGAGGAATTACCCAGATTAATCAGAACTGAAGACACATGACCACAGTGTCATGTATGATTGTAAATGGGACTGTGAACCACATGTTGAGACAGGCATTGAAATTTGAAGAGGACCTGAGATTGGATGGCAGTGCTAGATGATTCAAGATGGCTTCCTTATTGGAAAGTTACTATGATACAGAGATGGTCTTGTTTGGGAGAAATGTGTGCTGGAGAATTAAGAGGACTTTGTAGCTTGTGGTTACATGGCTCAGAGGAACTGGTAAGAATAGATATGTACACAGACATAAAAGAAAGAGAGCCAGAGGAGCTAATGTAGTGATGTGTTAAAAGGTGGAGATATAGATGCTGTTTTTATACTCTCCCAGCTTCTTAGTAAATTTGAAATTGTTTCAAAAATAAATTATTTTAAAAGTGCCTTTGGAAAGAGTAGTCATGGAGGGCTCAGAGTCTAGGGGGGTGGGGGTGGGGACATGTTAGAGGCAATGACTACCCCTTCATTGTCCTCACTGTCCTCTAGAATTTGACACCTGGCCAAGCCCACCCATTGTGTTGCCTGCCAGCATCTGAGTGGGCCTGAGTTTACAACCATCTTTAGGATTCCAATTCTACTGCATGCCAAACAAGTCAGCATCCCTGGCCGCCACAGAGTAGCTGCTGTTTGTTTTCTCATCCCAAAATTATCATTCAGACCTAGAAGTTTGTTTTATTACAAAAAAAAATAATAAAAGGACCAAAGGAACACTTAACACAATGCCAGCTACAATGCTAGGTCATGAACAAAATGGAGATAATAGCTATTATTAGCAGCAATATATCATAAATAATAAGCATGTAATGAAATCACTTTGCTGGTCACTGGCTCACTCCCAGCCATTCTCTCCCAAGAGCTGCTGGAGCTGGTCCTTGTTCGCATGCCATTTGCCACGTCAGGGTTTTCCTCAACCATGCTTAATAACCAGTTTCCAGATCTGGATATTGGGGGCTGTAAATTTCCCTGGTGACTGTTGCCAATGACAGGGAAGGAAAGACTTGGGTAATTACCACTTGTACTTCCATGAACACATGAACTCAAGTCAAGAGCAAGGATTTGGGACAATAAAACACTGGGGTTGAAACAAGCAAGGGATGGGGGGGGGGGATCTGCCTAACTTATATGGTAACAAATGTGATCTTCCTTAGATGGGAAGTGGTAGTAGGGCTAACAGTAGGGAGCTGCTTACATAGCTGGGTGCTTCCTTGCCTTTCTTTCACACAGTTGCTCTGGGTTGTTTGGTAATCAGTGGCCGCAGCCATAATCTGTGATGTGATTGGTTGATTTTATAGCACAGGTCTTCCAAGTCTAAGAAAATGGGGATCTGCTTCCAGGCTTATGCACGGTACTGTATGAGACACAGCTAGTTTCATATGTTCCATGGAAGTAGCTCCAAAGACATCTTAACTAAGATCTCTCTCTCTCTCTCTCTCTCTCTCTCTCTCTGTGTGTGTGTGTGTGTGTGTGTGAGAGAGAGAGAGAGAGAGAGACAGAGACAGAGAGACAGAGACTGTGACACCTTACCTCATGTGAAATGATCAACAGAATCCTTGGCAAGGCTCTGAACTTGGGTGCCAAACCCTGTCTGGTGATGATCTGGCTTAAGACCATTATATCGTCAGTTTAGAAGATAGAGGCAAACAGAGAAAGAATCGTCCTGCCTCAGGGTTTCCCCCGGCGTTTCATTTCCTGAACGGAAGGCAATGGCTATGCTGTATAAGCCAGAAAGTGATTTGCTCCCTGCACAGGCTCAGGGTTCACTTTTTGGTGTCTCTGACAAAACCAAAGAGGGGTGAGAAAGTGGTAGGGACAGAAGTAGAATTTCTGGTGACAAGTTGGAGGACTCTGGCACTTTCAGAAGTTGTGGAGGCATGGGAGAAATTCTCTGAAGTCTGATGTGGATTCTCAAAGAAACTGAAATCTAAAAGGTCCAAGAGTGGCCACCATCAATTCAGAAGGATAAGAACCAAGCAAAACCCTGGAGTATAGCATGTTGCTACTTATAAACAGAGAGTCTCCCAACAAAAGAATGAAATTTCCCACCCAGTAGGAATGAGCTCATTGAAATCTCACTTACCCCAAACTAAACAAAGTTATTAACAGAGTGAGTGAGTGTAAGTTGAGTAGTAAAGATTGAATTAGTCAGAAAAAGAGGGAAAATCATCCTAGGTATTTGGAGGGCCAGGGTTGGTCAGAGCAGAACTGAACTTGGAGAGACCACAGCACCACTGTTGGCCATAGACCAATTTCCTATGCATGTGCCCTTAGAAATGCTGGCTGGAAGTGTGGCTTCCTTCTGACTTACCCCCTCACTTAGGCCATCAATGTCACCTACTGTTAAAACTGTACAGGCCAAGAGTATTAAAAGACTGAAGTGGAGCGCAAAGCTGAATAGTTGAATTCTACATTTTGCACAATTTGAAAATAGTTTATATTCATCCTTTCTGTCTCAACATCAGAGAAATTGCAAAATGCTTCCTAAACCTTTTTTTTGTGCTATGGATTATCTCTAAAGGAAAGAACAGATGGGGTCAGAGAAACAGGTCTTGTAATAGAACACTTGCCACACAAGCAGGAAGAACTGAGTTCAATTCCCCAACACCAAAACCAGGTGTGGTAGTGGCTAACACTGAGATAGGAACCCCCAGTGCTGGGGAGATGAAGATAAGGTCTCTGAAGATCACTACCACCTAGCCTAGACTAATCAGGTAGCCTCAGGTCCCTGTGAGAGATTTTTCTCAAAATAACAACCAATCCTGAAGATACCACCCTAAGTTGACCTCTGGCCTTCATACACCAGTGCATACATACCACTCACACACTTAGGAACATGCACATGCACGCACATACATGCACACACACATAAAAATACACACACCCAAAAGACAGAACATGGCATGCCAGTTTATTCCTGTAATCCCAGCACTCAGGAGGCTGAAGCAGATGAACACCAGTTGAAGACAGTGTGGGCTGCAGAGTCTTGGGACTACTTGGATTCTGAACCCAGAGCTTCAACCAGATCTTTGGATGACTGTATCAACCAACCCTCTTCATGGAAGCCTTTCTGTAGGAAATGTGTGGAAACCCATAGAAGTGGCTCCATTCCATCTTGACATAAGGTCAGAGAGTTCAAGCCTGTTATTGCTCCTTCAGGGTTAAACCACCAAGTTGTGTAGCCTACAGTGTAGCTGCTATATATGTCTTGCCTAGACAACAGTTTCTTTTGGTTTAGGGTTTACTTAATGTTTTCAATATTAAGGAGG
The DNA here is from genome assembly GCF_943737965.1 of Phodopus roborovskii. Lineage (NCBI taxonomy): Eukaryota > Metazoa > Chordata > Mammalia > Rodentia > Cricetidae > Phodopus > Phodopus roborovskii. The sequence goes on from NW_026125537.1 coordinate 3,772,702, forward strand.
TAATTATATTTGTTTTTTCCTCGTATCATGGTAAGGAAGTCTTTTGCTCTCCCCCCCCCCCATTTTTGATTGGGGTATATGAGAACTTGGGGCAATAAAATTGGGGCTGATCACAGTATTCATTGGATGCCCCTCTGACTCTGTCTTCTGTTTCTTGTCTATTTCTTTCCTCAATCCATACTCCTCCTTTCAAAGCATGGATCGGATAAATTAGCTGTAGTGGCAGAAATGGTAATTAACATAGAGACCCAAAACAGGACAGCCTGCAGAGAGTGAGAGACTTTGGAGCACTCTGCTTTAAATGTCTTTATCAAACACCTGCCCACAAGGCTCAGAGAGAGAGAGGGAGAGAGGACTCTGTTTCCAAATAAAAAGGTGGATGTGAGAAGTAGAGGAAAAACCCACAAGAAGGAGCTCTCTGTGCCTCCTAGACCCATGTCCTCCAGCACAGCTTGCAGGTGAGATGTAGCTCTGGGGATCTAGATAAAGCTGATGCCCTACTTGGGATAAGGCATTGTGTGGGGAATCTGCCTGCTTCTTTGTTTTATTTTCAGCCAATGCCTTAGGAAAACCTGATGTCAGTTTGGATGTTGGTATTAAAGCAATTCATGCAAATCCAGGCAGCTGCAACAGTAGAAGTCTGGATGAAAAGCCAGTCAGTTTGTGCATTCAATTGGAATTTCAGAAGATAATTGTTTCATTCCCAGGTCTGTCCCTGGTTCACCATTTGACCTCAGACTAATTGCTTAATCTCTCTTGGCTTCAGATGTTCTACTTTGAAAGCGAGAATAATAATAACTTCCAACTACCTACCTCATCCGGGTATTGAGTGGATTAATAGGGTCATGTTTATAAAGTCCTGGGAAACTCTAAGAAAGAAAGTGTTCCTCTGCCTTGGCAATGCTGGTTGGTAATATTCTAGGCTGGGAAGGGCTCATTGCAGTAAGTCATTAGGACAGAGGGATGTCTCTGCTCCTCACAGTGAAGGAGTGGCCCCTTCTGAAAGCAGGGTTTTCCTTACCCTGAAACCTCTGCTGTATTTGCTGGTCAAACAAGGAGGAGCTGCTGCGGTAAAGCCACTCTTGCTCCTCAGTTTCAACAACACACAGAATTTCCCAGAGCAGTCTGCCTTAGCAGTGCATAGGCTGTCTGTGGGGGTCACCCAGACTAGGACTGAGACCTGCCAGTGTCACTTCCTGGCTCGGTGACTCCAAGCAAATCACTTGATCTCCCTGTGCTTCCTTGATACCTAGCGGGGCATGTGACAATGTGTCAGGAAATAGAACTGTGGTGATGAATGTGTAATAATCACTGCATCTCTCCCTTAGTGCTGCCAAGGGGTGATGAGCATGGGAAACTCAACCTGAGTTTCCCTCATCAGAACTTGTGCATATCAAGAACCTGGCTTTCCTACAGCCATCCACTACCAACAGTCTCACTTTGTGAGACCTCCAGATTTAGAGAAATGACAAATCAAAAGGAAACAACTTTGTGTTGGGGATTTGTGCATATTCCCATAGTATATTTTTCTGTCATGACTGATTTAGCCCAATTTCTCGACTCTCCAGGTGCAGTACTACACTGACGAGGAACAAGATACATGCCAAATAGTATGCTAAACGCTGCCGGTATGCTTTCTTGTTTCATCATTACAAAAGCCCAAGGAACTGGTTCCTTTAGTTATCCCAATTACTAAATTTGGGAGGTTAAACAAGCCACCCAATGTCACCTAGTGATTCCAAAGACAGTCTGGGTTCCCGCCATTACCTGACCCCAGAGCTCTGCTATCTGAACTGTCTGTCCTCTAGTAGGGGGAAAAGTGCACACCATCATCATCTCTCATATTTTATCTTTTAGTTCAGAGATAGTTGGCTCATGAAGGCTTTGACTTAATGACTGGAGTAACCCTGAATGGACTTTGTAGTGTGGTGATATTGTTGGAAAATGATGGTAAGTAGGTGGGGCTTTCTTGGAGGAAGTGGGTCACTTTGGAGCCATATCTTTGGGGACTGCATTACACTTGGGCCCTTCTTGCATTCATTTCCCTGCTCTCCACTTTCTTCCTGATGATCCCAAGCAAATGGACCAAACACTCAAAAAACATGAACTAAAGTTGACCTTGTCTCCCCTAAGTTGTTCACATCAGTCATTGCATTAGGACAATGAGAAAAGGAAAGACTGTACCCAAGGGCAAAGGTGATGAATTAAAAAGGGCACGTTCAAGTATGTACCAGAAGTTTAACATGCTAACTTTGAGGTTTCTTTTCCTTTCTTTCTTTCTTTCTTTCTTTCTTTCTTTCTTTCTTTCTTTTCTTTTTTTCTTTCTTTCTTTCTTTTTTTTTTTTTTTGCCAAGGATTTTCCCTCAAAGAGTTCATTTCTGGAACATTCTGCTTTGGAAGCTTTCACTTTATCATATACGAGATATGTATATCTATACAAGCTTTGTGCAAATAAATGAATTGTGTGAATAAATTCTCTACTATAGGGAGGAAGTTTTCTTAGGCAGGGAAGATGTGTAAATTTCACCAGAGCAGGTATTTTATCTAATCTTGACTTGAGTTTGTATACCTTTCCAGCACATGTAGCAGCTCCTCCCTGCCCTGCTGGCATATGCACCAGTGTTCCCAGGAAGTAGTTTCTTCCTGGCCATGTTCTGCTCAACATAATGTGATGATGGTCTCATATTAAGTAAATGTCCTTTAGTGTCTGTGAGGCTAGTCTGGACCCTTAGAGGAAACAGTTACCTTTAATTTAACCCTAAACATGACCCTGCCTTTTAAACTAAAATTATAATATCCCTAAAACAAGCAAACCTGGTTATGTCATTGTGGGAATTTTTCCAATTACAAATGATGAAGCCCAATTCTAGCCAACACCATGGCCTTAGCATAGTTGGAGCCATAGGCTGTAATAGATCTAAGGTAGGGTCTCGTTTTCTCTACACATTCTGGATGAGCACACTGTGTTCACCTCCAAAGCTACTTTCAGCTTGCAGTGTCCCTCAGTGCCTTACCCAGGATCTCCTCATTTATAGTTACCCAGACAAGAAGCCTCAAAATCGAGGTAGTTCCTTTCCATCTATGGCCAGATACCGAACTACTGAGACTTTCACTGCTGATCTAACCAGTCACCCATAAGGCTTGAAATATGAGCCAGGCCTAAGTCATGTGCCAATACCTTGAGCTGGATGGAGGCCTATCCCCCAATTAGCTGCCAAAGAGAAACATGGGGAACTCTCTGGGAGCTCTATTCAGGAGAAGGAGAGATATAATGCATGAAGTGGTCCATACGAGCTGCCCTGTTTACTATTACATTAACAGTTACTTTTCTTCCCATTTTAGTAGCAGATCAGCTTCTCCCCTTTGCATTCTGTGATAGTTTGAATGTAATTGACCCCCATAATCACATAATCCCATAGGGAATGGCACTATTAGGAGGTGTGGCTTTGTTGGAGGAAGAGTGTCACTGTGGAGGCAGGCTTTGGGGTTTCATATGCTCAGGATACTGCCCAGTGTGTTGACTTCCTGTTGTCTGTAAGATGTAGAACACTTGGCTATTTCTCTAGCACCATGCCTGCCTGCATGCTGCCATGCTCCCTGCCATGGTGGATTGAATCTCTGAACTGTAAGTGAGCCCCCTCGTTTAAATGTTTCCTTTATAAAAGTCTCCATGGTCATGGTGTCTCCTTATAACAATAGTAAAAGCTAACTAAGACACACTGTTACCTACACACCTCACTATATGGCATTAAAAAGTCTTATTTTCATCATTGTTACTGTATGTGCCTGGATACCCACTTTAATTTGAGCCCTGAAGAGAAGAACCCTTATCCATCCCTCTCAGCATCACCAGTATTAATGTAATTCCCATGTGTAGTAGATAAAGAACGAGCCACCTAGGAATCAAGATCCTATCTTGGGTGACACTTTTCAAAGGTATAGCTACATATGAAAATTCTGCAGCATGAACAGTGACACTGTCATGAAAGCATGGCAAGCAGAAGGAAACTGAAGAACAGTATGCTGTAAGGAGTAGTGTCCCGTGTCGTGCCCTCCCCTCCCCCCTGCTGCCGGTCTGGTCCCGCCGCCACGCCAGTCTCAATTAACACACCGAGACTCTGTATTTGATATAATGCTGTTGGCCGGTTTCTTATCGGCTAGCTCTGTCTTAATTATTAACTTATTTCTATTAATCTAAGTACTTCCACATGGTCTTATCTTACTGGAGAGAGAGGCCGCCGGTGTTCTGCTCTCTCTGTCTTCCATCTTGACTCCTCCCTACTGCTTCCTCGTATCCTCCTTGTCTCCTAGTCTCGCCTATCTTGCTTTCCTATTGGCCAACAGTGCTTTATTAATTAACCAGTATGAGAAACATATTTACAGAATGACATCTCCCATCAGTATGCCATGATATAAACCAAACAACTGGCTTCAAAAAGAAAAAGATGATCTAGAACTAGCACCATGAATCCTTTGTCATGTGTATGCAAGACACATATGATTCTGCTTCCGACTTAAGCATCAATGTTGGCTACCAGCAGTGGATGGACTTTCTTTCCCATACTCTTCTGGGAGAATTGTCTTGGTACCTGACTCCATCCTCCATCCCTTTCTTCTGTCCTTTCTTCCCCCCCATCCTCTCCTTTCCTCTGCTGTTATCCTTCTTTTCCTCCCTGTCTCCCTCTCTCTTTCTGCTTCTCCCTTCTGCTTAGGTCACGAGGAGTCAGGACTCTGGAGTTACAATTCTTGCAGCTCCTTGGGTGAATTACTTTCTCATTTCTCTCAGCTTGCTTTGCTCCTAGCAATGTCAGAGTGACTGAGGCTCTGACTAATTTCAGTGGTTGGGGGTCAAAGACATTCTGTAGGTAAAATGCTCATCACAGATGAAAGTGAGTGTTTTTGGAGAAAAGTGAGAAGCCAGGCTATTTTTATTACAGGGGTCTAAATTTTAATCAGACAGACAGACAGACAGACACACACACACCACAGAGAGAGAGAGACAGAGAGAGAGAGAGAGAAAGAGAGAGAGCCTAGCCGTGTTATTCTCTAAGGTTAGATTGTTTCTGCTATGTCCAAAACACTACTTTCTCTGAGCTTTCTCTTCCATGAGTAACAACCAAAGGTCCGGGTCAGACCCACTGTCTGGATGCACTCACTTTGGAAATTTTCTAGGGTTTGCCAGCCAGCGAAGAAGCACCCCAGTGTTGAACTTGAACTATAAGCCTTTTTAGCCCCATTCCAGCACTGCTGCTTAGCTAGGATCTCAGCCCAGTAGACTTAGCAGTGCATAGAAATATCCAGAGTGTATGTGTCCACTTTTGTGAACTTTAGTCCCATCCATGCATCTGAGATTTCCTTCTATAGTTCATTCCAGCTCTGGCATTTAGTCCCTGCCCAGTCATTATTGATGGACTAAAATGGACAAACCATCAGGATCTGGCCAATCCAGTCCTAATTCAACAAGTGGATGAGTGGTTGTACCATCAGAGCTTGATAAGTAAGTGGCTGAAGATCAGTAATATATGCTGAATTAGCTAACACTAAATACACGAATAAATACTGAATGGCATGTCAGTGGCACCCATGGCCATTTCTTTCCATGTGTTTTAAGCTGTTCTTTGATTTATTTTTTTGTATTCATAATACAATCCCAACTAACTGACTCACTAAATTTATGATTTGCTTTTATGTTCTGCTGGTGAATTTTGAAATAGAGGCTGGTATCCTGTGTATTGAATCCCATTTTCAAATAGTCAAGAGAGATTTCCAAACCTCCATGAATGGAGTAGGCAAGACAAGGGAGGGATGGTGCTTATGTACCAGCTAATCTCTGTTATGACATATCTGCATGAGTAAGGAGTGGGGGCCATGGGGGTAGGATCGTGCCCCTGGGCTGAGTAGAAGAGGGTTGTCCACAGATGACACATGAGTAGAGCCATCGTGTTCCTGTAAATACTTGGTAGATATATGTACCCGCTGGAATAGGTAAATCTAATCCTTGGCCATTTTTCATTTCACTTTCTTGAATTCTGTGGTCTTACCAAGGAGCCACTGCTTTTCTTCTGGGTGAAGTAGAGATCTTTGCTTAATTCAAAACCACTTACATTAATACATGCAGCCTCACAGGGATCTTTTGCAGATGTAATGTTATTCATGCTTTTCAAAGCCAATGAATTGTCACTTGACCTTAATGGACACATATAGATCACTGCACTGGGGATTAAAGTAAGTGAAGAAAAGCAGCTTTTGCTTGAGAAATTCAATTGTTTATTGATATATATTTGGGAAGTCATAACAGAGTCACATATTTGGATACAATAGCAAAGTATACAAAATTAAAATGATTCTGTTTCATTCAGTTATGTGAAGTTCCCCCAAAGGAGGCTGGGAATGTTTACACAGACTAAAAATGCTACTAGAATAACTCAAGTTAAAATTCAATTAAATATGAAATTGATATCATAAATCATAATTTAAAAACTGGACAAGTTTTAGAATATGGTCAACTTCCTGGATATTTTGCATGATGGTGGGGGTCAAGAAGACCAAATACCTGACCCTAATGTTGCTATTGTGTGGTCCTCTTTTAACATGTCTATCATAGATTTGGTAACAAAAATTAAAGGTCAGGACTAGAGAATGATACCATGACCATCATGGGCATGGCTCTTGGGCAGTAACAGTAAGCTAATCTGCACATAAGAAGCAGAAAGAGCTATCTTGGAATGGTGTGGGCTTTTGAAACCTTAACTACCTGTCCCCAACTCCTGCAAATCACTTCTTGCAACAAAGCCACACATCCTCAACCTTCCAAACAGTTCCACCAACTGAGATCCAAGTATCCAAATTTATGAGGCTATGGGGATCATTCTCATTTAAATCACCACACATGTGACCCAGGAAACACACACACACACACAAACACACATACACACCCACTGAAATCAGTAACTGGAAGAGGTATCTGAATTCTTATGTCCAAAGCAACAAAAATAGCCAAGATACAGAACCAATCTAAGTAGACATCAATAGATGAATTATGAAAGCATCATATTGGCTGAGGATATATCCCAAAGATACAGCACTTCCTTGTGTGGGGGGCTCTGGATCTAATTCCCAGTATTGTAAAACAAGTAAATAGTAAAGAAAATATGACACCTGAAGGCAATGAAACACCTTTCTGTCTTTAGAATATTGTCATTTAATACAGAATGAACCTAGAGGACATTGTGTGAACTGAAATAAGCTAGCCACAAAAAGACAAATAGTACATGATCCTACATGTATATGGGTTTTTAAAAAATCAGATTTCTAGAAGCACCATAGAGAGTAATGGTCCTAAGGCCTTATAAGTTGGGTCTGGAATGGTCCCCAAAAGTTCATGGGTTGAAGACATGATCTCCAGTACAACAGTGTTCAGAGGTGACTGGACCTGTGAGAGTGCTGACCTCACCAGTGTGTTAATCTGTCATGTTCACAGTTGAGTGGTCTATAGGGAAGTGGTAGACACTGTAAAAGGGGAAACCTCTTTGGAGGAAGCAGCCATGCCCGTTAACATGCTATCTTGTCCTAGCCACCTTCAGTGGTTGAAAGAAAATGGCCCCCAAAGGTAGTGGCACTATTAGGATGTGAGGCTTTATTGGAGTAGGTATGGACTTGTTGAAGGAAGTGTGTCACTGCGGGGATTGGCTTTAAGGTCTCCTATGCTAAAGCCATGCCTAGTGTCAGTCAACTTCCTGTTGCCTGAGGATCAGGACTCCTTCTCCAGCACCCACATCTGCCTGCATGCTTGCCTGTCCCACCATGATGGTAATAGACTAAACCTTAGAGACTGTAAGCAAGCCCCAATTAAATGTTTTCCAATATAAGAGTTGTGGTGGTCATGGTGTTTCCTTACAGCAATAGAGCACCAAGACTGTCCCCTCCCCAGTAGCTGCTGTGATGTGAGCAGCTTTACCTTGCCACTCCCTTTCTGTGTCGATGCTCTACTTCACCTCAGGCCTAAAGCAGCAGACCCACCCAGCTACGTATGGAGACCCCTAAAAATATGAGCAGAATTGGACCTTCCTCCTTGGTTTTTAAATAGTTTATCCTAAATAAAACGTTGATCAACACACTAGGATTGAGGAGAAAGAGGAGCCTAGGGAGATGTCAATCAAAAGATACAAACTTTCAATTATACAAGGAAGAAAGTTCAGGAGATGTACTACATAATATGTTGATTATAATCAATAAAGTACTTTTTGCTTGAAAACTGCTCAGAACAGATTATGTTAGAGTTCTTAGGTGGAGGTTGTTCATGGTGGGGGAACACCTAACTAACATGAATGAAGCCCAGGGTTAGATTCCCCAGTAGACTAAAAAGGAAACAAAGAAGTTCTCTGTACAAGAAAGTGGCTTGATTTGGCCATCACATGTATGCATACCACAACATTTATGCACTGTAACTGTGTGCAATTTCTATTTGGCAATTAAAAATGGATAAAATTTAAGTATAATATTTAAAGATTATGTCTCAGCGATAGGACTGGTGAGGAGAGATGCTTACATTCATCAGCACTGGGAAATGCCTGTCCCCCAGGCTGAGCCTGCTTCAGAGCCTGTTTTAACATTCACTTCAGGTTGTCAGCTTGACAGGTAGTTTCTGAAAAGGCTGATCATTGCTTCCTTTTGGGAAGGGACAGATGTGACCTGTGTGGAAATCTAGTTAGAACCAGATCTGCACATGCACAACTGTTTGCAAAAGAGTGCTGATGCTTCTGCCGACAGCATATTGGTAGAGCAGCCTGCTATATCCTACCCAGGAGTGGTTGTGTATTGGATTTTGGGCAGAACTAACAATTTCTGAGAAAAGCTCACCTGACTTTCCAAAGCCTTGCCTAACAGTTCTAGACACTCAACACTAACTGCACACATCCCAGCCCTTTGTTCTATCTCTCTAAGAAATCCAGCAGAGAAAAGGGCCACCCCTGCTTGGAAATGGTCAGGGTGTGCTCTTCTCCACCCAGCTCATGCGTTCCTCGTGATCCCTAGTGAATATGGAACAGCTTGCTTTGGGTGGTCTCCCAGGACCAGCCATGGTGTTTGACTTTCAGAAACAAATGCCAGCTCAGAGGACAAACGCAGAGGACATGGTGATGAGACAAGCAAATGGACTGCCAACTATTTGTAGAGGAAAAAATATTTGTCTTATGGGACTCTTTGCACTTCAGGGAAAGAGGCTGAGAGAAAAGTGGGAATGCAGAGGTACCTTCCAAGGGCTAACTCTAATGCCCCAGGTAGATGAACTTCCTTGTCACTCAGGCCAAAGGTGTGAGAAGAACAGCCCTTCATTCATATTTCAGAGCATGTTCACCAGGTCAGCCCTGGGAAATCACAGCCTTGAGAAGAACAGAGACCCCTGCCCTCCTGCACTTAAGTTGTAGTGCAGGCAAATGGAAAACAGACAAAATAGGCATGTCAATGAAATAAGGTAATTTCTGAGCAGGAGGAAGGGAGAGAGCCATCTCCATGGGGGACGGGGTCATGGAGACAGAGACAGAAACTATGTCCATGGAGGAGGTGGCTGGCTGCCCCTGAGAGAGTGAGGATATCCACATATGATGGAACAGTATCTCACGCATGTGTAAGAGTACACCCAGAGGAGCCGTGTAACCTGGTGAACTTGTTTAGCGTTGATCATAAGGCCTGGGGAGACCCTGGGGAACTTTAAGAAAGTAGAGACAGGGCCTGAGCTATGTGCTGAGAGCAAGGACACATAGTTCCCCCCAGGGTCACTTGCAGGATTGTATGGAAGGAACCCCATTCCAAACTGTTTCCAGAAAGCAAGGAAGAAAGGTAAAAACTCAGGGGTGGGGTTGGGGGAGGGGGCTGCTGGATCTGGATGCATAGAGGGAAAGGGAGTTCTGGCTTTCAAGTCAGCCTGTTCCTGATAGAACAAAGCTCTGATGCTACCATAAAACCCAGCTGGTATGGGGGTGGGGAGGCTAGGGTGGCCGATTTGTATGTTCCCTGAGTGGAGAGTGAATCAGAAGATGCTACAGTTTCATGTCCTGCCACTGCAACTTGACCTTTAGGAATCTGTGACCTCCTTTGGCTTTCTTCTTTCTTCCACCACAGCTAATACGATCTACTTCATGAGGTAAGGTGATGAGTATGAGCTAAATCAGGATTGACATCTGACAGTAAGAGCTGGGTAAATGTTCCCTGATGGAATTATCATCCTCTCCTCACCATTATCCTGCACTAAAGTGCTCTGTCCTTATAGAATCCTCCCCCCCCACCATAGAGCTGGTTATATAATGCTGAAATTGCCTGCCATATTCTTTTCATTCTTCCTCAGAATGTCACTCAGGGACCCAGCCACCACCAGCGCTGAAATCACAGCATCTATGCTTTGTAAGCAGTCACCATTGGCAGAGGTGGACCATGATGGACCAAGGCCTTCTGTCAAGTCTTGAGGGCTGGAACAGCTTCACTTTAATTCTTTTCTTAGTTGTACTTTACATATGAGGAAACAGACTCACAGAGACATGTGGTTACTGTAGGTCACACAGCCAACAAGAGTCAGAACAATACCACCACCACCAACAACAAAAATCACACTTTTTTCTCTCTGCCTCTGCTATTTCCTAAAAGCTGATAAGCAACAGTAACAAGTAACAACAACACACACAAGAACAAAATATCCATTCAGGACCATGGGAGAATACCACTGAGCCTAGGGCTGCAGGAGGAGAGCATATAGAATTTGAGATTCTTTTTTTGTTTGTTTGTCTTTGTTTTTGTTATTGTGAGACAGGATTTTTCTGTGTAGCTCTTGCTGTCCTGGAATTCTGTAGATCAGGCTGGTCTTGAACTCAGAAATCCTCCTGTCTCTGCCGCTGCCTCTGAGTGATGGGATTAAATGTCTGCGCCTCTTTGCCTGGCTTGATAGTTTTAAGGCATGTCCTTGAGTCTGCCCAGAGACCAAAAATGGCTTCTAACCTCAAGGAAGCCTTTGTCCTGAACAGGCCAGTGGCCACTAGTATTGTGTGCTGGGTTACTTTGACTGTGGCCATGTGGTACTGAGGAAGCCCCTGGCCCCTTCCGGCCTCTTTGTCCCCTTCTTAGAATTCCATCTGCAGGGCCATCACACAGCCCTCCTGCTCTTGACTCTGAAGCAAAGAGGTAAACATCTTGGGGCCCTTTATTAGTTTATTTCAGAAGATGGAGCCTGTTTGTCCCTAGGGCCCAGCCCTCTTTTATGGCCTCCAGGCCCTCTTGACAAATTCTAGTGACTGGAGAGAAAACCCGCTTTCTACAGCAGATCATTAAAACACCCGCCATAAACCCAGGGCCATAAAACATTATTTGCCAGGCATAAAAGGAGGGTAGATTTTCCCAGAATGACAACCCAGGCCCTGCTTTCTCCTGCTGGGAAAGGCGGCACACGGATGCCGTCGTTCATAAATTCCTTATCTTGCACTGTGCTTTGGGAAAAGAACCCTGTTGGGAAAGCAGCCAGAAAATATTGATTTATTTGTTCCGCAGAGTCCAAAGCATTTTTAATGAGAGAAGCCTGGCGATGCCCTGCCAGCATGTCTTCAGATGACTTAATCTGAGGACACACGCCCTGGTGCAGGCATGGTTTACCAAGAGGTGCAGACTTCCACATATAGAGGCTGTCCTTTGAGAGCCTTCCCAGGTGGAGAAGCATGCATCTCTCCCCCATTTCTGTTTATTTCCCAGTCAAACCAACCAGCCAGCACCCACAGTGGGACTGGCTCTTAGGAGAGCAAGTTTTCCAGGGCATCCAACTTCAGCCCTTCACTAAAGGCTCAGAGACGACTTCTGGTTTGTTCAGTTCACATGTCTGGAGGATGGGGCTGAGGTCCTGTGTGCTTGGAGATCAGTATTCCGGTGGTATAGCTCTGTGCAACCATTGAGTCAACAGCTAAGAAGCTCCCATCCCTTTATCTGAGGTCATTGGGACCAGGGAGTCTCTGGAAATCTTGCCAATTTTTTTTTCTTGAGCAATAAAATATAGTCTATAACTCAAATAACATTGGTGATGTCTGGGGAAATAGCCAATAATCAAATGTATTGTATTTCTTCAGTGAAAAGTATGAACATTCTCTGGCAGTGAAGTAAAGAATGGCTAGAAATGGTCTAGTCAAAATTTACATGCCACAAAGGGGGTTTGAAAACCTCAGTTTTTCAGAGCTGATTTTTTTTTTTTCTAGAAGAGTCAATGTCTAGCAACAGGTGAGTCCTGGCCCAGACTCAGTGTACTATCTGTGGTAGTTGTGTGCATTCTTACCACTCTCTGATTGTCAAAGTCGTCCTATTCCTTCCATCCTAAATGTGCTTCTGAGTATACCACCTAATTTCTGGCTAGTTTTCGTGTGTGTGTGTGTGTGTGTGTGTGTGTGTGTGTGTGTGTGTGTGTATGTGTGTTTCAGAAACTATGGAGGTGCTGAGAGGCCTTATAAACAATTAGAAAGTAGCAAAAGAGAAACCGGGTCTCCAGACTTCATCTTCCACTAGAAAATCAAAGGATGAACCATTGAGTTTGAATCTAAACTACAAAGGCAACTGCAGAGAAGCAAGCAATTATCCAGGTAACTCAGATAACAGCTAAGGAAAATAAAGAAAATGCTCAACCAGTGTATTTTTGCTTTGTAAATGGAAGGGATTTTCCTCTGTACTGTTCATTTATGTGGCCTGCCTCTGGAATCCAGAGCACTTGGGTGCCAGGTGGCTTCTGTGCCCTTTGGGAAGCACTGTTCATAGTTCATAGCTATTCCCTGCTTGTTCTCAACAGTCACTGGAGAGTTATATCCTGGAGATGTGCTACCCCAGGGCAGAGCCAGGGTGCCTGCCTAGGGACACCTGGGCTGGGGCATGGGAATTTCTTTGCAGTTGCTACAGAGCTGAACAGCTGGAAGAAAAGCAAAGGGGGGGGGGGAGAGCCTGGAAACAATTCTCCTGATGCAAAAATCCCTCATTTTTATTCCTGTTCCTCCAGTGTGCAAATCTAAACCTACATGGAAAAAATGTAAAATTCCCACAGATCAATAGGGGTAAGAGCCTACAAAGAGTTGGAGGAAAAGAGACCTGGAGATGAAGAGGAGTTTTGAGAATGTCTGGCCTTCCTTGGGGCTGCAAGCATCCTTAGCAAAAGAAGCCAGTAAGGGGGTTGGGAGTGGAACAGATCCATACATTTCTTGAAATTTGCATACTTCACAAAACCATGTTTGCATTCCAGCAAAGGGACCAGGGATGCAGTGATGGGGAGGCATTCAGTCAGTGGTACAAATATGGTTGGCCTGATGGAAGTGTAGTGACATGTCTGGAGCTGAACATCTCTGGCTTTTGCATGCTCTAAGGGACAGGGACAGGGCTGGGGTGAGGAGCGGGAGCAGCAAACTCAAACTGCCAGTGCCAAGTTCTTGGGTCAATGACAAGTTGGTGGATAAAGAAAACTGCTGTGTGTGTGTGTGTGTGTGTGTGTGTGTGTGTGTGTGTGTGTGTTCCACCCTTGACCATTGGAAGATGGGAAAGATGTATGCTTGCTGTAGGCTGGTGATGGAGCACAGCCACCAACTCTGCCCAGGTGAAATTTTAACAATTTCAGTTATCTGGAGTCCTAATCCTGGTTCAGCTAAACTTTGCAGTCTTCTCACCTGAAAGCAGCCGCCTAGATCTGCGGGGGGGGGGGGGGGACGGCATGACCTCTATTCTTGCCAGCAGGGCCTCAGTAAGTGGAGCAAACCTGTCTACCAAACATCTAGGACATTGGGGGCTTTGGGATGCACGAGCCCACCCGCCCACCCTACCCTCCAAGCCCAATCTTTAAGTCCCTCCCCGGGGCTTAAGGAGGTGTCCCCAGAAGAGTCCACGTTTGGGTGGTCATCTCTGAAGAGGCCCAGTGAGTGCAGTTTGTGATAGTTGAACCAAGGGGTCTGGTTCAGGAAGTTGAGGTTCAGCCTCCCAAGCTGGTCAATGCCTTTGGAAGAAGCTAAACCACTCTGGAGGCGGGCAGGCAACTGAGTCGAGTGGACCTCGTTCAACAGTTGCCTGGGGGGGGGTGAGCCTTGAGGAGGGGGCCCAAGGAGGGAGCGTACCCCGCCTCCTGGCACCCCGGGCCCGTAGTACAGCTTTAAAATCCTTCGAAGTTTGTCATAGGACAGCCTTACCACGCATGCGCACAGGCAAAGTTGACTTTTTTCCTCCCCCCCCCACCCCCCTTTGCCTCTCCAGCCGGGTTTGGTTCTGCAACTTTAAAAAAAATTTTTTTTTTCCACCGAGAACACCAAGGGAAAGAGGAGTCTGAAGAAAGGGAGGGTGAAAGTGAGGGAGCTGGCCAGGAAGGCAGGGGGGTGGGGGGGCACGCGGTCCCCGCGCTGGGGCAGTCAGTCTGCGGGGCACCGCATCGCGTGGAAAGTTGCTGCAGGGTCTGAGGCGCCGCCTCCGCCGTCCGCAGTCAGGTTTGTGCGGCCGCTGCTTCGTGAGCTCCTTCCGCCGCCTGCTCCGGGCCCCACTACTGCCCCTTCGGACCCGGGTCGCGACGGAGGAGGTGGGCAGCGTCGACCGCCATGGACCTCTGGAGTTGAGTCGCCGCCAGGGACCCCCGCACCCACCGTCTCCTTGCCCCGTTCGTCCTGGAAAGGCGGCGGTGGTTGGGGGTGTGTGTGGAAAGAAGAAGGTTAACCCGAAGAAAGAAAGAAGGGGACCAGAAGGGGGAAGCCAACGTTCTCCACGGGCTAGCTGTCCATCAACGGTTCAAGGCACTGCACGGTGGAAAGTTCAGGGTCGACTTGCACCCATTTTGCTCCCGTTTTGTTTTGTTTTGTTTTGTTTTTTTCAAGACCCTAAAATGAAAGGACAAAATTTGGTGCTGACTCTTGCAACTCTGATGGAGACTTGTGTGATTTCAGCGGCATCTCCCGGAGAAAAAAACATGCGTGCCTGATTGTTCTGTGGCCCCAAAGCTGCTGCTGCTGCTGCTGCTGCTGTGTGTGTGTGTGTGTTTGCGCGCGTGTCTGCATGTTTGTGTGTGTGCGCGCGCGTGTGTTTGGGTGTGTGTCTCTGTGTACACAGACGTCCACTAACTCACTCAGCTGCAGGAGCAGCCCCTGGAAGCAGACGCTTCGTCCACAGACCCAGAGAGGAGGAGCTGACTATCAGGAGGCGTGAGCCGCCAAGAGTCTGCAGAATTCGTGGTGTGAATGAACTGGGGGCACCTTGGGCACAGGGATCGCCCCCCCTTCCCCGCCTCGGGCCACAGTTGAGTAGTGGGGCATTTTTTTCACTCTCTTGTGAAGAATTTTTTTTTTTTATTATTTGTTGTAAAGTCTTTTGCACAATCACGCCCACATTTGGGGTTGGAAAGCCCTAATTACCGCCGTCGCTGATGGACGTTAGAGAGGGAGCGCCTCGCCGCGGAGCAGTCGCCTGCGCGCCCTCGTCGGACCCGCGGCTCCTGCACGGTGTCCTGGCTCGGCCCTGCGCTTGCTCCTGGCCCGCGCGCGCCGGCGCCCTCTCGGTTCCTGGGCGCATCTCCAGGCTCTACCAGCTCCGCAGCTGGAGCCAGGGCGCCAGTGTTCGTTTCTGCTCCGGGTCGCTGCGCCCACCCGACGCAGCCAGAAGGACTCCGCAGCCCTGCTCTGGATCGTCCCCTTAGGCTTAACCCGGCCGCTTCGCTTGGATTCCTCGGCCGCCTTCACTCGGGTGGCGACTTCCTCCCCGCGCCCCCTCCCCCTCGCCATGAAGGTAAGTGTTCTATGTGCACCGACGCTCGCTACTTTTTTTATTTTTCAAAGTTAACTGACCTCTATCCATTTATTCCTATACCTTTCATTTCTCTGACTGCCTAAAGAAAGCTAAACTCCTATCTCTTCGTCCCTTGCCTTGGGGACACTGTCTCTGCGTCCTTGGAGACTTTTCGCACCGGCAATTCTTCAAAACTTTTCAACTATGGAGAAGAGCGAGGGCAGGAAAAACAGTGGGGTCATGGATGGCGTTCCTTTTTATCCTGAGAACCTGGAGTGTAGTTTACTACGGGTATTTCAGCAACAGGATGATTCGATTCATCAAATATTTATCAACCGCTCACTTCACGGGCACAGTGAGACTGGGTGACTGGAGAACTGAGGGGCAAGGGGGCTCCTGGGTTAGGAGAAAGCCTTTGGGACTAGGGAAACTAAGGGCCACCCACTCCAGAGCAATGCACTCCCCACCCCCAACCTCCCGACCTGGGCCGGGTTCCGGCTGTCCAGGTCGAGTAACCCGAGCGTTCCAGGACCCTGTGCCTTTAAGAGTGCCTGGCGGGGGGCCAGCACGCACCCCGCGCGGGGAGCCGGGTCGCGTTATTAGCATTATTAGCGGCCTCTGGGTGAGCTCAGGCCCTTTACTGCAGCAGTGGGGGCGGGGAGTAGTGGTCCTAGTGGCTTTAATCCTACCCCTGAGCAGAGTCAGCCTAGTGCTTTGGAGAATCTAGGGCCTCTGCCTTGAGAGAGCGGGAGGGGGCTAGTTTGTGAACTCGTGTTTGTTTTAATTGTCAGTTGTATGCTAAAGCCGAGTCACACACTCCGAGGGTCACCGAGAGTTCACTTTTACAAAAAAGTTAACGTTTCATCTTGGAATATAACTAGCAATTCTCCAAACAACTTTTCCTCTGTCTGCCCTCCACGCCTCAATAACAATTTCCATTTATCGTATCTCTGTTTCCAGCTTTCTAGAAAATAAGATGGAAATCAGAACGATGATGCTTCCTAAAAGCAAGTAGTAGCCTTCTTCCCTAAAAGAAAGGGTTTTAAACCCCGGTGTCCCGAGACTCTGTTTTACTCTCCTTGTCCTGTCTGAACCTCTGCTCCTGGGTCGGTCGTACTTTCAAAGGACAATTCGCTCTTGGGAAACTTGGGCCCTGCGGTGAGGTCGCAACTTCTCAGCCTTTGCCCTCCGGCTGATATTAGCACATCCGCTGCTGTCCTAGCCAGATTTGATTTCTAGACAGTTTCCATCAGGGGAGATTTTGGGGTAGAGGAGACAATGTCGTGAGTACCCAGAAACTGGTGAGTGGTGGAAAGTAAGGTTATGGGTGAACGCGTGGGGACCCTTGCTCTGCTTTAGGGGACGCCGGGGTGGGAGTGGGCTGGAGATCAGTTGTTCTAAAGTCTTGGACAAACTGGCTTTAGTCTTCTTCTCTGCGGTTCGACTCAAGATCCGGAGGCCCAGCGCAAGCCCCTGGTCACCCCCCCCCGCCATCTCCCAGAGCACTCTTGTGCATAAGGGGTGCTCTGCACCCGCAAACTTGGAGCCTTAACCCAACCTTTTCTAACCGACCGCGCGGTGCCGGCTGCCCCCTGTTGGCTATCTGGAAGTAGGGCGCCTCCGAGTTCCGTTTCTTCAGTTGCTTCCCTGGTGACCAGATTCACCCACCAGGACACCTTTGAGACCTCTGCCAGGAACAATGTGTTGCTTAGAGCTGAGAATAGGAAAGAACCATAGGTGTAACCCAGCAAAGGGGCCTCGGGCAATTGGACAAAGGATTCCTACCCTTCCTGGTCATTGGGGAGGGAATGTCGCCCATAAGAGGCCTCGGGTGTGGCCTTGGTTGTTTCACTAATTCTTTCTGTGATCTTGGACACTTGTTGCTTTCAATCTCTCAGCCTCCGTTTCTTAATCTCCCTCCCCCCTGTCTCTCTCTCATATCTCCAGTGACTTCGTCTATAAACTCTGTCTATTAAAAAAAATCCCCTGTAAAAGTTGGGGATTGAACTGATGTTTACTTTCTCACTCTGTTCCTCGCAAATACTCAACTCAGGTTTGGATAGAAGAGTTTGTGCTAAGTTAGAAAGGATAATTGTTTGTTGGTTTGGAAAAGAAACCAAGCTAGAGGTTCTCCGACCTCCTAGCCAGTCTGGGTAGCTGCTGCACTATTCAGGTTCCTTGCCCTGGCTGTAGCTCCAGACAACCACCGGCTTATATCACTGGCTATTATTGCCTGCAACACACACACACACACACACACACACACACACACACACACACACACACAAAATGCCATGGTCACAAGCATTCACAGTGTGGGATGACTATAGCTCAGCTGGGCCCAGGCTGGAGAAGTGGGGACCAACACTTCCTTTGTCTACTACCCCTTAAGTAGACCCCCTGCTGGTCATTCTTCAGGGTCTTCTTGGTCCCATTTTTGAAGCCGAGGAACCAAGTTTGTGTATGCAACTGGGTTTCCTTCCCGCAAGTTTCTCCATCCATCTTCTTGCTTCAGAGAAAGAGCAGATTGGGGGAACACAGTTCAGTTTCCACCTCTTCAAGAACGGAGATCTTCTGGGAGTTTCCCATCTTCCTTTTCGCCACCAGGAGCCTGGGTCACTCTCTTCCGCCTAGTTGGCATATCTCATCATTTCCACTCCCAGACTTGGGCCCTAAATGTAGTCTAGCAGAAGGCAATGACCAAACAGTGAGGTAGGGTCACTGCCCCCCCCCCGGGGGTTGACTCTTTGCCTAGTCTGTTTGGTGCTTGTCTTAAGGGTCCGCCAGTCTCTGCACTTGGTAACTGGACTCTTTTGCGCTGGTCCTGTAGCTCTCTAGACCGAGGAAGTCCTCTTTTCCCACCAACTTCCTTCTCTCGTGCGTGGGTACCTTCAGAACAGGACTACAGTCTGCACCTTTGATTTCGTGCATCCTGAAGGCAGCATCATCGAGAGACCCAGCTGCCCTAGCTTTGAGACCAGAGAACGCCTTTCTTTTACCTCACCCACCCTTGCGCCTTGCCTCTTAAAAGCCCGCAACCTCCTCTTCACGCGCGGATGCTCCCGCTTTTCAGTCTGCTTTCCCCGGCCCCTGTTGGAAAACATTTGGCTCGTTCTGTGGATAACTGACCAGAACTTTTGTTTTAGCCCTGCTGAGGCAGTCTAAGGAAAGTTCTCCTTTCACACCGTCTTCTTTGCTTCCGATCTCTGCTAAACCCACCCAGACGGATGTTTTACCCTTTAAAGTGGAGGTGTTCGTTAGTGCGTTCGGTGTGAGTTCCTTGAAACGCTCTAATTTGTGGGGCTGCGATAGATTGGAGAGGGAAGAAAACCGAGGTGTTTCCAGGCAAGTGCAGGGGGTCCGAGGCAGCCGCTGCACTCGGGGCTCCCCTGGCGATCTCCTTGGGACACCCCTACTCCGAAGCGGAGGAGACCTGAGTTGAGGAAACCGGGTGGCTACACTCGCAGTTGGTGGGGGTTCTGGGAACTGGTGGATTTGCCCTGGGGGCGTCGGGCCGGGAGAGGGTTCGGTTTGTGTGGTTTCGGCTCTAACAAAGAGATTCCCTGTAATCCGCCGAATCTGTTATCAATTTCTCCACCACCCGCGCCCCGCCCCGCGCGCCCCGCCCGCTGTGAAGCTCCAAAAGTGAGTGAGGCCCGCCGCGACCTGAGAGCTGAAGCCCTTCGGAACGTGTATGTCTATGCACGCGTGTGTGTAAGTGTGCACAAATGTGTGTGTGTGTGTGTGTGTGTGTGTGTGTGTACGCGCGCGCACTCTCGAGAGTGGTTTCAGCCTCCACTCTAGCCTTTGCAGCCGGGCCGCGCTCAAAGACAGACCCTGAAGCCCACCCCTCCCCTGGAGGAAACTTGACACTTCAGGCGGGGGTAGGGAAAGAGACTGAACCTTCTTTCCTAGACTGGGGAAACTCCAGATTTCCATTCTCCAGGATGCACCCCCGGCTTTGCGATACTTTGGGGACAGCTGGGCCGCGGCTCGGAGCACTGGTTAGCTGGTGCTGGAAAGCACATAAGCATTTCCTCTACCAGGAGCCCGGAGGTGTCCACGCCAAAGGAGTGGCTCGCAAGGGAGAGCTACCGCGTGCTTCAGGGCCCTTTAGTGTTTCTACTGCCAACAGGGTCCCCTTCATCCCTTTTATGGAGCTGGCCTCGGCAGGGCTCTTCCATCGCCTGGAGGAGGTTCACCTTTCTTGCTTTTCCAAAGGAAAGGGCTCCCTCGGGGGCTGCAGGCACCACAGAGTTACACTTATCTGAGATGGGAAGGGGGACGATGGAAACCTGCTCCTCTGACCCACACTCTTCTCCCTCCGCCGCCGCCTGCAGGTGGAAAAGTCACCAGTGGGAACAGCAACAGAGAACGTTCTCCGCTTGGCTCCCTGCACCCTGGAAGCCAGGGACACCGCTGATGCTTCGGAGTTTATGCATCACCGGCTCTGCTGGGAGACCTGTCTCCTGGGCCGGTTTGCCAGCCCTTTGGAACTAAAGGAACTGAGTCCGACTTGAGCCAGAGAGCCTAGGCTGGAAGCAGGGTGGCTATGTACTTCAAGGCACAGGCTCGCAGTGGTGCGATGGAAACATGGGGGTCAACTCCAAGAGAAACATCAAGCCCTGTGTACACCGTCCCTCGCCCCAGCAGCAGCTTTGAAGCGGGGGCTAGAGGGAGAGTAAAACGTCAGAATGATGCGGTCCGAGGGAAGGGAAGGGCAGGGCAGGGGAAAGATTCACTCCTAAAAGAACCCAAGCCAGACCCTTCTTCCCACCCGAGACCTATCGCTCCTCTCCAGGAGATCGCTGGCAGGAGAGGGCAGGCTTTCCGGGTTCCCTGGGTATGGGAGCAGCCCTCTTTTCTCATCCATTATCCCTTGCCCCCAACCCCATCTACTCCCCGCCCCAAACAGGCTGAAGCATATCCTAAAGGAAACCCAGGCTATTCTTCCCCATCTGGAAATGGCTTTCCCAAAATCGGCCCCGTAAACTGATTATGAAACATACGATGTTAATTCGGAGCTGCATTTCCCAGCTGGGCACTCGCGCGCGCGCTGGTCCCTGGGGCCTCGCCCCCACCCCCTGCCCTTCCCTCCCGCGTCCTGCCCCCACCCCCACCCCCGCGCCGGCCACCCCGCCTCCTCGGCAGCCTTCGGCAGTGCGTTCCACTCGCCTTCGCTCTCCTCTCGCCCATGGAATTAATTCTGGCTCCACTTGTTGCTCCGGCCCAGGTCTGGGAGAGGACGAGGGTGGCCGCGGGTTCCCTAGTGAATTCCCGAGGAGGGACCGAGCGCAGCGGGAAACTAGAGGGAAGCTTGGTGTGTGTGTGTGTGTGGGGGGGTGGTCTGGAAGTCACAAGAAACCTGGCAGCTAGGCTTTGACTCAACAGCGTTGAGACATGTTTGTAAGCGCTGGCATGCCCCGCGCTCAGGATCCCAGCGAAATAAGATTTCCTGGTGAGGTTGTGTGGGTGGATTAATTTAGAAAAAGAAACTGCCTATATCTTGCCATTAAAAAAAACGGAGAAGCACAGTCAACAGTAAACTTAAGAGACTTCGAATGTTTCCGTTGTTTAAACTTTGTAAGCTTGAAAACTATCCGAAGGCAATAAACATCTGCTCCTTTCTTCTCTTTCCAGAAGTCCATTGGAATATTAAGCCCAGGAGTGGCTTTGGGGACGGCTGGAGGTGCAATGTCTTCCAAGTTCTTCCTAATGGCTCTGGCCACGTTTTTCTCCTTCGCCCAGGTTGTAATAGAAGCAAATTCTTGGTGGTAAGTTGGTTCTATGTGCCTACTCTTTCCTCTTTGTAAAAATACACTTGTATGCTACAGTGTTGAAAGTTGGAGAATGAGCCTGGGTACTTTTATCTAATTAGATGCATATATGTTCTATGTGCCTTTTAAATATGAATTTTCTTGTAATCTGCTAATTTTGTAAATCATATACTCAGTTCCACCGGGAAAACCGACTCTATAAATCTCAGCTTTTTTTTTTTCCTATGAGGCCCTTGTTGAGCCGTGGGCTTGCAGTACATCATGTAATAAAAGGGAAATACTCTTCTCTAATAATTGTAAGCCTATCTATAAAGTTGACTTTTTGCCACCTCTAGGTAAAATAAAAATGAGTTTTCCTTTTATTTTTCTGTCATTTGAGGTTATTAATCTAACGGGTCTGAAGTAATAGAGTCCTAGGAGACAGCTAAACCCAAAGGAGAGACATGCTTGGCCTTGAAATTTGATCAAAAGGAGATGAACTTGAAGTAGTCATATGTGTCTAAATGAGGCTTCTCTCTGGATTGCAAAGTACCCAGGGAGTTGGATGTTTTCTCCCTGGGAAAGCAATAGCGTGTTTCTGACTGTCAAATATGACTTCTGGACACTGGATTTCCTGTCTTGGATCCTTCACATGCACACAAGGATCCTTTTTAATGTGTTCGAAACATGGGTGACTTTCCTCAGTCTGTACAGACACCCCTCTGTTCTTCCATCATCAGAAGGCACTGCTATCTCTTTACTTCTGATGTTCCTGTACTTTTAAGGCAGATCCGTCTACGTCCACTTTGTGGGCTCCGAGTCATTTTCTCTAACATCAGTGGCTGGTCTGTGAAAACATCCATTTACCCCTTTTCTTAGTGAATCTCAGAAAAATTGGTTCAGATATGTGGTGACCAGAAAGGAAGGCAGTGAAAACACTAACTGAGGGAGACAGATGGCCGGGTGGGGACTATACAATACCTCTGTTTTCTTAGTAGAGTTTAAACAGAGGAGTTTTATGAAACCCTTCTCATACTTTGTCATGCAGACAAACAGGGGAGAAAAGGCATCTGTATGCTTCAAGACCTGTACTGCTGACATGCTTTCAGGGAGGTGGGGGGGGGGTCAGCTAACTCCAGAGTTCACGTAAATCTTGAGTGCATATCTCCCCCTCCCTTTGCAGGTCGCTAGGTATGAATAACCCTGTTCAGATGTCAGAGGTATATATCATAGGTGCACAGCCTCTCTGTAGTCAACTGGCTGGGCTTTCTCAAGGACAGAAGAAGCTCTGCCACTTGTATCAGGACCACATGCAGTACATTGGAGAGGGTGCGAAGACCGGCATCAAAGAGTGTCAGTACCAGTTCCGGCACCGGAGGTGGAACTGCAGCACTGTGGACAACACGTCAGTCTTCGGCAGGGTGATGCAAATAGGTGAGAAAGCACTTGAGATGCCAGTGCCAGGCACGGCTTTGTCCTGTACCTTTCTGTTTGCTTGGATGCTTGGTATGGTGTCTACTTTATAGCTTGGGTGGTGACCTGAGGATTTTGTCGTTCTGGATAACGGCATTCATTCTGATCCCATCTCTGACCTTTAGTGTTTATAAACTTCGTGAACAAATAAATTCAGGAGGGGAACACCACAGATACCACCATTCCCTGCAACACTTCATTTTTGTACAGTTCATTTTATTTAAAGGAGAAGCAGGATACTTGATTTGATTATCAAAAGTTGATGGAAAGCTGAGCCATTTAAACCCAAAGGCTCTTCTGATGGTTACAAGTGTCTCAAGCACTGTCCAAATGGCCCAAGTTGTCATCTTTCAGAACTTTGGCAATGCCGGCAGTAAGGTTTTAATTTTCCTAATATAGACATTTCCTGAGGCTACAGAGATATATAAAGTTAAAAGCTTTATTTTTAGTTCCAGAAAGAATTTTAATAAGAAGTAATACAATTTATGTGTATGATTTTCGAAATCGGCAGAAAAATACACACTAGAGCTTTTGATGACCCAGAAACTTTGCAATAACAGTTTTAAGTGTTTTTCTTATAGCTTGAGTTTTAATGTTAAATATGTTATTGGATATGTTGATCCATTCAGGGAGGAGACAACGTTTAAAGTTGACCAAAAGCACAGGGAGAGAAGAAAAAAAAAAAAAAAAAAAAAAAAAAAAGGAAAAAAATTGAAATTCAGTTCTTTTGTGGTTTTCTGCAATAGTGTAGAATCCTACTTGACAGATGGGCTCTGTGTGTTTTCTAGTGTGAATATTTTAGGTCTCTTTAGTTTTATGCAAACAAGCCCTTATAATTAATATGACTGCAGTGACTGCAAAAGTAAGAAGCAATTTATCAAGGCAATTAACTGTTTATACTGACTGGAGATAAAAAGTTGGCTTAATATCCATCACAGATGGATAAAATACTTTTGAAAGAAAACCCTGAAAAGTGCATTCATTGAGAACAAAAAAGAGTTGTCAGTGGATGCTTGAGCCAAGGGACTTCATAAACTAAAATAACACAGATTTGGAAGCCACTCCTCTAATCTAGTGGGAGAACAGCCTGTAGCCCCAGCCTGCAGGGTTCATGGGGCTTTGTCCTTTTTGTCAATGATTAAAATGTGCTAATGTATATCCTGGGGTCTGACTGGAGTAGCTAAGTCTGGGGGACTAGTTCCTGGATAAGGCTATCTCAAGGTAGATGCATGGGGATATGGTGGAGACTTATTTCTGCCTTCTGATACTACAAGAAAGGAACTTTAAAATCCCTCTCTAAACTATTAAAATGTCAAGTTTCAGGGTTCCCTTTTATATGCATAGCAACTGCCTTTTAAACTATAGGACCACTGCTTTCTCACAGGGATGGAATTTGAAAAAGCTAGAGGAAGGTGGCAGCTTCAAGTGCTCTACTTGCACACAGCTTTGGTTTAGCATCCCCTCCTCAGCATGGGGCCTGCTCTGGACCACAATGTACTGAATAAGCTCTTATTTGATGAGCTAATCTAAGTACTGCTGGAGATTCATTTTAGATGTGGCCTAAGATTAAAAGTGCTTGTCTCCTCAAAGCCTGACACTCCATATGCCTGCATTCAATTGTCCCTTGCCAGTACCCTCTTTGGTCCTTGGCCTTGTGGTACTCCATGTGGGGACTGAGTGATGGGGACTAGAATGTGGGGCTTGTGTGAGTCTCATTCTCTCATAACCTGCTGTGGGGAGAATGACTGGTACTATGGGTAGGTCATCTGATGCCCCAAGAAATATAGGCTGCATCCCCATTGGCCAGAGGTCCCCAAGTACCTGGATGTCCCAGAGAAAGCCATCTGGAAGATTAGGTGGGACTTTGTCTTTTTATTATTTGAAAAAAAAAAAAAAAAAAAAGGAGAGCAGAAAAATTAGAATTGATTTTTTCTGGATGAGAAGGAACAGGGACTAAACTCCAAGAATGGAAAAATGTCTTTAGCTTCTTTTTCCTAATTCAGGCTTTGGTTGAAGTCAATGAACTTAGGGACAGTTGAAGACACCTTTGGTGCCCAAGGTGTGCCCATGTCTCTCTGAGACTCCCAGTACCCTAGGAATGTGGAGAATAGCAGTCATCTATGAGAATGTGACCCTGTGAGGGGCCAGTGTCTGAGGAGCTCCTGCTGCCACCTCTGACCCCTCTCTCAGCTCATTTTTCTAAGGTGCCAGTTGCCCTGGAGGCACTGCTCACAGTTGCCTCCTGAAGGGCCTAGCTTCACTTTGGAAACATTCTCATTTTTCATCATGTTCCCCTTTCCTTCCAGCTTTTGTCTCTTCCTTGTCTTTGTTTCTACACTGTGGAGAGATGTCAGGAAGGCACCATTTTTAAGGGATGCTAGGATTCAAGTCAGAATAGATTTCGTGCAGAGGGGAACTCAACCAAATGAGCAAGCAGAGGGACTAGATAGATGCACTGGCCGCCAACCAAACAGCACTTTTCAAACTGATGTTTTTCCACAGTCAATGATTAGCCAAGAGATTGTACCAGTCTCTGTGTTCTGGATGAAAATGGAAATGATTGAGCTAGACCTATGAAAAAAAGTTTGGGTGATTTGTGTTTTGTATAAAAACCTTTCATGTTCTGTGTACTCAAAGCATGGTGTCGTATCCCCCTTTATCTCCTTTTCCTCTATCCATAACACTTTGATCCCACAGCTGTCCTGTCGGGCCACAGCTTTTTTGGTGTTATCGGTGTTAATCACCAAATAAATCCCTGCCTTCTGTCTACCTGCCCCTCCTCATTTATTTCCACTCCCCCATGCTCTCTTCTGTCTAATTTGAACTAGAGAGATGGAAAGCCCCTCTGGAATTTTCTGGATGTGCCCCCCCCCCCACCAACCACTAGCACATTCCTGATGTTATTCATTTGTTAAGTGCTAGAGGGGAGAGAGTCTGTGTGAGTTGAAGCTAAGGTCCTTTCTAGGGATCACAAAAGGCCCCTGTGGGGCAAAGCTTTTCTGGAGAGAGAGTAGGCACCAGTGTTATCAGGACCATCCATCCCTCCTGGACAGACTTTCTCCTTGGGGCTGGCTGGGTCTCGCTGAGGTCTGCTGTCTTCATGTTACCTTGCCCCATAACGATTGCTAGCAAACTTCCTAAATGTATGAGAAACCCAGTCTGGTACATGAGGTTTGAATATCACCAGGGACCTGTAATTCATGGGCATCCATTTCAATACCCTTATTTTATAGTTGATTTTGAAAGAGAGGCCCCATCTTAAGCTCAAACCCAGGCCCAACCTCATCCAGGAGGCAGAACACTAATCCTTTCTCTCTCATGGTACAGGTGTTTATCAAGTTGCTTCTTGTTACATGTAGAAACTTCTTTATAAGCAAGTCAAACTTTAAACTAGTCTCTGCTAACAGGGCTCCTCTGAGTGTTTTATGGGGAAATAATCTTTACCAGTCTAAGGGAAGAACACCTTTTATCCTCCACCGCACCCCATCTACCCCAAGTCTGTTTGCTTTTCCTTTTTGTTGTCATCTCACGACTCTGAAGTAAAGGCTATGGTAGGGATGTAGGGCGGGATAGTCAGGGGGTGAGGAGTGGCAGTAGATGTGGTACCAAGACCAACCAGGAGGCTGTTTTAGCCATTTGCTCTCGAATGAGAGATTGTTGTAGGGGCAGTAGATTGAAGAGCCCAGACAGCGGTACAGGGGAGGAGTAACAGCTGCAGAGGGTGGATGCCAGGTGAAACCAGCTGTGGCCTCCAGGCAATGTCTAGCTGAGGATGGGGACCTGAGATTTGTGGAAGCCTCTAAGTCCAGCGAATTCTGTTCTATTCAAGGAGGAAATGATATCAACATTAGAACAAGGGTAGGGAAGTCTAGCCCAGTTTGGAGCTTCCCTTCAATGACTTCTTTCATTTTTGGAAATAAGACATTTTGAATATCTTCAAAAGGATTTAGTGAAAATCAATCCAGCAGTGTTGCAGTCCTGACTAGGCTCTGAATTGTCCCAGCAGATGCAGGTACTCCCCCCCCCCTGCCGCTTTTGTTATTTGTTGCTTCTGTGTGTGACCTGATCCATCCTTGCCCCAAGGTGGGCCCAGGGCCTGGGTGTGCATTTCAGGGTGGGACTCCATGTGGAGAGTCGGTTTATCTCTGCTTCAGTAACAAATGAGGCATGTTGGGGTACTCTCCCTTCTTTACTAAATAATTCAGGTTTGCTGTGTGTTGGGGTGCCCTCTTCTCTTCCCAGGGAGCTGGTGTCTGTGTGTGTGTGTGTGTGTGTGTGTGTGTGTGTGTGTGTGTGTATGTGTGTGTGTGTGTGTGTGTTTCTGGCTTCAGTGGGCCTGAGAACTCTGTTTGCTCTGGGTTTTGACAAGTGGTTTCTCGCTCCACAATTGGGTTCAAGGCCTTGTATATTGGGGACTCCCACTTCAGCAAGGATTGGTGTGTGTTGCACTCTCTCAGCCTTTTCCAGCTGCACAGGCCAGGGTGTTGGAGGGCTTCTTATCACCCCCCCCCCCACACACACACACACATAGAGCAAGATCTAAGCCTCTGCATGGGGCAGGCAATCTAGTGACCCCTCCTCTCCTGCAGGCAGCAGAGAGACAGCCTTCACTTATGCGGTGAGTGCAGCTGGGGTGGTGAATGCCATGAGCCGTGCATGCCGCGAGGGTGAGCTGTCCACCTGTGGCTGCAGCCGTGCTGCACGCCCTAAGGACCTGCCTAGGGACTGGCTGTGGGGCGGCTGTGGTGACAACATCGACTATGGCTATCGCTTCGCCAAGGAATTTGTGGACGCACGAGAACGGGAACGAATCCATGCCAAGGGCTCCTATGAGAGCGCGCGAATCCTCATGAACCTGCACAACAATGAAGCAGGCCGCAGGGTGAGTATCGTGGGCCACCCGCCCTCCCTGTGCACATGCTCAGGGACTGGACCCCCCTGGTCATCCTTAACTCAGATCAGCTGTCTGGAGATACTCATACCTGGGGTCTCTGTGCATGCTTGGTTTCTTCTGTCTTCCTCTGCCTCCCTGTCCTCCCTCTTAGCCTCTTTGTTTTTTCCTTAAGTCATTTCCTCCCTCCTGGGCCTGTTTGGAGAGAGGTGCACATTCCAGAAAGGCCAACCCCTCCAGAGGCCTGAATGGTCCCATTAACGGGCCCTGGGTCCAGGAGCTCTAGCTGTTTTCTGAGAAGTATGTTGTATACTTTTGTAGCTGGTCCCTACCAAAGGGTTTTAGAACTCACCCATGTGTGTCTGGGGTTCAGTTAGGGAAGGCATTAGGCACCTCACTGAGCAAGGCCTCACCCCACCTTTGGACCCTCTTTTTTTTCCTCCCTTGACTGCCTTGTGGATATAGCAGACCTGATGGGCTGAGTTTTTCCAAAGGGGTTTTGGTTAGGGAGAAGACAGAAGTTTTAGCAGTGTGACATTGCTTCAGGCTGGCCAGTAGGCCAGTCCAGGGTGACTCTTGACAGAAAAGACACTGACAGTCTGTCCCCAACCCCCCCCCCCCCCCCAGTCCACTGTTTCTGCTCTTTCCTTCCCCTGGTGGGGATATGAAAAGCTGCTCCAAGATATTTTTTAAAAAGACCCTTTTCCCCGCGGTTAAACACATGGCACTTTATGGCTGCTTTAAAATGAAGGGGTGAAAATGTTTCTTAACTTTGGCAGCATTGAAAACCAGGGCCATTATTATTTTTTTTTTTTTTTCCAGAGAATTCAAGGTAGGTGCCAGGAACTTTCTGGTCACAGATTTCACTCTTCTGTATTTTGGGGTGAGGAAAGAGGAAGATAATCACAGTGTAGACCCAAGGACTGGAAGGGGCTTCAGAACTCTCCTCATCTCACAGATTGGGAAACTGAGGCCAAGAGGATCACTTACAGTCATAGGATCTATGTTGTAGACCTCCGATAACTTGCTTTAGGCACATTCTTCAGAGCTTAGGGCTGAAGAGCTATGCCATGGCTATTGGAGATGCCAGCCTAAAATCAGGTCCATCTCTCTTGGTTCCTGAGCCTCAGTGTCCATGTTTGCACATTTTTCTGTAGCCATGGCAATGACTCCCACTTGGAGTTGTCATGACAAAGTGAGGTCAGGTATTAGGTAGGGTACACTATACGAAATTTGACTTGCAACTATGTTTCCTTTGGTTCAATCTTAGATTCTAGCTCAGTGTCAGTCAGTACTTGATAAATGATAAGTCAGTTATTAAACATTACAGAATAATAGGACATAGAGAAGTCAAAGATCATGTGGATAATTCCCGCTAACTTCCTCTCCAAGTGGTTGGTAAACAGTTGAGGGTGACAGGGAACCACTGAGTACAATGTGGTTTTGCTTGTATTTCCCTGAGGGGCACAGATAATGGCCACAGAGAAAGTACACATGGGCTTGCTGAGGCCCTTCCACCTCAGGGACTGTCACTCTCTCTAGGTTGTGGCTGTCACAGGCCCACTTGTCATTGCAGGGGAGGGTCCAGCTGCATTCTCTGGAAACCCCCTAAGAGCCCATTCCCAGGGTCCCACGCTCCTGGTGTCAATTGCTCTCTGAAGGATCGGACTGGCACAATCAACCAGAAATGTCCCAGGCCATCTTTGGTACATCACTTATCACTTTCTTTCCTAGAAAGAGATCCTGAAGGACTTGTCCACTGACAGGAGAGGGTCAAGCATTTCCAAGTGTCAAGAGGGACCTCTGGAGAAGTTGAGAAGTGTCTTTGCTATTTTTGTTGCCCTTGATATTGATATTCTGATATTACCACAGTTTGAAATGTGACATTTATTTGGTTGTGTTATATCATGGGAATGATGAGATAAAGGAAGGGTTTTGGTCAGCAAGGTGATACAGGAACCGGCTATTCTCTAAGTTGGGGGTTGGGTACCTTTGGAAGCTGTACACCATGCCAGGAAATCATATTAAAATTGCTTTGGGCCATTAGCTTTTGGTTTTCCATAAAAGGGAGTAAAGGTTAAATATATTTACAAAACCTTCTTCAGACTGAAAATCTTTATGGCATGAGAATAGACTGTGACCCTTATTAAAAGAAAGTCCTTGTGAATCCTTGGAGGAAGACAGTGGTTGTTTGGGCAGAAGTAGCTCCAGGTTCTGGACAGGCCCTGGCCAGCACTGCCACACCATGATGACTCTGGAAGTTTGCTGGCATGAGGAACTGTGGGCAGTCAGGACTATAAATAGGCAACCACCACCTCCCAGACTGCTGGGCACAGTGCTGTAGGGCCAGATCTATGAACATTGCTCCTGGGAGGCCCGGGGTGACTGGGCAGAAACCCAGGGCCATGGCCCCATCACCCTGGAGAAAGACCAGATATACTGAGTGGGTTTGGAGTGCCAAGTGCTTCCTTGCCTTCCTCAATTTTATCCTCCTAACTGTGCTGGGAAGTTGGTACCATCCAAAGGTGATAAATAGGCCAAGAAAGGGACAGTTAATTTCCCAAATTCAGGGGCAAAATAAGACATCCTATGTCCATGGCTGCAAGGTGGGACAGGGTGGAGCAGGGACTCTGAAGTGAATAGCATTGAGTATAACTGAGACCCAAACCAAGTTCCCCTATACCCCGGCTGTGTGACCTAACCCTTGCAATGTCAACATGCTGTTATCTATTCCCACACAAGCTACAAAGCTGCTAGTGTGATTGGATGAGTTCACAAGTGCCAGGGTTGTTCTGACAGTGGAGACACAGTAATATGGTAGGAAGTGTGAAGACTGGAACACTGATCCCTCTAGGGATGGATCCTTCCTAACCCAGCACTTACCAAGTCATTGAATGTGGGCCTGCTGTCTGGCTTCAAATACTAGTACTCTCCACTTCCCAGCGGTTGGGCAGGAACTCATCTCTCTATGTCTCTGTTCCCTTCTCTGTGAGTATAAGGATAACAGCACATATTTCAGAGGCTTGGATGTGGGGTCTGCATTTAGGGAAGACAGGCAAGAAATAGAGTTCATATGGTTCTGATGGCATTTCCCTGCGATAGTGGTGGCCACTGGAATATTATTGTTTCTGTTCTAATTTAGATGTGATAGTAGTTGTAGATAGAATGATGAAAATCAAAGAGTTGTCGAGTTTTCAAAGGATATACCAATATTTCTAGTGGTGGGGAATGAAGAGGTAATACAACCCTTGATTCAGCCAAAAGATATGGCTGCTCCTAGAAAGTGGAAGACAGCTTTGTTCATGCCCATATCTCAGCTCCTCCAAGAATTTGCACAGTAACCTTCCCCCTTTCCTCCTGCAGACAGTATACAACTTGGCAGATGTAGCCTGCAAGTGCCATGGAGTGTCTGGCTCATGCAGCCTCAAGACATGCTGGCTGCAGCTAGCGGACTTCCGAAAGGTGGGTGATGCCCTCAAGGAGAAGTATGACAGCGCAGCAGCCATGAGGCTGAACTCCCGGGGCAAGCTGGTACAGGTCAACAGCCGCTTCAACTCTCCGACCACGCAGGATCTTGTCTATATCGACCCAAGCCCGGATTACTGTGTGCGCAATGAGAGCACAGGCTCGCTGGGCACACAGGGCCGCCTGTGCAATAAGACTTCAGAGGGCATGGACGGCTGCGAGCTCATGTGCTGTGGCCGTGGGTATGACCAGTTTAAGACGGTGCAGACTGAACGCTGTCATTGCAAGTTTCACTGGTGCTGCTATGTGAAGTGTAAGAAGTGCACAGAGATTGTGGACCAGTTCGTGTGCAAATAGTGGTGTGCCTGCCCATCACCCAGCCCCGTTCCCAGGACCCACTTATTTATAGAAAGTACAGTGATTCTGGTTCTTTGTATTTTCCCCCAAGAATTGCAGCAGCGGGAACCATATTTTTTTTTCTGTTACCATTTAAGAACTCTGTGGTTTATTATTAATTTTATAATTAATATTTGGCAATAGTGGGGGAAATTGAGAAAAAAATATTTATTTTAAGAATCTTTGCAGAGTTAGTATAAAACTTCTTTCTTCTGATGCTACAGGATAAGGGGAAATAACACATATTCCAAGTTAGCTGCATGGCTGGGGTTCACATCTAGAAGTCTAGGAACTATTTTCTTTTCAAATATAGAGTCCTTTGGGATGGTGGTACCCAGGTGAAAGAGGTTAGTACAGACCATGAATGATTCGGTTCCTATGGCCAAAATGAAATATAGATGCTCTGGTATAAGACAAAAGATCTTAAATCTAGGTATATTAAATATACAGATATGCCCAAAATACAGAATGTGAGACATTCCCCACTCCAGTCTGCTTTTTGTATTTCAGAATGACCTTTTAGAATGTAAGAGCAAGAATATCATATCTTCCTAAGTAGGCATATCATGTATGTTATGAGTCCACCTACAGATACTGCATTTATGGATGTGCTTTTTTTCTAACAGTTCGTGAAACTCAGAGAGCTGATAGGCTACAGGGGTGGAGTGGGTAGAGTTGTGGTGGAAGGATGTCCCCAGAAATTAGAAAACTTGAAATTTCCTACATTGAGGCCATAATCTTATGGAGTTAGCCCCAGCTGATTCTGTGAATATTAGACTTCATGTCTGGGAAGGGATTTTGACCCAGAAAGGATATCATTTTGAAAGCCATCATATTGTCTTAAAAATGAAAATTACCCATGAATCCTACTTGCAGATTCTCTCCCCAGACAACAAGGAAATCCCATGTAGTTGAGCACTGCAGAAGGGCAGAATACTTCCTGGAGGAGAAAGTGGCAGCCACCTTCCTACTTGACCCCAAGCCCTCTCTGGACTCTCTGTGCCTTCCCTATGTGATGCTGGCCATGTATCTAAATGGCAACTCTAGTGGACACTCATGGCTTGCAGGGCAGGACATATTCATGAGGAGCTATGCTCAAAAACAGCTACTTGGGAATTGCTTTTTTTTTTCTCTCTAAAGGTTTTCTTTTGAGGTACAGTAACTTCATGTGTTTTGCTGATATTACTTGGCCCAAGGAGTCCACAGAGGTGTTGCAACTGTTATAATCCTGTGTTCAGACTGCCCTTTTGTGCTTTTCCTATTATCCTGCAGGTGTACGCCAAAACTGTTCCTAGTGTACTTGAACAGTTGCATTTATAAGGGGGGAGGGAGTGTGGTGTAATGGTGCCTGATATCTCAGTCTTTTGTACATAACATATATATAAATATACATATATAAATATAGATATAACTATATCTCAGTGCAGTCCGTGATTTAGATTTACAGTTTGCTCTGGGCTTACTCTCTGCCTGGTGCATTGTCCTTCACTGAAGTCCCTTGGGGATTTCTTTTTTCTAAAACTTTGAGTATTGACATTGGCATGCGACTCTGTGGGATCCTACCATGTACACCAGGAAGCAGGCTAGACTCCAAGGAAGTATTCAGGGCTGGTGTCCTGAAATGTATGTTGGTTAGAAGGTGGCCTCTCTGCTTCCTGCCCACCCCAGGTTCTCCACCCTCTCTTTGGTATTCTTTGTGGGGAGGTTACTGTGGTCGGTCACAGCCACGGACCCTCAGAACCCAGGAGCACCAGCATTGTCTCGAATAGCTCATTTCTCAGTGAGGACTTGTGCCTGTCCTGTGTGACAGGGCTGACCTGAGTCCCTGAAGCTGATCAGCTCACCACATAGATAGTTAGTTTAAACAATGTTTTAAAATAAGGGCATCTCTATTTAAAAGTGGCATCTGCTGTGTTGTTGTTGGGCCTGAGGCTGTTCTTCAAGGTTTGATCTGTCCTCCTTTACAGGCTTGGTGGCCTTTTGGTTGCCTCAGCCCTCTGGCTCTTAACTTATTGCCCCCAAATATTCATTTGCCCTCAGCTACAGTGAATCGCAACCAAAAGATCTTGAAATGAAAAAGCACTAATTTAGTTTAAAATGTCACTTTTTTGGTTTTTATTCTACAAAAACCACAAAGTACGCTTTTTTTATTTGCTAAATCAGATTGTGTTCTTTTGTTTTTAGTGATTCATGTTTATGAGCAGAGTGGAGTTTAACAATCCTAGCTTTAAAAAAAAAAACTATTTAATGTAAGATATTCTACGCGTCATTCAGATATTTTGTATATCCTCTATGGCCTTTATTCTGTACTTTGAATGTACATATTTCTGTTTTGTGTGATTTGTATATTTCACTGGTTTAAAAAAAACATCAAAAGGCTTATGCCAATGGAAGATAGAATATAAAATAAAATGTTACTTGTATATTGCTAAGAGGTTTGAGCTGTTCTTCAGCTAATTCATATGGAGAAATATTTTTAGGAGAATCCACGGGGTAGCTTAGGACTGCTCCGTGCTCAAATAATAGAAGAGCAGACAATTTGACTAAAACGGAACTATTTGGAGGCTTCAAAAGAGCTCTATATGCAACAGAACAAAAATGGAATTCTCTTTTCCTATATATGTTCCTTCAAAAAGAGAGAGAGAGGAATTGAGCAGATGGTGTAAAGCTGGTCACAGGGTCTCTCACTCACATTCTTTCAGCATTATGCACGCGACTTAATTGTTTTAGAGTGTGTTGCTGTTGGAACATCCCAGAGATGAACCAAAAAAGCTCATGCTTCCATCCACGACCAGATTTGTAGCACACACACACATGCACACTCATGTCACATACACGCACACATGCACACACACACACACACTCATGTCACATACACGCACACGCACACACACACATGCACACACACACACACGTGTGTGTGTGCATATCATTGCCTTTACCATTGCAACTGTTGTGCCTCTCTATTGGAGTTTACCATGGGCCACATGGGCATCTCTGTGCCCATTTGAGTGGGTGCAGTTTTTATGAAAGGAAAGCTGCAGAGAACAGGAACTAAAGGTTCCTTGTATGATGTGCAATTAATAAGAGGCCTCCTGCTTTCTGGAAATGAATCTCAGAATCTAGTCAGGCCTGTGCAGACTGATACATTAGCTAGCCCTTTGCCCCCCTTTCCCCTTTTTCCTTTCTTTCCGGATAACCTTGTAACATATTGAAACCTTTAAAGGAAACCAAGAATGCATTATTCCACAAAAAAACAGTAGACCAACATATAGAGTGTTTAAAATAGCATTTCTGGGCAAATTCAAAGGCTTGTGGTTCTAAGAGTCACATCTGTTTCAGTTTTTCTTTAGTTGTATATTGACCAGTGTTCTTTATTGCTAAAACATATACTCAATGTAGCAACGTCAGCATCTTTTTTTCTTCCCATCCTGGAGAGCATTCAAGACCCTTCCAGTACTGGGACATCAATGAAACATTTATATACAGGCAGTGGCAAACAGAACCCTGTTCAAAATGGTCACTATCAGGCTCCAGGTCAAGGCTGTATTGTCCCAGTCCTGTTTCTTTGTTCTCTTGACCTCCCTGACTGCCACCTCCTATGACAGCAGCTGCCTGCCCACATTCTTTTTTCAGCAGATTTTCCCCAACAGCAATTTCCAGTGTGTTTTTCTGTAACATTATTCAGATAGGGCCTGAGAGCAGGGTGACACTAGCTGTGGACAAGACCTGCACTGGCAGACTAAAGTGATCAGTAGCAGGACCCACGTATAAAAGCTGAAGTATAAGAGGCTGGGATGGCAAAGTTGCTTGTAACTTCAAGTACATATTTAATGCAAACAAGCATGGACAAAGCACTGTGCTATTACTGTAGAGCACACTTTAAAGATATTTATTTTCTGGAAAAGTATTTTCTAGTCTCCCCTCTCTTTGTGGAGTTGTAAACAAGATACCATGTTGTGAAAGCTGACATGATGATGTTTTTAATTGCAGAAAAATTTAGAGATATAAGGATTAAAACTTATAAAAAGGATCTTCTAATTTGCCTGTTAACATGGAGTTTACACTTAAGTCTGATGATTGAAGGATGCTTTATGTTGAAGAAACACCTTGTTACCCAGCTTTATAAAGCAGATGCAATGAAGCTTGGTGTGTCAATCTAGAAAGTTTAATAAAAGCTCTTACAGTGTTTCCAAGGAAAGGAGGGATTTGCATCTTAGACCAATTTTTATATGGTTTTCAATTTGACAAACTAGAAAGGAGATAAAGATTATTTATTTTTTGTTCATATCCTGTACTTTTCTATTAAAATCATTTTATGAAATCCAGCATGCTCCTGTGTGTGTGTGTGTGTGTGTGTGTGTGTGTGTGTGTGTGTGTGTTTAGCTGAAAGGGGCTGAGTTTGTCTGAGTCTGTGGGCTTGGATAATGGTTTAGAACTTCCAGAAAAAATCACTAATATTTCCACCATCCCATGAGAAACCATTTCACTTGAATTTCAAGGATTTATTCTGTGGATTAATGCTGATCTTTTGTTGACCTCCTGTTAATTGTTCTCTTTCTTATTTGCTTTCTGTGGTTGAGATGTAAGAACCAGTCAAGATGATTCTCCCCACTTTAGACATTTAACATGTACAAAAGAGTGTACCATAAAATCCCAGATAAGTAAAATTCTGTTTAAGGTGATGAGTAGATATGGAATCAGCTAGAACATTTTGCTGGTTGCTTATTTCATGATGACACAAAGACTGTTATGAGTTTCTTAGTTAGGGGTTCTTCCACCCCAAATACCACTGGAATTTCAGGCTGGGTAGCTCTGTGGAGTAGATCTTTCCTGTTCAGTGTTACCAGTACTCTTGTCTGCCACTGACTCCATGTCCAAGGCCACCACCTCCCAGCGGTTGTTATGTCAATCCCCTGAGGAAGAACCTCACTCCCAGTAGGAAAATGTAGCAGTATCTGTAGAGACATTGGAGATATAGCAAGCTGGCTTTCTCCTTGACAGATCTGAGGCTACAGGGGTGTAGGGGGGTACTGAGGGGGCTTGGGGGTTGGAGTTGGAGGGGGCCTCAAATTCTAAAGCTGACATTTGCTTTTCTAGTTGCAGAATGTCTTGGTGATTCTGAACACCTTGCATTTACAGTGAGAGAGTGCAAGTTTATTTAGACCTTGGAGTTGTGCAAGGAAACCAACATAAACAGGATTCAATTGCATACTAATGGCACAACAAATGTTGCCTGGGACAGGGGTAGGTAAGGTGGGGGATTGTCAAAGCCTGAGGGTTCTAAGCTCTAAGGCAAAGTCATACTTGCTCACTGTGGGGAGCAGCCCGCCTTTCTACAGGCAAAACTGTAGTCCTGATTTCAGTGCCTCCAGATTTGTTTTGTTTAACCTTCACAGAAATTTTAAAGTATGCAGTTTGGTTGTGGATTGTTAAAGGGAAGTAGCTTCACATTAAAGTTTAGGTTTCTGGCTTGAAAGCCAGGAAGAATGGGGACTGGGCACTTGTGTAGCAGCTGTCACTCCTATGGTCACCCAGCTCCTCCATTTTGTTTCCCTCCCTCCCTCCTCCCTGCCTCTCTCTCTTCCTTAAACAGAGTACTCCCCCTTCCTAAAGGCTCTTCACCTCATCATGGTGACATTTTGGTTCAGGCAATGTGTAGAACATTTGGCACCACTCCAGACATTTGTCTATTAGATGACAATAGTGCACTCTCATGTATGACAATCAAATTTTTGTCTCCAGACATTGCTAGATGTCCACTGTGTGTGTGTGTGTGTGTGTGTGTGTGTGTGTGTGTGTGTGTGTGTGTAGGCACCCAAGGGTGGAGGCAACTGCAATAGTTAATAAAAGCGTGCATTTTGATGCTTGCCGATGAGGTTGAAAGTGAAAATGGACAGAAAGCACCAGACTCTGTGGGAACACCCCTCTGTCATGGGAACTCAGCAGATGCCTATGGAGTGTCAAGAGGCCCTCCCTTCCCAGGCTTGGCTCTGCCACTCACCTGCAATGTCATCTAGAACCATGAAGGTTTCAGCCTCCATGGAGCAAGGAACAAAGGCAGCCACCCGATTAGAGTTACTATTTAAATAATGTGCTCTAACCCCCAAGGCTGCCCACAACCCATTTATAAAGTTGGAATTAGATGAAAAACAAGACCCTAAACCATCAGTGAGTGGCTTTGTTCAAGCCAGCAGGCATGCCCCTGCCCCATCTGGCTAAATTGATAGTGGCTGAGTAGAGGAAGCTAAAGCACATTCCATCACTCAGATCCCAGAGATGCCTGGCAGGAAGCACTTCTCACCAGGAAAGCCCTTGTTCTTTGGAGGACTCACAGTGTCATTAATACAGGATAGGACAGTGCAGCAGCCTGAGTAAAGGCAGGACAGAGTGATAAAATCTAGGCTTGAGAGAAGGAGCGAAAACAAAACAAAAATCCCAAATAAACTTGGGGAAGCAGCCAGGCAGCAGCCAGCAACACATGAAGACCGCTGCAAAGATGTACAGAAAGAATGAAAGGTAAAGAGCCCCAAGGCAAAACAAAGCTGAAGAGAAGCAGATTAAAATAAGAGCTAAGTTAAGGCCAAGCATTCAAAAGACTCCAAGTCATGATTTGGGAGCTGGTTGGTGGCCCTAAAGCAAAATGTCTGGTACAGTAAGTCATTGAGATCCTAAATTAGTAATTCCATCCAACATGTTAGTTCTCCTGATACTTTCCAAGGCTCTCACTCTCTCCTTAGACTCCATGGGAGTCCCCTAGCCAGAAGAAAATGCAGACCAGGTAAATCCCCTGGTACATACTGGTGTCCCATCTTCAGGACTTTTCCTGAAGAGAGAGATAAAAAGGATGTCTGTCTACCCTCATAGGAGAGGCATGAACAAACCTGAGGAAGTTTCTGTGGTGTCTAGCCTGGGGCACTGATGTCTAGAGCTGAGGTAGGCTTTTGCAGCAGCTGTCATAGGACCTACAGAGGCCAGAGCTGTCTACAGATGTGGCCTCAGTCAAGACTTGGCAGGCCATGAATGGAATGTGCTTTTTTCAGAGTATGAGCTTCCATCTCCAATGAAGCAAGCTGGATTCCTTGAGACCTCTTGAGGCCTGGGCCCTATTGCTCTCATTGCATTAGCAAACTTGAAGAGAGCTGAGATTAAAAAAAAAAAAAAAAGACTCATTTATTCCCACACACCCACCATAATCATGTTACAGAGGGAAGGACAAAGAGCTTGAAGCTAAAAACAAATGACAAAACAAACACCAAACAAAAACTCCCAAAACAACCCTGGCGCCAAGCTTTCCTCATTAGCCGTGCATCCTTTTGGCCATTTACTTAACCTCTCTGAACTTAAATAGTTTCACCTGCAGTGTACTATGGGTGATGGTGAGCACTGTGGATCCTGCTAGTCTGACACCCAGCAAGTGTTCTTGCTATGGCCATCGCAGGCATCTTCTGATCACCAGATTCCACAAAGTCAGGCTGCTCCATTCACATGGCTCAGTGGTGATCTACAGGAATGCCCAGGGGAGGCCACCACCTCTAGGCATCTGGGCAGGGTGGGGATTCACCAGCTCTACAGGGCAGAGTGGAGGTTGAGAAAGTAAAAGACCAGGTTATCAGGAACTGGACACAGCAGGGTCAAAACCCTGGCCCTGGCATCCTAGGTGTGTGCTGCAGCAGCTAGCTGTGGCCCTTGGGCAGACACTCAGCTTCCTCCTGGCTTCAGTCTCTTCATCTGGAAGCCCAGTGACAGCAGCACAGTCTTCTGGACCCCAGTGGCTCCCACTCACTGTGCCTAGGCTATAGGTTCAGGGATTACAGTGGAAGAGCAGAAGCTCTCACAATCTGACTTTTGATAAGGACTCTTTAGGGGTCACCTGGCTGTTCCTCCCTCTTCTGCCATTGGAGGGCGCTGTGAGAGGCAGGCAGGGAATGCGCCAAGGCACATCACAGCTCTAGACCCAACTGCATTCTGACCCACTGTCTGCCATTTTGCTGTGTGGCTTTTGGCAAATTCTTTAACGTGTGAGCAGTGGTATGCACAGAGACACAAGCATATGATTTCTCCTTCAACAAGCTGCTCTTATTCTGAGGTGGGAATCAGAACACAATCAAATGAAGCAAGTGGAACCTGAACTACTTTGGTTGGCCCTTGTCCTGCCCATGCGTTGCTCTCACCTTACCCCTTTCAGGTTTCTCCCTCCTCTCCCCTCCTCTCCCCTCCCCTCCCCTCCCCTCCCCTCCCCTCCCCTCCCCTCCCCTCCCCCTCCCCTCCCCCTCCCCTCCCCTCCCCTTCCCCAAATCTGACTTTCAGAAACACCTATGCAGTCTTTGCTCATGTCTTTGGTTTTTTAGGTCCTCCAGGCCCGCATTCATGAAAGGGGCCAAGACCTGTCCATTGTGCAGATTTCCCCGGAAGTGGTTTGCAGGTGACCAGCCTAGATAGTGATCACCCAATACACTGTAGGCTGCAAGTCTTCTATTGTAATCTGTAGGAAGGACTGCACCTGTCCCACGTGGAGAGTACAGCTGGCCATGTTACTGAGGGGTGGATAAGATGCAGGATGAAGCAGCCTGCTTACAGCTTGCCCTCTCCAGGCTGTTTGCAGTGTAGCGAGCACAGCTCTTGCCCAGCAGGCTGGTTTTCTGGAGGAATTCCTGGAAGGCAGGTGAGTTTCCTCTCTCAGGTCTCCTGAAGTCCTTGATCCAGGGACCTACATTCTCCAACATTATCATTCCCCTCCACATTTCTACCAACAACATTTACCCCCCTGGGTGAAGAGCTCACCAAGACTCTCTTTTGTGGGGAAGGGCACTGACTAAGTACCTTTTAGGGTGGGGCATGGGGGAAAAAAAGAACCCTAAGAGGCCTAAAAGGGTGCCCCTCTGACAGCCCCTCTGAATTTGGGGCCTGAAACCCAAGAAACCGGTTCTAACTGTTTGCACCTCTCCCACTGCTTGCTAAATTTCATTAGGGCTAACAATTTGTAGAACCACTTACAGTGTAATGTGATTTGAATGGCTGGCCCTAACTGTAAGGCTCCCCAAGCGTGGGAGTCCAGGCAGTAGAGATGTTCCCTGGGCAATGGGGCCTCTGTGAAGTGGGCTGCGGTGCTGTGCTGTGAAGGCAGAAGGCAACTCGCCAGCTAGGGTGTCCACCCTCAGAGTCAGGAGGGGCAGTCTCCAGCCTCCCTTCCCTCTTTGTCCTCAATCATTTTTGATCTTGGAGGCTAAGCAATCTTAGGGTTTCAGCATGCAATAAAACATGCTCAACCACAGGCCTCCGTTGAGCCAGGACTGGTGGAGCTGCTCGCCAAGCCTGCTGGCCAGCAGTCTACATGGGTAGGAGGAATTGATAGTGTGGGTCCTGCCTCTGGCTTTGCTATTCTGTTTTGGCTTAGTAACTAAAACAGAGCTGATTCCTGAGCGATGGGACAGTCCCATTTTATTTTTATCCCCTATCAAAGTTTCACACCCACGTGTGTAAGTGTGGAGTAGTTATGGTGTCACGGATTCAGTTTGCTTTTGGATTCCTGCCCTGCCTCATTCTGTGACCTCAGGCATGTCATTTTCCATCCCTGAGTATCAATTTCTTGGTTTACTAAACTAAGCCGGTGTTTCCTACCCTGGACAATTAATTAGGCAAAGTGTCTAACACAGCGTCATCCACGAGAGCCATCACCAGCTGTGGAAAACTAGCTCACTTGCAATGAATGAAAGACTTTCATTCTTCAGTGCATGGAGCCACACATATTAGGAAATCAGTAGCCACAAAACTAAATGACAGTGTAGCTATATGATTTCCCATCAGTGTGAAAAATTTGGGACATCTGTACACATGAGATGCTCAGTCAGAATTCAAAAGGGAATCAGGCCTTCATCACCTTCCATCAGCAGAAGCTTGCTGACCAGTGCCAGCTTCAGTCTGACATGTGTGTGCTGCTAGCTGTTTCTCAGAATTTACAATATGAAACTCAGAGTGGCTGTCTTAGTATTGGGCATTCCGTTGTTGCCTCCCAACTCCCTCTTTCTTTTTCTTCTCCTTTATTTTGAGACACACTTTTGCTCTGGAAGTCAGGCTAGCTTCAAGCTCCACTACAGCTTTCAAGTTCCCTTTGATGGGGTTACCTTGAAACAAGAATTTTCCAGGAGCTTGGAGGCAGCAGCTGGCCCTAAGGCTTAGGCTGCAGAGCCTCCTTGGATGAAGCAGGCTGGATGCTGCACATACTTCCAGGACCTGCTGTTCTGGATACCTTAGTTGCAGTTCTGTTAGCTGCAAGTTGGGTGGGGTGGGTTGGGGTCTGGTAGAGGGTGCAGTTACAAAGTGTTGGGAAGATCTGCCTGAACCTGAGGAACAATGAGAGAGGCTCTGGGGAGGACCCCAGAGCAAGGAATTAATCCTAGGTTAACAAAGGGTGCCAGTGAAATGCAGATCTAGGAACCTTCCTTGACTATTCAAATTCATTGTACAGGCAGTGATTCCCAGGGAATTTATATTTTCTCAGGCTCTTGAGAGGAGAACCCAGCACCCTCCCCTCAGGTCTTGGGGGGGGTCACTTGTGGGTAATCACTGCTTCTCTGATCTCAAGATGCTAATGGCCCACAGGGTACCTGGAAAGCACTCACTGGGTCTCACTGAATACACAGGAGTCTCTATGAGGGGACCTGATTCTTCCATTGTCCAATCAGCACACTTTGGCTGGGGTGGTGGAGTGAAACATGGGGGCTCCAGCTTGACTCCTAAGGGTAAATTTCTTCAGCTAGCCCCTTACCTACTTGCACGTTCATTTTCAGTTCATATTTTGCCAAGACCATTGAAAACGGTGAAGATGCAGGAGGGACAAAGGGTCTCTGTGTAGAAGATGGACAGACCAAGAGGGAGAGGTAGGTACACGCAATGGAATATTAGACTCAAGGCAGAAGGTTATCTTGCTGTGGGAAGGGATGCAGGTAAGTCTGGAGAAAATCAAGCTAAGTGAAATAAGCCAGGCACAGAAAGACAAATACTGGATACAGTTCCATTTAGAGAGTCTAAAATTGCACATGCATAGCAAGGATAGTGGTGGTGGTTACTAGGACTTGGAGGGCTGGTGGAGAGGAGCTGAACCACACAGTGTGCCTGTAATGAACAATATGATAACATGCTCTTATGAAATTTGCTGATGGTGTTATGTTTTGAGGCAGAGAGAGGAAATGGGGGGAGTAGGGGAGAACTAAATTTTAATGATTTGCAAATCCATCTCCTTTGGCAATGTCCCTTTTATTGCTTTGTCTGGTGATATCTGGGGACTAGGAAGGCCTTTTGTTCTGGAGTTTCTTTTCCTTTCCAGAAGGCATTTGCATTATCCATTAGTGTGTTGTTGGTTGTATGGTGTCTAACAAAGACTTTATAGTTAATCCCGTGTCTATGGGACATTTAAGGGCAGGGTCAGGCATCTGATTTGGTGGTACCCAAGGCTCTTCATCCTCTTTTTGCACTCGGCACTGATCTCTTGCAGTATAATGGAAATGAACAGGTAAATTTTGTCCCAGTGTTTTTGCCATTATTTCTAATTGACAAAATCACTGCTTAATTTCATCAATCTTTCTGATGACTATGAATTGCTTTCGCACAAACTTGAGTCTTTTTAAAAATGTAAATATAGATCATCCAGATGCACAAAGCATTATGTGACTTGTCCTGGCGGAGATGTGAACTCTACCTCCACTAGGACAAGGCCAGACCTTCTCATCTGCACCCCTTTCTCATCTGTATCCCTTGTCTCCACATCCATCATGAATGCACACTTCTGCTCCTGTCCCTTCAGGCCACCAGGACCCAATCAGTACCTGGACCCTGAATCCACCCAAGCATATTAGAAATGGACCAGTAAGTCTCCAGCTGAGTGCGGAGCCTTTGGTCACTCTGCATGGTTCCTGGGGTAGGCAGCCTTGGCTGCTCTATTAGGGAAGCAGTTGACCTGGTGCCCACCCCTGAGATGGGCTTCCTTCACAGCAGCTGGCTGCAGGGATCACCTGCGTTTCTTTTGTGAACTGTTCAGGCTTTAAAGCCTTCCAGAAACTCACAAATACAGGACTTGGCTCTCTGTCAGGTTTTCCCTAGGAAGCCTGGCTCCATACCAATCTTGCCACATTTGCTTTCAAGTGACCTGGACAGCCCCCCTTCATCTGCTCTTTCTTTTTCTCATCTCCTCTTGATTGCTTTAGTACTTTCCAAACCTGATTTACATGCTGGTTTAAGTCACTCAGATCCACCAGAGCCTTTCCCACCTCATAAAGATCATGACCCACTAGGGGTCTTGGCAAAGTCACAGAGGCCTATAGCAGGCACAGGTCTCTGCGGAACTTTCTCCCTTCTTTGCTCTCCCAGTTCTATCTGGCCTGGGGAACTGGGTACCACACAGAGGTTCTCCCCTGCTTTGCTCACTCACTATCACTCCTACCCATTTTCTTCCCGGTTCCCACAGACTCAAAGCGGTTTTGGATCCTAGAAAGGGCTTTTTAGCACAGATTTATTTGGGGGCTTTTTATCCTTTGTCACACCCTAGCTGTGAGAAACTGCAAACAAGACCCTCTGCCTCTCCCTCTCCTCTATCCAGTTGGCTTACCAAATCATAGGCTCATACAGAGGATGACTCCAGCAGGCCATTCCCCCATGATTGCTTCCTCATGTGGAGAGACAGCTAAGCTTCAGCTGCAGTCTCATCACCCATGGCAGGGGCCACTGCTGCCACCTCCACAGCCCCTAACAACCTTATTCCTGATGTGCTACTTCCAGGGGTTGCAAGATGTTCTCTGGTCCTCAGACATTCCTGGGATCTCAAAAGGTTCCCTCATTGTCCCCGCAGACCCTGCGCGTATCAAGGAGATATGCCATTCTTTAAAACACTGAAGAAGATGGCCTCCCAAAGGTTTCCCACTAGGGACTCCACTTCAACTTCACACCCAACAGTCTCAAGTGAGTGACTTTTTACTTGTAGGAGTATGGC
The DNA here is from genome assembly GCF_943737965.1 of Phodopus roborovskii. Lineage (NCBI taxonomy): Eukaryota > Metazoa > Chordata > Mammalia > Rodentia > Cricetidae > Phodopus > Phodopus roborovskii. The sequence continues at coordinate 3,817,424 of NW_026125537.1, forward strand.
AGGCTCTATAGCAAGAAGGTGGTCCATACCACCCAGGTACTGGGATTGTACCCATGGCTACTTCACCTTCATATAACATAGCTTCTAACATATGGCTCTCTACCCACACCAAGCACAATGCATCTGCTCTTCCAAAACTCATCTTGGATTCTGCTCTGTCTCTGTTTAGGTACCAAGTGTTATATGCTTTTTCTGGGGAGACATGAGTGCATGGCTATTCACCTAAGATTGGGCAATAGTAACAGACCAAAGAAATGAACCCACACAAGTCCAGCTCAGTGAGCCAATGAGTTTATTTGACTCACATATAGGACCATGGGGGATTTATTTAGAAGAACGTGGGTGACCTCCCCCACATAGTTGCATCATTGAAGAATGCCATCCTTGAGGTCATACATGATGACCTCCCCATAGCTGCATAAGATAGAGTTACTCCTATCATTTAACTGTTCACTACTTCTTATGTACTCTAGCTGACAGGGAGTGCTAATCTTAGGCCATGGTGATGTAAAGTTGGACCACATTCATAGCTATCCTGGGATACATGGCAACCCTGAGCTACAGACTGGGTATACCTGCTAGTACCATGAAAACCCACACACAACTGGGCAGAATTACATGCTGCTGAAATGGGAGAGGAGCTGTAGTCTCAGGTGAGGGTCTGATGACCAATGCCTCCCCCCCTCCAGTGGGGTCTGATAATTAGCCTCGGTTTGTGGTGCTTACTATTGGGTAAGTACAAGTGTCTTGATTTCAAGATAATGATTGCCATGGAGTACATAGAAGATAGTGTTCCACAATGGTGGCAATGGGCAGTCAGTGTTCCTAACAGCATGATGTGTCTTCAGCTAATGTTTAAGATCCCCCCCCTTGGTGTGGAGAAAGGTATCTCCTTTCTGTGATGGCTTTTCCCAATGACAGGAGGAAGCAGACAATTGCTACTCACTCATTTGGGATCTTTCTCCTGCAGGGAAACTTAACAGTCTGTCTTCATGCCTAATGTATACACAGCAAAGCTGGATGGCTCTAATTAAGAATGCTTGATAATCTTCTTTGGGTTGAGATTTGTCTCTTTCTTTCAATCTTGTCATTCAACTGCTTTGTATCTTTAGGTTTGCAGAATTTGATTTTTAATAACTAGAGTTTGGGTCTTTTTCTTTTGACTGATAATGAAGATTCTATCAGTGTGAGGAGGATGATATTATTGGCTTTGTTTTGAGTTTTCTATTTGTCCAGCTGTCTGGATGGTAAACAAAACAAATTAACCAAAGCCAATAGAAGCCATCTCCCATTCATTCTCCACTGTTCAGCCCTTCCTAAGTTGTTGCCAACAGGCCTTTCTACCCAATCTATCCTGGGAGTCTGGCTTTTGTATTCCCTGAATGTGACTTTAAAAGACAAAAGATTTATTGTCTGAATAGAAACCAATGTATTGCATGTAACTTTAGATCACTCCAATCTAGTGCTGGTTGGCAATACCAAATGATTTCAGATAACTCATTCAGCCAGAGTTTATCTGTTTTGGGATATTGAAAGTAATTCCATTTGAGTGATACAGCAACTTGGAAGTTTATAAGCCATTTACATCCTGGAATACAATCATTATGCTAGAGTTCTGTGGAAGATGCTCCCGTTAACACAAACTTATCCTTAACTGGAAAATTTTTATATTTAATTTTTAAGTACATTTAAAGAAATTTGGTGCATACAAATGTATAAGATTATTTATGAGTCCTTATTGTTTTCTATAGTTGACAACAATGTACTTGCTGTGCAAGTTCCCCTCCTATATACTATGGGGGAAAATCCTAAGGACCTAGTAAAACAAACAGATTGTATGGAGTTACAGTGTCCTGTACAAGAGAATTCTCTTGTCATAGGAAGATAGCTCTGAGGTAGATCATGTGCCTAGCCTGGGCTCCATCCCCAGTGTTACAAGCAAGTCAAAATAAGCCAGCACAGGCTACATGTCTGATTGTCAGTTGCCCTTCAGACTGGAGCTGCAGTGTCTGGTCTGGACTGCAATAGCAAATTCTTGAATGATTAGGGTCAATTCCAAACCCTCTCCCAGCCTCAGTTTCCCTACATGCAGACCTAGAGGTAAAACTGCTTCATAGGATTGAAGAAAATGTATGAAGCCTTCTGGGAAGAACATGCTGTCTGGACATGCCTGGATACGCCTCAAGGAGCGGAATGGAGCGGTATTGCCTCATGAAGGAGGACCTATGGAGGCATGCTGATAGATCTCCATTCCCACTGTTTTTCCAGCCACAAGTCACTATCACAAACCACGGCCTAAACAGAATGACAAGGATGCCATTTCTTGAAAATGAAGTATCTAGTCCTGGCAGACTGTGAAATTGATAGAACATTCTGGTTTTATACTCTCCAAAGCCAATGTATCAAACCTGCCTGTGACTACTCATATGTATAGCCAAGATAATGCATAAAGGCATGTCATGGCACATTACCAAATTATTAAAAAGAGATAATACCCAGTGCTGATAGGGACATGGTGAGATGGGTATTCTTATACAGATGCCACTCAGTGTGGGGCACGAGCCATAAAAGCACTCATGCAGTTACCCTAGTCCTCCTCCTGCTCGGAATCCCTCATAAGGAAATAATCAGGGATAGGTGGATGCATAAAAATTTATGTAGTAGCATGTTCATAGCAGCATTATTTATGGCTGTGTGATACCAGAAACTGCCTACATGTCTAACAATAGGGAAATGGTTAAATAAATTATGGCACAACCCAATGGTAAAATATTATTCGGCCCTTAAAATGTGGTTCACAAAGAATTTTAATGACAAGGAAAACAGCTCTGATATAACCTTGCAAGGGAAAGACTGGCCACAGCCTAGCAAATGTAGCATGAGCTGAGCTCTGAGGGTATCTCACAGAAGGCTGCCTTCTTCAGCCTGACCCTCAACAATGGGGAACAAGCAATAGATCATTGCTGCATTTGGTCTCTGCCAGAGGTGTTTGCACACATTGTCTTTGTTGTTGATTTTGCAGTGCATGGAGCAATGCCTTGTACCCACTAGGCATTGTGCCCTGTGGCTGAGCTCTACATCTCATTACTTAGTATTTGCATTTTGTTAATGCTACTATCACTTGTCTTGTGGTCCAGAATATTCTGACAGCCTACAGGTGGTTTCGCAAAACAAACTCTTGACTTCATGGGGTGTGGAGACTTCATGTAGAACATCACACAAGGCCAGCAACCAGGGTGACTGGATCCCAGGCAAGGCAGGTGGCAGGAGGCTGATGGTGTGCATTAGCCAGCCAGTGGTCCCTGTGAGGAGCTTGAGGTTTGCAGTTGTTGTGAGGCTCCATGGGAAGTAGCACACCCCACCTTCTGAGCTTCAGCTACCTTAACAAAAGAGTATGAGCTAGGACCTTGAACAAAGTAAGTACCTGCTCCAAGTTCAAGAAACAGGACATCTGAGACCACAGGCCAGCAGGATTTGTTTTTGGTGAGGGCTTCCTAACTTGCAGATGGCCATCCTTATGTGGGGACAGGAATGGAATGGTGGATTACAAACTTTGTGATGTCTCTTTTAATAAGGGAACTAACCTCATCACAGGCCTCACCCCCCATGATCTCATTTAGTGCTAGTCGCCTCTCAAAGGCCCCATCTTCAAATAGGCAGGTTAGGATGTTAACATCAATTTTGGAGGGACACAGACATCCAACTCATAAAACCTCCGCCCACCTAAATCTGTCCTGCTGCACCATAGAGACCTAGGCTGGGAGACAGAGAATGACCCAGGCCCTCCTCTCATATCCTTGAGTCCACAGTGAAGTAGAGGACTTGGCACTACTAATAGCTGCCTTTGGGTGCTCATGTCATGTGGTACCAGTAGGCACTCTCTAATGAATGTCTTACATCAGTTTCCCTAATCTCCACAATTCAAATGAAATAACCCTGGCATAGAAGCATCTAAAAGCTTAAGATGAAATCAGTGCATTGAAGAGACACTTGAGCACCTGTGAACAGTGCAGCCCTGTTCACAGGTGTCAGGACGTGGAGCCAGCCCAGGTGTGAATACACAGTACCCAGATAAAAAAGTTGGGAGGCATATACATATAATAGAATACCATCTAGACATAAGAAAGCATGACTCCTATCTTTTAAGATAACAGATCAGACAGAAGGACATCATGATGAATGAAATACCATGCAGCCACAAGACAAACTGCATGCATGCCCTTATTCATGTGAGATCTAAGTAAATTGCTTTGTAAAGATCAGGAGAATGGTGGGTCCCAGAGTCTGAGTAGAGTAGGGGATGAAGAGTGGCTGGTCAGGTAACAAACAGGCATAATATTAATTGGCTAGGAGGACCATGGTCTAGTGTTCCAAGCATAGTAGGGTGATTGTGCTAAGCTCTGACAAGACATATCTCAAAATGAAGCAGGGAATTTTGGGTGTATTCACAATAGAAATATGGAGTTTGTGGTGATACATGTGTTAATTATTTTGAATTGATCATGTCTCTATGTGTATGTGAATTAACACTTTAACTTATCCAAAAGTCTGAGAAGCAATGTAAACATGAAAAGGAGACCTCACATGGTACTTCATACATATGTAAAGGTAGTTCCTTAAAAAAAAAAAAAGGCAATAACTTGTATAAGGTCACAGACTAAAAGTAGCACTGGGGTTCAAAATTTTGTCTATCTGTGCTCTTGGGACACACTATGACCTGGAACCAGGAGTCATCCAGACAAGCCCTGTGGGCTGAGAGCCAGGGGGAATGATGATGAGTCAGGGGGAAAATGCTGAGCTTGGCCTGTGGTGCCTCTAGTTCTTTTCTCTGTGTAATGAGGCTACCCAGGATCCCTGTGTGACTTTAACACTCCCATGGTTATCAGTTATCCTCAGAGCAGGGGGTTTTGTACCCTTATTAATGCATCTGACAAAGGACGAGACACAGAGGATGGGTAGAAAAGCAGCCTGGATTGGCAGGAGCCTCCAAGGAGGCAATGTGTGCATCACCAGCTAAGAGTCGATGACACCGGCAAGGAGCTCCCAGGAGTACTTGCTGCTGCTGTCAGAGACTGGCAGGTGTGCAGCTCCAGTGTGAGGCTAGACTCTGGGTTTACATCTGTTGAGCATTAGTGCTAGGGCGAGGTGGGTGTGGCTGGGCAGTAACCAGCTTCAGACAGGAGCAAGTCTGGGCCCATGTACCCTGCACCCAGGAGCCAGTAGCTCATTAAAGAGGAGGGCAAAGAACAATTACACACAGACTTCTGAAGGGCATGGCCATGAGGAGTGGGGGCAGAGGTGGGAGTTCTCTCCCTGGGGCCCTGGCATGCCAGGAGTGTGGAAGGCATGAAAGGAGATGGAGAGGGCTCCCATGGGTCACTTGTTAAGGTCAGGATTGTGCCGTGAATCAACCAGGGTGGCCAGGAAGGGAAAGAGGCCTAGCTTTGGGCTTGATAGGACCTGAACTTGGTGAGCCCTGGATGGAGGGAGGGGCAGGTTTCCAGGAGGATAAAGGCAACAGTAGTGACTGTGCAGGCTGGGTTTGGGGTGGAGGAAGGAACACCAGGCCGTGACTGTATCTATCTACAGACTGGCCCTAATCCTGACTCTGCCCTTATCCAGGATGGTGCTGTCACCTATATGTACAGTGCCAGCCATCTGTGCACTTCAAATTTTTTCTGGTAGCCAATAGTAGCAAAAGAAATTAACTTAAAAATTTATATAGTCCAATGTACAAAGATATTTCCATGTTTAATATGAAAATTATTATTGACATAGTTGACATTTGTCTTTGAGACTTGGCTGGATGTCACAAAGCTCATCTCAGTTCAGATGAGTGATACTTGCAGTGTTCTGGGTGGTTCCTGGCTGTGGGTTGGACAATGTGGCCTATACCCACAGAGGTTGTGTCAAGCTGACCTCTGTAGCCACCTTTCCCCAGTTCCAGTTTTCTCTCTGTCTGTCTGCCACTGCAGGGTGAACTTGGATGGAGGATTTTGTCTTCACTGGACACTGGCACAGGTTGAGGGTTCAACTTAGCCTTTTTCCTCATGGCTTTGCTGAACTCATGGCTGGTTACTGCTGTTAGGATCAGAACTGGATGCTAACCCAGGACTACCCTAGGGGAGGAAGATTTTAAAAAACAAAAGAAACCCCTGAATCCATGTAGTTCCCTGTGTTCTGAAGGACTTCTGCTTTCCAGGGGTGGGTGGCTGTGGACTGACCCCATTGTGGCTGTTTAGTTTGTGTTAATTTGTAAGAGTGATGTTAGATACTTCATTTGAAAACTAGATTTGGAGCTACAGCTGTAGGCCAAGGTGACTGAATTTCAAATGACCTCTTGTTGTCTCAGGTAAACAGGTATCATGTCTAGAGTTCACCTCTCTACCCCAGTTTCAAAGTTCTAGATCCAATTGATTTGGGAGCAAAGGAGTTTCTGTCTAGAGATGGTTGGGTGTTATGAGAGACTGGTGGGCTATGGGGTTAGGGAGTAAATCTGTACTGTTCTGGGTTTGAGTCCTAGCTCTGTGAGCATGAGGATATCAAGTCTCCACTAACATCTTGGTTTTTATTTGTCTATGATGTAGGACCATGAATACTGCAGTGGGAGGGCTCCATGGATAGTAGGAAAGAATGTGTGAAGCTCCCGACTTGCCGCTGAGGATTCAACCACCAGGAACAGCATGGGGTGTGGCTGCTGATGTCACCATTGCCACTGCTGTTCACAGGGCAAGCCTGGGCTGAGTGTGTGCTGTGAGGTAGGACAGGGAAGTGAGGCGGGGAGGAGGCCTCCCTACCAGAAGTCTGAAAGGTTAAATCAAAGGTCTCTCAAAGAACAGGGCAAGGAGGAGCAGCCTGGCACTTGTCCTAGGCTGCAGTTTCAGCATCTAGGCCATACCCAGGACCACATTGAGTGTCATGCTCTTGGCCACAGATGTTCAGCTCCACTGTCCATGTCCAGAGTCATTTTCCAAGCCACATTTCTGGTTTGTCCAGGGTGTATGGTGTATCTGTAGAAAAGAGAAATGATGGGCTCAGTGGGAAGTTGCATATTTTGGTGAGATTGGCTCTTAGAACTAGAATACCCAAATTGGCAAGCTCCAGGGGAAGCAAGAGGTTTTTGTCTCCAAAAAAAATGAAGACAAAGAAAACTAAAAGGCACTCAATGACCGTATGTGCATATAGGGGTACATGAACCCTCACACAGAGGTGTACACAAGCACCATACACACAAATAAAAAATTGAAAATTAATTAAAAGATCATAAATGCTCATAAATGAGTGAGAAAAATCCCCTAGGATGACTCCAAAGGCCAGTGTGTACATTTTGAATAAACCCTGCCTTACCAGGGTTGCCCTGTGGTTCATACTTGGGAAGGAGCTGTGAAGGGCCTTGGATCTCTCTGTCTTCTTTCCCCCACCTCTGGGGTTACAGAAGCTGACTACTACTCTTGGCTTTTATGTGAGTGCTGGGGATTTAAACTCAGCACTTTACCTGCTGAGCCATCTCTAGCCTCTAGGAACACTCACCCATGTGACTTGATTTGTATTTTTCTAATGTTTAGCAACTGGATGGTACCTTTGATCTTGGAGATTCTCTAAGTGAGTCTTGAGAGTGGGGCTCTCTGAGGTCCAAGGACTGTGCTTTGGGAAGAACTGTTTCAAAGGAAATCTGCATATATTACTGCTCCATTATGCATAGACATGAGATGGTAAACAGGGGACTTGCTCTGAAAGATTACTAGAGGACACAGTTTTGACCTACTGCATACACTCAAAACTAGTTCAGACCAGATCGGCCTTCTATTCTTTATACCTGGATATGTAGAAACTGTCTAAATATGGCTGTTACCAGGGGGAAAACCCTTATCATTGTCCAAATCTGGGAGGTTGAAGGGGTTTTGAGGGTCTCAAGCACATTGTTCAGAGCGGGGGGGGGGTGTTCATGCCTTGTATATGCAGGGAAATAAGCAATGCTGCCAAGAACATTATTACAAAGGGAGGCGTGTGTGTGTGTGTGTGTGTGTGTGTGTGTGTGTGTGTGTGTGTATAGCTCAGATCTGAATGACCCAAGATAAACTATTTCCTGTTCTTGCCTGCCTCACATGTATTGGAGCCTAAAATATAGCAGTCTGACACAGGCTTGAGGACGGGGGGGGGGGTGAATGTCAAAAAAGGACATTAAGAACCCTTCAGAGAGGATAAACGCAGGGACAAAGACCCCATAGTGAGGGAGGACCCCAGCACCCTAGAGCAGCTGAGAGAAGACTCCAGAAACAGAATCTGGAAAGTCTAATCAACAGACCATTTAGGTTAAATCTTTCTTGTTGTAGTAGTTTCTTTCTTCTGGAGTTTGGAATTGAACCCAATGCCTTGCACACACTAAGAGCTGCTACCTGCTTATTTATACCCTGGTCTGTAAGCTTGGTTTCAGAGGTTTGTACAAGAGCTCTGGACTCTTGTAAGACTGTGTGTGCCAGGCTGGTGGATAGGAGGTCTCAGAAGCCTGGAAAGGAGAAGACCCTGTTGTGCATGTGTGTACCTTATTCCCTTGAGACAGGGTCTCTCGGTGAACTCAAAGCTTACTTTTTTTCAACTAGTCTGGCAGCCAGCAAGTCCCAGAAATTGTCTTTTTCAGTCCTGACTCCACTGTACAGTCTGCAGCCATGCCTGGCATTTTATGAGTGCTGAATTTAGGTTCTCGTATCTACACAGCAAGTACTATTCACTTCCGAGCCATCTTCCCTGCCCATACAAGTTATATGTAAAATTATAGGGCTTAATTATTATGACTAAATTCCTCTTCTATAAGAAGGGTGCTCAGCCCCCTACATACTCCAGGTGATGCCATGAGAAGGAGGGCATCTGTGCCCCTGTGGATCATTACATGCCTTCAGACTATCCCCTATTTTTTGTCATCTGTGCTCCTTCCCGAATGGCTTGATGGTGGTGTGTATGTGTGTGTGTGTGTGGGGGGGGGAACTCACACATGCCCCGTGATGGAGAAGTTGGGTCTGTGAAGGTATGAGAGTGGAAGAGGACAGAACTCGATAGATTCCCCTTTGCTCTGGGTAGAAAAGTAAAATGGAGGAATGAATGAAGTAGAAAAGCACAAGCCTAGCACTTGCTTTGAGAGATGCAATGAGAAGCTGCTTGCAGTCCTGGCTCTGTTGTTTCTCTGAGTGAAGAACATTGGGAAGGGGCCTGGAAGAAGAGTTGTCTGTGCTACAGCCCCTAGGAAGAGAAAAAGCTACTGCATGGATGAAGCCCCAGGGTATACAGTGAGGCTCAGCCACCACCAGCTGAGGCTGGTCCTACCTTGTCAGAGGAAAGCAGAGCCTTTGCAATGAGTAGGCCAGACCACCCTCACCCTGACCACTTCTGGGCTGAGGAGGGCCAGGCCTGAGAAGGATCTTTTCTATCCAGGAAAAAACCCTCCTTTCCAAACATGTCCTTCCAAGGCCCCTGTGTTCCTTCCTCTATACACAAGTGCAGAGAGGACAAATGGGTGGAGGGGGGTCAGGGTCCAGACATCAGAAGCCAGACTACACAGGTCTGGATACAGCTCCACCAGGTAACAGCTGGGGGGGGGGTGTCACTACAATTTGGCCTCAGAAGATAGGCTGGTAAGTTGTCTTATTGCTTCTCTGAGGAGGTCCAGACCCTGAGATCCAATGCTCCTCTTTTCATCTTTCCATGGATGTCTGAAGGACCAAGTCTCCTCTCCTCTCTGTGTGCAAACCAACTCCCCAGCCCTTCCATCTCAACAGAGTTACTAGTGGTCTCATTTAAGTGGGAATCTGGGCTCTGTCCTTGATGTCTCCTTATCATCTTCTCCAGTCCAGCACTGTCTTATGGGCTTCACTTCCTGAACCCAGTTTTCTTCTATTCCCTGTTTATGTTTTATACCACCACTCTTGGTGGACCATTCCTCATGCTCCCAGCCAGGTCTAGCCTGTGACTAGTCTGAGTCACGTTCATGTTGTTATAGGACCACTGGACTAGGCAGCTGTCCCTTACTAGTAAGCACTGCCTTACTCTAGTAGGTCCTGTTGTCAACACCTCAGTCCACTGATCAGGTCTTGCTTGACAGTCATCCCTTTACTTTCCCTTCTCAAGCATGAGGTGGTTTTCTGGCTTTCTCTTTAGAGTTCTAGTCCTTGGTATTACTACTGACTATATTTTCCCTAATGGCCCCCTTTGTCTTTCTGTGGGTCTCAGTTAAACTTAACATGTTTCAGGAATTAACTTCCTTGACTCCTATCATTGATACTTTCTCATATTTTAATCACAATCATGTGCCTCATGTTGTCAGCTGATCTCTCACTGTCTTGTTCACCTATTTAGTCAGTTGCCTATTAGAATAGCAAATCTTTTCAGTGTTTTCAGAAAGAATTCAGCCTCTATCACATTGCTCACATTTGCTACCTCACTGTGGAAGAAGAAAAGGAGACACTATGTACATGAGAGAGTGGACAGGTCTGTGTTCCAATAAAACTTTATTTGTAAACACTGAGATGTAAAATTTCATATCACAAATACCATCTGACTTAAAAGTCCTTAAATTGTGGGAATCACTTGTTGTTCTTGGGCTCAGAGGTGTATGTAGTGGACCAATTTGGCCTGCAAGCTGAAGCTTGCCACCTCTGCCTAGAATGTAAGCCCCATGGCACCCACAGTTCATCAATGTATATGCACTGTAGGAGAGTTCCTGGGGGAAAGAGAAAAGCCCTTCATATACCTGAGAACTGAAGGAAAGGAGAGCAACTATACGCATGATTCTAGTTGAACACCTCTCAAACATGGACCATCCTGTTTTGGAGAGCACAGGAACAGGAAACAAAGGGAAGTCACTGGTTGTGAGTAATAGGCCATCCAAAGATGGGGCAAGAGGATTCCCTAGACCTCAAGGTAGCAGTCTGCTTCTAGCCCAAACAACCTTCCTTGTCCTTTGTTTTCTATGCCTAGAGTCCTCTAAGCAAAGGCTGATCTGCAGTTCCTGTGGATCTTCTCAAACTGTGGAAGGTCTTAGATGATTTGTACCATCTCATGGAGTGGCCAGCTGAATACACTGGCATTTGATTGGAATTTGCCAATACATTGATATTTAAGTGGAAAATTGTACCTGGTCTTTGAAAATGAAGATCAACCTTTAATTCTTACTCTGCATTTGTAGCATCTGGTTTAACTCAGGACACTTGTTACCACAACCCTCAGTAAATATCTGTCTGCTTTCTGATATAGCATTTGTCCCACTGCAAGAGCTTTGGGACAAAATGCTTTAAAAGAGTGAAAAGATTTGGTTCTTTGCTTTATAACTCATGATGGATCCTGTTCATTGCCTTGTGGTCATTCATTGGCTGTCATGGTCATTGGATTCTGTGGACTGTTGAGTTGTTGTGGACTTTTGGGTTGTTGCTCTGGACGTCAGTAGAACCATTTGGAGTTAAGAAAAACTCCAGCAACTGATTGAATTCAAGAAAAAATATAGCTAGAATTCAAGAAAAAATATATCTGGAACCTATGTTTCATCCGGTTTCAGAATCCGTAATGAGTCAGATTTGAAGAAAAAAGGTTGATGAACCTCTACATAATGTAGAGGCTGTAGCAACTCTAAAGAATTGAGACAGAAATACAGAGATGAAGCTGATTTATAATAATTAAAATAAAATTTCAGGTCAGATCTCCTTCCACAATAAGAAAATCATACAAATGATAACATTGCCAAATTATTGCCTGAAAAGACAGAGATTACAAAGAATGATCCAACTGAAAACCATATAGAGGCTCTGTGGTGTGTGTCTATGTGTGTATGTATGCACATGCAAACATGTGTGTGTATATATGTATGGATGCTAGTAGGTGTAGACAGATTCCTCAAGAAATAAATACCTTTGATCAGCACATACTTAGAAAACTATCCAATCTTCTTAGTAATAGCATAACACACACATGAAGCACCCCTAGATAACCATGTTCTGCTGAATTGTCACAGATAAAAGACAAATGATTGGGAAGTATGTGGTCAGATGTGATGAAGTCAGCAAACCTGGGAAGAGATAGAGCAGTGGTTCTCAACTTGTGGATCAAGAGAAGTGGTTCTCAACCTGTGAAGAGATAGAGCAGTGGTTCTCAACCTGTGGATCAAAGTCCTTTTGCGGCTTTCATAGCAGATGTTTACATTTTGATTCATAACAGTAGCAAAATTACATTTATGAAGTAGCAAGGAAAATAATTTTATAGTTGGGGTTCACCACACATAAGGAACTGTATTAAAGGGTCACAGGGTTAGGGAGGTTGGGAACCCCTGACCTAGAGTTTACAATTCTGTATGAGAACGTGAGATCACTACTGTGTTTAGAGTTTCTTGGTTGTCCTGTTAGGGTGAAGGCCACGACTGACTGAGCCATGGCCCACCTGCTTGGTGGAATGACAAGGTGAATGAATGAAGGAATATGCTGAGATAGAGGGGACATGGCCAGGATTTCGTCATAGCAGGTTCCCAGGAGACACTTTCCCATTAATCTGTAGTATGTTGCTTAAATACGAAAAGTCCAGTGGGACAATCCACCAGTTTAATGAATTATCCACCACTTGGTTGGCTAAATTGACATTAATAGTCAAAATGAAGCCTCAAAGGAGGAAGTCGTGTCATATGTTTTGTGTTTGAATTCCACAGGGCATGTGGAACAGAATACTAGCTTTTGTGTTGTGTTTGAGCGGAGGCATACCAAACATTTTCTATTGTAAATAGTTAAATATATTCATGATCACCAATTATGGGATTTTAAGACTTTAGTAGATTAATTAGAAATAAGAAATCATCTGCAGGTGCTTTTCTCTGTGTCCTCTCTGCAGTCAGTATTAATTAAATAATCAAATAAATAAATTTAAAGAAACATATTATGTCCATTTATGGAAAAAATACAGTCTCCCACATGTGCCCAGGTAAGCTGGACTTGAGGCCTAGAGTTAACATGCTTGTCAAATACCTTGGAGAATGACATTCTTGCTTGAAGCAATCTAATTAAACTCTGTGTTGACTTGATGTGGCCCCCAGTGGACAGATCAAAACTATTTTTAGGTTGCAAGTGCACAGAGAAGAAATATTTAATTAGAATGGGGATGTTTAAAATAGCTTTCTCTCTTAATGTCAGTGCTTGGCGGCTTGTTTCCCCCATGCCATTAATCACCAATGAAGGGACGTCAGGAGTCACAGCTGAAATCCTCCTCCTATGGGCTTCGTGTCGTGTGATTCAAAAGGCCAATTTTGTATGGATTTGGGCATTTCCCTTCAAGTGAATGGCACTCAGTGTGCAGATAATTAAATTTAGATGGCATCTTCAGAAGAGGACCCCACACAGGGTATTTCTTCCACTGTGTTCTGTGCACTGCAGGGTCACATTCAAACTGAGGAGGTAGAGAACACTCTATGGTCCCCAGGCCATGAAGGATCTGAACTGTTAAGACCTATGTGAAGACCAGGCTAAGCAGTAAGTGAGGAGAGAGAGTGAGAACTGAAGCTTGAAGGACTGGGATGGCGCTCAGTGGCAGAGAACTTGTTTAGCATTTGTAAGAACCCAAGTTTTCTCCTGATGCCAACCCCCCCCAAACAAGGAACACAAGCTTGGTCAGCTTGCCAACCTAGTGTGCAATAACCCATTCTAATTTTTCTGGAGGTATCAAAAAATTGAAATTGTTTTTGAATGTATTTATTGTTATTTCATGTGTATTGGTGTTGTACTGTGGTTATTGGGTCCCCTGGGACTGGAATAACAGGCAGTCATGAGCTGCCCTGTGGGCACTGGGAAGAGCAGTCCATGCTTCCAACCACTGAGCCATCTCTCCATCCCTGGAGATTATTTTTAAAGTCAGACATTTAGATTTATTTTGTTTTATTTATGAATTTATTATCAACAGGGATAGGAATTAAACTTTATCCTAAAAAACTACTTACTGCATGCTTGAGAAATGCTGAGCAATATTTTAACTGGATGGTGGGTTTTCTAGCCCAGGTACTGCACTGTAGCTCTTTGAGGTGGGTTCAATTACTAAGTCTGTTTTACAGATAAGGAAACCAAGAGACAGAAAGGCTGGAGAACTTTTCCAGAGCATCTCCCTCCTGGGCGATAGGCCCAGGACTAACACAGCACATTTCTGGGGCTGAATACACAACTGAATTTCCTGTCTATAACTGCAGTTTGTCTGAGGGTTTTCTCTAGTTCTGATGTATCAATAGGGCACATCTTTGAACTTCATTTTTAGTTGTCCTTCTCACAAATTATTGCCGGTCCCCCAAACTCATAACTTGTTAGGAATTCATTACTTGAGAGTTTTATACTTCTCCACTGTTTTGGGGGAGTAACAGTGAACTCTGTCTGCTCCTTTAGTGCGGCATCTTAAACTGCTTTGTGTTTGTGTTTGCTTCCCACTTTATTTGTTGCAGTTGGCACTCATACTGTACCCTTGCTTCCTCTCCTCTTCCTCTCTGTCTCTGTCTCTCTCTGTCTCTCCTCTCTCTTGTGAGAAGCTACAACAAATTTCCTTTGTGTGATAGAGCCAGGTACATTGCTGGATAGCCAATAAAAGTGTCCCTCCATGCCCTCCCACCCACTACATGCCAAAACACACACACAGGAGTGCATGCACACATTCCTGCAAACGGAACTGGTTCTGGATCCATCTCCTTTTCTTGTTGTCTTAGGCAGTACTAGTAGCACACCAGTTCACTTGAAAGCAAGGCATATAGCAAGTTGAGGGACTCAGGCTGAGCAAGATGGAGTCTCTCATGTCTTACAGGAAGTAAGTTACCAGAAGGAACTTACATCAAGTTCTCCTATTTCTGTAGAACTCTCTGGATAGCAGTACTCAAGAGTGTTTGTGAACATGTCCCTTTGGAGGCAGATCTCTTAACTGACCCAGAGATTATCAAGATGGGAGCACCTGACATTTACATGGGTGCACAGGAATCTGAGTTCTAGCAAGCAGCAAGCAGTTAAACACCAAACCCTTTCCCCAGCTCCAGCATGTGTTCTGTCTCAGAGGTACACTTGGGAAATAATCTAAGCTCCTTATAGAAGAACAGTACCTAGAGATTGTTCTCCACTCTGCTTCAGAACCTCAGTGGTCCCTGACATAGAGTGGACTGCCCAATGAAAAAAATTGAGATTAGTAGATTACAAATTAGAAGTAACACCTCCCATACATACATAAAGCTTCTGTGTCCAGAGGATGAAATCATTTTACGAGCCTGCATGTGTGCTCTATGAGCATAAACCATGCCCGAGGAAGAATTGTCACTTCGGATAGCTTTAAGAAACTTAGTGACTGTGACAGGTTCAAAACAATACCAACATGGGGTTGGAAGGATGGTTCAGAGGTTCAGAGCATTTTCTGCTCTTTCAAAGCATGGAGCTTGGGTTCCCAGCATTCATGCTAGACAGCTCCTAACTGTAACTCCAGTTGTGGGGGATCCAATGTCCTTTTCTGGCTGCTACAATCACCAGCACACGTGTATACATACAACCCCCTCCACCACCTTAGTAAGTAATAAACATGCTTAAAAAAGCAGACACTGTTTTCTTGCTTTTTATAATTATTAAAACCCATATTAGTAATGCAGTGTATTTATAGTTTTAAGCGATCTGGTAGAGTTTATTTCAAAATGTGTGTGGTAGTGACCTGCTGTTGGAAAGTTGTAGGTGATTCTAATTCTATACCCGAGAGCATTTCAAACATCTACTAAAGCAAACAAGATGAATGTGAATACCTTTGAGATCAGAAGCAACAACTATTTAGAATTGTGTTTTCCACAGGGCTGCAGCTGTTTGCCACAGCCAGGGAAGGAGGGGACTAAAGTGAGAAAGACTTACAGCTGAGCTAAAACTCCGAAAAGTGAGTAGTAGCTGTGCTTAACCAGTTTGATTAGGTGGAGTGCAGTTTTCATTTCTTGAATTCATATGGTTTCCAGATCATCAATAATGAAAGTGTTATTTAAAGAGAACACTTCCTTTTCGAAAGGGAAGCCACGAGTTTTAGGTGGGGAAGTTTCTGGTTTTGTGTTTTCAGATGGAGTCTGTATGCATAGATCAGGCTCACTGTGACCTCAAGGTCCTTTTGTCTTTGCTCTCCCAAGTTACAGGCAAAGGCTGCTGCACCTGGACACATTAAGACTGGCTGCCATCTTTGCCATTGGTCAGGAGCTTCCTCTGGGTCCTTTGCCACTTTGCTTCTCTTCTGCCTATGGCCCTGGACAGCTTGCTGACCAGGCAGTACCTGTGTGGCACACGACAGGCTTTGGATGTTTCTCTACTAAGCAAATTAAACAGCTGTGAAGCAAGTTGCTCATTTGGTATTTTAAAAGACAATGTTTTTGTGTGATAAAGTGGGATTTCCCCCCATGCCCATCACGTCTAATAACCCCCCGTCTCCAGGCACCAGCTCCTCAGCCTAGGGCTGCATTCCAAGTCACTCCTACCAACACAGCTGTTTTTATCTTGTGGAATTCATTTTACAAGTAGTGAGGCCCACCCTTTCCAGCTCCCACTCTTTCTTGGCTGTTCACATGTCATTACTCTTCACACCACACTGCCTTCCCTTCCCAAGAAGGGCCATAATGGCTATCTGGATGATCACCTGCATCCCTGGGAGAACCCAAGCGCTGGGAGGAGAGGCAAGCTGGCCATTTGTCACCAAAGAATCAGCTGTTGTTCCCCAAGTGCTGCTGGCTGGGCTAAAACAGCTTCCAGAAAAGCCCAGGTCCTCTGATGCTTCCTCTAGGGCTCAATGCCTCCCCAGATTTGTAAGTTTGTTTCTAAAATCTGGTGTCCCCTTATCTTGTTTGTTCTTTTCTATTATTTTATTCTGTCCTAGGTTAAACCAGATATAGATAGAGAGTTTGTTCGCTTCTTTGATTTACACACACACACACACACACACACACACACACACAGACACACACACACACACACACACACACACTTCTAGGTTCTCTGGAGATTACAACATGATCCCCTTTGAAGACTGTCCCTAGTTCCTATCACAGCTTCCTCCTTTATAAAATGCTAGGTGTGTCTACAAACTTCCCAGTGGAAGGAGTTAAGACCAGTGATCCAAGTGTCACAAGACCCACATGGTTTCAGGGAATCCATGCTATGAGTCACTTGAAGCAGAGGGTAGCACCAGGGTAACCCGTGCCCCTGAGAACTGGAAAAACCAAACCCCTACAGGTGTCTACAGGGCAATAGGGCAGGCAGCTTAGGAAAACACAGGGGTGAATGGGACAGGGATGACTCTTTGATGTGAGGTTAGCAAGGACCTGCCATGAGGTTACAAGGAACTGGGGAAATAGCCCATGTGACTATGGCAGCTTACATGCTAAATGCCTCAGTGGCTGCCTGTTGTGTTTAGAGGATCACTCACTTTTTTTTTTTTTTTTTTGCACAATCTTGACTTTCACATTTTTACTGTAACATATTTTTCCAGTATATCCTCAACTATTTCTCTCAGTTTGACCTATATGCCCCTACACTGTTCTCAACGACCCCACGTGGCTGTGTTTTCCAACCTCTATTTCTCATGTCACATGCCAACCATTGTGACAGAGTTTGAGTCACTGGTGACAGCACAGCCCCTGAGATAATAGGCTTATGCTGTGGAATGTGTATTACATAGTTAATGCTGTGGAATATTACTTTAACTGTGTAAAGGTGGTTACGTTTGTTTCTGCTGCACATGTTTAATGATGTGTGTTATATTTGTCTAACTATGCAAAGATGTGTTGCTGTTTCACCTTGCTTGCCTAAGGCACCTAATTTGTCTAATAAAAAGCTGAGTAGCCAACAGCTAGGCAGGAGAGGTATAGGCAGGGCTAGTAACAGAGAATAAGTAGGAGGAAAAATCTAGGAGGAGAAGGAGGAGGAGAGAACAAGGGAAAAAGAGGAGGAGACACAAGGGGCCAGCAGGGTAGCTGCTTTAGGACATGTAGAAAGAAGAGTAGAAAGCCCAGAGGCAAAACATAGATGAAGAGAAACAGGTTAATTTAAGTTAAAGAAAAAAAAAAAAAAAAAAAAACAGAAACAAACAAAAGCCAAGGCTGAGCATTCATAACTAATAATAATTCTCTGTGTCTCATGACTTGGGAGCTGATTGATGGCCCAAAAGAAAAGGCCTGGTACAGGCTTATGCCACAGTCAATGGCTCTTAGTTAACTTTTGGTTAAAACAAATGAACAAACAAACAAAACAAGCCCAAATTCTTTTAAGAAGGGAATACTGGGGAAACAACTCAGTGAGAAAGAATAGTTGCTTTATGAAAGCCAGAGAACCCCAGGACCCACATAAAAGTTTGGCCCTGCTCACCTGTAACTCCAGCATTGGGGAGAACAGAGACCAGTGTTCCTGGAATGTGTTGGACAGCTTAGCTAGCAGAAATGGTGGGCTTAGACATGGTGGGTTTTGGATTTAGTGAGGGACCTCATCTCAAATGACAAGGTGATAAGAGATAGAAGAAGACACCAGGCATCCTCCTCTGACCTCTTGTGGAGTGCATAGGTGCACACACACACACACCACACCACACACACACACACACCACACCACACCACACACACCACACCACACCACACCACACACACCACACCACACACATACCACACACACTACACCACACACCACATACACACACCACACACACACACACTACACCACACACACATACACACACACACCACACCACACACACACTACACCACACACACACACACCACACACCACACACACACTACACCACACACCACACAACACACATACCACATACACACACCACACACACACACACTACACCACACACACATACACACACACACCACACCACACACACACTACACCACACACACATACACACACACACCACACCACACACACACTACACCACACACCACACACACACACACCACACACACACACACCACACCACACACACACTACACCACACACACATACACACACACCACACCACACACACACTACACCACACACCACACACACACACACACACACACACCACACACCACACACACACTACACCACACACCACACACACACACCACACACACACCACACACCACACACACACTACACCACACACCACACACACACACCACACACACACACACACCACACACACACACACACCACACACACACACACACACCACACACACACACTACACCACACACACACACCACACACACACACACCACACACACACACACTACACCACACACACATACACACACACACCACACCACACACACACTACACCACACACCACACACACACACCACACACACACACACCACACACACACACCACACACACACACACCACACACCACACACACACTACACCACACACACACACACACACATACACACACACCACACCACACACACACTACACCACACACACATACACACACACCACACCACACACACACTACACCACACACACATACACACACACCACACCACACACACACTACACCACACACACATACACACACACCACACCACACACACACTACACCACACACCACACACACACACACACCACACACACACACACCACACACACACACACACACCACACACACACACACACTACACCACACACCACATACACACACCACACACACACACACTACACCACACACACACACCACACCACACACACACTACACCACACACACATACACACACACCACACCACACACACACTACACCACACACCACACACACACACACACCACACACACATACACACACACACCACACCACACACACACTACACCACACACCACACACACACACACACACCACACACACACACACCACACACACACACACCACACACACACACACACCACACACACACTACACCACACACACACACACACACACACACACACACGAGAGGTAGATAGAGAATATGAATGTGAATCTCACTGCTTTTGCCTGGCAAATTTCACTCAATACCCACAAAAAGAGCAGCATCCCTGTGGTCCCTGCTCTTACATTGATGCCCCCTTTGACTTCCCCTAATTTAAAAACATTAGAATATTCTTTGGGGTTGAGGATGTAGCTGAGAGTTGGAGCATTTGCCTGGCTTATGTGAAATTTTTGATTTCACTCTCAATACCACCACCACTACCACATGTAAGTCCTTTGATACAATGAAAGGAAAATTGTTCCAAATTCAAGAACAGCTTGACAGGGTATGTGCTTGATTTTTGAAACGCTGAGAAGTCGTTATTTGTTGCTCAGAGAATACTGGCTGAATTCATGGTCCATACCAGGGCCCATGGACATGTTTAGGGCCTGGTGCCTGGAGACAATTGTTGTGAGAGGTGATGGACACCAGGGAAACAATTCCCATCTTATTACACAGAAATAATGGTAACGTTAAAGCTGAGTGCTCACCAATATTAAAGATTACCCCAGAGAACATGGGAATTTCTGAGCAGTAAGAATGGTGGCGAGGGTTCTACTGGTGACTCTGGTAGTGGCCTGCCCTTTGTCCCCACAGGATGTGACAAGGTCACTTTTCTTCAGAACAGGACCTGGGTGTGGCATTTTTTCTTTATTCCTCACTCAGTGTTTGTGTGTTGACTTTGTGGTGGGAAGAAGGGTTTGATATACAGTATCTTAACACTCTGGGTCAGAGGAAGGCATACATGTTCCATATGATTCGGAGTGTGGCACCCAGGACTTGGGTCAACTTCAAGCACACAGCTCATAAAAGTCTAGAGAATAAAACCGAAGATAAAAAAAGATAAAAGGGACTCTTTCAGATGCCATCAAATCTTGTTTAAAATCATTCTTAACCATAGTCTTTGAACCTTTGCATTTACATTTTTATGCTGGAAAAAAGAAAGGATTGTTGAGTAGGCTGGCCCAGCCTCAGGATAGGGACACCTTCTGGCCATTAGAAACAGGCTCTGCTTGTAGTAATGGCCTGTGTCACTCTGAGGCATGGGGCTTGCTGTCATACTTTGTAGTGCATTTGTCTTCTTGTGCCCAGGACCCACTAATGCTTTAGTTCTTACAGGTGAATCCTGTGGTTAAGAAGAAAGACAACACACCAATCCCCAACACCCAGAAGACTCTAGTTTCATCTGTAGTTTACATGTGAGGCTTGCTGTCACTGGCAGCACTTGGGGAGATCTCATGGATGTAATTATGGTTACATGTGGGGCTCTCAGTATCTACTGGTGCATCCACTGGCTCTGATTGCAGTGAGTAGGAAAGGGACAGCTGACATGACTGTTACAGTGTGTGCTGAGCGTCACGCCCTATGTCTGCCTTACTGCCATCTTTCTGTAGCTGGCCAATACATCCCCATGGCAGCTCCATTGTGTAGGTACAAAACAAACAAACAAAAAAGCAAAAACAAAAACAAAACAAAACAAAAAAGAAAGAAACAAACTTGGAGGTCAGGAGAAATGACTTGTCCAACTTGTTCAAGGTCAAACATCTTTCTGAGTCTATTTGGTCCAAGAGTCCAGTTTCGTAGTCCCTTTTGATGTAATTCATTTTGCTAATTTAAAACGTTTCTTTTGCTTGGATTTTATTTGTGGTGCATGCATGCAGGCATGAGAGAGAGGAAGAGAAAGAGGAAGAGGAAGGAGGGAGATGGAGATGGAGGGGCTCCGTGACTTGTGACTATGGAGGTCAGAGGGCAACTTGCAAGAGTTAGTTTCCTACTACCAAGTGGGTCCCAGTGATCAAACTCAGCTTTTCAGGCTTTGTGGCAAGCACTGTTACTGGCTGAACCACCTTGCTGGTCTCCAAATGTCAAGTTTTTCTAAAATGCTGGTTAAAAAGTTTCTTAAATCTAAAAACTGCATTTAGAATGTGGAACACGCCCTTGTTCTAACCCTGAGACTGGGCCACCACATTGTTGTAAATGTAGAACTGATGGATTCCTGAGAAGTAGTTTTATCTTCCTGGCTCTTATGTTTTCTCATTTGCAAGATGAAGGAAATGGATGAGCTAAATACAATTCAAGAGCTCCTTTCCTTCCAGCACACACTCATTTGTCATTTCAACAAATGTTTATTTGAATTTCAATGTAAGGAGAGTTCTGGGTGATATAAGCATAATAATGGAATAAGGAAGTGTGATCTCAGAGTGTGAAGAACTTTCAGTTTCATGGGAAAGGAAAATTCATGAACAAATCATCAGAATCCAGTATAGTTTGTGTTGCAAAAGGACCTGTGTATGTATGCAAATATTTCTATGCCCATATATATACAATATGTACTGCATATACAGTTTTACACACACACACACACACACACACACACACACACACACACATATGCCTGTGAGGACAAGTAGACACAGCGACTTGGGAGCTGGGGAGTTTGTACAGAGTGACAGCTCCGTGAGGAGGGTCCGGGTGTAGCTCTAATTCTGGTACAGCCCTTGGGCCTGATGGGCCAGCAAATATTTGTTGAGTGACTGCATATGTGAAAATCTGAGAATCCGAGTTGTCAAGGGCCAATGGCTGTCAGTGGATGGAAAAGAGAGGGTAAAAGCCAGCAGGCACAGCGAGTACAGATTAGAAGCACATGCAACATTGAGGTGGGATGAGGAGGACTTTGGGAGCTTGCACGAGAAGGGTACAGGTGGGCTAGTAGCAGAGAAGAGATAAAGGGTAGACTGTGGCTGGCTGAGGTAGAAGCCATAAGGTTTTGCTGGTCTGTACTTCTGTTGAATTCTTCTAGTAGAACACCTTTGACTTGGGGACGCACACAAACATGTGGTGTTGGTTGTTTCAGAGATCCATGCCTTACTTATTCACAATTACTGAATCTCACATCATTTGATACAACTAATTCCAAATAAGTAGGAATTCCACAAGGAAAAGGTAGTGAAGGTATGTCTATATTTCAAGAGAACATCCAATAATCCCAGTGACCTAACTGTCCCTACTGGTCAAAGTAAAAGGAGAATTGCTGACATCAAACAGGTTGTCATACTGACCTTAGATATAGGAGCCTGTGTCTATGGGAAGCTGCCAGGAGGGTTCTGTTGGCTGTCTTGGAGAACTGAGAATGTGATACCTGCAATGGTGATTTGTTGGCTGCACCCATGAAAGGCTGTCTGTCCATCTGTTCCTTGAATCTGAGCTGACCTGTGACTTGAATCTGCTACAGAATAGAGGCAATGGAATACTAGTTTTTAGCCTGCACTGTGAGAACTTGCACTCCCGCCCCCTCTCTCTGCATATTTCCTTAGAATATTCTAATAGTGTAGAAGAATGGATTTCAGGACAATTTCATATGTCCATATAGTACACTTGATCCTGTTCCCCTCTTTCTCTTATAACAGCATTGCCACCAGAAAAATAGGCACAGGTTGGCTTGCTGCTAGTCCCTAGCTGCTGGAGCCTAGCTCTAGATATGTGACTAAGGCCGTCTTGGACCAGCCAGTCCCCAGATAACTTACCAGTGGACTGCAAACTCAGACCAGTATCATCTCCTGAATCCAGCCTTGATCATCTGAGCTTCCCAAGCAACATAAAAACTCATTGGCACAAATGAGTTGTAGTTGGTTTAAGGCAAAGTGTGTGTGTGTGTGTGTGTGTGTGTGTGTGTGTGTGTGTATGACACACAGAGAGAGAGAGACAGAGACAGAGATACAGAGAGAGGAGACAGAGAGATAGGGAATACGAATGAATGGATGTGGGGATTTACCAAAATCAGCATTCATGGGTTAGAATTGTGTCTTGGATTAGTCTACCTGACTTTATTTTAGTTAGTTTGCTTAGATCAATAGTGTCACTCAGGTTCATCAATGTATTAATTTCCCCCTCAAAAGAGCATGATTCTGAAATCTTCCCACCTGACTGGAAAAGCCGGGTGTTGTTAGAAAGATTTTGGATTTTAGTTGAAAGATTTGGAGTCAGAAAATCTGGGTTTGAATTCAAATTCCAGTTCTAATCACCTATAGAATCGCGGTAATATGTTTGATGACAGTGCAAACTTTTATATATTATATATATTAAGCAAAAGGGGCTTAAATGGTATCTACTCTCTTTTGGTAGTTATGTCTACTCAACTGACTTAACCAGAGTACCTGTCACCAATATTGAATGCACCAGGGCCTGGGAGTAAAACTGCCATCTTCAGAGCCCCTGGGATTTAAACCACACATAAGCTAAAGGGAAAGAAGATCTCAATAGAGGTACCCATCCTTTTCCTGATCTGTGCCTGGAGGAGGCCCTTGTGCCTGGCACAACCACTCTTGAGCATTCCAAGCCTATGCTTCATTTCTCTCTGGACTTGCTTCCTTTTAGTTAAGCCATGTAGTGGAGTGAAAGTGACATAAGAGGCACAGCATCAGGTTTCTGTCGATTAGAAATAGAGTGCATGGGCTCTCAGATGTGCACAATGTATTTCCTGTGCGTTCCTGGCAGCAACCTGATACCTGTCACAGTCTGACCGGATGCTGTATGTCAGGGATCTGAGGCTTGACCAGGATATTGGGCTGCTTGGCTCTACCCTTTCTGTTGTTTCTGACTGAGCTTCACTTAGGCAAAGGCTGGCTGGCTTCTTCTGTTCCTGGCACATGGTGTGTTGTCTGGTGCACAAATAGCAATGGATAAATATTTGCTGAATGAATAGTTGTACTCCTCTACTCCCAGGGAGAGACAGGGCAAGAGTCCACCCCCGCCACCCCTACCACCCTCAGTAAATCAGAGAAGCCTCCAGAACTAGAAGGGAGGAATTGGATGGAATGGTGTGGTTTGACAGATAAACACCAATCTCATCTTAGCAGCTTGCCTCTTATTCTGGCTCCGTCCAGCTAGTGAGCATGAAAGGGGCTTTGTTACCAAGGGGATCAGACTTGGTTCTCACTCCAAAGCTGGAAGGGGGCACATTTTCAAGTTCTTGGCTAAAACTGTCTCTTGAGCTTCATGTTCAGTAGTCTACCTTTCTCACTGCTGTATAAAAGTGAGACGGTGTTCTCAATATGAGCAGAGGATACAATGAAGATTATAGATGGTGATTAGTACCAAGCCAGCAAACAGGCACAACCACAGATGTGGGGTTGAGAATGAGGTGATCAATCTTATTTAAAGAGCATTGTGGAATGATTCATTATTGAAATGAATTTTGAATGGCAACCTGGAAGGAGGGAGGGAACCAGCCATGGAGCCATGGGTATCTAATGTGGAGAGTCTCAGGCAGAAGGAAGCAAGTGGAAAGGCCCTTCACTGTGGCTGGTGAAATAGGTACTAGGAGGCAGTCATATAAGGCGAAACAAGAGATCATGAGCAAACAGGTGACAGAGCGATGGTAAGGATTCTGAAGTGTTCATTGCATAGGCTAGAAACCATTTCTAAGTTAGGACCCGTTCATAGTTTTCACTGATGGGGAAGCATCACCTATCAGCAAGAAGTGGAGGGCTAGCAGGCAAAAACTTAGACCTCAAGGATACTAAGGTGTCTCATTGTGTCCCACAACTTGTGAGAAAGCCATTTCCTTCTTTTTCAGCCCTGGTTTATTGTACTTTAAGAAGCAATCGAGGCTTAGTAACAGTGCCGAAGTACTTCTTTATTATTTAACCAGGAGTGATTAGAACATGGGCTCAGAGTTACAGCGGACAGCAGAGTTTCACTAGGATTTAATGCCATGGTTTTGACTCACTAAGCACATCTATTTTTCCGATGACATATTTTGGGGGTTCTTTTATATATTGTTCTTCAGATCATGTTGGTGAAGTACACCAAAGGACCATGGCATTTGATCTAAATAATTCACTAAAAAAACTAGGATAGTTGCAGATAGTGTTTGACTTGTTTAATGTATTAAAGTGTACATTGATATAGAAAGGAAAACACACAGCTCATACTTTCCTACTGTTGTAATTTAAAAAGCAGTGTGTGAGAGAAAGATGCCACAAGGCAGAGCTTGGGTGGAGGTTTCTTTTCTTTCTTTTTAAATTAGAGGAAATTGAATGGGAAAGGGGAGGGGGGAGGGGGAGACCAGCCTCTCTCTGGGGACAGGAGTGGTAGAAGAGAAAAAGAGAGGGACAGAGGGAGAGGGGGAGAGGGAGACAAGGAGGGAGGGAGACAGGGAGGGAGGGAGACAGGGAGATGGGGAGGAAGAGAGAGAGGGAGAGAGGGAGGGACAGAGGGAAAGGGGGAGGGAGAGAGGGGAGAGAGAGAGGGAGAGAGGGAGAGAAAGAGAGAGGAAGGGACAGAGGGAGAGGGGGAGGGAGAGGGGCAGGGGAGAGGGAGAGAGGGAGATGGGGGAGGGAGAGAGAGAAAGAGAGAGGGAGAGAAAGAGAGAGGGGGAGAGAGAGGGAGAGAGGGAAGGAAAGAGAGAGGGGGGGAGAGAGAGGGAGAGAGGGAGGGAGAGAGGGGAGAGGAGGAGAGATTTGTGGGAGAGAGAGATGAGAAGTGGGTAGAACCCTTTAAAAAGAAAATGTGCACAGGTGGTGCTCTTAATGGCTGCAGCTAAGGAGGTATCCTGTCAGAACCCCAGGGGCTAACCTACAAAGGTGTATAGCAACACTCAACACATTTGAGCAGCTTACAATCTCCCTTGCTGTAACTTTATATCTCTTCCCATCTTCCCAAGTCAATACAGCTTTGATGGCTTCTAATACAATTTTTATGTATATAACCAGTTAGCATGAGTCCTTTGACATTTTACTTCTTGTGGGATACTATATAGCCTAGGATTTCATTGTCATACTAATTATTTGGCTTCCCTAGACAATATTGTGTATGAATGCATTTTAATGTAATTAACCAACATAGGTAAACACTTTTGGTTGCTAGCATTTGCCTTGTGGTTATTGACATTCTTTTACAATGAATATAGATATGTATGTATTTTTGTTAGGTACATAGTTTAGGCTTCTTGTAAAAATGGGGTTATATCTTACTGTGGTTTTACTTTTTAAAAAATTGGTAGTGTTTTATTGTTTGAGAATTTCATGCTTTATCTATAATGTGTTTTGATCAAGCTCACCCTCCCATTCCTTCCTCTCTGACCCCTTGCCTCTGCCATCCCCATCCCCACTGCACATTATATCTTCCCAATTTCATTTAAAAATATTGAGCCTATTAAGTGTTGCTATGGGTATTGGCCCATCTACTGGATCATGGGTAGCCTCTCAGGGGTCACATCCTTGAGACACGTTGACTGTCCCTCTCCCAGCAGCCATCAGTTACTAATAGTTTCTCAGACAGGGGGATCAGGGGGATCCTTTGTGACCACTTCCCTCCTCTATACTAGGATTTTGACTGGCTTGGTTTTGCTCAGGTCTTATGTATGCTGTCACAGCTACTGTGAATCCATATATGTAACTGGTCTGTTGTGTTTGGGAGACATTGCTTTTCTGTTGTCATGTCATCCACTGCCTCTTGTACTTAGAATTATTCTCACCTCTCTTCTGTGATGGTCCCTGATGTGTGTGTGTGTGTGTGTGTGTGTGTGTGTGTGTGAGAGAGAGAGAGAGAGAGAGAGAGAGAGAGAGAGAGAGATCCCATTTCTGTCTGAGCACTCAGCAGTACCTTATTGTCTGCATGTTAATCAGTCGTGAAGCCCATAAACCCATCTACTGTAAAAGGAAGCTTCCCTGACAAAGGTTGGGAAATGTATGAATCTGTGAATATAAATTGTTAGGAGTTGACTTAAATTAAGAGTCAGTTTAATACTGAATCTATTTCAGAATAATCATAGTAGGTTCTCACCTAGGGCCTATGATTTACCTCGCCACAAGTTCTTGGCCCCATCAGTGCTCCCACGCTTGAAGTCTGTCCTGTGGAGCTGGTCTTAAATCCAGTTAGAAAGTGGTTGGTTCCTCCTAGAGCATGTGTGCCACTATTGCTCCAGTGTGGTCGCTGTAGCCCATAGCATTCCCAGCTGGGTAAGACTGATAAGGTAGCATGGCCAAGGCTAACCTTTCACTTGTGATTTTCCAGCCTTCATCTCTACCTGCTCCATTTGCACCACTTTAAGTGGCTTGGTAGGTTTTTGAATTTTTGTAACTTTTGTGAGTTTGAGTTGTACTTCCTGTCACTGATGGAGTAGAATATCACTTTTTCTGCTTATTGGTCAATTTACAAAATTCATGGTCAAATACTTTATTAAGTATATCTGATTGATAGTTGTTTCCTAAATTGTTCTATACATTCTTGTTTGTTTGTTTTTGTTTTTAAGAAAAAAAAAAAAAGGTTTCTCTATGTAACAGCCCTGGCTGTCCTGGAACTCACTTTGTAGAGCAGGCTGACCTCAAACTCACTGAGATCTGCCTGCCTCTGCCTCTGGAGTGGTGGGATTAAAGGCATGGGCCATCACTACTCCTGGCTATCCTTACTTTTTTAGGGGGAGAGCAGTGTTTATGGGCTTTTATTTTTGTTTTTTAAAAAATACTTTCACTTTTAACACTTTTTTTAGGTAAGCTTCATTTAAGCATCATGTACTTAGGATTAAAAAATTATACATTTTGTGTTCAGAGGAGAGTATTTAGTAAATTAAAACTACTCTCTGACACTTTCATTTTCATAATATTTTATGTTGAATTCTCTGCTGTGTCTTTTTTTAAGAATAAATTTATTATTTTCATTTCCATTTTACTGGCCTCTTAGGTGACATTCTTTCTACTTCTTTTAGTAGTTTTACTAGAGCCTAAAACACTCACCCTTAGCTTATTAGCATGGAATCCAAATTAGTTTTCCTGCCACCTCCTGACTAATATTCACCCTCAGCAGCTTTATGTTCGCCATGCTACTCCCTGTAGCAAGATGCTGACACCACACACACACACACACACACACACACACACACACACACACACACCATGGTGCAAGAACTTGTGGGGCCAATATTTATTTAATTTTACCCCAAATACATTTAGCATTGTGGTGTCTATGCTTTTGTCCATTTTCCCATTTCTACTTTGTCTGTTTTCCTTTGTCTTATGAGTTCTCCCTTCGCGATGTCTTTCAGCGAATGCCTGTTGGATATTAATCCTCTAGGGTTTGTTTGTTTGAAAATGATTTTTTTTTTCTTTTCAGACATTTTTGAATGCTGTTTTCACTGAGCAAAGTGTCCTAAGTTGGCAGAGGTCTGCTCTCAGCATGTTGAAGATGTCATTTTGTTGTTCTCAGCCTCAATCCTTTTTGTTTAAAAGCCAGCTTCCCTATTACTCTTGTTCACTTGAAGGTACTGTGTTTCTTTTCTTTGGCTGCTTGTAAGATATTTTTTTTTGTCTTTGTTTTTATGCAGTTTGACTATCATATGTCTTGTGGTTTTCTTTATCCTATTTGGGGTTGTAAATATTTTTGAATCTTTAACTTGATGTCTTTGGTCAGTTTGGGGAAAAAATACTCATCTAATATCTAACTATTGAACTTGCTCAGTTCTTTCCTGTTTCTCCTTTAGAATCTCCAAACACATACACATTAATTAGAACATCCATTGTGCAATTTCAATATAGTTTTCCTCTGTGTTCACACTCAGTCTCCTGTAGTCTATGTTAACTCCAGATGTCTTCCAGACTGTCTTTAATTCCATTTAGTGAGTTCTTATATTCAGTCACTTACATTCAATTCTCCTTCCTTCTTTTCTTTCTCTATCCTTTTTTTTTTCTTGTCTAATCACGGATGTTTGAAATTTGTATCTGATAACTGGGTCACATGTGGGTTTTCATTGCTTTCCCCTTGGTTTTTGGTTGTTTGGTTAGGTCTACTGGCCTGTCTGGTAATTTTTGATCAGAACTAGGTACAATGTAAGTGTAGAGCCAGTATGAATTTCTGGTTCACTTTATCTTCTCCTACAGAAATTATATTAACGCTGACTTTGGTCCAATGTTTTGAGCACTGGTAGATCACCATGTTTCATTGGGCTTTGAGATTGTTTAGAAATTGGGTTTTTGTCTTTGTTGAATTGTTTCACCTTAACATTTATTTCTCATGATTTGTCTTCCCATAGTAGCACTTGGATTCTCACCAGGCTCCCTCCTTGATAGACCCCAAATTTCAGTTTTTCTTTCATAATAGTTGACTCTTGAGACCTTGAACCCTGTGAAGTTTACCAATCTGCAGTGCTGAAGAACAGAGCTGTTTGCTGTATTTATCTCTGTGTGTTTCACTCCTCTTTTAGTACTAGTTGCCTTAGTGTCTCTTGAATGTCTTCAAACAGAGGCTCTTTGTTTTTCTCTCCTTATATTTTATATGTTTAATCCAGTGTCTAACGTTGTTCTTGGCAAAGGATTTAGTCTGAAGCAAACTTGTCTGCTATGACCAAAAGCAGGAGTTCATTATAGTTTATGTATTTATTTATTTATTTTTGCTGTGCATTCTATTTTAAGACTAGTGATTCTGGCCTTCCTTTAATATTAATGAGATGCCTTCCTTTAATATTAAGTAAATGTAATTATTACAAGAGATGTACAAGTTCCAGGAAACATAATAAACAGTGTAGTAAATACCCATGCCCTTTCACATAGGGTGTAGTGGTGCTCAAATGAAGAGAGTGGACTTGAAAGAAAAGAGGGAAGTACATAGCAGCAATACATATGGTTCTTGGAGATGATCATAATGGTGACAGTGGAATTTAAACGTTTCATGCAGTAGAAGCTCACAAAAGTCAGTGTACTAGTCTATGAGTATGCATGACATGCTTGGTACAACTGAGATGACCACTAGGTCTTGGTTCCATAGTCAATACTTGATCTAGTCTAGCATAGAATTCTTTTCCTGGGAATTTATGTGCTTTCTGCCTCAGACTTGATTACTTTAGTTGATTTTCCATTTTGGCCTGAATGTTTCCATATGTATTTTAAGTCTACCTTTATAATTGTTTTTTATTTATTGAATTATGAAAAAAGTCTCCTAAAATATGAGTGCATGGTGTGTGTGTGTGTGTGTGTGTGTGTGTGTGTGTGTGTGTGTGTGTATGCACGCGCGTGCGTGTTTCGAGTCTCTATCAGTTTTTACTAGCATGGAGCCCATGAGACTCAGGGTGATTGATCCTTCTAAATGCTCAGCAACTTTTAAAACAGCAAAACAATGAACAGCTCCATGGAATGTATTGTTACTAAATCCCCTCTCCATTTGTTTAATTGTATTGCTTGCCTGAGGGATGCTGTGTGGATGTAGAGTCAAGTCAGCTAAATGAAACATGATCCTGGCACAAGAAAATAATGATGTGTCTCTTCTGTGAGATCATAGCCTTCTCCTCATCTCCAGATGCTTGCAACCACACCCTCTTTTTTGTTGTTGTAGGCAAGGAGGGTGGTGCCCAGTGGGGCTTAGCCATTGAGGGCATCAACTAGGGGGTGGGCGGACAAAGCAGTGAGAATAGGGGCAGACTCATGGACAGTCTAGGACAGGAGGCTGGATTTAGGCCTTGTCTCTGGATGAAGCTGAACACTGATTCTATAGATTATATAATAGAGAAAATGACAATGTTTAGAGGACAGTTGAAGGAATCACTTACTTTGATCTTCTCTTAAAAGATCCTGGGGACTCCATATTAATAATTTTTAGATGAGTGGGTTTTGTTTTTGTTTTTGGTTTTTTTTTTTTTTTTGTTTCCTTCTAACCACTTCATTACATAGCCAACCACAAACTGGTTTCTTTCTCACCTCTTGGACTTTACCTCTGGGGTAGCAAAGATTATTCTACAAATATTTACCTAGTGTTCTATGTGTGGTAAGTGACTGTGAACAAAGCAAGGTGGTGTCCCTGGTAAAGTTACATTCAGGATGGGTGGGATAAGAAAAAGGAAATGAAATATACAGATGGCAGGGCAACTGATGACTATGATGGGAAAGTAACAGGTAGGAGAGATGCCAGGGCTGGGTGAATGATGGCTATGCGTTAAATATGGTGGCCAGGAAAGGGCTCATGGAGAGGTGAAGATCTAGAGGGATATGAAGTGCTTGTTGGAGTCTGGAGTATTAGTGGGTGTGGGAATTGTGGTAGCACAGTTTTCCAAGTGCCACCTAAAGGAATTCTGCATTCTGTCCAATGTTGTGTCTTGCAAACTGTGTTTCTAGAAAGCTTTACATAAAATTCTTATGGTGGTTCAAGACCAACTTACAAAAACAAGCCACATTTTAAACTGTATAACTGTATGAACCTTGAACATCTGGAAAAATAATTATCTTAAGAATGCAAGCAAGACCAAAAAAAAAAAAAAAAAAAAAAAGTAGCTGGGATGGGTGTTGGTGGTACATGCCTTTAATCCCAGCACTCAGGAGGCAGAGGCAGGCAGATCCCTGTGAGTTCCTTTGAGGCCAGATTGGCCTACAGAGCAAGTTGTAGAACAGGCTCCAAAACAATTTGAGAAACCCTGTCTTAGAAAGCCAATAAATAAATAAATAAATAAATAAATAAATAAACAAACAAACAATAAAAAATAAAAAATTCAAGCAAGGATTTATTGTAGACTGCCTTCTTCTTTTTAGCAAACACAGCTTCTAGTGTGTAAGAAAGAGAATCAGGCAATTATTGTGTACCTGCTGATGCTTTACACACACACACACACACACACACACACACACACACAATTCTGTTTGCTATTTTGATCTCCTTGTTCTCTGGAATCTGGTATTTTATACACACAGCAAGGTCCATAGAGGCCAGCAGCATCCCTCCCCATTGTAAAAAGTAGAAACCATGTTGAGAGCTCATTCTACATTCCTACTTGAGTCTTTGGAATTGAGGAGTGAGCTTTATCTCAGTTTGGTCTCTGTTGCTGCTGTTATCAACATGATCTGTATTTACCTAGATCACTTCCACACAGTGAGCTAGATAGAACATTCCAATTTCCCAATTAAAGTTTCTCTTGATGGTATCACCTATTTTAATGACTTTTGTGGTGATATCTTGCTTGTACAATTAAAGTCTGTCTGATGATCAGAGGATGGAGCTTGCCACTAGCAAACCATAGATGTCTGGAGGTTTGTACAAGCAAGAGATCACCACAGACTTTCTCAATTCAAAGGGACCTCAGAGATTAAGTGACTGCTCAGCAGTAGAATGGATATGTTTTCCTTTCCTCCTGGAGCATCATCAATCCAAAGTGGCCTCTTTTCCAGAAGAACCCAGAACCATCCTTAGCCCCAAGCTTGTTAAGTAGCTCCTGGTTTAGAGTCTAGTCCACACAAAAAAAATTAAATTGCTTTCCTTCCACCTTGGACAACTGTTTATTTATTTTTCATCCCTCTGAACCCTCCCCACCCCAGATAGGGTTTCTCTTTGTAACTGCTATGGTAGCCTTGGAACTTTGCTTTGTAGACCAGGCTGGCTTCAAACTCACAAAGATCCACCTACCTCTGCCTCCCAAGTACTGGGATGAAAGTTGTGCACCGCTGCTGCCCAGACAATTCTTTCTTTTAACACATCTAGGAAACAGGGTCAAGAGTCCATAACTAAATAGCAGAATTGGATGCTTTTGTTTTTGTCTATCAATTAGTGTGAGCACAGGCCTCTTCCATTCAGTAGGGGAACAGCTATCAATAGTCATCACTCACACTTGGCTTCCGAATCCAGTCATGGCTGATGGCCACAACTGCATAGCTTTGAAATTTCCTTTTGTAGCTGGGTCTCATTCTTGACACACATAAGCTGTAGGCACATGAGTTCCTAACTTAGTCAATCTCTCAGAGCTGCCAGCCATCCCCTGTTCCTCAATGGCCATTCTTCTGTTGGCTTCATACATGTCCCTCATCTCCTCTGATCATTGGACCCTGTTAAGGACAGTTAACTGCTTAGCCATCCCCTATCAGCATCTATAAAGTCCCTCACATCACTCATGCTCCAAGGAAGTAGGATTACTCTGTTCATTTTCTGTGCTCTTTTAGAGTAGTAGTTCTCAACCTTCCTAATGCTGTGACCCTTTAATACAGTTCCTCATGCTACGGTGACCCCCCCAACCATAAAATTATTTAACTTCTACTTCATAACTGTAATTTTGCTACTGTTATGAACCACGATGAAAACATCAGATAGACAGGATATCTAATATGCAACTCCCCCAAAAGGGTTGTGACCCACAGGTTGAGAAGCAGTGATTTAGAGTAAAGGCTGCTCATGTTTCAGTCTTAAGTTTGGGCTGCTCTGCTCACCAAGCACCCAAGAACCCAAATTTTTCTGAAGTCCGGCTGCTTTTTTAGGCCTCTACTTAAAGTCTAGGTTTAGGATTCATCTCTTTTCAGACCTAGCACTCCAGCTATACGGACCTAAGCTTCCCTCATCCCTGATGGTACCTGGCCTAGGATAGTGCAGGGCTGGTTCTCTTCCTGTGACACACCAATGTCCATACACCCACATTCAGGTTCATCTCTCACCTTGTTACTCACCTGCTGGAGTTTACCACCCTTCCCATGTCTGTCCTCACATGGAGGTTCTTTTTTCCCTCATTACCAGGAGTACCAAAGACACAGGGCTTTGAACATCTAAAGCCAGGAGGAGACTCTTCTCATTGTTCACTTATCTTGTTTAGGGACAATGAACCCAGAGTGAGTGGATAAAATCCAGTATTCTCTGTCCTGATTACATGTCCCATGTGTCTCATTGCCTTTTTCAATACCTCATTCTCACTTCTCATATTCTTCTTTCTAGTTTCATAATCCATACCCACATAGATACACATATGTACATACATGCACACAGACATGTACACACATGTACACATACACATGTACACACACACACACACACACACACACACACACACACACTCAAAGATAGATCTAGATGTCTGAGAGGGCATATGTTTGTCTTTCTGAGTCTGGGTCACCTTACTTAATGATTTCCAGACCTATGTATTTTCTTGAACATTGCTATTTCTTTATGTTTGAATATATACACACACATGCATGCACACACACACAAACACACATACACACACCACATTTTTATTATCTGTTATTCTGTTGATGGACATCTAGGCTGTTTCCATTTCCTTCTATTGTGAATAGTGCAGCAATAAGCACGGATGTTCTAGTATCTCTGGCAGGATACAGAGTCCTCTGAATAGACCCTGTCTTTGGGTAGTGTAACCTCCAAAACTTTCTTATGAGTGACGTGTTAACTATGCCTGTAGGCCAACTCCTTCCGTCTGCTTGTTTCTGTCTGGTTTTGGTATTGGGAAAGATTATTGATTGAGAGGTCACTATGATAGCCTCCATTTGCCTTTTGGTCCATTGGTCAAAAACATTTACTACTGAACTTTTGGTGACAATGTTTGCCAAATCTAGTTTAGAACATCAGTGGCTAGGGTAACTTTGTCTGTCACCTAGCTGAGGCTTTTGAAAGAAAGGATATCTGCTAGAGGTTACACATCTGTATTCTACTTCTTCATGATGACATGCCACAGCCTGCTCCACTCCTCATCAGTGGGTCTCAGTTCCAGATGGCTGAAAAAGAAGAAAACTGGAGGAAAGTCGATGAAGAAAAAAGTCTTCCCAACAGAAATCCCCTTTGGCCTCAAGGCTGCCCTTGGTGATACTCAGATTGTACATGCTCTGTTAAAAACTGTTCTCCGCTCACAAGGACGTGGAAAATTCTATGATGTTTCCTTTGCTTGAAGTAGCATCTGGCATTGTCCCATGGAACACACAGAGAAGCAAATGTAATCCTCACAGTTTGGATCTTCCAACAGGAATGTATGTTGCTGGAGTTAATGGATAATATATGTCACTATACATTTTTTAAAAAAATGGATGAATAGTTTCTGAGTTTTTGGAGGATTCAGCTCTTCATCTGTGAGTAGATTTTCCAACCACTACAGTTCTGTGTATTACTCCACACAGACATGTGAAATGAGCCATCATATTTTCTGCTATGGTCTAAGAGTTGAACAAGTTAACACTTTACCGAAATTAGCCTCTTTCCTTTTACATTTGCTGTATCATTAACCTGCCCTGCTTGTGCCTGAAATAAAAATTACATCATGATCAAATTCAAGGGAGGTTTGTGTAAGCCATGCCTTGCACGGTATTTATTGCTGAGCCTTAGGGGCAGGAGTTGGATTTATCTGGATAATTTATTCACAATTTATGCTGTAACTATTTTAGAGTCTTGAACACACAAACGCATGTTCTCAACTCAACCTACTGCCACAGTGATGGGCACATGGACTCCACCCTAGTATGGGTTTTGCTGACATGTGTAACCAAGACTTTTCAGCAAATCTTTATGGCAAGCCAGTCTTCAATATGAACTGAAAAAAATCATCTTTCTGAGTGTTGCTGAAGCTGCTTGCCATTATAAATTTAATCCTTCAGCTGAGTGTACAATGATGGTGATAAAAATTATTCTTTATATGTGGCCAGGCCTTTGCAAATTTACTTATTTATACTTCTTGTACAATTATAGTGATACTAATGATGGAAACTTGACTTTGTGTTTGGTCAAGACTCTCTATGATGTCTCTTTGGGCCTTGGTCACCCTGCTAGAGGAAGAGCATAAAAACATGTCTATCTAAAAGAAAAGAATTAAGGCCCAGAGAGGGGCAATCAATCAAGGGAGGCCACAAAGCCAGAGACCAGTTCTCCCTTGTTCTATAAGTGTGTGAGGTTTTATATGAGCTTTGAGTTTTAGTAGTGTTTCTTTTACGAATGTGGGTGACTTTGTATTAGGGGCATAGATGTTCAGAATTGAGACTTTGTGTTGATGGATTTCTCCTGAGATGAGTATGAAATGACCGTCTTCATCTCTTTTGACTAGTTTTGGTTTGAAGTCTAGCTTGTTAGATATTAGGATAGCTACGCCTGCTTGCTTCTTATTTCCATTTGATTGGAAAATCTTTTCCCAACCCTTTACCCTGAGGTAATGTCTATCTTTGGAGCTAAGATGTGTTTCTTGTATGCAGCAGAAGGATGGATTCTGTCTTTGTATCCATTCTGTTAGCCTGTGTCTTTTTATAGGTGAGTTAAGACCATTAATGTTGAGGGTGAGTAAGGTCCATTGATTGTTGATGCTTGTTTGGTTTAGGTTTGTTGTTGGCAGTGGTATTGTGAATATATTTGTTCTGCTTCACCCTAGGTTTCTGGTGTAGTTGGATTATCTGTTGCCTACATTTTTGTGGGCATAGTTACCTTCCTTGGGTTGGAATTTTCCTTCCAATACTTTCTGTAGGGCTGGATTTGTAGATATATATTGGGAAAATCTGGTTTTGTCATTGAATATCTTGTTCTCTCCATCTATATTGACTGAGAGTTTTGCTGGATATAGTAGCCTAGGCTGGCATCCGTGTTCTCTTAATACTTTTAGAACATCTATCCAGGACCTTCTGGCCTTGAGGGTTTCCATGGAGAAGTCAGGTGTAATTTTGATAGGTCTGCCTTTATATGTTACCTGTCCTTTTTCCTTCGCTGCTCTTAATATTCTTTCTTTATTCTGTATGCTAGGTGTTTTGATTATTATATGTCGAGGGGTCTTTTTTCTTTGGTCCAGCCTATTTGGGGTTCGGTATGCTTCTTGTACTTTCATGGGCATGTCCTTCTTTAGATTTGGAAAGTTTTCCTCGATGATTTTGTTGAATATGTTTTCAGCACCTTTGAACTGGGCTTCCTCACCTTCCTCTATGCCTATTATTCTTAGGTATGGCCTTTTCATGGTGTCCCACATTTCCTGGATGTTGTGTGTTAAGGATTTGTTGGATTTATGGTTTTCTTTGGTCGATGAATCTATTTCTTCTAGTTTATCTTCTGCGCCTGAGATTCTCTCTTCCATCTCTTGAATTCTATTGGTTATGCTTGTGTCCGTGGTTTCCGATTTTTTGCCCAGCTTTTCAATTTCCAGTTTTCCTTCCATTTGTGTTGCCTTTATTTTCTCAATTTCGGTTTTCAAATCTTGAACCATTTCCTTCACCTGGTTAATTGTTTTTTCTTGGCTTTCTGTACTTTCCTTAAGGAATTTGTTCATTTCTTCCACTTTTTTGTTTGTTTTTTCCTCCATTTCTTTAAGGGATTTTCTCATATCTTCTTTGAGGGCCTCTATCATTTTTATGATGGTGATTTTTAAGTCGTACCCTTCTGCTTCCTCTGCTTTGTTGTTGTGTTCCATTCTAGTTGGTGTAGATTCCCTAGATTCTGGTGGTGTCATGTTTGTCTTTCTGTTGTTAGGTGTTCTCTTGTATTGCCTTCTTCCCATAGTTTCTTCCAGTAGGTGTTGGTGGTGTCTCTTCCCTCTCTCTATGGTCCTTCCCAGATGGGCTTATGTGGATCAAAGATTCAATGTCTGTAGCTCTGTGTGGTCCAAGCTCTCTAGGAGGTTTCTCTGCAGACAGGGATCCAGGGATGGGGTCAAGGATGAGGATCCAGAAGAAGATGCCAGCAGGTACTCACAGTGGTCCTCTGGCCAATAGCTCTGGCCAATAGCTCTGGCCAATGACCGGCAGAAGAGGACAAGGGCTGAGCTTGAACTTGAGAAGGTTTTGCAGGGTAGTAGGATCTCACTGAAAACTGGCGCTCTCCAGCTGAGACCTTGTTCTTTGGCAGGGGCCCGGATTTGGGGGTCAAGGATCTTGCCCGCAGGAACTTTGAGTGGACCTGCAGAGATAGGCGGATCTCTGGGAGGGGCCTGGGACTCCAGCAGAGGACTGGAGGCGGGGTCAGGGACCAAGCCGGTGGAAATTACAGGTGGTCCCACGTGGATAGTCAGGTCTCCTTTGTTCGGAGTTGCTCTGAGAGGTCTCCGAAGTAGGATGGACTGTTGGCTCCACCCTCTGTCCCAGTGCTCAACCAGAGCGGCAGGACCGTAGGTGGGGTAGGGCACGGGGGGGGGGGGGGGCTGGAGGTTGGGATGGGTGGGGGTGTATCAGAGCTCCAAGGGTGCTCTCAATCGGGACTGGAGACAGGAGCAGCAGGATCAGGGGCCAATCCAGGGAGTTCAGGCGGGGGAGGGGGAAAAAGAGGTTGAAGGGGACAGGCAGCCCCAATTGGGCCCAGACTCACCTCTGGCCAATAGCTGGCAGAAGAGGACGAGGGCTGGGCTAGAACTTGAGAAGGTTTTGCAGGGTAGTGGGATCTCACTGGAAACTGGCGCTCTCCAGCTGAGACCCCGTTCTTTGGCAGGGGCCCGGATTTGGGGGTCAAGGATCTTGCCCGCAGGAACTCCGAGTGGACCCGCAGAGATACGCAGATCTCTGGTATGCATGCTTATATTGCTTATTTATTCACTGAATATAGTTCTATGCACTTTTCTATATATACTAAGCATGTACATATATGTTTATATACAAACACATACACAATATATTTTTCTTTTGGAGACAGGTCCTGCTTTAGCCTCTGGAATCTTGGGATTATAGGCATGCCCCAACATATTTGGCCTATGTGGGTGATTCTCTATTTAGCAGTGTTACCGTAGACTGACTTGAGTGATAAGCATTTTGAACTGACAGATTTCAATGTCATTCCAAGACTTCTGTGAAGGGCTTATTTCTGAAGCCCTGTGAAGCATAGTTGGAGGGAAAGATAAAGGCATTGCAAAGGATAAGAGATCTTATCTTTCACCTGGAGGTATCATCTCAACATTGTTACAGGCCTTTTTGTGTTCTCTGCCTAAGGCGAGGATTTCTGAACACAAACTGGAGAAATTGGCAGGCAGAACAATGTGGAATTATCTGTGTACACTGGTGGTAGCATAAGGAGCATAATATTCCAGTAGAATGTTTCTCAGAACTGGATCCTAGACTGGGAGTGTGACTCTGCTGCAGGTCACCCAGGAACCCCGGCATTCCACTGCTTTTTTCAAGTATTTGACTGGTTGGCTATCTGCATTCAAGGTGACCACTTCCATACTTGAAGAACTATGCTCATCAGACAGAGAGCTGAATGCCTAGAAACTGGAAGGCCATGGTGAGACACAGAACACACTGGGAGGTGGATGTCCCATTCTTCTCTGTGCTGAGCATATGGCATGTTTCATCTAAGTGAGGCACGGTTGTCCTAGTCATTAGGATCTGAAACATGTGTGTATAGTTAAAATAAAAAAAATAAGCCTTATGTTCATTGTTGACAGAACTGTGGGCCTTGAATTTCCAACATAGTCTTTCTAAGCTATGCCTGTAGCCATTAGAATCATCCCTAGGGTGCCACCCTCTTCAAACCTCTCAGGTATGAGCTGAGACCAGCCCTGCACACGGCACACTGATGTTTCTCATCATTACCCCATGACAACTCATATGTTGCCAGAAATAATCAGTATTTGCTTTGGAATGGTGAAAATGAAATCTAAAAATATGTTCTGCCAAGCAGTTGTCTCTACAGCAGAGTGTTTGCATGTGTCTAACCTCTTGGGGTACCCTTGGAGATGTGGAATTCTGAGTTCAAACTACAGGCTCAGAGCAGCAGGACCAGAGGGGCTGTTAGCCCTGATGATGCAGCTATGCCTGAGGGGTCTTGGTGATGGTTATTGGTCACTTGTCCTAATCCCATTCCGTCTCATCCCCCAGTTGATGGTTTTGGTTCCCATGATCTCAGGCCATGTCTTTTTATAAGGAGTATTCAAGCTGACTGTAAGAGACATCTCTCTGTTGTGTTGAATTTTTAAAGGAGGCTTCTGGCCCTTAAAATTCAGTCATGTCTTCAGTACACATCCTGTGCATGGCTATGAAAGTGATGGCTATTGAATTCATGAAGAGGCAACTTACATTAGTTAGCATCACCATGGCACTTG
Source organism: Phodopus roborovskii (assembly GCF_943737965.1). NCBI lineage: Eukaryota > Metazoa > Chordata > Mammalia > Rodentia > Cricetidae > Phodopus > Phodopus roborovskii. The sequence goes on from NW_026125537.1 coordinate 3,858,146, forward strand.
TGCAGCTCTGTGATAGAAATGTGCCATTAGTTTTAAGTGGTATGTTTTCAGAGTTGTTTCGAAAGGTAGCTTCTCTAATCAACCTAAGCATTTATTTATGAGCTATTAGCAGGAGCAGTGTTCAGGGAGATATGTGAACTAGGACTTCTAGAAATCCAGTCACAACTGTGTACTGGTTGAGAGGCTGTGATACTTACTGTGAGCTTACAAAGTACATCACAGCCACTAAAGACACCAGGGTGCCATAGATCCTGCCAAGTTCACTTGTAGCCTTACTCAAGTCACATTAGGTGTCCAAGACTTGGTTTTCTTAACTCAAAATGGGATTGCTGAGGGGGGTGCTCTCACAAATTTATGCTCAAAATCTCAAATGATATGCAAAAGGATAACTACCAGCATCCAGCAAATACCACCATTTGTTATGACTGGCCTTTGGAAGAAGGTGGTTCTTGTTGGACACTGAGGACGTTTTGAAGCTACAATGGAAACAGATCAGCCAGGTTCAAATATTCCTGAAGTATCATTTATAAGAACATCTAGAAACTCATTTCTATTGACTCTAGTAGTCATTTTGGAGCTTTCTGAGACCATCTATGGACAAAGAGTTGAGTAGAGGCTTTTGGGGCTTCTAATCAATGACAAGTAGCCGAGGGTAAAAGGTGGGTATCTAGTATGTCTTCAAGTTTGTTCTCCACAAAGATTCTGAGAGTTCAAGGTTTGGCAGGAGAGAAGAGGTCAATGACCAAGGGCACAGGGATCAGTGGAGATGAGAGATCAAACTTGATCTCAAAGGATGTTTGAACTTCAGACAGTTGAGGAAGATTATTGAAGATACTGCAGATAGGAAGCTTGTAAGATGGAAGCAAGAAGGAACCTGTTTAAGGCTGCGGGAGGAAGCATTTACTGACCCTTGCATGGTTTCAGGCACCATGAGCCTGCACACACTAGAGTCTGCATCAGAACAGACCTTTTTTTTTTTTTTCCCTGGTGGCAAATGACTGCTCCAACAATTAATTTCCATTCTTCCTTGCAGTGGTATGGAGAATTTCTATCTTCCCTGTCTCTATTGGAACCACAGTGACCAAGTTCTCATTGGCTAGCCTTGCTTGGAACTTGTACCCAGCCTTGAGCCACTCACTTCAGCTGGAGAGGAGTGGAAAATGATCACATTAGGGCAAATTTGGTTGACCTGAGCTGAGCTGGGACCAGGCACATCCTTGGTACCAGCTGAGCTTATGGTGGCTGCAAGCAGTGAGGCTCCCACAGAGCTGAGGGAGGAGATGGCCTGTCCAGCACGGAGGAGGACCTTATTCCTGGGCTAGATTTTACTCTTCTGAATATAATAATTGAATTAAAAAAACCTAAAAATTGAGAAATTTATTTCATATACTGGAAATACTGAGTTTGAGTTTCTGTACCCATTCATCATGTCATAGTGATGAGAAAAAGACCACAAAACATGTTCCAGAACTGGTCACCTGGTTTATAAATCTCGACTAAACTCACTGTCCCACCTGAGTTACATCTTGGTACCACATAGCTTCGGTGGTAGAGATGGGCCAGTTGTGGTCCTAGGGTCTCCCAGGATTCTGTTCTCGATGTTGTTTTTTTCTTTTTTCCATGTCTCTCTGTGTGTGGTATATGTACACATGTGTATGCATGTTTCCATGTGCATGGGTACAGGGGCTGGAAATTGATAGTGGGTGTCCACCTCTGTGTGTCTTCACTTTGTTTAATTGCAGATGTGTTTCTCACTGAACCCAGAGTGTCCTGACTCTGGTTTGTCTGTCTGGTCAGCTTGCCCGAGGACTCCCTGCCTCTGCTGAGCTGTGGCTTGGAAAGAAGTCTATAGAGTTCTCACAGCGTGACTGTATAGTGTGTGTTCTGGAGAGTGTCAGGGCTTTTGTCTACTGGGCCCTCTCTTGGCTTCTCAGTAACCAAACAGAAGCCATTTTTAGTGTAATCTAGTCTAGCTTGCTTTTTTTCCCCTCAGAAAAGTGCTGCAAATGCAACTTGTTAGTCTTCCCTTTTCTTTTGCCTTTCTCCTTACTCTCATGTGCTTGAATCCCTGAAGCTGGTGCCTGATATCTTTTTGCTTGAATTGACTTTCCTCAATGGACTGCTACAGTTAATTAGTGCATTTTATTATATAAAACCTCTAGGGAGGGTAGGAAGATGGTCTTTTCATTATGTCATGTCTAGTGTGAGGATAGTACATAGAGATTTATGGCCACTGGCCTAGTAAGCTTCAGCTGTCAAGTTCATGAAGCCTAAGACATCGAAGGGAGTCTCATGAGGCATTGTCCAGATAAGAGTGGCCTGTGGCTATGTCTGTGAGAGATTGTGTTCACTGATGATTGATATGGGAGGGCCCAGCCTAGACAGGTGGCCTGAGCTGTATGAGAAAGCTCATTGAACATGAACTAGTGAGTGAGCAGAGAGTGAGCTAGCCAACTTTGTTCCTCTATGTATCTTACGTTAGTTCCTGCCCTGACTTCCTTGAATGATAGATTATGACATGTAAGTGTAAGCTAAATAAATCTTTTCCTCCCCAAGTTGTGTTGGTCAGAATGCTTTATCCAAGCACAGTCATGTTCCCTTCCATGCCTTGGTTAGGCTTGTAGCAATTCTAAATTCTTTCCTTGTTGAGCTTGCATTGTTTCTGAGCCAATGCTTTGCACAGCCTCTCCCAATGGATTGACCATTAAAAAGTTCTGCATATTGAAGCTCTGGGATTTCTCAGTGAATAAAGCACTCGCTGTGTACACATGAAGACCTGGGCTCAGACCCTTAGCAAACATGTTAAAACAAATCTAGGTGTGTGCCTATTACTTCTTCACTGGGAAGCAGAGACACTGGGATCCTGGGACCTCAGCAGACAGGCAGTATTCATTGTGCATCAGGCTTCTTGAGAGACTGTCTCAAAAACACAAAATGAAATCATGGAAAGCAATAGAGGAAGACAATCTAACATTGACTTCTGATCTCCACATGTGCACACATGAACAAAAGACACATCAGATACATGTTCAAAGGCATACAACACACACACACACACACACACACACACACACACACACACACACACACAGGGAGAGAGACAAATATGCTTATTTGGCTTTGGAGGTTTAGATTTCTGAGCTTTATAAGGCAAAAATATATCATTAGACTGTGTCTTAGTTAGGGTTTCTATTGCCTTGAAGACACACCATGACTATAGCAACTCCTTTTTTCTTTTTCTTAAAATTTAAATTAGAAACAAGCTTGTTTTACATGTCAATCCCAGTTCCCTCTCCCTCCCTTCCTCCCCTGCCTCCACCCATCCCCAATCCCATCCCCTTTCTGTTCCTCAGGGAGAGTTTGGCCTTCCTTGAGGAGTCCTCAAAGTTTGTCATATCATTTGGAGCAGGGATCAGGCCCTCCCCCCATGTATCTAGGCTGAAAGAATAATCCTCTGTGTGGAATGGGCTCCTAAAGTCCATTTGTTTACTAGGGATAAATACTGATCCACTACCAGAGGCCCCATAGACTGCCCAGGACTCCTGACACCCATGTTCAGGGAGTCTGGGTTGGTCCTATGCTGGTTTCCCGGCTATCAGTCTGGGGTCCATGAGCTCCCCCTTACTCAAGTCAGCTATTTCTATGAGTTTATCCAGCCTGGTCTTGACCCCTTTGCTCATCACTTCTCCCTCTCTGTAACTGAATTCCAGGAGTTTGGCTCAGTGTTTAGCTGTGAGTGTCTGCTTCTGCTTCTATCAGCTATGAGATGAAGGCTCTAGGATGGCAAATAAGGTAGTCATTAATCTCATTATCGGGGAAGGGCATTTAAGGTACCCTCTAGACTATTGCTAGTTAATTGGGGTCACCCTTTTAGATCTCTGGACATTTCCCTAGTGCCAGATTTCTCTTAATACCTATAATGGCTCCCTCTATTATGGTATCTCTTTTCTTGCTCTCCTCTATTCTTCCCCCAACTCAATCTTCCTGCTCCCTCATGTCCCCCTCTCTCCTCTTCTTCTCCCCTTCTCCTAACTCTCAACAACTCTTATAAGGAAACATTTAATTGGAGCTGGCTTATTGTTCAGAGGTTTAGTCCATGACCATCATGTCAGGACACATGGTGGTGTGCAGACAGACATGGTGTTGGAAAGGTAGCTGAGATTTCTCCATCTTTGTCAGTAGGCAGCAGGAAGAAAGTGAGACCCTGGGCTTCTCTGGAGTATCTGAGACTCAAAGGCCACCCCCAGTGATATACATCCTCCAACAAGGCCACACTTTCTAATAGGGCCACTCCCTATGGCCCTTTGGGGGCCATGTTTATTGAAAACAAAAGCCCAGACTCTACCATACTTTATTAGCATAGTCTTTTTAAATCATTAAAAAAAAACTTATCATTGTTTTCTGTTCATTGGTATTTTGCCCACAGACTGTGTGAAGGTGTTAGATCCCCTGGAACTGGAGTTATAGACAGTTATGAGGTGCCATGTGGTTGCTGGGAATTGAATGCAGGTCCTCTGGAAGAGCAGCCAGTGCTCCTAATCACTGAGCCATCTCTCCAGCCCGATTAACATATTCTTAATGGATAAGGGCACAGGTAAGTGAGGTGATGTTCTCAAAGTAAAGATGTTAGGACAAGGGATATTAATATATGTTTTCAGTACCCCGGGGAGGTGATTCCCTGATTAGTATTCTGGGGCTACTGAGCCAACATTTGAGTCAGAGAACATTGAGATAGGCCATGCTAAGGACATTTTTCCTCAGTACAATGAGTGTCCTCTTCATTGGCAGGTTAATGTTCAAAGTAGCTCTGACTGGTGACATTGCTATAGTTAGTGACATAGGTTAGTTGACATGCTTTACTGACAGCTGTCATCTTTGAGTGGAACTAGTAGCCTGTTCCTGTGGCTAGACCCAGAAATGCAGATAAGTAAATAACACTGTTACTGGGACAGAGGTTCCTATGACCTAATGCAGTCTGTACAGTCATCGCCACTTGGCTCTAGACTGCTGATACATCCTCTCATGCCTCCTTTGTTGTGAGTTGTGGTCAGTGTCCCTGAGAAGTCTCAGGGCTGGACTTTCATCAGAGTCTTAATATATAAATATATATTAATATATAAATAAACTTGTCTTTGTGTGTGTTTAGGGGTGAAACTAACTGAAATTTGCTATTGATAGGAAGGTTGTGGGGTGGGGCTACCTCCACTCACTGTAATCAATTATTCTTGCTTACCAAAAATAACTAATACTTAGGAGTGGGGAGATGGGTCAAGGGATAAGAGTGCTTGCTGTGTAAGCAGGAAGATGTAGATTTGGATTCCATTGCCCATGTGAAGTTGGTATGGCCATGTATGCATGAAACCCTAGCTCCAGCTAGCAGGGATGGCAACAAGAAGGTAGCTGAGGTTTGTAGTTTAGCTAAGAAAATGTCAAACTCCTGGATCAGGAAAAGACCCAATGTAGTAAAGGTCAGGGGCAGGGGCATAAGGTGGATTGCCATAGAGCAGAAATAAAACATCTTTCTCTGGCCTTCACATGTGCACAAGTGTGCATTCCCCCTTCTCTCACATGCTTACGTCACACACACAGAGACTGACCTACTACTTAGGCATGTTGAGCTTAGGTGGGCCAATAACTTCAGGAGCTTACAGACAATTAAGCTTACTATATCACCACATGCATTAGTGTTTTTAAAGAGCAATATGGAAGTGTAAGCTAAACAAACCCTTTCCTACCTAACTTGCCCTCTGGTTATGGTGTTTTCAATGCAGCAATAGAAACCTTAAGGCAAAGTTTTTATAACCATCTATCATTTGTGAATTTCATATATGCATATTATACATTTAGGTTTCCCTCCAAACTTCATGTGCTTTAAAAAATAATAACAGAGTCCACTTAGTGTATGTGGTGGGTGGGGGACAATCTACTAGAGCATGGGTGGCCTCTAAGAAGATGCATCTTTTAAGAAAAATGACTTTTCCTCTCTTAGCAACCATTAGTTGCCAATAGTTCATCAGATAAGGGGTGGTACTTCATGAGTCCCTCCTCTATCCTTGCTTGGAGTTTAGTTGGATTATGTGCAGGTTCATGTGTGCAATGGCCCTGTCATGTCTAGCAAGCATTGTTCTACACTGTAGTCATCTTCTCCCTCTGGCTCTTAAAATATTTATATATTCTCTTCCATGAAGTTCTTTGAGCCTTGTGAGAAGGGGGTATGATATAGATGTCCTATTTCAAGTTTTATTTACTACACGTTATCCAGTTCTGAATCTCTGTATTAATCCTATCTACTTTGAAAAGAAATATCTCCAGTGAGGGTTAAAAGATGCACTACTCTATGGATATAAAGAAAAGAACTTAGTTTATTACTATATCTCTTTAACAAAATAAAATAGTTCTAGATTCTTTCCCAGGGCCTATGATATAGCTAGTCATTTTTTCCTCTTATTTCTTTTTTTAAAATTTATTTTATATAACAAAGTCCAATTAAATGAAAACAAACATTTATACACAATATTTGGAAATTTGGGCGTTGTTCTTTCCAAACTACTTCCTGCTGGTAAGGGGCGCTGTCATGGGGGATTCGAAGAAGATTCAGAAATCCTGGCTATAGTATGTAAGGCTGCTTTGTCCAGCTGTTTTGAATGTAGGATCAGCTTGTACTCTGTTTCAGGTGGTCTGGCATTATCAAACCGCATTAGTCTGGAAGGAATCCACATCTTTTCATTTTCTGTGGAAACAAAAATAGAAATCCTTTTCCCTAGTAACTTGTCCTTCAACTTAAATTTTGGAGTCAAAGCATTTTTTTAAATTTAATTTATTATTTTACATGTCGATCCCAGTTCCCCTCCCTCCCTCCTTCCCTCCCTTTTACCCTCTCTGCCCTCTCACATGCACTCTAACCACCCTCCCCTCCCATCCCCCCACCCCAATTCCATATGTAGGGGAATGCCATCCAGTTGGGGTCATGTAGATCTGACAGGTCCTGTGAAGTAGGGACTAGGGCTTCTCTCCTGTCTCTAGATTAAGGCAGTTATCCCTCCATGGGGGATATGTTCGCAAAGTCCTTTTGTGCACCAGGGATACATCCTGGCTCCACTATGAGGTCTCTTAGACTACTCAGTCCTTCTGGCTATTTCCTCTTATTTCTTAAGTTCAATTAATAGTACCAGCCATGAGTTTCATCTTTAAATCAATTCATGAAGTGATTGGTACTCCTATAACATTCATACCATTATTACACCAGTGAACATATATTATCAGGCCAATCTTCGTGTAGCTCACAGAGTTCACAGCTTTGTAATACTGTTGATTACTGATTACTTTTCTACACAGATAGGACCTTATAGCACCATGAATGTTAGCTAGTAAGAATGAAACTTTCCAGGTCAGTACCAGCCTGACTTTTCTATTTCCTGTGACTCATGTTTATGTTGTTTTCAGCTACTGAGTCTTACCATCAAGTTCTTAATATTAACCAAGAACATTGACATTAGCCTGTAATGTTTGAGGTTGGGTTTTGACTACAGAATTTTACTGACAAACCACTGGGAAAGAGGTAATCCATTTCTGGCATGTTGACTTTTTATTTGGTAGTCTAGTGTGTGTGTGTGTGTGTGTGTGTGTGTGTGTGTGTGTGAGAGAGAGAGAGAGAGAGAGAGACAGACAGACAGACAGATTGTCCTCCATTAAATGGAAATATATGCTTTTAATGTTATTTCTTTTTAAAGTTTTGCTAAATTGCCTAGGCTGGCCTCACATTAGTGGTCTTCATGCCTCAGTCTCCCCAATGCTGGGGTTATAGACTTGTATCAACATATTCAGCTTGTGCTGGATTTCGTTGGTTATTGTATTCTTTTTAAAGTGTTCACAGGTAATCTAGACATCACCATGCTTTAGGATCAGTTTGCAATTATATTATAAACATTTCACAATTTCTGTTTTTAGAAAGGGTGGAGAATTTTTGCCCTTTTTTCTTCTGATGTATCTTTGGCTCTGCTCAGTTTGATCAAAAGCCTATCATTTTGTACACAAATTATCTCAAGTTCTGGGACTCATTTAATCTAAGCCTGGAGGTCAAATAAAGAATGAGAAAATATTCTAAGTATATATAAAGTGGGAAACAAGTCTGAATTGTCAAGATGGAATCAAATGTGTCATTTTCTCTCTCATTTCCATGATACCCCATCTCAGTCTTTGGAGGGCCATCGGATTGGTCTTAGGCTATTTGAACCACTGCCACAGTGAATTTATCGATTCCATGCTGTGCCAGTAAATACTAGCTATTTTTCCAGACCCCTGCACATAGATCTTAAGTTTTGACCTCACTCACAGCCTTCAGTTTCTTTCATTTTTACCTGCTTGGATACATGGGAAGGGGGGATGGTGGCCTCATACTTAGTATAAGCCAGATAGTATTTTTTTCCTCTGGCCCATCGCCATGACTCTGTATCTTAGTAAATGTTACCATTGTTGTTTACTTCCTTGACCTGGTATTGTTGATTCTTTTCTTTTGTCCATCTATAGTTTAGGTGGGTCTGAATTTGATATACTGATTCCTGTCTTTCCACGGTGTCCCTTTTGTGGTCTAAGCCTTAGCAACCTCTTTCCAAGTTTATCTTAACATTCCTGCTCTTTCCCAATGGTCTTTCAGTATCATTGTGGTGTATTTTCTGCTCAGAGTAAAGTTTCAATCAGGGAAGTTTAACTGTACCTCTCTTCTGTTTTGTGTAGCTTTTTCTTCCAAATTGAAACCTTCCATCTTGGAGGGAGGATGTGTGGAATCATAATGCTTAGGAGGTAAAGGAATGTACAAGATCTAGGAATTAAATTAAACTCAGTTACAGATACTCCAGGTTTCTTTTCTAGTTTGTATGAGCAGTGAAAGCTACCTGTGAGAATAGACTCTCCACTTAGTCAAGCTTACTGCAAGTTGGATAGGGAGCACCAAGAACATAGTTTCCATGAGTCAAAAATCCAGGCTGGGTTTGGATTTTAGTCATTCATGCTTATTAAATTTTCACCCATATTTCTAGAATTATTCCCAGTAAACTCACTAATGCACTAAGCTAGCCTTGGGTGGGATAGGTTATTCGGGCTGTTGTTGGTACTTTATCTGGATTGCACAGGCATTTATTAACCTCCCACTATTAGAGATATTCATGGTCTATCACTATTAGATCTTAACAAGGTTGGAACGATCTGGTCTTTGTACCAGCTGTTCCAGCCACCGGGGATTCCTGTCTCCTAGTTCTGGTTTTTTGCCCCATTCATACCTCTACTTGGAGGATCACAGAACATTTCTAGTCTGATGTCTGTTTTTTGTCATCCTTTTATTTTGTTTTGTTTTCTCCTTAGCACTTAGCAGGATGTAGTTCTTGGTTAATTCATGCCTACCTACTAGATACTAAACTCCAGGAAGGATAATTTAGCCTGCCTGGTTCACCACTGTATCCCAAGTCCTGGCACAAAATTCTTCAGTGTATATTTCTAGGAGTGCTAATGAAGAAATCTGAACATCATATGCATTTGCTTGTTGTCCTGTTAGTCTTCATATCTCTTAGAATATAATTGTCTTTTCTAGTTTGAATTTTTTATATCAACAAGAAAATAAAATAAATGGGCCTGGATACAGTATTTTCTTCTTTTGGAATATTGGAATCTCCTCCTGGAATCTGGAGGTGTCTCCTTTTCTTCTTGCTCTGGAAGAAGCCAGAAGCATTCATTCCATTGTTCTTAGCATTTATGCCAAAGACTCAAATTTCTAGGGGCATAATTTTCTTTTGTATTTCCTGGGCTTTCTCTTGCTTCTATTGAATATCATCTTTATAATCTCAGTCCATCAGATAATTTGGTTTTCTTAAGAAGCAAACAATCCATGGTAGAGTATTATTGTCTCCATTTATTTGATGAAACATCGAAAGTCCTTACAAAGGACTCACTCATAACTATGCCTTAAATAGAAGTCTTTCCTACCAGTTTTTATTCTTGCAGCTGCACCGACAATGACTTTAACATAATTATTATTATTTGACTGGTTAGGCTATATAGCATAGTGTAATATGTGAGAAACAATATTATGAAAGCAAAAGTGAATAGAAAATATATTAATATTTTAGGGAACAACTAGCAAGTTGTTAGTGCTATACTATAATAGCTCCTGGCACCTGTAAATGGTGAAGAGGATACTGACATCCTGAAATGTGAGTTTCAGATGTCAGTGGTTATAGAAATGTATTTGTGTTTGATGTGGGATATGTGAATAATCTGATTCCACTGTCTCCAACTTGTTGTACTTTCTTAATGATACCTCCTTTAAAGACACCCATGTTTATTCATGGAGCTTCATATATATATTCAGTAATATTTCAATTCCCCCTCTGAGGGACAATTTAATTCCTTCCTTTCTATCCCCCTCCCCCTGTCCATCTCTTCCTCCCTGCCTTTCTTATTTCATCCTTTCTTCTCTTTCTTTTTTCTTTACTATTATGAATGGACAACAACAAAGCACAAGGCTGTCTTTGGCATGTCTGGGAATTCCTCCAGGATATAAAATGAAGGAGTGCTGGTTCACAGGCCACAGTCATCTTTAGTTTTATTTAATGCTTCCAAATTCTTCTCCAAAATATTTGTACATGTTTTTCTACTTTCTCCTACAAAGTTAGTGAGCAATATTGGATGTTTTCCAGAAAACACTAGTGGATTTTTTTATATGATAAAGATACCAGATTATATGTTTAGTATAATTTCTTGTCCTGTTACATGGGACAAGAATGTGTTAGGTGAAAGAAATAGGCAAGAGAATTCTTATATTTCTTCTATCGTATTGTGATTGCTTTTCTGTGATTCTTATATTAAGTATTATGTCAGTCTTCAGAAACTGAATCCCTTTTGTTGTTAGAGTGTAAGTAATTTTTCACTGTATAACAATTGTACCCTATTTTGCTCATCTCTCCTGTGGTTGGGAAGTAGTTGAATTGCTTCTAGATTCTGATTCTTATGAATGGGGTGAATTGAAGATTTATTATTTTTTTAAAAAAGTGTTGTATAGAGCTGGGGAGACAATCAGTAACATGCATACAAGCATGAGGATCCATGTGTGGGTACATAGATCACTTTGTAAAAGCCAAGCATTATGGTGTGTGCATGTAAACTCAGCACTTGCCTAGGGTTTGGGAGACAGAAACAAGAGGATCCCTGTAGCTTATTGGCCAACTAGCCCTACTTAATCAAAAGACCTACAGGTTCAGGGAGAGATCCAGTCACAACAAAAAGGTGGCAAGTCATCCAAGAAAAATATCAAATGTCTATCTCTTTCTTTCACACACAAGTGATAGAAAATCTGTACAAACATGCATACACCTACAGAACATGCTCCACATACAGAGCACACACCACACCACACACACACACACACACACACACACACACACACACACACACACACCACAATCACATAATGAAAGTGTATGTATAAGACTTTTGTGACAAGTTTCATTTTCGTAGAGTACAATTTTTGAGTCATATGCTATGTATGATGAAGTTGGTGCTCATTTTTCATACTAAAAATGTTCAGTTACTCTATCGACATTGGTTGAGAAGATCATTCTTATTTCTTCACCTTGCCCCCATGTGTAACTTTCTCTGCCTATTTCTGTTTCCATATGTCTATGCAATTATTATACTAACTTGTCTACCATGACTCTAGAAAGACTCTGGAAATTGGGCAATATAGATCTTTCAGCTTTTTTATCTTTTAAAATTTAAAGCAATTCCTAGAAATCTTTGTAAAATTTAGATTGCAATTCCATTGGTTTACTGATCAATTTTGGGGCTGTGGTAATTCAACAATACTTTTATTTTAAACTCATTAACACAAACTATCCTATTGGGTCTTTAAGAAAATCTCCCATGCAGGGGAGGGTGGTCAGGATGCATGTGAGGGGGAGAGAGTAAGAGGGAAAGAGGGAAGGAGAGAGGGAGAGGAAACTGGGATCGACATGTAAAGGAAAAAAAAAAAAAAAAAAAAAGGAAAGAAAGAAAGAAAAAGAAAATCTCCCATGGCATGTTTTCTAGCTTTTTTGCATATGTTTTTTTTTTTTTTAAACTTACTTTGTTGAATTTGTTTATAAATTTTATTTTTTTTGCAAGTCCGTATTTTAGCCTTTTTGTATGTGTTATGCATTATGCGTCAATGCATGTATGTTCATATGTGTGTGTGTGAACACATATATGTGTGCATATGTATATTCTCCATTTATTTATTGAGGTAGGGTCCTTAGCTGACCTTGGGGATCATCTAGTTAATCAATTTATTACTGGGGTGTCCTGTTTCTACCTTAGGAATTCTGGGATCACAGGTGGGCTACCATACCCACTCAGGTTGGTATTTTACTTTGTTTTTAAAGACCCTTAAAAATCATTTTCAGAGTTGCAGAAAATGAAGGAGGATAATTTCTATTAACAACTTGGTAGGTTTGTATTGAGTAAGAAACCACCACTGCTACTTTAACAGTCCCTGAAATCCAGGCTTTGTTCTAATACTAGTGATTTTCCCACTGTGTCCTTTTTTAGTTCTAGGATCTTATCCCAGATGCCACATTATGTTTAGTTCCCATGTGCCCTTTGTTTTCTCTGTTCTATGGTAGGTTTTCAGAATTCCCTTGTTTCTATGACCTTGACAATTCTGAGAAACATTGGCCAGGTGTTTTTATAGAACAGATTACATTTGGTAGTCTTTGATGGTTTTCTCATAATGGATTGGGGTTTGGGGAACAAAAGTCATCAAGGTAAGCAAATCTATTTCACCACACCCACCACTTCCCATATGATTGAATCAGGGTTTGAATATGGAGGAGGTTGATCTGTAATCTCAGCCAACTTTGAATTCAACTCTAGTTCAGTTTTTTAATCCTGTTTTCTTGCCTACCTCGAGTTGATACTTTCTTGGTAAAATTTGAGTATATGGGAGAAGGGTAGGCATTGTCAGGACAGGGCATTTGCTCTTGAGTTTCAATTCAGACTGTGTTTTTATCTAGGCTTGGCTGATTTCTTCTGATCTTGGTCTGTGTAAGACTCTGATCTTTGCCCACCTGTATCAAACAGGAGCTGGCCTCTCTGTAAGTTATTCGGGCTCAGCACTCCTTACCAGCCCCTGAGAACAGAATGGCTTGATTTTTTCCTGATATTACCTTGGTTTTTAGCAGAAGAGAAAAAGTCTGTCATGTTCTAGATCCTAAACAGAGTAAAAGTTATATTTAGGCTACTTTTCATTATGCTTTTATTCCTTACAGCTTTTTTTTTTTCCTCATCCTGTTGACTTGCTCAAAGTCCCTTCCTGTTCACCTTTTCTTTGATCTTCCTCCTAGCTTGCAGAGTTGTGCATTCCTTTTATGTATGTTAAAGGTATGTTTTTCTGCATGATTGCTTAACTTACAATCAAATGTATGTTTTCCTCTCATCAACCTGCTTAATTATGTGTTATGGTAATCCCATGCTTTGTTTCGCCCTCTTTATCCTACCAGGTGAACAGTAATTATGATTATTTGGCCACAGGGTCTGCTTACCTGTTTAGACCTTCCCTTCTGGCCTCCCTAGCTGGTCCCTTCTCACTTCTTCCTGTGAGGTTTACATTCTTTCCTCCGGGGACCCCCTGCTTCAATTGGTCTTTCAGCCAAGAGCTTTATGAAGGTGAAATTGTATGTCTGTTCTACACTGCTTTCATTTGCTGCTTTCTCTCACTCCTGGATGGTCATTTAGCCAAGGAGAGAATTGTCAGCTTACTATTTATTTTTCTTCACTATTTTTGAACATTACTCCATTTTCTTCTGATGTACACTGGTATTTTTTGAGGCAGTAGCTGCTAGTTAAAACACTATTTGATGGTCATAAATATGACTTTTAACTGTGTGATTTTTCTCATTGTCTGTGTGATTTTGCTGTGAAGTATCTGTATATGCATCATTTGGAAGTTTCTGATGTTTAATATTTCAAGAACACTTGAGAATTTTCTTGCTGTGTAACTCCGGCTGACCTGGAACTTGATATGCAGATCAGGCTGGCCCCAAACTCAGAGAGATCCTCCTTCACTGCATCCCAAGTTCTGAGAATAAAGGCAAGAGCCTCCATTCCCTGCCCATGAGCTATATTGTTTTAAAAGCGAAAGCTTCATGATTTACTTTAATATCCAGGGATTTGATAAATTCTTATGGTTACATCCATCTTTTAAGAAATTTTCCTTGAGTTAAGTGGTAGTGATGAACACCTTTAATCCCAGCACTTGGGAGGCAGAGACAGGTAGATGGATTTCTGAGTTCAAGTCGAGCCTGGTCTACAAAGAGAGTCCCAGGACAGTCACGGCTACACAGTAAGACTCTGTCTTGAAAAACCAAAACCAAAACCAACCAAACAAACAAACAAATTTAAAAAAAATGTTTTTCTTGATGCTTGTGCTTATCAGTTTTCAGGATAATTTTAGAAAATTTTATTAAGTGCTCAAATAATTAGATGCCTTTATTTTTTAATGCAATTTTGAAGAAAATATATTTTTATATCTAAGAATATTTTTGGTTCATAGATTTATTTATCTTTATTAAGTACAATGTAAGCGTATAGTTTTATTTATGTAGGCCCTGAATATGTCATATTATTTATTTTTCTCATGTATCTTAGACTAGCCACAGATTTCCTATGTAGCCAAGGATGATTTCATACCATGCCTCAGCTCCGGCCATGTTGGGATGGCAGGTGTATGCCAACATTTCTATTGATGCAAGGCAAGAACTGAACTTGATTCTTCCTGTTCTACCAAGTGAGCTGTGTCCCTAGCCCCAGTAGCTTGTGCTTTATAGTGTTGTTGGAATCTGATATTCTCCTGGAATGCTTCAGCAGACATTGCATAAATTCCTATTTGGTTTTGTGTATTTGTTTTATCTAGGTATTATGTATTCACTTCTCTTCTTGGCTTTTTAAATTTAAAATATTTTGATTTTCAAAAGTAAGATTTAAGTTTTCTAGATTCAATAAAACCCCTATAATATGTAATAGCTGTGATTTTGATATCTAGTTTCCTTGCCTATATTGTACAGCCAACTAAATGGGAGGGGCAATGCCATTACCCCATTTTCAGTTTCATTGTGAGTCTTAGCATTTCTTCAAAGGACACAATTCTGGTGATTGATTTCAAATAGTCACACACATGCACATTTCAAAAGTTCCTGCAGCTCTTTTTTGTAATCTGTCTGAAGTTGAGAAAATACTCTTTTACTTGGAGAGTTTTTTAATTGTAAAGCATCTCATGCACAGAATACAGTAAGAGGTATGTGTATAGTTCAGTGAGGGATCAATGAATGCTCCATTAGTACCTATTTTCTTTTCTATTTTTGGTGTTTCAAGACAGGGGTTCTCTGTATTGTTTTAGTGCCTGTCCTGGAACTCACTCTGTAGACCAGGTTGGCCTGGAACTCACAGAGATTTGCCTGCCTCTGCCTTTGCCTCTTGAGTGCTGGGATTAAAGGTGTGTGCCACCAACACCTGGCTCATATTTTCTATTTAGATTAAAATATATGTATGTACTATGTATGTATGTATGTATGTATGTATGTATGTATGTATGTATGTATGTGTCCCCAGGCTTTCTGAGCTCCCTGGGGAACCTATTGATTTCTGCTTCTTCCCTCCATCCGTGGTAACTAGCAACCAGATTTTGGTTGTCCCCTTCCTTGTTTTTTGTGTTATTACTGTACTGCTAATGTACACATCCCTAGCCAATGGCTTCAACTGTTAATTTGAATGTAACACAGATTAATTATGTGACTTGTCATCCTTCTTAACTTGTGTCTTGCCTTTGTGTGACTATATCCAGTTCTACCTGTTGGCCCTCATTGCTGCTCATTGCAGGAAGTCTACATTGCTGTCCAATCCTGACTGCTGATTGCTGTTGGGGTTGTTTCCACTTTGGCTCTTCTGTAAACAGCCTGGCCGTATCTGTTTGTGTGTGTTGTGGGCACACCCTCTCAAGAGTTCTCTGAGCTTCTTGGAAGGATTTTTCAACCAGTGATTGGACATCTTGGTTCTTGGTGCTTGTATGTGGCCACTTCACAGGATTGCGTGAAGACGCTTTCCAAAGTGGCTCTGCCCCACACTTCCCCATCAACAGTGCAAGGAAATCACACCATTTCCTGTTCTGATCAACTTCTACTATTGTCAGAGTGTTTCATTATTACGTGCCAATTCCAAGATTACATCTCACTGTGATAAGGATCTCTCCCTCAACTTTCCTGCTTTCCTTCCCTCCTTTTATGGAAGAATATGTCACACTGTAGTCTAGGTTGGTCTCAATCCTCCTGTTCAGCTCATGCATACTAGGATCTCACTGTGTTTTTCATTCTTTTTAATGATTCCTTAAGATTTATCAACTCTTAAGCCTGCTGTGTTAAATGTCCATGTATAATTCTTTCTATTACATTTTGATTTTTTATCCTAGATACAAACCCTCTGCTGCTAATCATTGTAAAACAAAACAAAACAAAACAAAATAAAATCCCAGTTCATTACTTTCCATAAGTGAGTTCTTGACTTTTAAGTTGTCAAAATTTTCTTTCGCTTTGCTGTTTGTGTTTGCTGTCCTTTTTGAGATGTTGTCCTTAGTGAAGTAAGAATGTGACTGCTTCTGTTGATTTCTAGAATGTAAGCTCTCATCACCAAGGGTCATGTTTGTGACAGCTTTGATTTTGGGTCCTGTTTCTCACAGAGCATTTCATGGAAGAGCTTTGTGGCTAATAATTCGCCTTTTGTTCTAATTTATTAATAGGATGAATCACATTCACTTTTGCTTTTATGTCCCATCAGTGTTTCTTTTTTGAACATGCTGAAATTGAAAATGGCATGTTATTGCTTTTATATGTTTCTGAATTTGGTTTGCCAATATTTCGTTTACATTTTTTTTTCTTGGATGCTGATAAGCACATTTGGCTTGGTACACTGTGTCTTGTTTGGAATTAAGGTCAGGTTGGTCTAATAAAAAGAGTTGGCTAGAAGGGTTTAGGTCAACTTAGAATTATCTGTCCTTTTCTGTTTGGTAGAGCATGCTTGTAAAGCCATTATAGGTCTAGTGTTCCTGGTCTTAACATTTGGAGCTATTGATATGATTCTTAAGATAGCAGTAGAATTTTTGACTGCCTTTTCTTCCTTTTCGAGTCAACTTTTTAGATATATTTCTAGAACTGTATGGACTTAATGGAAGTTTATTTTTATTGTCAATAAGTTATCTGTAATAACCCATAACCTTTTAATTATAACAGTTCCTAGGATTTTGTCTTTCATTTCTAATAGTGTTTATCTCATATTTTCTTTATTAATATGACAGTAGTTTTCTAAGAAATAGCTGTTAAGGTTACTGATAGTTATTTTTAGATGTTTGATTTCTATTTTTATTAATTTTTACTTTTATCTTCATTATCTTATTTTAAGGTGGTAATACATGTATGCATACTTGCTTTAGTGTGTGTGTGTGTATGTATGTGTGGTGTGTACATGTATGTGTGTTTGTGTATGTGCATGTGTGTGTGAGTGTATGTGTGTTGTGTGTGTGTGTGTGTGTGTGTGTGTGTGTGTGTGTGTGTGTGTGTTGGGGAACAGAGATTGGCATCAGGTGTCTTCCTTAGTTGTTGTTCCCAGGTCTCTCCCTGAACTTGAAGATCCCTAATTTGCACAGGCTGGCATGTGGATTCCAGGAATCCTCCAAGTCCTGAGTGCTGAGATTACAGAAATGAATTACTGTGCCTCTTAAGACTTTTCTTATTTCTAACTAAATAGTGACAGCATTATTGCTCTATCTGACTTTCATAAGTTTATAATTTTGAGTTTCATATTACTCTTTGACAGTTTTCAAATTTCCAAGCATAATGTGATTTTTCTTCTTTCATCTGTCCTATGTTCTAACTGGAGTGATACTGGCATGAATGATGCTGTTTCTTTGAACCTTGGAAAAATATTTTTCCAGATTAAAAGAATTTTATATGTAAGAGTGTTTTGCCTCTATGTGTCTGTGTACTATATGCATGCAATGCCTCCAGATGGCAAAAGCATCAGATCCTAGGGACTTGGAGTCTCAGATGGTTTAGAGCTGCTCTTGGGGTCCTGAGAATCAAACCAGGTCCTCTAGAAAAGCATTGCTCTCTCTTTCTTTGTAAATTTAAATTAGAAACAAGTATGTTTTACATATCAATCCTAGTTCCCTCTCCCTCCCCTCCTCCCCTGCCCCCCACTAGCTCCTTATCCCACCCCCTTTCTGTTCCCCAGGGAGGGTGTGGCCTTCCATGGGGGATGTTCAAAGTCTGTCATATCTTTTGGAGCAGGGCCTAGGCCCTCCCCCATTTCTATACTAGGGATAAATACTGATCCACTACCAGAGGCCCCATAGACTGCCCAGTCCTCCTAACTGACACCCACATTCAGGGGGCCTGGCTCGATCCTCTGCTGGTTTACCAGCTGTCAGTCTGGGGTCCATGAGCTCCCCTTTGTTCAGGTCAGCTATTTCTGTGGGTTTTCCCAGCCTGGTCTTGACCCCTTTGCTCATCACTCCTCCCTCTCTGCAACTGAATCTCTGAGCCATCTCTTTGGTTCCAGGAAACTAGCTTTCTGAGGTCATGTATGACCCTAGAATCGGAGTGTGTCATAGCCTTCAGGTACTTTACTCTGCATTCTCCTATATACAATTGATTTGATATCTTTGTCATTTCAGATTTTAATGATATTTCTCTATGCTCATACTATTGCTTTGCCCAGTCCCAACTTGATATTATTTTCATTGTGAGTGCGAACATCTCTACAGGCTTTGTTGTCTGCACACTGATCACTCTATTTGCACCTCCTCCTCTTTCTACCCTTTTATTTTCCTAGAGCAGTCTTCTCAACATTCATCCTCTAGAATTTCAGTGTTGAGGATATTTTGCATAACCTGTTTTGTGGATGATTGTTCTGTCTTCATTTGTGCCTGTATTTCACATTGTGCATTTTTGCTAGGTTAACCTGTCCCTGGAGGTAAGCTGGACACTTCTAACTTCCTCTGCTTTGGGTTCCAGATGTGATCACTTGTGTGTCCCCTGAATGAACCAAGGTTACATCCACCAGTGCCATCTCTACCCTGAGGTGATGGAGCCAAAAGGGGTTTCTCACTATTTGAACTTCTAGTCTCCCAGACTTGCATGAATAAGCCTTTTTTTTTTTTTTTTTTTATCATTTGTCTGCATCTGGTGTTTTGTGAGAGTGACAGGAAGCTGACTAATATACCCATATCTTGCAGATATTGTTGATTTTCTTTTGTCCCAGTAGAGATGCTCACTCTGGGAGTTGGCAGCTATTTTGCAATCAACCTCGTTATAAGCACCCTGTGCTCCACCATCATCTACCTCAGGGACAGTGGCTCCCAACCTTCCCAATGCTGCAACCCCTTAACACAGTTCCTCATGTTGTGCTGACCCCCAACCATAAATATTTTCATTGCTACTCCATAATGGTAATTTTGTTGCTGTTGCTAATTGTAATGTCAATATCTGTGTTTTGCAAAGGTCTTGGGTGACCCCTGTGAAAGGGTCATTCAACCCCCAGGTTGAGGAGCCACTGCTCCAGACCATCTCTGTAGTTCTTCTTTATGTACCTGCAGCACCTGAAATACAGTAACACTCTCTTTGATAACATGCTTGTCTTTTCTCATCTTCTGGGAATCTTGTTAGATTGTGGTTTACTCTTCTGGCATGGTCCTCTTGTGTCTTAACCTCTTGTGCACATCGTTTATCTTTTTGCCTTTGGACTGAGTTCAGACAGTTTCCTTTGGCTATTTTGTTACCCCCACCCCCCCAATTCCAAAGTTCTGGCTCAGAAGTAACCACACATTGTCACTTTCCTCTACTTAGTGATGTGCCTCCAAGGGGAGCAGTGAAATGCCCTGTCAGCATCTAGATGAAGACCAGATCTCTCAGCATCAGGCTCAGAGATGACAGAATTTCCAAGATGTGTATAGAATCTTCTTGGATAGACTTGGTAGGTCACATGTCACACTGTGCATATTTATCTACTCTTAGAATAGACCCAAGGGTTTCTAGCCAAGAACTCTACCAGTGTATATATTTGTAATTGACCACATCAGGGGATGAAATCACCAATTACAGGCTTCATGCTTTCAGCAAAGAATATAATTTTATCATAATATTGATAACAATTCCACAGGCCAGATGATTTTCTCCAGCAGGGAAAGACAGACCTTTATAGCCCACACATACTCTTCATTTTCCCCTTTCCCTGTCCATCTTTGTCAGGCTTAGGGAGAGTCTCTGGCAGTTACCCTTGGCATTGTACCTTTTTGATGTTGCAGGGTTTTAATCAGAATCTCCTAAGATGATTGATTTATGTCTTAATAAAATCAGGCAACCAGGAAGATTTCCCCAGCTATGAGCGTGCTGGAACTTCTGGGAGAGACATATAATAGGGGTCACGTTCCTCTGGCCCCATCTCCGTTTTTCTTCTTGTCCTGTGTTATGTGGAGCAAGTTGGTCTCAAACTATAGTGACTGTTGAGGACATCCATACCAACGTTGAATCCTTGGTTGAGGAGAACTTGGGATTCTTTAGGGAGGATAACAGTCCTCCACTGCATCACTCAACAATCCAAGCCTGGGCAGGTCCCTCCGGTCTCAGATCTCATATATGCTTGATTCTTTAGGCTCCAGCCTTTGCTGAGTGGAGTGGAGAGCAATGGTTTTGCTGTTGTCAGATCCCTGTGGTTCATCAGGGAGCTATGACTCGATTTCTCCTCCCCATTCCAATTCCAATCTGTTGCATCACTAGTACAGCCCCAGGCAGGTGGCCAGGCATGTTCTTTTGACCTCTGATGCTGGTTCAGGGCTAGGCATGTGCTTCTTTTAGAAGCATGCTCAGACTGCCATTTGAGTTATCAGAAGAGAGCCACAACCTCTTTTCCATAGAACCATTAAGGTATAGGAGAAAGGTAAAATCTTTCTGAGGATGGAGTCTGCGTGTGCACACCACCCAGGGGCATATGAATTGAGAGACAAGAGTTACTTTCTGAGCACCTGGATCCAGCTGTGCCTAAACTTATCCCCCCTCTGGGGTTTTGAGTTTCTTAACTCAGTCAAATAATAACATAGGCCTTGATATCTTTTGATGGAGCTTTCTCTGGATCCTGATCAAGGGATCCATGTAACCTGGTTCTTAGGAGTATTTGTGGGGGTGGGGGATTTGAACTCTTAATTTTTATTTGTTTATTTACGTAATTTAGAAACAATCTTACATATCAATCCCAGTTCCCTCTCCTTCATCCTCCTATGTCCCCCACCCCAGCCCCCAGCCCCTGCCCAGGGAGGGTGAGGCTTTCCATGGGAGATTGTCAAAGTCTGTGACATCATTGGGGAAGGGCCTAGGCCTTCCTCCATTTATCTGGACTGAGAGAGTATCCCTCCATGGGAAATGAGCTCCCAAAGTCCATTTGGAACACATAATTTTTATGTAGTGATCGTCTTATAATGGGATCTTCAGTCTTGCTGGAGATGCTCAATTTCCTGATGGAGAGATGGCCCCTTGGCTTATTTAGAACACACTGTGGTTGTGGTTGTTAAGTGATTGGAGAAAGTGATTCAAACCAATAAATGACAATGCTGTATTTTGAATAGTAATGGGAGGCACATGTGCCCCATCTGTGTGCTCTTGTTCTTGGTTGGTATCCAAAGGATTCTTTCTGTCGGGGTGTCAGAAGCGCTGGGGGTGTAAACTCTGATAACTTTATAGATGTACTTGTCCTAGCAAGCATACTCACTTCACCTTTATTATAAGTTAGGAATTAGTATATGGCTTTTGATGAATCATATACAATTTTAGAGATGGATTCCAAAACCAATAGGGAATGCCAGAGCTGGGGACTGAAATGAGCATTCTCTACATTCTCAAAGGGGTGAAATTTCTAACAGTTGTCCAATGGAGACTTGTCACAGGGGCCCAGCTCTGAGTCTGTGTGAGAGCAGATAAGTGGGCCCTCACTCTGACTGGGTGTGTCTCACCCTCAGTACTGAGACAGAATCATTCTCTGCTCTTGCCTGGTAGGATGCTCAAAGCTATCCCTGGACTCATTTCACTAGATGCCAGTAGTACTCCCTGTAGTTGTGTCCTTCTCTGGACACAATGAGCCCTATGGGAGACCATTGCTTTACCTGATTGTCTTGTGTGTTTTCTCGTCACACAAGGAACAGGCCTGCAGTGGCACCTAGAAGGGTAGTCTGACACGGGGAGAGGCACTAGGTCTAGATTCTGTTGCTGCGATAGAATACTTTGACCAAAAACAACTTAGAGGAAGGAAGGGTTTCTTTCATCTTACACTTCTAGCTCACACTATGTCACTGAGAGAAGTCAGGGCACTGAAACAGGAACTTGAAACAGAAACAATGGAGGAAATCTGCTTTCTGGCTTAAGTGCAGGCTAATGCTTAGCTATTGTTCTTTTATGACAGCACCAAACCACCTTCCTAGGAAATGGTGCTACCCATAATGGATTGGGTCTTCCTATATCAAGTAACAATAAAGATAATTCTCAACAGATATGCCAACAGGCCAATCTTATCTAGGCAATTCCTTAATGGTGGTTTCTCTTCTCAGATGACTTGTTAGTTAAATTGGAATTGGACACCATGAAAAACACATAGCTTAGAAAGGATGAAATCATCTTTGGCAGTTGATATATTATAAATTCCCAAAGATTCTATTAAAGGGATTCTTAGACCTAGGGGGGATCAACAAGGTCCTTGATCAGTGCACTGGAATTAACAATCACATTGTCCTTTACTAATCCTATATTGGACAGAACCAAAATTGGAATACAATGCCCCTTTAAACATCCCAGAGAACATGAGTACTTAGGAGCAAACCTAAAAAAATAGGCGATAAAACATACACACTAAAATTTATGAGCTGTGGGTGATATCAATCTTATAAGTGTTCTGATTAGCTTAAACTGTCGATTTTTACAAGGTCTAGAATCACCCAGAAGAAGATCTTCATTTGAATAATTCTTTATCAGGTTTGTGGGCATATCTATAAAAGATTTTCTTGATTGTTAATTGATATGAGGGTCCAGCTTACAATGGTGATACCATTCCCTAGGAAGGTGGAATTTTGAGCTGGGGAAATCATTTAGTGTGTGGAGTTTAATGGGATGTTCTATTGGAACTTGGAAGATATGAGTGTTAAGAGGAACATTGAGTATGGAAACTTGACTTGTGAAGTTTCACAAGTAAACAAAGATCCTATCTAGATATGTGACAGTGGTTATTCATGTGGTATTTTTTGGATTAATAATCTGCATGCTCATCCTCTAGAGCTGAAGAATCATCTGTGATTAAAAAAAAAAAAAAAAAAAAAAAAAAAAAAAAAAAACACGTTAGCACCACTGAAGTAAATACTTTTGGCATTCATTGGGATAGTAGGGAACTGATCAGCTAGGGCTGAAGAATTAGCTGTGATTGACAAGAGCTCATCACTTTTGAAATGATAACTTTAGGCTTCACTGGGAAAATAGGAATGTGTTTTCACAGTGTCAACACTCAGAAGCTGTGGTCCAAGGGATAAAAAAGTGCATCTCAAGGGTGACTGTGTGCCAAGATGAACTTGGCAATGTATAAGAGTCATCCATAGGCTTTAAAAGGCATGAAAGCTACAAGACTGAAGAGGTCACGTAGTGAAGCTGAGGCTTGGTACCATGTGGCAAAGTTCAAACCCTTGAGGAGAGGCCATTGGTGAAGGTAAAGCCTTGTTACAGTAGAGACTGCAGGCTATTGGAGATGGCGGGAGGAGTGTGGCACCATCAAAGATAGCAGCAGGTCTGAAGTGAGGCCAACATGAGCCTACAAGACAAGCTGTTTGTGATGGCAGAACCAGAGATGAGGGACCGACCAAGTCTTTTGGAGCCAGAAGACTATATAGTTAAGTTTCAGATGTTGGAATTTTAGCAACAGGGTTTGGATTTATGCTACTAGATTTTGCTTTTGCTTAAGTGTGACTTTATGTCCAGTTTTTCCATTTTGGAATAAGAATATATACAACTTGTTTTTAATTTTATAGGAAGCTACATTTAAGAGATTTTGCATTTTAAAAGAGAACTTTGATTTTTAAAGTATAGAAAAATTTAAAGACTAGTATTTTAAAAGTTATATCATGCTTATATTGTAATATTAGCATGGGTTCTTGTAGATGAGGAAATGAAAAGTTCATGGTTTAGAGTGTTGTGTTTGTATGTCTAGCTGACAAGGAGTGGAGTTCTTTTGTGGGCTCTGTCTACTCCAGACAGTCTAGAATCATCTGAAAGAAAGGTCTCTGTTGGGTTATTGTCTTTATCAGGTTGACCCATGGACATGTCTGTGAGGGATTATCTTGATTGGGAATTGATACGGGAGGGCCCAGCCCACTGTGGATGGTAAGGAGAGGTGGGCCTAAGCTGTATAAGGAAGCTAGTGGAGAGTGAGCCTGAGTAAGCCAGAGAGTGAGCTCCCAAAGAGCATTCCTCCATGGTTCCTGCCTTAAGTTTTTCCTGATGTTTCTCAGAGATGGATTATGGCCTGGAAGTGGAAGATGAAATAAAACCTTTTATTCCCAGGTTACTTTTGGTCAAAATATTTTATGAAAACAATAGAAAATAAAGTAGAACAGATGTTAATCGATTCAAAGATTCCACTAAGCAAAGATGTTATTTCTTCCCCAAATGACCTATATTTTTAATGCAGTTTCTATCAAAATTTTCTGTAGGCATAGATGGGCTTATTACAGTATTTATGTGGAAAGACCCCAGAAGAGCCAAAATAATCTTGAAAAAGAAGAATTAAACAAAAGGAGTTCTTTCACTCAGTGTTATAGTTTCCAGTGCAGTTGCATCCATGAGGATGGTGTGGAGCTTATAGAAGAACAGACCCCAGGATAAGAAATTTCAGACTCAGACACACATAAATACATCCCAGTGTTGTTAGTCAACGTTTCAAAATATTCAGTGTGGGTAGATTTCAATAATGGGAAAACTGGACAACCCAAGGCAATAATTGACCTCATTCTACAAAGCTGAAAGTGGTACAGAGATTAAAACATAACAGCTAAAACTGTAAAATTTCAGAGGGGAATGAATACCCAGAACACAGGGCTAGGCAGTGTTCTTAGAGCTGGTGCCAGAGCATGAGATGTGAGGGCCGAGCTTTGTCACTTCATGGAGATTTTCACTTTGAAGCCCTGACCTTGCTTGATGGTTTTGGAGCTGTGTCCCCTGGGGAGGTAGTGAGATTCAGATAATGTTATGAGATGAGGTCCTCATGATAGAATTAGTGTTCAAGAAGGAGAGCTGTAGAGACCCTGTTCTCTCTCTCCCTCTCCCTCTCTCCCTTTCTCCCCCAACCCACTTCCACTTGAGAAAGTCTATTCAAGCGGGCAATGGTTTGCAACCCAAGCAGAAAGCTCTCACTATACACTGGCTGGGCTGACACCTTGACCTTGGCCATTCCTGTAGCCCTTAAGACTTTGAGAAATAAATACCTGTTGCCTAAGATACTGCTTCTATGGTATTTTATTATGGTTGAGCTAAGATAATCCATAAAAGGCTAAATGATAAATGGGACCACATTAAAATTAAATATGTGTGCTCTGTGAAAGACCTTGCTCAAAGGGGGAAAAGGCAAGCTGCCAATGGAGAGAAAATGTTTTCAAAGCATATATCCAGCAAGAGTGTGGTTGAGAATATACAATGAACCCTAAAATCCCAACATTAAATGACACAAACAATCCACACAGGATACAGTCACAAAGGCATTTCACTGAAATGGGTAGACGTTTTACTCAGGAGGCTATATATGTAGTATATAAGCACCGGACAAAGGTCCACTATTGCTGGCCATTCAGGAACTAAAATGTGTGTATACCCATTTGAGAAGTCAGTAACTCCACCCAACAAGTGAGGCTGCAAATGAAAGGGCCTTTTGCTGCTTGGAGTATAGAGTGGAATGGTGCTCGTACTCAATCGAAGGCACTCTGTCAATGAACTGTATTTGTAGCCTGACACCTGAGCTCTTTAACACTGGTGGCAGGGCAGCCAGTGAAAGCTCATATCCACACGAAGCCCTGGAACACTTGTCAGAGAGGCTTTGTTCATTACAGGCCCAATTTGTACACACCTCAGACGCATCTTGGTGAATGAATGGAGAAACAAACTGTGGTACATCTACACTGTGTGATACTACTCAGCCATGAAAAAGAAATTAATGACACACGTAGCAGTTTTGATAAATCTCAAGAGAATTATGCAGATTGCGAGAAGCTAATTGCCAAAAACTATACACTGTTTAGTTCTGCTTATATAGCATTGTTCTACAAATGGAACAATGATAGAAATGTCTTGATTGGCACCGGCAAGATGTCTCAGAGGATAAGAATGCTTGCCTCCCAAGCCCAGTAACCAGAGGGTTGACCCCTGAAATTTACATAAAAGTGCACATTAGGACATCCCAGCTAGCTCTTGCATGGCCCACATGCTGTGATTTCTTCTAAATGTTTAAGTTGAAACAAGTCATCTAGTTGTCACCATAGCCAAGTGTGGTGTGTAACAATAATCCCCGTTTCCCTGAGAGGATGCTGAGGTTCAGAGAGCAAATATGCTCTTCCACAGTCACCCCCTGTTAGTAAGGGAGGGAGGAGTCCACCCTGTGCTGGGTGGCCCGAGTCCTTATGTTGTACTGTGCTGTTCAGGTTCAGTATTTTAAAAATACTGAAATGTGAGGATGTTTCCTGTGTGTTGCTGTGGTTCTGAATCTAGCCAGGACTCCCTAAAGCAATGGGGGTATCTTATTCTTCCCCCATATTATCCCATTCACCCAGAGTCTCCAGGAAACCATGACACCACCACCAGGCCTGAAGTGACTCCTGTCTCTTTCTCCCTGGTAATCTTCTACCCTCTTTGTGGGTTATGCATATCTTGTATGTTGTTTTCATTACCTCGCCCTTACTGCCTGGCACTGTGTTTTTTAGGTGGTAGATACCAAGTGCTGAATTCCTACAGCTATATGGACATCCTGTGATGCCGAACCAGGTCCTGCAGGATTTATGTCTTGCTGTGGCCAATGATTCCTGTGGGACTGTGTTCCAATTTTTATGTGTCTTTAGTGCTGAAATGACCAGGTCATGACTGGAGGGACCAAAGGATGATTTCCATTAAAGACTTTGTTTGCACAGCCTGGCTTCTCCCAGGCTTTGGGCTGATGCCAATGTATATGGTTTATACTCCCCACAAAGAGACAGGTTAACTACCCTGCTGCAGCCGGCCCTGGCTGTGCAAGTCACATCACCCCAGCACTGTTGTAGAATAACAATAAAGTAATAAAACAGAAGGATTTTGTTATCATATTCCTGGGGGATTAGTCTTTTGAAAAATATTTTATTTTTTACTGCATTTTATTTGCGCACACACATGCACGTGTGTGTGTGTGTGTGTGTGTGTGTGTGTGTGTGTGTGTGTGTGTGAATGTTTGGGGGCACATGGGCCATAGAGAATATGTAGAGGTCAGAGGACAGTTTTCTCCTTTTTCCACGTGTGTCTTGGGGCATGTGGGGGGATTGAACCCAGGTCATCAGCCTTGACAACAGGTACCCTTACCCACTGTCTTAGTTAGGGATTCCATAGCTGTGAAGAGACACTATGCCCATGGTAACTCTCATAAGGAAAACATTTAATTGAGGTAGTTCACATTTCAGAGCTTCAGACCCTCATCATCATGGGACATGGTGGCTTGCAGGCAGACATGATGCTGGAGAGTTCTATATCTTGCTAAGGTAATAGGAAGTGAACTGTGATGCTGAGATGGCTTGAGCATATATGAGACCTCAAAACCCGTGTCCACAGTGACACACTTGTCCTCCAACGAGGCCACTCCCACTCCAACAAAAGCACATCTCCATATAGTGTCACTCCCTTTAGGGGCCTTTTTCTTTCAAACCACCACATTCACTTTTCCATCTCACAGACTCAGGACTGCTACTGAGAAACATTTTCAAATATCATAAGGGTCAGCATCCCAGATGGAGCCGTGTGCTCTGACTTAAACATTGTTCTATTCATATCAGTAATGCTGGAGGTCAATGTCATAAGGGCATAGAATGTGCCAAGGACTTCGTATGGTTTTGAGCATTTAGTCCTCTCTGTTACCAGGTAAGCTTCTGGATCTTCCCCATTCCTGGGTGAGGAAGTACAAAAGGGCTGTGAGCTCTCCAAGGGAAGCTTATTCTATCCCGTGATTCTTTGAGGTCTGAGAAGCTCAGAAGGGCCTGAAGGGGCAGGCAGGGGAGTCTTACCCAGGAGGGAGGTTGTGGTCCCTTCTTTAGACTCCATGGGGAGTACTCAGAGCCTTCTTTGGCTGGGACTCTGGCAGCACCTGAGTTTTTGCCTGAATCCCCAAGATGCACCTTGAACCACAGGAGTTTTGCACAGCTGCCCGTGTTTCCTCCATTCGGGTAACTGATGGTCACCCCCTCCCACCCAAGTCCTGGGGATTTGTTTTATGTTTTTCTCAAAGGATCCGGGGTGATCATGACGCTGGGATATAACTCTCTGTCGAGCCGCTGAGCCAGAGGGAGGACAGATTAGGAATGAATGCACCCCGACACACATGGGAAAGGCGCCCAATGCTCCACCCTGCTCCCCCTCTCCAGATATCCCAGGCCAAGGAGCCCCTTCCCAGCCACCACTCCTTAATCAGCCCTGGGAATCAGCTCCCTCAGCTGTGGTGGAAGAAGCAAAAAGCAAAATAAATGAACTACCTCAGGCAGGGGTTGCCGCCAGCTCGCTTATCAGAGTCCTCTGGTACTAACTTCATTTTCTAGATGTTTATGGAATTGATGCCCTGGTAGGGTGGGTCTCAGGCACACTGTGAGGTCGGCACACTTCCCACAAGCAGTACTCTCCAGCTCCCGGCTGCTCACGGCCAAGCAGCTCTAACCCGTCCCCTCCCTAAACATGCAAAAAAGGATAGAAGTAACTCACTAGAACTGGTTTGTATATGGCTATGACCATGAATTATTAATTGCTATATCCTCTTTGAAATAGTTGATTGTTCAGATGTTTGAAATTAAAAAAAAAAATCAACTGCTTTACTTTGTGCTTGAATGTCCTAGCTGTACAAAGGTCACACATCCCTTCAAATTGGTGTTTAGGATCACACTGTTAGAGAGGTCCATGTAAACCACCCAGTTAAAATGGGAGAAACTACCCTTAAGTGTTCTCAACCCATCCTATATGGTCCCACTGGCTCTAGTCACCTTTGAATGTTTTACATAGATGAGTTACATAGATGAGTTACCATCATGCTTCTACTCTCTAATATAAGCTTTATGGGACAGGGTCCTATTTATGTTCTTTACTGACATGTCTTAAACACAACCATGGCCACATTTGAAAGCACATACCAGCCAGATGTGTGAAGAAATGGGTAGATGTGAAGTTAAATGAGTGAGTTCTCATTGCTAATGAGGGTAGCTAAGATTGTGGAATTCAAACTTAGTCCCCACCTCAAAGGTCTTGAAGGGTCAGAGCTGGCAGATTTGGGAGGGATATTTGTGAAATATGGTGTGCATCTCTGTGCTGGGGACATCTAGGTAGCAAAAAGTAAGGGAAGGAATTCCATGAACCAGCAGTTAGGGATCTGTAGGCTCTTTGAGACTCCACTGGCGTGGTCTTGCCTCTGGGTTACTTGGATTATTGTACCAGATGAGATTCTCCTGTTGGAAAGAGATAATAGCCCTCAATGCCTCTTCCACCAAGGTAAGCTAACCACTGGCCAAGTGATGGCTCTCAGAATCTTTTCCTGGGATGTCTGGCACTGGAGAGCCAGAGGAATGCACTAGAATGAGTGTATTAAGCCTCACTCTCTAGGTTTCAGGTAGCAGGTTCCAAGTCAGGCCAGTTAAAGGAAAATAGACATTTTTCCTTGTAACCATCATGTACAATGGTAGGTTTAGGTATGTGTAGTTGTGAGAACTAGTAACCATCATGTGCAAAGGGTAAGTTTACGTATGAGTAGTTGTGGGAACTAGTAGCCTTCAGGTGCAAGGGTAAGTTTAGGTATGAGTAGTTGTGGGAGCTTGAGTCCCAGAGGCTCAGCATCTTCCCACCTGGATGCTCTTCTCAAGTTGTTTCCATTCCTGGTCTTCATCTGGCTCTTTTCAGCTCTAGACCTGTGCAAAGTCTAGACCAATAGAGGGCATCCCTGCCAGTCTGAGGGAAGTCCAGTGACCATGGATCTAGAGGATTGGATTGCCTTAGAGTACCCCGAGCCAAGAGCCAACCCTATAGCCAGGCATGTTGTGTACTGCATTCCTAGATCCTGGCCACTGGTTACCAGAAAATTAGGAGGTAAGGGAAATGAGCCATCCAGTAAAAATGAGGATGTTCTATGAAGGAAGGGAGGATGATAGAGAGGAAATAACAAATAACTCCAAGAAAATTCTCTAAAACAAAAACAAACACAGACAAGAGATGACAGGCTAGCTCTACCACAAAGGCCAAGTTCAGTTATTGCTAGTAGCTCTCTGGCTCTCCAGCTGAGCCAAGAAAAGAAATAGTGTCACAGTGGGTTACAAATGTCTACCATGTGTTAGGAAACAGTAGAATGCCAGGTATTTGTTTTCCATTATTTTGGACTGGCCAATGTTGTTGTGACAAAATATACAGAGTGACAGCAATGCTTGGCAAAGGTCATCTTTGAGGCACAAAGTGAACAACATCCTTGTTGCTTTATTGGCTAAACTTGAATAGGTCAAAGAATAGGCTGTATGAACAAGGTCATTTATCTGCTATTGCCATGAAGTGATAAAGCTGAGACAAATGACATTTATTTTCAAGCTCATTGACACCACTGCCAAGACTATCGGTGATGTTGCCTTGACTGAGATTTGCCAGCTGGCGTTCATTTGTCAGTCTCCACAGTTTTTGTTGGTGGTTGGGTGATGGATTTTTTTTTTTCACATTGATGATCAGTACCCTCCTTATTGCAGGCCCTTGTCTGAAAGCCACAAGATTGTTAGTGAACAAAAGTGGTCTGGTCTAGCATTGTTGACCTCATAGCTCATTTACTGTAGCCCTCCTGGCTTGTAGCTTATGGTGTCTTTTTTTTTTTTTTTTTTTTTTTTTTAACCCTATAGTCATTTTCAGAGAATGAATGTTCAGTGTTCAGAGTTATTCCATTTCAGCCCAGTGGAAATATCCCTGGATCATCTGCCTGGGAATAACAACACCCCTAAACTAGAGAAAGATGTCAGGAGGCAGAGGCAAGCCTGTTCCCTTCTGTGACAAATGCTTCGGCGCCTAGAAGGTGCTCTGCAGCAAAGTCAACATTTGGAAGGTGAACAATGGTTCTAGCTATTCAAAAATTCATCTCATTTAACATTGCCAGTGACCCTTGTACTCAAGTATTGTTATTAACCATGCCTACACCTTGCTAATAGTGAAACCAAGGATTGGTGGAGTTAAACATCATAGGGCAACATGTAGCAAATGTGAAATCTACAGTGATGCCTCGTGCTTGAAACTAGCTTTGTGTCTATGAGCACATGTTCATGCATTGAGATCCTGGGGATGGAGTGGTTTTATTATGCATAGACCTCAGTGGGCGTCATGTTAGGTGGAGACTTAAGTGTGTTATCATTAATGGCTTCCTATGTTTCTTCTTTACTACCTTCAACCCACAGTTATCTCAATTGTCATTAATAGAAGACCAGTGTGTACATTGGCATCTCCAGGGGCAGAACATTACATTTGCAAATAACTCTGCCAAAAGCCAAGGCTTTTGTAGCATAAGATATAATAGTAAATAATAAATTACAAGGGGATAAGGTTCTAAGTGTGTATGTGTGTAGTAAATAAGGATCAGGCCCTGGTTCTGTTTTCAAGTCCTCCATCTTTTTTATTTTTAATACAACATCCACAGATAGTAATCCTTTTTGCATTTTCAGGGCTTTAGGGGTAGTCCTCATTCTATGTAATTTTCTTCTTTTTAGTAAAAGTAACTCTGGATGCGTTTAAGTTAGGTTGAATTTTATTCCTTTACAGCAACTTTTCTAAAAGGAAAAAAAAAAAAAAAAAAAAAAAAAGAAAAAGAAAAAGAAAAAGAAAATTCAGACCATAATAAAATCATCTCATTCTCTTTTCTGCTCTTTACTTGAATATGTGTGTGTGGTGTCTGAACAGAGGTGCATCACTGTATTTATGAGGCATTTTTGGACAGTCCTAGGTTTCCTAAGGTTTTGCAGACTGTTGGAAAACTTCCCTTCTCCAATTCCTCATGTAGGTGTTCTTTAGCCAAGTGGATCATTGTGGGTCCATGGTATTAGGGGTGTGGTTGTTTCTCAACTGAATGTTATGTCTCTTCCCAGGGCTTCCCATCCAAGTACAACATCCACATTGGTAATGGAGGCAGAGGGTTCACCTGGAGGTAGCCCAGCTCTTACCATTGGCTAGCATGGGCCTGAGAACTGAGCCCAGTCTGCCTCTCAGGATTTTGGAAATTTGGGGATGAAATTAAATTTTTCTAAGTCTTGCTTTCAGAACTGAAAGGCTGTCTTGGAAGCTCCAAAGAGAAGAGATTTCCTGGATTCTTCTCTCAACAGGAATGTTTGGCAAAGTAAATTTGTGATTTGCTGTTAAATGTTTCTCTTGCAGAGGGGTCAGGTTTTTTCCTGCTTCTGTGGCCTTGGTGTCATGAGCAAAAAAAGCCACCTGAAGAGCTGTTTCTTAGGCAATGGCTTATAAATGGATCTAGTCACTAAATGATCAATTCCCACCTGATCTTAAAGAGGAGGAGCAATGGCTACAGAGGAATCTGAGAAGTTTTGGCTGAGATCTTGTCTCTGTCCATATTGCATAGAGTAGAATAGAGACAGTGAGTGTCTGTTCCAATAAACATGAATCAAAGGCCAACTGACAAACAAATCAAAGTTGCACAGCTAAAAATGATCAAAGTAATTGGGAATTACAGCTGTGATTGCTACAGATGAATTTAGAGCTCTGTGCCCAAAGGATGCCATCATAATCTACACATGTGACCACTAAATAGATCTGATCTTCCTTCTAGCAACTCAGTTTTTTTCCAACAGAAAGTGAGCTCTTTCCTTTACAATGGATGCAGGAAAATATTCAAGGCTTCTTATTCTCACTCAGTGACCCATGAAGTGAGATATGTAGTCATCCTTACTTAGTTCACATGGCTTATGAATAAGGGAAGACTGATTTTAAAATGAAAATATTGAAATTTCTGTTTGAATGGTCAAGGAGAAAGATTGACAGGTGACACTAAAGTTGGGAGCTTTACCTTCTGCAACTTGATCATCACTGCCTAGGAAGAGCAAGGCTTTGGAAATATTTTGGTCCCCTCTGTTTTATCTTGTGGTTTAACACATTGATTTACTTGGAATTGTATTAAATGCTCATCATGTGGCTGCATCACACTAAACATCTCACGATGGAAGAAAGCCATAAGCAATGGAGGCCCCAACTTGGCAGAGCTGGTTATGGTTATGTGAGGTACCTAAGGGAAGTTCACTGTGCATTAAGTTCACTGGCAGATGTGAGGGCAATCTGGCTGCAACATCTGTCACCCCATTGATCGTCAGGGTTGATTCGGCTGATCTGCTGATCTGGCTGGCTAGGTAGGTGTCCACTTCCTCCCTTACACTTCTTGTGTGTCCCTTCAGAAGCTGCATGCTTGGTGGATGGAAGAGGATGACCTTCTCCAACCAGAGGAGGACTGGTCTTTGGACAAGGGTATGGGAGTAGCTGCTTTCCCCTGCTAGAACCTCCAAATAAGCTCTCAAGAACAGACATGGCAGGAGGCCCCTTAGAGAGAGTGGAAGTTAACTTGAGGCCTGGAGACTGAACAAGAAATAACTATGTTCCATAGGGTCTAGAGTGTAGGTTCAGGGATCAGGAAGGAAAACATGTTTTAGAGGGACTGAATGTGTAAGAGCCTAGAAGGTTGGAAATCAAGGAAACTTGGCTATAATCAAAGATAAAGACTTCCCTCTTCTTCCGGGGTGGGGGGTGGGGGGGCATAGCATAGAATCAGTGTAGATGGTGAGAGTGGGAGAAAGGTCTAAGCAACTAGTGTAGCCCTTCATTCCATTTGGGTGCTCTGTTACACTGTGGATTAAGACCTCATGTTTGTTTTCTGGAACCACACGGTGAGACCCTGTACTCATATTAGGCACCTGCAGATTAAATGCCTCCAAAATATAACATGGGACCACAGAAAAATATTTTGTTCTATTTTATTCTGTGAAAACCCCTGATAGGAGAACAGATAATCCCAGTACTACGTAGGACTGCAATCATAGATATAGTCATAAAGCACAGGGCAAATTGTGCACTGAAGGAAGCAGGGAAGGAAGCCATGCTCCAGTGATGGGACTCAGGGTGTGCACTTTAAATTTTTTTGTGTTCATCATTCTTTTTTTTTCCATGGTTGAGCAGTGATAAAAGGAAGGAAGCTGTGTTTATTCAATCACGAGGGAGGAGCCTTCAAGGAGACAAGCACACTGCTACTCAGCCTCCAGGAACATGTCAGATCCTCTGGCCTGCACAGAGCATTTGTGATTTACAAATGGTAGGAAGGAAGGGTGTGCTTAAGCCCTGATAGAAACCAGGGTAGCTCCATCTGGAAGGTTTGTCTTTTGAGTCATCTTTACTGGGGGGGAGAGGCCATGGTTTGTGAGGCCGCAGAACAACTAAGAGAGTTGGCCTCCCTTCACTTCCTTCTGGGATGGCTCTAGGTCTTATTGAACTGTAGTGTCGTTGACATGATGTGCTTGGAGAAAACTGGACCAGTGATAAAAAAGATAACCAAATGCACACCTTTCCTAGTGTGGCGAGCCAAAGGGGACTATGTTGAAAATACAGTCAGTGGGCAAACACTAACACTCAAAAATTAAATGCAGTGCATTGAGTAAAACTGCTGCAAGAAAGAATTATCTTAACAGATTTATATGAACTTATTCTTATAGAACAAAAGACAATGTTCTGTTATCTATGCATAAAATTTCAAATACCCACAAAACAATATAGCAAGATGAAAGGAATTTCAAAATTAATATCAATAAGATGTTATATCTGGGGTAGATGTTTGCATCATGAAATAATTCTTCATCACCATAGTGGTCTGCCCCTGGCAGGAGAATAAAGTGTGTTCTAATGGCTCAATGGACTTCAAGGTTTGAGCTGGTGACAGCACAAAAGATAAAGGTGAAGGATTAGGAGACCAGTAAATAATGCAGGTGCATGAGATAAAAGTGTATCTGTCAGTGAATGAGCTTTACTCAGGGGTCACGTTCACATGCATTTCAGCAACACAACTCTGGGGATGCTGGTGGTCTTTACAATTGAATAAAAAGCTCATTGTTTCCTTAGTTTAGTGATGCTCAACCTTCCTAATGCTGTGACCCTTTAGTACATTTCCTCATGCTGTGGTGACCCCCAACCATACAATTACGTTATTGCTACTTCCTAACTGTAATTTTGCTACTGTTGTGAGTCATAATGTAAACAGTTGATATGTGACTTCTAAAGGGGTCAGGACCCATAGGTTGAAAACCACTGCCTTAGTTGAAGGGACAAATGAATCCTCCCCCTCTCCCCTGCCTCCATGAGGCTCATTAAGGACAAAAGAGGGAGTTGATAGAAGTACCAATCAGCAGTTTCTCTTCAGGACTGGGAAGCTGCCAGGGCAAGGAATAGTTGGATAGTTACTTACCTTTATAGTTGAGCTAGCCATAGCATCATTGGCAAAAGGAAGGTGGTCATAGGTTGTATCACTTGCCTGTGTATCCCAGGGAAGTATCAGGCTAGAGGAACAAATCTGAAGGTTGGACAGGGGTACACTTGGGGAATGAGGTGGCTTTATTTTTTACTACCTCTAAAGAGTCAGACATATGATACTGGAGATTTTTTAAGTGCAAAGAATTGATTGTGGATGTTGGCTCACCCTTTCTTTGCAGTGTTTGAGGTCATTAGCCAATGCAATATAT
This sequence comes from Phodopus roborovskii, assembly GCF_943737965.1. Lineage (NCBI taxonomy): Eukaryota > Metazoa > Chordata > Mammalia > Rodentia > Cricetidae > Phodopus > Phodopus roborovskii. The sequence continues at coordinate 3,894,240 of NW_026125537.1, forward strand.
GAGTGTGGCTGATTGCAACATCGTCATATATAATAATAATAAAAGAGGTGTTACTGATACCATAAGAACTATTTTTATCTCCTTCTTCCCTTATTTTTCATCTCTATCAGTGTGGTTTATGTAAACCTGACACAATTGTGTATGTGAAACAGATGCAGGGTGAAAGTATAGTTATGTCTCTTCAGACCACATTTTTAAAATCATAGGCGTGATTTATGAAAATGTTCTTTAAGTGTGAGTTTTTCTTTTTCTCTCAAAATGTACAGTAATTATAAATCCAACCTTCATTCTTTCCTCTCCTTTGGTACTTAGGAGAGCTCAAATGTCAGTTTTCTTAGGTTTCTTTGCCCAATCTGATTTTATTAGGCGTTGTGAGAAAAAACCAGCATGAGGCTTTGGTGAGGATGCAAATGAAGCCTTTAGAAAATGGGTTCCATGTTCAAAGGGACGGGAAGGGCGTGGCATGTCTCCTGCAAAGTGTGCCCTGTGGTAGGGTCTCCTCTTTCCTAGGTCCTGGGTGCTATTTCTGTTGCCATCTCTTCTTCACCCACAAAGTGAGTTTCCACTAGTAATTATGGACTCCAAGCATTTATCACTGCCTATAGCCCCATCATCCACAGCTTTGTGTGTGTAAACACAAGTTATTTGTCTTATTTATGGGATTTAGTGTGATATTAGCGCACCCATTTACATTGTTAAAAGATCATATCCAGTTATCCCCTCACCATCTCTCTCTCTACACCTTTCAAAATCCCTACTAATCAGAAGTTATTTTCACACACACCATGTTTTGTTTGTTTCCCCACACAAGAGAAAATTTCCACTACTTGCCTTTCTGCCTCTGGCTTAATTCACTTAACACAATGTCCTCCCTCTTGATCCATTTGGTTGCAAATGACATGATTTCATTCTTCTTGGCTGCATGATAGTCCACTGTGTTTATAAACCATATTTGCTTTGTCCATGCGTCTGATGATGACTTTCCTAGGCTTTCTTAGCTATCTCAAATAGTGCTCAGGGTATCTTGTTGGCATACAGATTTCATTTTCTTTGGCCATATGCCTTGGAATGTATAACTGGATGTTATGGTAGTTTTATTCTTAAATTTTTTGAAGAACCTCCACACTGTTCTCCACAATGGCTATACTTACTGATATTTCCACCAACAGTGCATGGATTTCTGTTCTTCTACACCCTTGCCAGCAATGATTTATTTAGCAGTTCTAAGTGACCTGAGATGGACTCTTATTCATAGTTTTTATTTTTGTCTATAGATTGCTAATTATATTAAACATTTTCATATGTTTGTTGATCATTGTATTTCCTTTTTTGAGGAGTGTCTGTTCAGCTCACTTGCCTACTTTTATTGGATTAGTTATTTGTTTTCATTTTTGAGTTTCTTATATGTTCTGGATATTAGTTCTTTTTCAGTAACTTGGTTAAATTCACTTTATTATTTATTTATTTTGTAGTTACTATGTATATGATTACTTTCGTTATTGATTTGTCAGCTAATGTGTTGCTTTATTTAAAAATTATTTTTTCTGTCCCTACAGAGGAATACTCCCTTAACCTAGAGACAGGAGAGAGGGCCTAGTCCCTACTCCAAATAACTTGACAGATTTAGATGACCCCCTCCCCGGAAAGCATCACCCTACATGTAGAGTGGGGGTGAGTGGGAGGGAAGGGTGGTCAGGGGGCATGGGAGTGTGGGAGACAGGGAAAGAGGGAGGGAGAGGGAACTGGGATTGATATTTAAAATAAAAATAATAAAAAAATTATTCTGTATCCTGCATGTTATTGGATACATTGTCAGTTCTAGTAGTTTTGGGGAGGCTTTTAAATTTTGTGTTCTAAAATATTTTCGCCTCTTAGTATTCCTTTTATTTCTATCTTTCCTTATTGTTTTGACTGAAAGTTTCATTATTATGTTAAGAGTAGCGAGAAAGTACAACTTTGTCTTATTCTTGATATCAGAGGAAATTCTTTTACTTTACCCAAATAGTATATAATGTTGACCATTGGTCTGTCACATATAGACTTGATGTGTTAATATATGATTCTTCTATATCCGATTTGTTCAAAGCTTTTGTCAGGAATGAATGTTGCATTTAAAAAAATATCTTTTTCTTTGTGTATGGACATGAACACAGGATTTTATCCTTCATTTTGTTTCTGTAATGTATTGCATTTATTGATTTATGTGTGTTGAACCATCCTTGCATCCATGGAAAGAAATCAGCATCATGTGGTCGAATGATGAACTTCTATTCTGTTGAGGATTTTTACATCTGTGCTCACTGGGGTGACTGGTCTTGGATTTTCTCTTTCTTTCAGATGTTAGTGACAGGGTGATGCTAGCCTTGGAGAATGATTTGAGAGGGTGGCCTCTCTTTATTCTTTTCTGTGCACATCATGAGAAGAATTGGCAGTAGTCCTTAGAAAGTTTGAGAAGATTCAGCCATGACTCCATCTGGTTCAGGCGTTTCCTGTGCTGTAAAACGTTTTTAGTTTGTGTGTGTGTGCACTCATGCTGTGGTGTACCTGTGAAGACTGGAGGACAGTTTGAGGGAGTCAGTTTTCCCTTCCACCATGTGGGTCCAGAGGATTGACTCTAGTTGTCAAGCCGGACAGCAGATGCTTTTACCTGCTGATGCATCTCACCCAGGCCCTTGCCGTAACTGTTTATTATCAATCTATCATTCCTGGGCCTCAAGCTTATAAGTCTTCTTCGCTCTCACTTACAGTCTGGACAAATGCTGTATAGATTTTCTATCTAGAGTGCTTCTGGAATCAGTGTGCTTCTTCCCATTTCTGCCACTACTAATGTCTAGAACAAACCATCATCACCTCAGACAGACAGACAACCTCAGTGAATGTTGCCACATTTCTTCTTACCCTGCTTAAACATCTCTACTGCAGCTAGTATGACCTGAAAGTGAAAGCTGGGGATGTGGTTACCAGCCCAACCCTGATCAGAGCTGTGGTTATAGTACTGGACTATCTGCCAGGAACCCTGTAGGGCATGAATGAATGAGTGAATGAATGAATGAATGATGGATATATTTCCTCTCTGAATCCCCATGTCCTTCTGGTACTTTCCACTGACTAAACCCTATTCAAATGTAGATAGCAAGAAAATCCAATAGATGAGTGCTACACAGTTCAGCCTCCTGTGATACAGAGAATGCCTGGAGATGCACAGAGAGAGGATCTGAGTCACACCCAGAACAAATTCCATACACAGCTCCTCTTAAGTCTCTGTGCCACACTGCCTCTGTCTCATCTTGTCTTGCCTGTGCTAAGGATCGAACCTAGGACCTCATGCTTTCTGTCACTGAATTATGTCCCCTCCCCACAGTATTTGCCCTTGATGCCCACTCTCCTGTCTCAGAGAGTGACAGATAAGTCAATGTATCTGACTGAGTTCAAGAAAAAGCTGTGGCTTTATTGCTTCTCCCAGCTTCAGTAAGACGCTGATCGTTAAGAAGATGCTGCCAAAAGTTGCTTTTATGAGAAGATTTTCTGAGATTAGCACGTTGTTCAAATGGATGCTGTTAAGCTAATGTTATTTAAAGAGCATGTAGGTGGTCTCTGCAGTCTTGTTTGTGTAGCTCGTTTTGATTAGCTTCCCCACACTGCTGTTGCACAGTGTACATCACACCTGCCCCATGAGAGCTTGGCTTGTGGCTGGACTCCACAACTGTTCCCTCCTCTCCCAGTGTGGCTGGAGGTAGTCTGTTGCAGTTATCTTCTTACCCTGCATAACAAGCTGGGTTTTGCAAGCCGGCTTCCTAAGTGCTTTCTGCATCTGTCACACAGAGGTGGACACTTGGAAAGCCTGTTTAGAAGGAAATAATGGTCTGTAGTTTTGCCATGTTCATTCCATGGCTTTGTTCACAAGAGGCTGGAGGTCTGCCTTTCTCTCTCTCATCCTCCCTTCCTGGTCTTTCTTCTTCCATCTTCTCTTTCATCTGTTTTCACTTTCTTCCTACTTTATAGGATACATTTTCCCATTATCAAAAAGAAAATTGTCTGTGTGTGTGTATAAGAACTATTCAGCTCTAAAGAAAAATGAAATAAAAAATATGGAAGGAAGTGGATGAACTTAGAATATGTAATATTAAGTAAGGTCACACAATCTCAGAAATAAATAAATCACATATTCTCTCTCATATGAGGTGCCCTGCCAATAATATATGTACACATTTAAACAAAGATAAATGTAGGTATAGTATAAGACGAAAAGAAAAGCTACATATATGTAAGGGAAGTCCAAATGCAGGTAGTGGCAGGAGTGTATATATATATATATATATATATATATATATATATATATATGTATATGTATATGTATGTATATACATATATGTGCATATGTATAAGTTAAATGTTTCTGTAGTTCTAAGTCTGTCATAAATATTTTTGTGGAGGATAAATGCATAAATTTAATGAGGAGCTTCATTGTTTCCATTTCAAATGCCAATTTTAACTGTATATAAGTTGTATAGTCTTTGGATTTGGTTAATTTTGGTTATGATGTTTTTATTTATTTCTAAGGATTTAAAAATGATGCAAAGAAATAAATTCTGACTTTGTGGAAAGAGATTTTTTTAAAAAAGGTATGCTTCATGTCCCCTTGAAAATTGATTTTCTTCAAAAGCAAACATATAAGAATCTTCCATAGTTATATCCCTCATGATTAACTATTAACACACTGGATGACTCCTTTTAGCATGTTTGTTTATTATTTATTTATTTCTGTGCCAGAATAAGATGACTCTGACTTATTTATTAAAGAATCTGACAGTATTTAACCAGATATGTGTGTGTGTGTGTGTGTGTGTGTGTGTGTGTAAGAGAGAGAGAGAGAACATTATAGATAAGAGGCAGGATTACTTTTTTTTTTTTTTTTTTTTTTTTTTTTGCATATAGAGTATTTTTTATTTAATTTTATATAACAAAGTCCAATTAAATGAAAACAAACATTTATACACAATATTTGGGAATTTGGGCGTCGTTCTTTCCAAACTACTTCCTGGTGGTAAGGGGCGCTGTCTTGGGGGATTCGAAGAAGATTCAGATATCCTAGCTGTAGTCTGTAGGGCTGTTTTGTCCAGCTGTTTGGAATGTAGGATCAGCTTGTACTCTGTTTCAGGCGGTCTGGTGTGATCAAACCACATTAGTCTGGAAGGAATCCACATCTTTTCATTTTCTGTGGAAACAAAAATAGAAATACTTTTCCCCAGTAACTTGTTCTTCAACTTAAATTTTGGAGTCAAAGCGTTTTTTTTTTTTTTTATTATTATTTTACATGTCGATCCCAGTTCCCTCTCCCCTCCCTCCCTCCCTCCCCCCAAGCCCTCCCTCCCTCCTTCCCTCCCTTTTGCCCTCTCTACCCTCTCCCATGCACTCTAAACACCCTCCCCTCCCAACCCCCCACCACAATACAATATGTAGGGGAATGCCATCCAGTTGGGGTCATGTAGATCTGACAGGTCCTGTGAAGTAGGGACTAGGGCTTCTCTCCTATCTCTAGAATAAGGCAGTTATCCCTCCATGGGGGATATGTTTGCAAAGTCCTTTTGTGCACCAGGGATACATCCTGGCTCCACTGTCTGAGGTCTCTTAGACTGCTCAGACCTTCTGGCTGAGACCCATATTCAGGGGAGTCCGAGTCAGACCTCTGTTGGCTTCCCAGCTATCAGTCTAGTGGCCCTTAGCTCCTCCTTGTTCAGGTAAGCTGTCTCTATGTACTTCTACCTCATGGTCTTGTCCTCTCCATCTGCTTCTGGGTTCTAGTTTGACTCAGTGTTTATGTATGGGTGTTTGCTCCTGTTTTCAACAGGCATTAGTTGAGGACTCCATGGAGAAGTTAGTTGTTGATCTCACTCTCCGGGAAGGGCATTTATGATAGCCTTTCCACGGAAGCTGAGATTGTTAGTTGGGAGCAGTCTTGTAGTTCCCTCGACCTTTCTTTGTGTTCAACTTTATCTTCAAACCAATATTGGCTCCCTCTTTTATGTTCTCTCTCTCTGTCTCTGTCTCTCTCTCTCTTTCCTATTTTCCATTCCTAACCAGGCTCAATCCTCCTAGTCACACATGCCTTCCTCTCCTCCCTCTCATTTTCTCCTACTTCTCTCTCCATTAGCTGTCCTCCCCCACTATACCTGAGGTCTGGGGGACTTGTCCCTTCCCAGTTCTGTGAGGGACTTTATATGAATCTCTTAGAATACAACTTGTATCCTAGTTCCTATGGTGATGTGAATTATAGGCTGGTGATCATTTGATCTAGGTCTAAAATCCATATATGAGTGAGTACATACTGTGTTCCTCTTTTTGTGACTGGGTTACCTCATTCAGGATGGTTTCTTCAAGTGCCATCCACTTGCCTGCGAATTTCAAGATACCATTATTTTTTTCTGCAGAGTAGTATTCCATTGTGTAGATGTGCCACATCTTCATTAACCATTCTTCAATTGAAGGGCATCTAGGTTGCTTCCAGGTTCTTGCTATTACAAATAGTGCTGCTATGAACATAGTTGAACAGATGTCTTTGTTGCATTGATGTGAATCCTTTGGGTATATGCCTAAGAGGGGGATTGCCGGGTCCTGTGGTAAACTAATTCCCATTTTCCTGAGGAACCGCCATACTGATCTCCAAAGTGGCTGTATGAGTTTGCACTCCCACCAGCAGTGGAGGAGTGTTCCACTTTCTCCACATCCTCTCCAACATAAGTCATCACTGGTGTTTCTAATTTTAGCCATTCTGGCAGGGGTAAGATGGTATCTCAAAGTTGTTTTGATTTGCATTTCCCTGATAGCTAAGGATGTGGAGCATTTTCTTAAGTGTCTTTCAGCCTTTTTGATTTCCTCCATTGAGAATTCTTTCTTCAGTTCTGTACCCCATTTTTTAATAGGGTTATTTGGTGTTTTGTTGACTAGTTTCTTGAGTTCTTTGTATATTTTGGAGATCAGCCCTTTGTCGGATATAGGATTAGTGAAAATCTTTTCCCAGTCAGTGGGCTGCCGTTTGGTCTTGTCAACTGTGTCCTTTGCCTTACAGAAGCTTCTAAGTTTGAAGAGGTCCCATTTATTAATTGTTTCTTTCAGTGTCTGTGCCCCTGGAGTTATGTTCAAGAAGCGGTCTCCTATACCAATTTGTTCAAGGGTACCTCCTACTTTCTCTTCTAAGAGGTTCAATGTGGCTGGATTGATGTTGAGGTCTTTGATCCATTTGGACTTGAGTTTTGTGCATGGCGACAGACATGGGTCTATCTGCAGTCTTCTACACACCCTCATCCAATTGTGCCAGCACCATTTGTTGAAGATGCTGTCTTTGCCCCATTGTATCATTTTAGCTGTTTTGTCGAAAATCAGGTGTTCATAGGTGGCAGGATTACTTTTTAATGCCCTGTTACATTAACATTTGGAAAATTTTACTTGATCATTCATGTTTCAAATGCAAATTAGGTAGGATTGGCTTGTGATATTTAGTCCCTCATTGGAGGATATATACCTATTAAAAACTACAGAGAATGAAAGGTGAAAAGCAGGGCATTGCTGTGGTCCTCATTTGTCTACCCCATCATCTGTGGGCTGTTTCCCATTAATTGCCAGCAAATGGCTGGAGCTCCATGCTTGCAACCCAGAAGCCTGAGTTATCTCACTGAAAGACTTTGTAACCTGGAGGTAGGGGGAGGACAGGACCAGGAAAATGGGTGGTTGAAGGGGATGCCTGCTCTGAGAGGCTACCTAGTGACTTGAGTGCTTCCTGATCAGAGGGTTGCCATAGGGACAATGTCCCCAACTTCAGGCATATTGGCCCACTAGCAGTGAGACCCTGCACGGGTTGACCCCTGGGAGGGAGGAAGGGAAGATCATGGGAGGACATGCTTGCCTGAAAAAGGGAGATGGAGCAGGGACACCCCACAGTGACTGTCAAGTTAACTAGAACCCCAGGCCCGCCCAGAGCAAAAGAGATGGCATGTACCTTTCATGGCTACAAAAATCCAGTGTCCACAAGTGCAAGTTTGTGACTTCTCATTCCTTTACCTCTCCCCACTGGTTGTTGTCTAGGCACGCAGGAGTCAGAGATCCCACAACCGTGGGCCTAAGATAGAAGCAAGGCAGCAAATGAGGATGAATCTGTGTGCTCATACCTGCGTTGTTGTGTGCTCATACCTGTGCTGTAGGTAGCAATGTGGAGCCCCCTGAGCTGAGGGCAGTGGAAGGTCTAAGAGCTATTCTGACGCTGCCTGTCACAGCACACACTTTTTAAGACTGTAAATAACAAAAGGACATTATGTATTTTCAGAACAGGCATTAAGTGCCCAACCCTTAATAGAGGATTGAGTGGGAAAATGAGGAAAGAGTAGAGTCCTGTGTTGGCATCTAGCTGAGTGGCAGTTCTTTGGATGTATTAACTTATTTATATGGCACACACAGAAAAGTCATCTACATTTAGAGAAATGATGTAGGAATCCACCATCCTAAAGTATTATCCTCAAAACTGAAAGCCCCATTGACTCATCCTCCTCTCTTTACCACCCTACTTCCACCCTCTGCCATCCGATGTTGCTGGGCCCCTGTGGGGGAATTGAAGGGTGTAGGTGTTTCTATTTCTTCTCCTACACCCTGCTACTTGATCCCTCCAGTGACTGCTCACAGTTAGCATGGGACACAGATGAATGTGAAGCTCACCTCTCAGGCAGAGAGGTTGGGGCTCGGCACCATTAGTTTCACGTTTGCTGAGTGGTATCACACACGCTTTCCTCGGGCTGCACTTCAGGACCCTGTTCCCCAGAGTCCTCAAGATCTGTCTTCTCCCATTTCTCTCCAGATGTTCCCTGAAACGGGCCTGCTTGGATAGGAATCTTTGTTTGCAGCTTTGGTATGCAGCCCCTCTCTGCTGCTTCTGCATGCCTTCCCAGTTAATGGAAGGATTGGCATCCTTACACCTTAGTCATGCTCAATTCATCTGTAGACTGGGTCAGCCAAGCCAACGTTTACTCAGGCCCAAAGCCATTGGGCAGCATCTTTTACAGCATCAACAGCAGCAGCCAATGAGGAGGCTTGTTTAGTTCAAGTTCATTACCTTTTGGGATCTCTGCCCAGGACCTCTGGGAGGAGTCCATGGTATTCCTCTGCAAGGTATAGTGACCACCTCTTGGCCTGCTTAACAGTCCCATGGATTCAAACGAAGCCAGTTGTGTCATTTCATTTGGCATGAAAGACTGAAATCCACTCCTAGGTCTTTCTCAGAATTTGGACTTGTTGCTGTGTGAAATGAGAAATCCCTTATTGAACAGCCAATTCCACACAAATGTTTAGTGGGGCATCTGTAAAGTCTATGCTGGGAGGATACAGGGGAGATTTGTTTAGGTGTCACCTTCCTTGTATGCCTTTAAAATTCAACTTAGAACTCTAGCCTCTTCGAGGAAGTGTTGGCTCAACTATAGAGTCACTATAAAATATATTATGTAATCCATACATGCCATCTAGGGCTGCCTGAGGAAATCAATACATGGGTCATCCCAGCCCTATTGTACTCTCAGGCCACACTAAGGTTGAGTTCTTTTGCCTTTTCCATATACTAATAAGCTTGCTCTTAAAAGTTTGTGGAAGTGGGCTTGGGAGATGTTCAGTGGGTACTGGCACTTGCTGTGCAAAAATGAGGGTCTGAGTTCAAATGTCAAGCTATATAAAAGCTGGTTTTAGTCATGTGCATGTCGATGACTCTAACACTGTGAAGGATGCTGGGAGTTGCTCACTGCCAACCTGGCTTCAGGTCTATTTCAAGGCAATGTAGTATAGAGTGATAGAATAGGACACACCAGGTTATCTTCTGGCCTCCACATGCACACACACACACACACACACACACACACACACACACACACACTCACACATACACACACACACATACCCACACTCACACAGACATATACTCACACATACAAACACACACACACTCACACATACACACACTTACACATACACACTCAAACATACATACACATGCACATACACGCACATACACACACAGACACATGCACTTGCACACATGCATATACACATACACACATGCACTCACACACACATACATACCTACATGTATAAACACACTCATATACCCACTCACACACATATTCACAATTTGGATTTTTCCTTCCTTAAACAGCCAAGGTATTTAACCAGTGAATTTGAGGTTACACTGCCACGAGGCTGCCAAAATGTCATCATAGTTCAGGTAAAACTTCAGAGTCAGATCCAAATTGGAGTTTTAGATTTACCACTTGATATGAATGAGGCTTGCCCAAGCCCTTTGCTAATTTTTCAGTGGAGATTGATGATGAGGGAAAGAAACTCTGGAAGCTGAATGGTTAATGTGGAGCTCCTGCTCCCCCACTAATTCATGACTGGTTTGGACACAGTGTAACATGAGAATAAAGACACACTAAGTTGAAAGATTCAAAAGCAACTCTTGCATTTGTATGCATTTGCCTGCATTTGCAATGAATAATCTGAAAAAATACAAGTGATTTTATTTATAATTTCATCAAAAAAGAACAAAATACTTAAGGATGAACGTAACAGAGGAGACCAGACATGCACATTGGAAACTACAAAGTGTTGTTGAAAACACTGATGACAATACAAATGAAGACTCCCAGTCTCATGGGTTGGAAGACTTGATGCTAAGATGGCCAATGATCCAACCTGATCTACAGCCATAGCACCAGTTTTAAAAACAAATAAAATACCCATCCTAAAATTAACATGGAATGTCAAGATTCTCCAAACAGCAAAAGTAATACTAAAAGAAAAAATATATATTGAATGTTCCGATTTCCTGATTGTGAACTTGCTGCAAAACTGGAAGCAGGAACAATATACTGCTGCCATAAAGACAGGTTGGAGACCAAAGGGACTGACTACAGAAGAACACCGGCACATGTCCACATGTGCCAGTCAGTTTGGTAGTAATTAAAAGATGTGCTTTTCTCATGAGGAATGTATAGTTGGGAATAGAAAAAAACTGGGACCATATCTTCCATTATATAAAAAGATGAATCAGAGACTAAACTGAAACCATAGAGCTCTTCAAAGAATACAGAAGAGAATTCATAACACTATATTTGGTAATATATTCTTGGATATGACACCCAAAACAGAAGCAACAAAAGGAGAAAAGAGAGAAATCAGATTTTATTAAATCAAAAACTTCTGAGTAGCAAAGATCTCTATAAAGAGAGCCAAAAGGCAGTTATGGAATGGGATAGAAACTAACTGCAATCATATATATATGATGATGGGCTAGTGAATATACAAAGTACTCAACAGAAAATGCAGAAAACAAATCCCCAACTCCATCACTCTGATTCAAAAAGTAGGTTAACAATTTATATAGAGGTTGCTTCAAATCATATACATGGACATTAAGGACATGTAATAATACTCAATACCACTAAAGAGACATCAGTTAAAAATAGGTATATATATATATATATATATACATATATATATATATATATGTATGTGTGTGTGTGTGTGTGTGTGTGTGTATGCACACATATAAAATCCATGTTTGTAAGTGGTGAAATATTATTCAGCCTAAAAAATGAAAACTTGATGCATGCTATAATATAAATGAACCTGAAGACATTATGCTAAGTGAAGTAACTCTTCACATAAGGTCAAATACTGTCCCATTACACTGATATGAAGAGCTAAAAGATTCCAACTCACAGAGGCACACAGATACAGAGGATTGTGGTTACCAGTGGCTTGGGAGTGAGTTTAGACACATGGAAACTTTCTTGCAATGAATGCTAATGGACATTGCATGTCAATAATATCCTTTATATCATCTAACTGCACACTAAAAACAGTTAAAATAATAAATGGTTCTCTCTAGCTCCTACCACAGTATTCACTGGTAGATTGATGAGGCAGACTAAGAAGGTTGATAGATCTAAGCAAAGGTGTAGAAAATTCCCCTGTGGAGGAACATAAAATAGTTTTTTTTTATTTAATGGGGTACAGAGTATTCAGTCTTGCAATTTTAGCAGAAAAACTCTGATTGGCTCTGAGTAGATGATTGAGTGTGGCCTTGAAGCTATCTTAGTATGTTTTCTAAGGCTGTGATAAAAGCAACTTGGAGATGTCACAAGTTATAGTTCACAATGGAGGGTAAGCCAAGGCAGGAACCTAGAGGCAGGACCTGAACTCACTACCAAGGACCAAGTCTTGCCCACCACTGTCACAGTTAACTGATGTTGTCACTTGAAAGACCTGGGGAAAGAGAGCCTCAGCTGAGGAATTGCCTCCTTCAGATTGGATGATGGGAAAATTCACCTGTGGTGAATTTATTGATTGCTAATTAATGTAGGAGGGTCCAGCAGACTATGTGCAATAGCATCTCTAGGCATTGCATAAAAATGGTGATCCATGGAAAACAAACCTGTAAGCATCCTTCCAAGGTCTCTTTCAGGTCCTGCCATCTATTGGTGAGACACCATGACCAGGGCAGCCCATAAAAGAAAGCATTTAATTGGGGGCTGGTTTACAGTTTCAGAGGATTAGTCCATTATCATCATGGCAGGGAGCATGGTAGCCTGCAGGCTGGTGCTATACAGTGGATATGAGCTACATCCTAGTAGGCAGGCAAATAGGCAAAGAGACAGATACCAAAACAGAGAGATACTGGGCCTAGTCTGGGCTTTTGAAACCTCAAAGCCCACTCTCAGCAACATATCTCCTCTAACAAGGACACACCTACTCCAACAAGGCCACACTTCCTAATCCTTTCAGACAGTTCTTCAAGTGGAAAACCAAACAAGCAAATGGCCTATGGGGCCATTTTCATTTCAAACCATGACACCCACTTCAGAGAGCTATTGTATAGAATAATGAGGACAAATAAGACAGTGCAGAACCTGATCTGAGAACAAATTGATGTCTTCTAATGCTAAAGCCATCTGTCCACTGCTACTAAAACCATTATTATATTCATCTTCTCAATAATTCCATAGGTTGACATTGTTACTTCCACCATCCAGAGGAGAAAATGGATTCTCCAGAGGTTTGCTTTGCTTGAGGTAGCCTAAGAGTCAAATTTCCAGGGAATTACTCTTATTAATAAGAACACCTATAGAAATTGCTCAGCATGTAAGGCACTTGCCACCAAGCATGATGATCTGAGTCCTATCCTTGGAACCTAGATGATAGAAGGAATTAATCACCTCATGAGTGTTGTCCTCTGACCTCTGTGTGTGTGTGCTATAGCATATACACAAACACATAAAATAAAAAAAATGAATGTAACTTAAATTAAAAAAAAAAAAAAGAGAATTTCCCTAACTCCTACACTAGAGTTTCTGAAACAGTCTGCTCTAATTTTGAGAGGAGCCCAAGATGCCAGAACAAAGCAGAACAGTTTACAAGTCTCCTCCCTGCTGGATTTAGGAGACTAACCTCTAGAATTTTCAGTTCTCCCTTCCCTCAGAGACAGCAGATCTTGGACCACACCTGGGTGAAGACAGAGTTGTGCAATTCCGCCTCATTCCTCAGATATCTCAGCTGCCCACGTTCTGGAGAGAAGGTCGTGGGGAAGGCCCATCAGAGCTGCACAAAGTGTGTGTTTACATGGACACGGAGAGCTTCTCAATTGAGGGGAAGACAGCACCAACTCATTTCCCATCACCACCGTTTACCCTGCCCTCTCAGTAGCCCCCACCTCAGTTGATGCAAGCCCACGGCCACTGTCAATGCTGCCAAGACTGTTTTATCTAAAATGATATAGGTGCCCATGTGGGCAGCCTGCTGCCAGCCCTTGTGTTCCCATCCCACCTTATAAAGAGAGAGATCACATCCACAGAGCAGAGATCAGACCTGATTGTTCCCAGGCTGAGAAACCACCAAGGATTCCCTGTTTTCCAAGGTGATAAAACACTCTCCAGCAATTGTTACCCCATTACATACCTCCTGACAGCCTTCAACACATCCATGTGGGGCTTTCCTCTACTTGCATAGCAGCACTCCACCCACTCCCAACTCTGCACCTTGACTTAGTTGTCTCCTGTGCCCAGGGTATCTTTCCTGTACTTCAAGTCCACTCAGCCACTTATGCTTGCAATGTTCACCTAGAACTTCTGAAGAAGTCAGTCTTACAAGTGAATCACTGTCATCTATCTCCAAGGAGACCAGCAGAGAACAGGGGACACAGCATTTTAACATAAAGACTTCATTAACACCCACCCAGAGGTGAGCATCGCAATCCAGGGATAAAGGATGGATTTTCTTTTCTTTTTTTTTTTTTTTTTCTTTCTTTTTTTTTTTAACTATTTTTTTAAATTTATTTTATATAACAAAGTCCATTTAAATGAAAACAAACATTTATAGACAATATTTGGGAATTTGGGCATCGTTTTTTCCAAACTACTTCCTGCTGGTAAGGGGCGCTGTCATGGGGGAATCGAAGAAGATTCAGAAATCCTGGCTGTAGTCTGTAAGGCTGCTTTGTCCAGCTGTTTTGAATGTAGGATCACCTCGTACTCTGTTTCAGGCGGGGTCTGGCTTGATCAAACCACATTAGTCTGGAAGGAATCCACATCTTTTCATTTTCCGTGGAAACAAAAATAGAAATCCTTTTCCCCAGTAACTTGTCCTTGAACTTAAATTTTGGAGTCAAAGCATTTTTTTTTTTAAATTTAATTTATTATTTTACATGTCGATCCCAGTTCCATCTCACTCTCTCCCTCCCTCCTTCCCTCCCTCCCTCCCTCCCTCCCTCCCTCCCTCCCTCCTTCCCTCCCTTTTACCCTCTCTGCCCTCTCACATGCACTCTAAACACCCTCCCCTCCCATCCCCCCACCCCAATTCCATGTGTAGGGGAATGCCATCCAGTTGGGGTCATGTAGATCTGACAGGTCATGTGAAGTAGGGACTAGGGCTTCTCTCCTGTCTCTAGGTTAAGGCAGTTATCCCTCCATGGGGGATATGTTCGCAAGGTCCTTTTGTGCACCAGGGATACATCCTGGCTCCACTGTCTGAGGTCCCTTAGACTGCTCAGTCCTTCTGGCTGAGACCCATATTCAGGGGGGCCTGAGTCAGTCCCATGCTGGCTTCCCAGCTATCAGTCTAGTGGTCATTAGCTCCTCCTTGTTCAGGTAAGCTGTCTCTATGTGTTTCTGCCGCATGGTCTTGTCCTCTCCATCTGCATCTGGGTTCTAGTTCCACTCACGTATGGGTGTTTGATCCTGTTTCCAACAGGCATTAGTTGAGGGCTCCATGGATAAGTTAGTTGTTGATCTCACTCTCCGGGAAGGACATTTATGATAGCCTTTCCACGGAAGCTCAAATTGTTAGTTGGGAACAGTTTTGTAGTTCTCTAGACCTTTCTTTGTGTTCAATTTTATCTTCAAACCAATATTGGCTCCCTCTTTTATGGTCTCTCTCTCTCTCTCTCTCTCTCTCTCTCTCTCTCTCTCTCTCTTTATCTCTCTCTTTCCTATATTCTATTCCTAACCAGGCTCAATCTTCCTGGTTGCACATGTTTTCCTTTCCTCCCCCTCGTTTTCTCCTACTTCTCTCTCCATTCGCTGCCCCCCCCCCACTTCCCCTAAGCTCTGGGGGACTTGTCCCTTCCCAGTTCTGTGAGGGACTCTATATGAATCTCTTAGAATACACCTTGTATCCTAGTTCCTCTGATGGTGTGAATTATAGGCTGGTGATCCTTTGATCTAGGTCTAAAATCCATATATGAGTATGTACATACTGTGTTCCTCTTTTTGTGACTGGGTTACCTCATTCAGGATGGTTTCTTCAAGTGCCATCCACTTGCCTGCGAATTTCAAGATAACATTATTTTTTTTCTGCAGAGTAGTATTCCATTGTGTAGATATGCCACATCTTCATTAACCATTCTTCAATTGAGGGGCATCTAGGTTGCTTCCAGTTTCTTGCTATTACAGATAGTGCTGCTATGAACATAGTTGAACAGATGTCTTTGTTGCATGGATATGAATCCTTTGGGTATATGCCTAAGATGGGGATTGCCGGGTCCTGTGGTAAACTAATTTCCATTTTCCTGAGGAACCGCCATACTGATCTCCAAAATGGCTGTATGAGTTTGCACTCCCACCAGCAGTGGAGGAGTGTTCCCCTTTCTCCACATCCTCTCCAATATGAGTCATCATTGGTGTTTCTAATTTTAGCCATTCTGGCAGGAGTAAGATGGTATCTCAAAGTTGTTTTGATTTGCATTTCCCTGATAGCTAAGGATGTGGAGCATTTTCTTAAGTGTCTTTCAGCCTTTTTGATTCAAAGGGTGTATTTTCAATATCTCATTTAGGATAACAAACTTACCTGAACTCTCAAGCATGTGTGTGCCTTTGCTTCAAAGACCCTGTGTTCATTAGTCAAATTATAGGGTGAGTATGTTCTGCTATACAAGTGTACATCAATACATATTTAAGTCCCACAGCCCTATTGCTTGCTAAAGCCTCATGACTATTTACTTCCTTACAGTGGTCAGTTAGCAAACTTGTGAGCTCATCAAAAAGCTGGGAACACCAGCTGGCAAGTGAGGCAGGAAACTAGGGGACAGTTAGGTCCTAACACAGTGCAGTTGTTTCCAGCTGCAATTTGTTTTGACCATAAATATTGAAGAGAGATCTGGTGTTCATGAAAGCCTAGCTGATGAGATCCCTCCAATCTCAACCCTAGGTCAACTCACACATGCCAAGCAAAGCTCCTACTCCTTCTGTTAATCTCCTGAAGTGATCATACCTCTGCGCTCTCAGAGTTTACCTGGGAAACCAGAGATCCTTGCCTACCCAGGAGGCCCTGCTTCATCCCCTCCAAAGCAGACTGATACTAGTTGAGCAGATGTTTCCAGGCTTCTCTGACTCCCAAGGACTTGTCTGTAAAGGAACCAAGGATCTGTGCAGGGGATAAGTGGGAGGGGTCTTGCTGCTGCTGGGGAAGTTGGGCTCATGCAGAAACTATGTGTGCATGGACTGATGTAGCTCTGGGCGATGAAAGAAGTGACTCTTTGTGTGTTGACACACACTGAGAACTGTGGCCAAATGGAGAACTGCCCATGCTAATGTTCTCCTAATGAGAAGATGCTGCCACCAAACCAAGTTCAGAGATGAATAGAACAAAGAGAGCTAGTTGTCCCCAATCCTAGATTTTGACTAGATAGGCATCCTGACTCCCACACCCACTTTTATTTTTAAATATGCAATCCTTGTTTGCACCTGAGCCTACCTGCATCCCTTCAAACTGTCTTCATGAGCCCCTTCCAGTACTTGATGAGCATCAGTTCCTTGCTTATCTTTTGCTGACAAGGTAAGAAAAACAAAGATATGCACAAGCCCCTCCCCACAACATATACAAACATATACCACGACATGTCCAATGGAGGCAGGGTGTCAGGGAAGAACAGTGAAAAGCACGGGTGGCCCCCTTTCTAAGTCAAGAACTCCAGTCCCATCAAGGCCAGTGGAGAAGCCACAGCCTCATCATATACAGCAGTAGGCCTCACACTTCAGCAGCATCAGAATCACTGAGAAAGGACCTCTCCTGAGAGTTTTCAGTAGAACTAGAAGTGATGATGATGCAAGTATGCCTGTGGAAGGAACTGAACTGGCTGAGGAACCCAAGAGTGTGGGTCTGCAGCAAGTAGTGAGTCCCCTGTATTATGATTAAGGTAGAGCATTGGTCCCATAAGTCCATGTGATGTCAGAGGTTCATGGGCAGCATCCATCACTGTGATTCATTCAATGCCACTATGTCCTGCCTCATTTCTCTATCACCAAACCCGAGTACTCCTCTATACCCTGTATGATAAATCTTCCTGATGTCATGATTTAACAGCTATAGTTAGATAGTAAATTCTATGTGCTAGGTACTATTCTCCATCATTCTCTCTAATTGCTATAGCAATGCTGTGAAACAGTAACAGTAATATCTGACATTTAAATATAGCTTCTTTTGACTAACTCTATGAGTTAGGAGAGACAGGTAGAACTTTTAGCCAAGCCCAACTTTGTCAGAAGTAATTTCTAACCTCCAATCATTACCACATTTACTGCAGAGCCCTAGAGATGGTAGTTATTTTTCACTGTTTTCAGGTAATTTGGGCAACTCTAGATTTCCAGATTAACAATGCAGAATTTTCATGGTAAATATAATCTATTAAAACAACATAGCAATAGGATGAGTTCAATGAAGGAACCACTATGGTAGAATGGAATTACTGCTTGAGGAATCCATCTGTACCAACTTTCTGTGAGTCCAGTGGGGGGAGGGAGGGGTTGGTCCTTGACTCCTCAGCAGTTTTCAAACTGTAGAGAAACCTCCAAACAGGATAAAACCCAATGGGATTTCTTGGCTCACTTAGTTAAAAGCACAGAAGTATCCCCCATCTCCAGACATGGCTGAGTCCAGGGGCTCCAAGAATGCTTGTAAAGATGCTTCGCTATTAAGCTATACTTTCCCAAGTTGATTCCATTCTCAGACAGGATGTCCATTCATGCTTCAGGCTTGCAGCTCTACCCACATTTGTGGAAATTGTGCCTCCCTCTTTTTTTGACAACTGAGGTTTGGAGTTGTATGTCCTTGGTTTTGACATCTAGCTCCTAAAGCTTTGCTTTGGGTTGGACTATGTTAAATGACATGAAACTTGATGAGGAGGGAAAGTAATTTTCCCCAAAATACTTACTCTAGGAGATGAGAGGGTGGTAGGTAATGAGCAATCTAAAAAGAGAGCTAGCTGCTCACATTGAACTCTGTAGACTCTGGTAAGGATAAAAGATCTGGGGAGGGTGTAGAAACAGAATAGAAGGGACCCAATGGACCTAGACCCTAAATTCAGAACCCCAAATATGACCTTCTGGTGTAGTCCTGCAACCCCAGAGGCTGAGACAAGAGAATTGTCAAGTTCAAAGCTAGCCTGGACAATTTAGTAAGACACTATATCTAAACAGAAAGTAAGAAGCTAGCAGAAGGCATAACTCATTGGTAGAGTGGTTAACAACATCTAAAAAGTTCTAGAGTCAAGTAATTGACTATCCTCTCCCACATAGAAACCAACCAGGCAAACACTAACTCAGTCCCGGGGTCATTGCTCACATGGCACATGGCACAGTGCTTAACCCAAAAATTTGCTCAATTCTCATTTCCATGACAGTGGCTTGATTCTTATCAGTTGTATGTGGAGATTTTAATTAAAGTTTGAAAAATATTATATTTCCTAAATGAGAAAAATGATAGATACAGGCACCCTGGGAAGTGAGTGGGTTTGAGAACAAAGCAATGCCAAAAGAATCTGCCTTGGTTGTAAGAAATAGGCATTAGGGTTTTAAGGAAAGCAGAGGAGCTGGGCAAAGGAAAGAACTCATGGGAAACCTCAGATAAAGTTGTAAGTAGGTGTGTGGACCATCCCAGGTTGCAAATTCTTGGTATCTCTGGCTAGCTCAAGTAGGAGTCCCAGCCCAAAACATGGCTTTGTGTACAGTTATATGAACAACCCACAGTCAGTAGTGTCTGCATTGATTCATAAGAGCCATTTTAAGGTATGAAGAAGAGGATCTCTGGCCTCTCCCCAGGCTGTTTCATCATGCCCTCCCTACTGGGATAGACTGAACCCCCTGAAAACCTTCAGACAAAGCTTTCTTTCCAGCTGTTTCTATCAAGTATGCATCACAGAAAAGTAACTAATACATGTTATCTAATGTATGCACACACTTTTACAATTTTTCTTTTAATGTCAGGAGTGCAAGTAGCCCAGGCAGACCTCAGACTCACTATGTGGTTGAGATCATCTTTGAACTGCTGATCCCCCTGCCTCTACCTTCCAAGAGCTAGAATTACACAGCTGGTGCCACCATTCCCACTCTTATTGTTTGTTTGAAATAACAACTGGATTTAACAGTTTTATTGGCAGAAGCCAAAAGTTAGTGAGAGGCTTTTGCAAGGCCTTTCTGCCTAGTCTTAGCTCCAGACTGCCTTGCTGTTCTCCTCCTTCCTGGGCTCAGCAGTGGTCATGTTCTTGCTTGTGCTTTCTGCTAAATGAGGCAAGACCTTCCTTCATGTCTTCCTCTCCATCTCCTCAGTAGAACTGTGCAAAGTATAGCAAATGTCCTAAACAAACCTCAAGTGGGTAAGCAGACCCCGGGTACAGGGTTGCTGTGGAGGCTGCAAACATGAATCCTAGGTTGCCTGGTCCAGGTTGCTGTAGTCCATGATGCTTTTTGGTCCTGGCAGATATCACACAAGTGGCCATCTGCTTAATGGCTGTTTGCATAGCTGGGCTGACCCTCCATGAGGACAGGGGTTTTGTCTGGCAACTCCCTCAAGCCCAGTGTTTGGCAAACAGTACATGTTCAATCAATACTTGTTGATTCTGGCTGGCTCTACAAAGTTTATAATGCTTTTCTAAACTATCCACACAAAAATACACAAATGCATTCTGTTGGAAAAATATTCCAACATTACAGATAGGGAGAAGTATCTTCCAAAGAGCCCCCATCCCAACATGTTTCATTAGGATGGAGACCACAGACATGGGTAGGTGTGGAGCCTTTGCTTCTTACTTACTTACAAATGTATTTGTAAATGTACATGGTACCACCTTGAGACTTAAACTTTGATTTTGAAATAACCATTGATACTCAAGGTGCTTTCAAACAATACAGTGAGGTCCCTTGCACTTTCCCCTGAGTTGTTCCCAGTCTTATGTGTCTTATGTAACTACACAATGATACCAAAACCACAGAAAGACACTGATGAATGTGCATAGTTCTAGGTTATATCCCCCACAAAGATGTGTGGTACTATCACCACTATCAAGATGTGGAATTACTCACTCAACAAGTTGTTCTAATTATGCCATCACCTACCTACCCATAATCATACTTCTCTTCTTTTCATGATCTCCACTCCCCTCCCCTCTAATCTTAGTCAGCCATTAGTCTGTTCACCAGTTCTGTGGCTCTGCTGTCTCCTCAGTGATGTAGCTATGAGATCAGACTGCATCAAGACCTCTGATGTTGCTTTTTTTTTTTTTAATTTCTCTCAGCGTAATTGCCCTGGAAAGTAAAACTTTAATTAAACCTGAATGGTGCATTGTTACACACATGCTTTTTAATGAAGCCTACATCTCCTTAACTCTCATATAATATTCTATGGATTGGAGAAGTCAGCATATGCCCATGAGGCCCTTGTCCCTAACAAGTTCCGTTCTCTCCATTCAAAGACATTCTTATAGTCTCTGGCCCTGGACCCAGATAGCATCCCAAGATGCCATTAGCCATACCTGGAAAGCAAAAGAAAACTTATCATGAGTGTCCCTAAGAGTCCTTAGAAAGAATTTCAAACCATGAAGTGAGTCACACCAAGGACTTAAGATTAGCTTGTGCGCTTGGAGGTCCCTTATCATTTCTACCACCTGGAAAGAGAAAATGAAGCTCTAGGGAAAGGACAAAAATAAACAGATTCTTTAGTCACTTACTGTTGCTACTGATGTGTAAAATGCATTGAGAACAGTGACTCAAAGGGAAAAGGGTTGATTTTTTTTTCTCACAGTCCATTATGTTGACAGGGGCCTAAAGCATCCACATTCAGGAAGCAGAGAACCATGGTACACATTGCTGCCCAGCACTGTGTCTCTACTGTACAGCTGAGCATCTCAGGCAGGGAATGGTGCCATCCACAGTAGTCGTACTACCTCATTACAATCAAGATGCCCCCTCCCAGGTATGCCCAGAGACCTACTCCCCAGGTTATTCCAGAGTCTGCTCAGATGACTATCTTAGTTACCTACTAATGTGATTAGGGGCTTCCTCAATGCTCCAAAAGATGTGCTACACACACACACACACACACACACACACACACACACACAGAGAGAGAGAGAGAGAGAGAGAGAGAGAGAGAGAGAGAGATAGAGTTCAGTTCAGTGCATGAGCATGTGATATAATTCCAAGGGCAGTTTGTTTGTTTGCTTGCTTTGCAAACTCCAGTACCTTCTCCTGAGTGACAGATGAATACATGGTGTCCCACAAGCTGCCCCTGGAGGGTATTTGTTGTAAGAGAACACAGTGGGAGGAGCTATGTAGATGTGAACCCCTGAGTCCTCACTGTTGGCTACACCCAGAAGGAACTCTGTTGTGATTTTCAGGTTACAAACCCCAAGTCCTAAGATCCGGTACCCAGGCAAGCCTGATTTACACAGGCTTGAGTCCTGGGGCCCTTCTCAGGGTCCTCCTTTGCCCCTCCACCCCCTATCCATTTCTCTCTCTCTCTCCAGCCATGTTTTAAGCCTTTTGTACAGTCCAAGGCCTGTTTGTTATCCATGTCTGGAAGGCTTGTGGCTTTATTTAGAGTTTTCTTATTCTTTGGGAGAATAAAATGGGGCTCATTTTAATAGATGAAACCAGGAATCTAAACTGAAAGCAGAGGCCGTGTAAACAAAGCCCTTTTATGTGGTGACTCCAAATGAGTTTACTGTAACAAAAACAGGACAAGTAAATAAGTGAGGTTTACAAACATAAACTGCAAAGTTGCTGAAGTGTGAGGCAAATTGTCTAAGGCTCCCCTGTCTCAGTTCTGTGGCCTAGTTTTCTTCCTTTGCGTTTCTGTCACAGCCATCTAGGGAGGAGGGAATAATCTGTGTTAGGGAAAAGAATCTCCAGTGGTGGGGCCAATCCTTGATCTTCTCAGAGGCCTCCTGCACGACCCCTCTCTCCTGTGGTCCATGAGGAAGCTTGGCTGGAGGAAAGGACTCTCTGAAACAGTCTGCATTAATATCATGGCCCAGTGTGGAGGATTGGTAAGAAAAAGTCCACCAGAGATTGGGGAGATGGCTCACTAGGCAAAGCACTGGCTATGTAAGTATGGCAACCTGGACTTGGTGGTCCCTCTGTAATCCCAGCTTCTGGAGATGGAGAGGGGACTCCCTGGAGGACAAACTGGCTAGCTAGAGTAGCTAAATTGTTGAGCTATGAGTTTAACTGAGATACCCTGCCTCAGTATTTAATGTGGAGAGTGATCAACTTCTAGCTCTACATGTGTGAACATGCACATATGTGTACACTTGTATATACATATGCACCCACAGTCATGTAAACATGAACATACACACATGCTCATACATATTAAGGAATATAGCTCAGTGGTGGAATTCTTGTTTAACATGGAGAGTGAGGTGAGGAGGGAGGGGCTGTGTATGTCCATCAGCTGTCATTGTTGCTGGAGGGGAAAGTCCCTCTTTAAATCCACCAGAAGCACAGGGTGTGTCCAGCAGGTGGAATTCATTATAGATGAGCGTCTTTGCCAGTGGGATTGGCGACCTGGCATTCAACCACTCTCCCAGAGAAAACAGCTAAACATGGCGTGAAGTTTCATCTGGGTGGTTCTGAGACAGTCAGTTGGATTTGGAGCTGAGGGTAAGGGTCAAGCCAGTACAAGTACTGTGGGAAAAAGGAAAACAGGGGAGGGGCTAGTTAACCTCTCTGCTATGGTGTGCTAGTAAATATTTAACAACCAGCTCTCAGGACTGAGGGGAGACTGGGCTTGCTGTCTCTGGGGCCTTCACTGGTACAAATATGTCCAGCAGGGCCAAGTGGAGGCTATCATGAGATGTCACGTGGCTCACAAAAGCTAAGAACATTTAACAATCTCCTCTCCCTAGTTGTTTCTTCCCTCCAGCATACCACTGCTTGTGTGGTTCAGGAAGTAGGTACTGGGACATTGTGGGGAGAAAGTAGTATCAGAACCATATTTCCAGGAATTTTGAGTCCACTGTTTCCCAGTACTTCGAATATGTGTTAAGTGTTTGCCTGTCTTCCCAGGACAATGGCAAGACCCATCTGCATGAACCAGTGGCAGATGCTAACTAGCTATCTGATGCCTACTGTGCTGTGGGTCACATGGTAGGGCTCACATGTGCTCTGATTGGTCCAGTGGTCTTTTGGATGTGCTAATTGTAAGAACACTCAAGGTGCCCTAGAAACCAAGTGACTTCTCTAACAGGAAGAACACACTTCCATCTCTACCTCAGCCTTTTGACTTTTGATAGCAGAGGATTGCTTCTATCTGCCTATACTATACCCCAGAACTTGCTAAACACAGAGAGCTTGGAAATCATCATTTGAACTAGAGTTTTGGATGGTTTTGTAAAACTCAATTTTTAAAATAACTTCCGGATGAGGCAAATTTTGCTGAGGAAAATGAAGCTGGTAAATCTTGATAAAAGCTCTCAAAGTTATATGTTTTTGTAACACATGGACCCAAAAGTCCATGGTAGGTGTACCAGATGTCCAAACTAAGCAACAAAGTGAACTTCCACGTAATAGGACTGTTGACTGACTGAATAAGTGGTGTTTTCACTGACTGTGTACTCTGTGAATCAGAGGTCAGAGTGGAAATAGGGCAGCTAGTAGCCAATTGCACTAGTTGGGGTGAGGTAATTAGGAGAGGGTCACAATGGAGAAAATAGACCTTGAAGAACAACCATAGATTACAGTTGTTCACTGTGTGCCGGGTAGTTTCATGCCCTGTCATGGGTGAACATTTTATCATATTCTCCTTTGATCCATCGAATGGATCAGGGAGGAGAGCTGCTGTTGTACATGTTTCTCAGCGTGATTCAGAAGGGATAACATACTAAGCTTCTTGCTGGGAAACTGAAGAGTTGAGGCTGAGTCCCCATTTTGCTGGGTCTGTTGTCCTGGTCTCTGGTAGATCAGGGTTTAAGCCTCTACTGAGCGAGGTAGGGGTGGCCATGAAGACCACCATGGGGGGAGTGGTGGGAACTGTAGGCTGGATGACCATCTGCAGCCACTTCGCTGGGAAATCCGAGCCATCTCTGCTTGGTTCCTGGAAACTGTCACTGTTTCTGGGGCATCCTGAGCACTCGTGTGGACAGATGCTATCTGCTGGAGAAATGGTTTCCTTATGACTCCCCAGTAGCTTCAGTCCTGCCTTTCTTTTTATCCCATGGCCATGTGTGGGTCAAACGAGGCTGGGAGCATGTGTTCTGGGAACTGGGGCTGTTTCCTGGGAGATAAAAGTCATCTGTGGTAATGAAAACTTCAGAATGAAAGGAGGTGATGTCTGAAGAATGTTCTCTGTGTCATGCTTTTCTTCGTTCTCTTCCTCTTCATCTTCTCTGTTCACAATTCTGCACAGAGATAATGACAAAGTTATGAAAATAAAAGTCTTGCTGGCTGGGAGAGGCACATACTTGTGTGGTGGGGAGGATGGAGTTAGAGAGGCTTCCTTCTGCCAGCAGGCTGGCCTTCTAGAGAGACAAACTTCTTGAGCCCCAGGGTCTGGAACCAACATGACACAGTATAATTAGCAAGAAGATTGGTGTTTGCAGACAGTCTTTCTTTAAAGAATGTTCCTGGTCCTGTGGACAGGAAGAAGATAAGACATGAGGCCAGGGTAAAAGGAGCAGGCACCAACCAAATGACTTTGCCACAGGCACACTTTTATTGACCCACTTTTGTGTTGGTGAAATGGGCAGAGTTCCTTAGCCCTCACTGGAGTAATGAATTGGTATAATTGCTTTGGAGGACACAGGCTGAGTAAATGCTTTCCCTGGATTGTCATGAAGCACTAGGGTTTGGGGTTATAACTGTAACCTAATTTATTCTAATACTGACTAAAAAGTAGGAAATGGCTCAAATTTATGCAAGAGATAGTTTATATCTTATTGTAGAATTTTATATAGCATCTGTGGTGGTTGTAGTTTTTGTTAATTTAACACAAACTGGATTCATGTAAGAAGAGGGATCCTTAATTGAGGAATTTCCTCCATCAAATTGGCCTGTGAGCAAGTCTGTGAGACTATTAATTAATTTTGATGATTGATGTGATAGGTTCTAGCCAAGTGTGGGTAGCTCAATCCCTAGGCATGTCATCTGGGACTGTAGAAGAAAACAGGTGGAGTGAGCTAGTAAGCATCCTCTTTCTGTGGACTCTGCTTCAGTTCCTGACCAGATTCCTGACTTCCTCAGTGGTGAACTATTACTTGTAAGATATAATACATCCCTTCTTTCCCAAGTTGCCGTTTGTCAGTGTTTTATCCTAGCAAACGAGACACAAACCAGAACAACTCCAAAAATGGATAATTTCTACTTACAGATATAAGCCAAATTATTTTATGTATGTGTGCATTTCTATATAATGGGCATTATGGGATTATGGAAGCCAGCTCCCCCACCTCTATCCCCCTCCCCACTCCCACCAATCTGCATTCTGAAAGCTGGTGAACTATGGAAGTCCAATGTCTGATGTCTAAGCCCAAAGGGCTGAGACTCTGGAGTGTGGATTCTGTGTGTGGGAAATAGATGTCCCACCTCACCTGGAAGAAGAGGGTTCTTACTTGGCTTTTTTTGTTTTGTCATGCTTTGAGTAGCTAGTAGCAAGCTCACTCAAACTGCTGGGGGCCATCTTTACTCGGGCGACTTATTCAAATGCAAATCTCACCTGGAAAGAATAACACTTGGAACTGGTTGATGTTTCACCAGCAAAGTGGCATCGCTCAGTCCAAGCAAGAGGTCAAATCAGCATCACACTGTTCAGAATGAATTTTCAAATGCAAAGCTCAAGGCCCCAGAAGACTCACCATACATAGACCAGGCACAGTGAGGCCACACACATGAGCTGCAGGTGTCCTTCACATTTACAAAGTGTTGGTGCTGGCCATCTTCCCTCTTGTGGCACTCTGGCTTCATTATCTGTTCCTTTCCCAGGCTCTGCTTTGTTGTGTTGATTTCACAGCAGCTCTAGTTCACATAGCACCATAAAGACCCAGGAAGCCAAAGCCCATAAAAGTCCCTCCTTTACTCTTGTCCCATCACACACAGACGATTTGGGATTGCCAGCACCATAAAGATCTCACCAGGTGCTGAAATGGGTGGAAAGTGTCTTGAGTTGACAGGTCTGGGACCCAACCCCCACACTCCTTGTCCTTCTGCCATTCCCTGCCTTGTGTGGTTGCTTGGGATTGGCAAAATACATCCTGTGCTTTTACCACTTCATACGCTGTCTCACATGGCACCCTAATGCCACCACCACCTCCACCAGTTTGAAAGGGAAAGCTAATGCAGTTCTTCCTCCACCAGCTTGAAAGGGAAAGCTAATGCAGTTCTTCCTCCACCAGTTTGAAAGGGAAAGCTAATGCAGTTCTTCCTCCACCAGCTTGAAAGGGAAAGCTAATGCAGTTCTTCCTCCACCAGTTTGAAAGGGAAAGCTAATGCAGTTCTTGGCAGTCTCACTCCTTGCGATGGTGTTGATTGCTGTGTGACTGGCATGTGGTTTTACAGTGGCTTTGCAGTTTTCTTGCAGCACTCAGGCTTTGCTTGTGTACCTACCTATCTATTTATTAGCAGATATGCATCTCCCAAGCCTTAAGAAAACATGGATGTTTTCGTGAGAGCATTGCTATTGCCAATGGTAATAGTTGTCACAGTGAAATTAGTACAAGGGACTTGACCTTCTCATTCTTTAGCCAGGCTTGTTCATAGGGAGGCATGATTTCCCATTAAGTCTTTGACAGCCAGATCTGGTTAATAGGGAGAACAGGAGAGAAGATATCAAGAACTCTACCAGCAAAGATCTACCACCCAAGCATAAACAAACCCCCAGTGCTGTGTCCTCCTGTACCGCCTGAGATGAGACAGAGCAGGCACAGGAGGATTGATCTTCACTGGCTGTCTATCAGCCACATACATCTAGTATCCCACATGGCTTCATGAGGTACCTTCTAATAAACACTTCAGGAACCCACCCTCTTCCACCAACATAGGCCCCTCCCTCTTCCACATGCTATCAGAGCCAAAGTGGTGGAATGGAACACATTAGTAAATTAAAGTCCGTTAGTAGTCAAGTAGTTAATTTTCCTTTGACTTAAAGTTTCTGTCAAGAGCGGGGATGGGGGGATTGGGGAGAGAGGAGATTAAATTTTTGTTTTTATATATTTAAGTTTTTTCTTTAACTGCTACATGGAACATAAAAACAATTATATCAATTGAGTACCAGGTGATGTTTTGATTACAGTGTGCAATGTTGAAGTCAAAATTAATTAGCTTCCTAAGACACATGTGTATCATTTCTTTATAGTGAGAATATTCTGAATTCCTCCTTCTAGCCATTTAAAATGGAAAGTACATGATGGGTATCTATAGGCACCACAAAACCTCA
The DNA here is from genome assembly GCF_943737965.1 of Phodopus roborovskii. NCBI lineage: Eukaryota > Metazoa > Chordata > Mammalia > Rodentia > Cricetidae > Phodopus > Phodopus roborovskii. The sequence continues at coordinate 3,922,464 of NW_026125537.1, forward strand.
GGTCCTCTCTCTCCTATTTAACTGTGACTTGGTACCC